>NC_056743.1:804281668-804919168 GCF_019279795.1 Protopterus annectens
AGTGAGTTGTGGACAGGTAAAATCAATTGCTAGTGTAACGGTGTAGGCCACGTTATTCAGGCACCCGAGGCTTTTTGGGTGCCTTGATGGTTAAGGATGAAAGAAGGGGAGCTGTCTTAAGGTAGCTGTAACACTTAGACTATGGATTCATGATTTATTTTCATTTTAATTACGTTGTGAATTTGGGTGATATAGGCTGCAGTGCCAACACTGTCACTGCACTGCATTTGTATGCATTGTTCTGTGTGGCTTTCTAACATTCATTCTTAATATTTGCAGATTTAGTCTGTATGGTCCACTTAAAGTTCCTTTTATATGACACATTTTTGTAGATAGTGGGATGTCTCCATTAATAACTAGAGGAGGACCAGTGGGATATTTAGCTAGGCTTCAGTTATTTTTAAGGAGCAAATACACAACTGACAAACCAATGTCAAGGCTTAAGGGGCTGTAGAATAGTATTAGTAAGTCATCTTACATTGGATATTTTGAAAATGCCATCAGTCTTACATTGTTATGTTCCTGTCCAGGTAGCACAAGGTTGCATTTATTGTTGTGACTTTTTTCTCCCAATGGATCAACAAGGCATTTTTGATTAAAGTACATTTGCCTGAATCTCAGTAGATTACCATTAATAGCCTGTTTGTGATTTTGGTATGCTTGCAACAGTGTATGAATGAAACATTATACCCATTGACTTGAGTTCTTTGAGTTAGGCTGTCAAGTAAGTCTCAAGTGAAAATGATTCTTGGGCATAAATACTGATTTGGGTTATCACTAGAATTATTATTGGTAATGAGTACAACATTTGGGTGTGTAGGTTTGTGGGTATGCTAACACTTCCTGTAGCTAGCATCAAGTTCATTTTATGGTTTTCATTTCAATTTTAGGTGATTGTAATGTCAGGCCGTGAGACCATCCGAGTTCTTGAAGTGGCAGTGGATACACCAACACAGGCAACAGGCACTGTGAAGGCACCAGAGATGACAACCATATCCACTAGCATGGGTAGGTATTCTCTGAAGACAGTGGTATTTGCCATGCCTCTATAGAAAATGCCCATGAGCATAGCACTGTTTTGTGATCATAAACAGTGGCCATTGTTATATTTGCTGGGACAGGTCATTTGACTGATACTGCAGGTTGGCTCATTTAAGGAACACTGGTCAGTTTTATCTTGCAGAACTAGTAACTGTTGAAGGCCATGGAAATACTAACTCTGTAGATTACAACACCATGGCAACCACCTTTGCCGTGGTTGTCCTGGTGTTGTTTTGTACGTATTTTTATCTGGTTCATTCTACGGTGGGGCTATTATTCTCCTTGGTGCTGTTTGTTGGTTCTATTGATTCTCTGTTCTTCACAAGGAGATACATGGCAGAAAGCAGTGAGGTGTAATTAGATTACCATCAACTATGGTTTCTGGATATAAAATGAAAATCTGAAGTAGTTAACTTAATTTATCTGCAACCTGTGGGTATTCGGATCCATATCGGATCCGAGCCTGCAACTTTTTCAAGCACCTGCTCCAAGCTCCTCCCCTTACCCATAATCCCTCACATCTCCTACCTTCTCTCAGATGTCGTTTGCCGCTTCATGCATCAGCATCGTGATCTCTTTAGCTCCAAGTTGGGTATAGTAAGTAAAGTTAACCTTATCCTCCCCTTTGCTGTTCGTCATTTCTTTTGTAAAAGTTGTAATAAAGTAGGCCTTCCCCGACTTTAGTGTGTGTGTTGTAGTGTTGGGTTAAGTTTTGGTTGAGTGGGTTTATAGTATGGCTGAGCAGCCAAAACCTACTTTTAAAAAATGCACAGTGTGGCCATAAGCTTTCACCGGCTGATGGCCACACTCTGTGTGTTATTTGTCTGGGTGTTCCCCATCTTTCATTACAGTGTAGTGTGTGTGAGGAGTTCAACGATAGGGCCCTAAAAGAAAGGAAGGCAAAGCTGGTAGCTAAGGGCCTTCTGCCAGTTTCTGCCTTAGACACGGCATCCTCGGCTCTTCCAGTAACTGATCAACCCCCCCCCCCTCAGGCTGGGACTCAACCTCCCACTAGGCCTGTTGAAGGGGGGACTAAAGGAAAGGAAAAGAAGGACAAAGAGAAGAGAGTGGATAGGCAGCACAAGCAGCCTCCAGAGAGGGAGCCGTTCCCTAGCCCACCTTCCAAAGTGATTAGGACTACATCTCCTCGGCTCCAATCCTCGAGGTTCTCCCTGGAACCGATGGAGCCCTTGGACTCGAGGCCTTTATCTAGGTCGTCGCACCGACCAGCCAGATCCAAGTCGGTCGCCTTCCCGAGCTTGACTCAGAGTCTGTCAGAGTTAGATATGGATAGGATGATGAGGAAGTTCATTCGGACCCAAATCCAAATGGGAGTCTTACCAGGCCCCTCTCCAGCCGGAGAGGGGACCTCCATGCCCTTCTTTCATCCAATTTCTCCTTCCCCGATCCGGCCTGTGGTTTTGGGGTTTATGGATCTGAGGAGCTGGGGGTTCGGCGCTGACGGTTCCTCCAACCTCAATGCCGACGATTACCTTGAGTTCCTCGGATCAGACCTGTTTGGATCCAAGCAACTTTTGGGGCCGAGAACGGGGAGTCTGATCCGAGGGGATGGAGGTGTCTTCGGCTCCGACTTTGCCGGATCTGAGCCATTCCTTCGGAACCTCAGAACCCCAGCTACTTCTGCCTCGGCCGCAATCCTCACAGCGGAGCCGGGGAGAGCTTCCTCCTTGTTGGTTGCTAAGGAGGTGTGCTCTCCATCGGCGTTCGACGTGGTGGAGAGGGTTCTCTCCCAAGGATCGAGACCCCAGCCTATTTCCTTGGACTCCGCCAAGGCTCCTGTGAATTTGGTCACGACTCCCTTCAGCTTGTCCCAGGGATAGCCCATGCTAGAGGAACCCCAGGTTGATCCCATAGTGGAACCCCCCCCCCTGTGACTCACGAGCCCTCTTCAGAGAGTCCGTCTGAAGAGGGTCCCGTAAGTACACGTGTAAAAGGAGGCATTTGGACTCCCCCGAGTCCCTGACAGAAGATACTGACTTAGATGAAGGAGAGAGTTCCCCCAGGTCACCTCCCGAGGATGTCTCCTTTGGAGACATCATGGAGATCCTCCACCAGAGGGGAGGTTGGTCAGCCCCAAAACCCTCTATGGATGAGTCAGTATTCCTGGAGGCCTTTGGCACGGGCCCATCTACATCCTGGGTGGCCCCTCCTGCGGATCCATTAGTGGATCTTCTTACCACACGGGCATGGAAAGAGCCTGACACCATAGGGCCAATACCAAAACACCCGGACAGGATCCTTTCTCCGCCCTCAGACAGACAGGCCTGGTACAAGGGATCCCCAGTGGATGCTATGGTGGTTGCAGCTGTCACCAAGAGGGAACTGGCACAGTAAAGTTCCTCGGTCTACCCTCCGGACAAGGAGTCTAGGGTGGTGGATCAGTTTGGAAGTAAGTATTTTCTTCAGTGACATTTTCCATTTGAGCGATATATTATTTGGCTCATGTCATACGACTTCAGAGACCCCTAGTCTCCGAGTTTGCTTTATCGCTCCCAGAGTCTTTGTAGCAGGATGACAAGGGATTATTCTCCACGAAAACGCCAGCTCTTAAATTTGTATCAAACACGTCCATGCGTCTTCTTTCCCATGCCACGGAAGGAGCAGCTAGGGTGGCTGGGACTGGCGTAGCTGTGAGGCGACACGCTTGGCTCAGACTATGTCAATTCGCAGACCCCTTCAAGGTGTCATTCACAAATGCTCCCTTCGATGGTTCTTCCCTGTTCGGGAAGACAGTAAGTGACACTCTGGTCCAAAGCGAGAAGGATGGGAAGACTCTGTCTGCCGTCGGAGTCCGCTTCTCTAGCCCTCAAATATCCTTTTCTAGGAGTCAGAGAGGGCAAAAGAAGATGTGGTTCCGAAAATCACAGTTTTCCCGGGACTCTCAGGACAACTCGCCCCCTAGAGGCAGAGGGGGACAAGGCAGATGCCACCCCAGAGGCAGAGGGGAGCCGAGGAATTTGGGGTCTAGGGAGACCTTCCCGGACAGACCCACGCAGCAGCCCTGAGGGGTTGCCCGACTGTCCTACTCTGGAGACAAGTCGGGGGAAGATTATCATTGCACCTAACCACTTGGGAGTCCATTACGGCAGACCGTTAGGTGCTTCAAATAATATCCAGAGGCTACTCCATCCCGTTTGTTACCCTTCCCCTCCAACCAAAGCACCTCCTGGATGTTCCACCTGGTCAAAAGGAGGCGGAAGCGCAAGAGATTTCAAAGCTGCTTCGCAAACGAGCCATTGAACCGCCCCCCCCCCAGATCAGTCCGGATTAGGTGTTTACTCCAGGTTTTTTTAGTGCCAAAAAAGACGGGGGGCCTCAGGCCCATATTGGACCTACAACCCTGAACCTGACTGTAGCCAAGCAGAAATTCCGGATGGTCACCCTGCAGTCCATTCTACCTTATCTCCGAGAATGCGATTGGATGTGCTCGATAGACCTCCAGGGCGCTTACTACCATATCAAAATTCACAGAAGCTCCAGGAGATTCCTTCGCTTCCGGTTGGGAGTCAGTCATTTCCAGTTCAGAGCCCTACCCTTCGGTCTCACCACAGTCCCCAGGGTGTTTACCAAGGTTAAGGCAGTTGTAGCAGCTCACCTGAGGCTTCAGGGAATTCAGGGGTTTCCTTACCATGATGTTTGGCTCCTCGCTGCTGCCACCAAGCGTCTTCTTTGCATGGCCAGACACTCCTTCCTATATCTTGCAGTCAACCTAGGGATTACCATCAATGTCTCCAAGTCCCTCTTGAACCCAGTACAGATCTTGGAATTTATAGGGGCACGGCTGGACACCCTCCAATTGAAAGTCTTTCTAACTCGAGACAGGGTTCAGAGCCTATGGGCCCATGTATCAGTGATCCTTGGCCCCAGGCTGCCAATGGCAGGCGACGTTCTCTGAGCCCTAGGCTCCATGGCCGCAGCAATCTCGATCCTTCCCTGTGCGCACCTTCACATGCGGGTGCTTCAGTGGACTCTGGTCTTGGCTAGACCTCCCCATGGACTATCCAATTCGAATCAGCAAAGCCTGCAAGGCATCTTTTCTCTGGTGGCTCCAATCGCTGGAAATCTTGGCAGGATGACCCTTCATAGCACCCACAGCCCAAGCCACAGTGACCATGGATGCCTCCCAGTTCGGGTGGGGGGGCACTATTTGGGGAGGATGGTCCAAGGCACATGGTCCCAGACCGAGACCAGATTGCATATCAGTGTTCTGGAGATGAGGGCAGTGCTTTTAGCTTTGCAAGCCTTTCACGCTGTTCTTCCCACGGGGATGATTGCAGTTCAGTTAGACAACATGTCTGTTGTCTGGTACATCAACAAACAGGGGGGAACCAGATCTTACCCTCTCTGTCGCAAGGCTATGAGAGTGTGGGAGTGGGCGATCTCCACCAGTCGGTTTCTGATTGCAATGCACATCCCGGGACACTCCATCATTTTAGCGGACAGATTGAGTTGGGTTGTTCTAATGCCATACGAGTGGTCTCTGAAACAATCGATAGCGGAGGAGATCTTCCTTGCGTGGGGTCAGCCTTGCTGCATTCTCTTCCAATGCGAAGTGCAGCGAGTTCTTCGCTCTGATCCCCTCGCCAGGGGACTCCCCCAAAGACCCTCTCATCCATGCTTGGCCTCCCGGCTTACTGTATGCTTATCCCCCGTTACCTCTCATTCCGAAGTTTCTTCAGAAAGCTTGCTGACTGGGGTGCAAAGTGATCCACATTGCCCTGTTCTGGCCTCGTCAGGTGTGATTCTGGTCTCATATTCTAACTCCTCCTGGGATCCTGGATCCTTGCCCGGATCTCATCTCTCATCCCTCGAGCACCTGTCCGCCCAACCTGGACAGCCTCAAGCTGATGACTTGGTTGCTCCAGTTCCCCTGATTGTTAGGACTCCCGATCTGTCATCTTCAGTAAAGACTATTTTGGTGGCATCCCACAAGGCTTCCACTAGGAAGATTTACCTCAGCAAATGGAAATGTTTCTCTATTTGGGCTTCTCAGAGGAACCTAGATCCCTTTACAGCCCTGGTTCCTGCAGTGTTGGAGTTTTTGGCCAATATTTTCCAACAAGGGGCTAGTTCCTCCACTGTAAAAGTGCTACTAGCGGCCATCTCTAATTTTCACGTCGGCAAAAATATGAATGCTCTGGCCACTTTGAGACTGTGTAAAGTTTTTCTGAAAGGCACCCTTCTTTTACGCCCTCCGGTTAAGGACTCAGTCCCTCCTTGGGACCTTACCCTAGTTCTGCAGGTGTTAGTTGCTCCTCCCTTTGAGCCTGCAGCATCAGTAGATTTGAAGTTCTTATCCTGGAAGACAGCTTTCCTAGTGGCCCTTACTTCGGCCAGGAGAGTTTCTGAGATTCAAACTTTGTCTGCAGTGCCCCCTTACTTGATCTTTCATAAAGACAGGGTCTCATTCTGCACGAACCCTTCCTTCTTACTGAAAATTGCTTCTGAATAAATCATTAATCAGATGATTAACCTGCCTATTTTTCTTTCTAAATTTCCAGAACAAGGGTGAATATAAACTGCATTTGCTATATGCTCATAGGCAGCTTTGTTTCTATTTACACAGAACTAAACCCTTTCGTAAGTCTGACCAGTTATTTGTGTCCTTTTCTAGACCCTTTTTGGGCAAAGCCATATCCAAGGTCTCCTTAGCTAGATGGATTACACAAGTATGTGTATACTGCAAGTCTGTAAGGGCAAAGGTCTGTCCCCGCCTGGTCCTGTTAAAGCTCATTCTACCAGATCTATGGCGACTTCTGCTGCTTTTTAGTCTAGGGTTTCACTGGATGATATCTGTGCAGCAGCGACCTGGGCAAGGTCACATACATTCATTCCTCATTATAAGTTGGATTTGATCTCTAGAGTGAGAGCATCCTTTGGCTCTGCGGTGCTCAGGAATATCCTTCCATGAGGGCCTCCCAGGAGTTTTGGTAGCTGGGGACTCTGTCCCACAGGTTGCAGATAAATGAAGTTAACTACTTCAGATAAATTCTATCTGAGTAAGTTATGCTTCATTTTCTGCAGCCGTCCCGCCGTCCTTCCCCTGAACCTGCTCTAGGTTAGTGATGTCATTGAGTTGCTGATAGTTTGGATAGTGGCAAACTTGATCTGAGGGAAGGTAGGAGATGTGAGGGATTATGGGTAAGGGGGAGGCGCTTGGAGCAGATGCTTGAAAAAGTTGCCGGCTCGGATCCGATATGGATCCGAATACCCACAGGTTGCAGAAAATTAAGTATAACTACTCAGATGGAACGTTATGGTGAGTATATAACTTCTTTCTATCGACAATAGGACTGAATCACCATTGCGTGCGGAGCGAGACCCTGTCTTTATGAAAGATCAAGTAAGGAGGCACGGCAGACAAAGCTTGAATCTCAGAAACTCTCCTGGCCGAAGTAATGGCCACAAGGAAAGCTGTCTTCCAGGATAAGAACTTCAAATCTACTGATGCAGCAAGGTTCAAATGACAAATTCACCACCGTAACAGGAACAGGCAAGCAAAAACTGAGGGTGATGCTACTCAGTGCTAGAAGTCTAAATCTCAAAATGCACTCACTCGAGGCACTCCTTAAAATGGAGAACATCGATATCTTTGCAGTGACTGAGACCTGGTTCAAGGCTCCAGAAAGCAACCCTGCACTACCAGGCTATAACTCATACCACACCTTTCTGCCATGTAACCTGGACTGGAACACCAAAGGCGGAGGTGTGTCCATATTCATTAAGGATATCCACACCTCCAGGCTAGTTGCTCAGCATAATGCAGCCGAGGTTATCCAAGTGCAACTAACTCTGGGCAAAACTGCAATCCAAATTGTAGCTTGCTACAGATCATCCACCATGCCCCAGGATTCCCACTCCTCTTTTCTTGATGTACTGGAAAATATTAGGGTTTGACCAAACACCCTAATAATGGGTGATTTCAACTACCCCACCATTAACTGGGAAAACTACTCCTGTACCAATTCCTTCACTCAACGCTTTCTGGAATTCATAAACTCCAATGCCCTGGATCAACTTATCCACACCCCCACCAGGGGCAGCAGTATCCTAGATCTAGTCATTACCAACATGAGTGACCGGTGTTCCACACCTGAAGTCAACGCCTCATTGGTCCGATCCGACCATAAGCTAATTACCCTAGATATCCACATCCTGCCCCCATTAAGGAAACCATGGTAAAAAATTTCTCCAAATCCAACTTCATGCTTCTTAAGACAGAAGTGGTGAACTTCATGACACCCATGCAGATGGACAATACAGTTACGACTACTGAATCCTACACAATTGCACTTTATAAGCACTTACATGAGTGCATGGATCGTGCTATCCCAAACAGAACCAAGACGCTGTCCTCCAAAAAAAGGAAGCCAATCTGGTGGTCCCCTGCCATAAACAAACTGTACAACAGAAGGAAAAAACTGTTGCAAAAGAGAGTAAAATCCCACGAGTGGAGGAGCTCCCTAGTCAGCCTCAGTAAGAAGCTGCAATCCCTGATAAAATCCTCCAAAGCTAGTTACGAAAACAAAATCGCCACTGGTTCTAAAGACAACCACAAAGCATTCTATAGCTATGTCAGGAATCTCAATGGCAACACTCCGATCTGCTCTGAGTTGCAACACAATGGCACTAAATATACAGACCCAATTGATATTGCCAACATCCTGGCAGATAGGGTCAGTGCTAACTTTACCCCCCTTTCACCCCCTAAAGAGCCCATCTATGTACCGGAAGAATGCAAAGTTCCTGTAATCACGGCTGCACAGATAAAAACCACACTCTCCAAAGCCAAGAACACAGCATCCATGGGACCAGACAACATCCCAGGCTGTGTTCTACATGAACTACAGAACGAACTGGCACCCCACCTAAGTACCATGTTCAATCATAGCCTCACCTTAGGCTTTGTGCCTGCTGAATGGCGCACAGCAACGGTTATCCCACTCCACAAGGAGGGAGCCACCACGGACCCTGGGAACTACCTCCCCATTAGCGTGACGAGCCTGGTCTGAAAGGGCATGGAATGTATCCTCATGGAACTTATAAACAAAGACATTGGTAATCTCCAAACTCTGGACCCTACCCAGTTTGGGTTTGTAAAAGGCAGATCATGTCTCCTAAACCTGATAGACTTCTTTGAAGCAGTCACCAAAGCCGTGGACAAGGGTAAGGTGGTTCACACAGCCTATCTAGATCTTGCCAAGGCTTTCGACACCATCCCCCACTCTGGAATTATAGATAAACCCACTAAACTAGATATAAATCCCTATGTCACAAGATGGGTTGCCAACTGGCTCACTGACAGAACCCACACTGTGAAAGTAGCAGACTCCAAATCTGACTTCAGACCAGTGACAAGTGGAGTACCACAGGGTTCAGTCCTGGGTCCTCTCCTGTTTGGTATCTACTTCTCTGAAGTACAGGCTAACACAGAAGGTATTTGGCTAACGAAGTTCGCAGATGACTGCAAACTAGGAGCTATAATGGAAACTCCTAACGATGTGGGCATCCTACAAAAGGTCCTCACTGAGACAGATGCCTGGTGTCAAAGCCATGGCCTCAAGCTCAATGCCAAAAAGTGCAGCGTCATCCCCTTTGATAAAAACTCTGTACCCATGAACTATCACATAGGCAGCAATCTACTTAACACCGAATGCATGATAAGAAACCTTGGGACCCAGGTGGACAGTAGTCTCTCCTTTGATAGTCACATTGCCACAATAGTCAGGAAGTTCTTCTACGTGGCACACCTCATCATAAAAGGGTTCTCATCCAGGAAAAAAGAGGTCATTGTTCCCCTCTACTCGACACTCATTAGACCCATTATAGATTACAATGCCCCTTTTGGATTGTACCTCACAAGACATCTGCAGCAACTGGAAAGGCCACAGAAGTACCTCACAAAGGGGATTACTGACCTCAAACAAATGCCCTACACTGACCGCCTCAAAAAACTCCAGCTTTACTCCGTAGCATATTGCCTACTCTGAGGTGATCTCTGCCTAACATATAAAGCTATGTCAAACCCAGAGCTGTTGGACATGCTCCACCTAAAAAAATCCCAGTCCTTCCGAGCTACATGCTCTAGGGACCTAAACCTTGTCACCACAATAAACAGGACATGCTGGAGGGATAGATTCCTGTCCCAGAGACTTCCCATACTCTGGAACAGGCTACCCATCTATGTCAAGCAAAGTTCTTCATTAGCACTCTTCAAGAAAAATCTTGATGAGTGGATGGGAAATAGGAAATACACCCCGGGGATTACTTCTGTGTCTCTGCTCGACAATGGCACAGGAAAATAACTTTCTTGGGTGGCGTAAGCCAGGGAACCTTGTTGGCTAGGCTTACGTAGGCCCTTGGGCTGATAACCTAGTATCTACCTATGAACCTATGAAAATGTTTAGCGGAAATACAAATAGAGATCTCAAGGGACTATCCAGAAGTAAGGTGTACAGAAAAACTTGATGCCTGTTCTGTAATGTTTCACTGTATGACTAAGTTACAACGTATAAAAACCAGAAAGCTACAGAGGGACTATGCTGACTTTATTATTGGGCACATATTTATGTGGCTGAAGAGAGATACTAATGTTATAACATCTAGTTTACATACCAGCTTGAATGTCACTACAAATGCTGGTGAATTGAATATGGTCTCTAAGCAAGTGAATTCTTTACGAAAATAGGATACCAAGACTTTGAATGTCAGTAATATGCCCTCTGCACCTGTGATTGGTCAGGATTCATCAGGTGATGATCGTACGAAGTTCACCATGTCAGAATCAGACGTAGCAGATGCTGTCACAGTCCATGAGCCAGATGGAGTGCCTGGGACTAAGCCAGACAATGTTTTGCCTACTTCATTTAATTTTTCTGAACAAACCACCAGGAATACGGAGATGGGAGCGAGACCGAAACTTAACGCAACTTTTTTACCCCTTCTCACTCGACTGCCATTACAAGTGAGAATGCCACAGAACAACAGGAGGAGGAGATTGTCCAGCAGTACTTGCAAGAAGAGGAAGCTCTCAGTGGACAGTCCGATGTAGGAACAGCACAATTAATATTTCATCTTTCTCATAAATGATTAACTGAAATACAAATTAGTGTTTTGATTAAAGGCCTATCTTTTGTGCCAGCTACACCTAGTGAGTAGCATGATGTGATACTGGGTTTGCGTCAGTTTGCTAGAAATGTTAATTTAAGTTATATGTTTTCAAATGCAGTTGACAGTGAATATAATAAGTATAAAAAACCCAGTACCTTTATGCCTGTCTCATAACCAGTTATGGAGACATTCTTAAAGGTTTGTGAGAGTGAAATTAGTGCACATTTTATGTCTCAGCATGGAGCAGGGCACTTTAATTTAAGATTAGATGAAAAGCAAGCTCTGAATGACTTTATTGCTAATAAGGATATTGTAGTAAAGCCGGCTGATAATGGAGGTGCAGTAGTCATATTAGATTATTCGGCATATCTTGAAGCCAAAAATGACATGCTGGCAGATGCAGACACATATATACAATTGAATATAACTAGGGTAAAAGAGATCATTAGTAGTGTAAGAAATGATCTCTTAGAGCTGTTAAATGTCTGCCGTTATTTTGAAAGATCTTTATGACTACCTCATAGTGGATAAGGATTTTTTGTACGTCAGGGCTACCCAAAATACATAAATCACTGGTGAAGCTTCCATTAAAACCTATAGTTAATGGCTCAGGCTGGGTTACTCAAACACTTTCTAAATGGGTTGAAGGACAACTGAAACCCATGGGTAGTAAGGCCTAGGTTTACAGTCCTAAGGGACATCTCGCACTTTTTACAACAATTTATATGAGTGTATGGACACAATGAGTGATGATGTAATATTTAATCTGATGTTGTAAATCTTTGTTCTTTCATTACAGTTAGGACCTTGGTTCCATCCCCGGAACCGATACAGCCGTTTTTAGCTCGCACAAGCCAAAAACTCTCAGCTAAGACCTACCCATAATGCCCCTCACCTAGTTACTCCAGATCTCGTTTGCCATGTTCCTAGTCAGACGTGCTAGCCATCTCTCTCAAAGCTAAGTAGAAAGTTGTTAATTTTAAGACAGTTTCTCTTCAAAATTATTTATTTTTTAGTCAAGTTAGCCTTTTCTTACTGTCACCTATAACCTAAGCCTATTTCCTACCCTTTTCCTTGGTAATTTAATTTTTTACCTTTATTGGTACTGTCCCTCTCTCCTGTCTTTGACCGGCCTTTCCTTTCTACTAGTGGTATTTTTTAAAATAACATCACTGGTATTTTCTCCCTTATTTTTCCTATAGGATAGCCTTGTTGCCTTTCTATATCAGACAAAGCTAAGTTGGGATTTAAACAGTGTGACAAGTGTGGACGTAAGATGCCTAACTCAGATACACATGTTCGTTGTGTCTACTGTTTGGGCGTGGATCATATTAAAGCTGACTGTGACTTATGTGCTTGTTTTAGTAATTGTACACTAGTAGAACGTAATAATAAACTTATCTTAAAAGATTTACTCAAGACACCTTTTTCGGAGGCTCTATCTGGGTCGGAGGTCTCACCCCCACCAAAGACCAAAAAAAATAAGGAAAAATTGATTACTCAAGGCACCCTTTTGGAGGCTCTATCTGGGTCGGAGGTCTCCCCCCTCTAAAGACCAAAAAACATAAGGACAAATGGAGTCACTCGGTTCCTGCATCTCCGTCAGTTACGGAACCGACTTAGCTCCGTGCTTCCTTGGCGCATACCTCTTTGGCACCAGGCTTTGTTTCTTCTCCATCAGTTCCGTCCATGATATTCACCCCCATTTCGGCTCTGACCTCGGCACCACTTACTTCGGTGCCGTCCTTGGATCCGACATCGGATCTGATGACCGTACCTGCTTCGACACCATCCCCAGCCACGGTGCCAACAGTTTCTTCGGCTCCATCGGCTCCAAAACTTGAATACCTGCCAAGGACAAGATACCTCCGGTGCATACTGTCTCGGGTCCGACAGCAATGTTTTCCCTGTCGGCACCATCCGCCCTTGCTGCATCGGCTATAGTGGAACCTCTCCTGAAGCAGTGCTTGGACCGTCCTTACCTTGGTATCTAGCCCAGCGCCTATTTTCTCGCTGGCACCGTCTGTCCACGGCTCCAATGGCTTCCAGTTTTCTTGCTCCTCTCCCAACCCTCTATTTTGAGACCCCGGGCATGGGAGTCGCAAGAACCCTCTTTGAAGGGAACCCCTTCTCTGGAGTCCTCCTCAGAAGATCCCACTGGGGAGCCACCCTGGAAGAAACGGTGCAAGAGGAAGCACCTTGATTCACTGGAGGAATCTATCACCGAATACACTGATTGTGATGAGGGGGAATGGTCCCCACGGTCTCCCCCAGATGACATCTCATTCGGAGACATTCTCGAAATCCTCAAGCAGCGGGGAGACTGGAAGTCCGATAACCCTTGTTAGGAATCGGTGTTCCTGCAGGCCTTCCATGCCCTGCCATCTACTTCCTGGGTGATCCCACCAGCGGATGACCTTGTTAAACTCATTGTGCAGCGTGCCTAGAAGGCCCCGGACAACATAGAACCTGTCCCTCTGAGGCCAGACAAAAATTTTATCTACATCTGAAGACCAGCCCCACTGGTGCTAGCAGTTGACAGTTGATTATATGGTCGTGGCGGCAGCCAACAAGAGGGAACTGGCAGAAAATAGTTCCACCGTCCATCCTCCAAACAGAGAGTCCCGTACCATGAACAGACTAGGGAAACGGACCTATGCTTCAGTGACATTCACCATTCGGTCGCTGAACTATCTGGCACACTTTCCTCGTCTCCAAAGAGACCTAATTTCCAAAATGTCTTCCTCTTTGGTGGGATACTGTCTGATGAGGTGCGTGATACTGTCTTCTCACAGCTAGGCACCACTGAATCCATCTCAAACCTCTTGGTGCGTTTGATATCTCACTCCACCGAGGGGGCAGCTCGAGCTGCCGCATCAGGCATTGTCATTAGACATAATGCTTGGATGCGGTTGTGTGACTTTGCAGACTCCTTTAAATCCTTCTTCGTCAATGCACCTGTCACCGAATCTGCACTTTTTGGACCCGAAGTATGAGACACACTTACACGTAGTGAGAAAGATGGAAGGACCTTGTCTGATGTGGGCATACGCCTTTCCAACCCCCAGAGGTGCTACTCCAGGAACCAGAAGGGAGGAAAAATGTGGTTCAAGAAATCCCAAGGACCTTTTTCGTGACACTCATGGTGATCAATCCTCCTGGGGCAGAGGGGGCAACTCATATGGAAGACGTCCCTTTCTGGGTTGAGGGGGGTCCATGTAACCAGGGCACTAGAAATTCTTTCTCCGGCAGACCCTACCAGCGCTCTTGAGCAGCGGCCCGATTGCTTCCCTCTGGAAGCTGTCGTGGATAGATTTTCTCTACATCTACCAGCCTGACATCTTATTACTACCGATGTTTGGGTGCAGAGAATAATATCCAGAGGCTACCAAATAGCTTTTGACTTAACTCCCAGACCCGTCAAACAAATCCCCGATGTACCACCCAATCAGAGGGAATTAGCAGCCTTGGAGATAGAAAAGCTGCTAAGGAAAAGTCATCCAACCAGTCCCATCAGACCAGACAGGATCCGGGTTTTACTTGAGGTCCTTTTTTAGTGCCAAAAATGACAGGGGACTGGAGACCAATCCTGGATCTCAGCCTATTGAACAAATGTATCAAACCTCAAAAATTCCGGATGGTCATGATACAGTCCATGCTTCCCTTCCTAGGGAGGGATAACTGGATGTGCTGTATAGACCTCCAGGACATGTACTACCACATAAAGATGAATCACTGCTCCCAGAGGTTTCTCCACCTCCGGCTGGGATCCAATCACTACCAGTTCAGGGCACTGCCCTTCGGTCTCTCGACAGCCCCCCGAGTGTTCACCAAATGTATGGCAGTTGTGGTAGCTCATCTTCGACTACAAGGATTCCAGGTGTTTCCTTATCTAGACGATTGGCTCCTTACCGCTCCGACCAGGAATCTTCTAGTCCGCAGCCTCTCTTACACTCAAGCTCTCGCTCTCCGCTTGGGGATTACAATCTACAAAGACAAATCTCAAATGTCCCCAACGAAGTCACTGGAATTTATTGGAGTGGTCTTCGACACAACATCCTGTCAAGCTTCTCTTCCCCCCTCACAGGGTTTTGAAAATAAGACACCAAATCCAAGACCTTCTTCCTCAGACCTATGTACCAGCATGTCTTGTACTGGAACTCTTGGGCTCCATGGCAGCTGCCATTACGTTGGTACGACTGGCGAGACTGCACATGAGAATCCTGCAGTGGCTCCTTTCCGCACAGTGGTCGTTGCTAACTCACCCACTCAACCACATGATCCTTACAAACCGTTACAAGGAAGAAATGCTATGGTGGATGAAGCCACAAACTAATCTTTGGTGTCGACCTTTCTGTCTTCCCCAGCCCACGGCCACTGTGACCATGGATGCTTCACTGTTGGGGGGGGGGGGGGGGCATTTCCAGGGAAAAATGGTCCAAGGCACCTGGTCCCCCATGGAGGCCAACTTGCACATAAATGTCCTGGAACTAAAGGCAGTTCTCTTAGCGTTGCAAGCATTCCATGCATCCCATCCCTTGTGGACCATTGCAGTTCAGACAACATGTCAGTCATCTGGTATATCAACAAGCAAGGCAGAACCAGGTCTTACCCCCTGTGTCGGGAAGCCATGAGGATTTGGCACTGGGCGATAGTTTCCAACCGCTTTATTATAGCAACGCACATTCCCGGGAGTTCCATCCTTATTGAGGACAATCTGAGCAGGAATATCCTGATGCCTCACGAGTGGTCCCTCAACCCTGTAACAGCAGATTGGATCTTCCAGACCTGGGGCAAGCCTTGCTGCGACCTGTTTGCTTCCCCTCTAAATTACAAATGCAGAAGCTATTTTGCCCTGATCCTCCCTCAGGGGGAACCACCAAGGGACGCTGTAACGCATGATCGGCCCCCGGGTCCTCTGTATGCCTTTCCCCCATTTCCCATCATCCCAAAATTTCTCCAGAAAGCTCAGAGGTTGAGAAGCAGTGATTCCATTGCCCCCTACTGGCCACGTCAAGTCTGGTTCACATTTCTATGGCCTCATCTGATTCACAGCCTGTGGATTCTGGATCATTCCCAGGACCTGTGATCTCATCCTCAGGGAATAATTAATCTGAATCTGCACAGTCTCAAGGTCACAGCTTGGTTCCTCCACTTCCAATGATTGCCAGGCTGCCTGACATCCCATCTCCTGTTTGTGAAATTCTTCTGGCCTCACACAAACCTTCCACTAGAAAAGTTTATTCTTGTAAATGGACTAGGTTCTCTATTTGGGCCAAAGACCAGAACTTAGACCCTTTCTCTATGCCTATTCAAAAGATCCTACAATACCGGACTACTCTTTTTTTTTTTTTTTTTTTTTTTTTTTTTTTTTTTTTACATGCAGGAGCCTCGGCTTCAACGATCACTGTACATTTAGCAGCTTTCACCAGTTTTCATAATGGTCGTGATAATTCTTCAATTATGTCACGCCGCCTATGCAAGACCTTTTTGAAGGGAATATTGCATGTTAAACCTCCGGTCAAGCCATCCTTAGAACCCTGGGACTTGACTCTGGTGCTTCAGTCTCTCACAGTTTCTCCCTTCGAACCCTTTGATTAATGTGATTTGACATTTTTGTCATGGAAAACCATACTTCTAGTAGCACTTACCTCAGCGAGAAGAGTATCTGAGCTGCAGGCCTTGAGTGTCAAGAGTCCTTACTTGATCTTCCACATGGATAAGGTGTTCCTTCATACTGACCCTTCTTTCTTGCCCAAGGTCATTTCTGGCTTTTCCATTAACCAGTCTATTGACCTGCCGGTTTTCTCCCCAAGGCATTCTAATAGAGGGGGAGTACCTTTTGCACACCCTTGATGTGCACTGACAGCTTCATTGTTATTTGGACAGGACTAAATCTTTCAGGAAAACAGATCAATTGTTTGTGGCCTTCGCAGGACCCAGATTGGATAAACCTGTTTCCAAAGTGACTTTATCCTCTTGACTTAGAAACGTCATTACCTTTATCTACCAACAGAATAGTCTATCCTTACCTTCCAGAATGAAGGCTCATTCTACCAGATTTATGGCTACTTCTGTAGCTTTTCATTCCAGAGCTTCTATAGATGATATATGTGCAGCAGCCACTTGGGCAAGATCTCATACCTTTATATCTCCTTACAAATTGGATTTGACCTCCAGGGGACGAGCATCTTTTGGTTCTATGGTTCTCAGGAATATCCTTCCTTAGGGCCATCCAGGACTCAAGTAGCTGGGGAACAAAGATTTACAACATCAGATAAAGAAGTTATGTCTTACCATAACGTTCCATCTGTGTTGTAGATCTTTGTTCATTCATTACTTCCCGCCCTCCTTCCCACTGTCTGGACCCCTGGTGTACTTTAAGAACTCCTGGTTAGGGTATTTGCTCAGACAGAGCCTCCTACTATCTTTTCTATTGCTACATCTTTTATCTAGGGTGGGCAAACTCAGTCTGGAGTAACTAGGAGAGGGGCATTATGGGTAGGTCTTAGCTGTGAGTTTTTGGCTTGCGCGAGCTGGGAAATGGGTGTATCGGTTCCGAGGACAGAACCAAGGTCCTAACTGTAATGAATGAACAAAGATCTACAACACAGATGGAACGTTATGGTTAGACATAACTTCTTGTTCTTGTCACTTTAGATGTAAATAGCCTATTTACTGTTACTCCTAATGATGTTGGACCAGGTTTTATACATGACTTCAGTGATAGGACAGCACATATGGAAAGGCAGCATATTGACCATATTTGCCGACTTAAGTATTATACTTGAAAATAATGTTTCTTTTTGAACAGACCTTCCACTTACGGCGCTGGGGTGTTGCCATGGGCACACCCTGCGCTAACAGCTATGCAAATTTGGTTCTAGCTGATTAGGAGATGAAATATATTTTGAACAATGGCAATTTGTGGTCAGCATGTATAGGTTTATACTGTAAATTTGTAGATGATGTGTTCATTTTATGGAAAGGGGATGCACAACAATTGGATACTTTTGCTACTTATTTAAAATCCACAACTGATTTTTTAAAGTTTACAGTTCATTCGTCATCAGCTTCTATAGAGTTTTTACATATTTTATTGAGAGTAGATAATGATGGTATGATAAATACCTCATTATACCATAAGCCATGTTGGAAGAATGCCCTACTGGATAAGGGAAGTATGCATCCCCAATATATTTTTAAGAATGTTATGAATAATCAGCTCCTGAGAACATCTAGACTTTGCAGCAAAGGTAATGATTTTCTGCATCAATTAAAAATAACTGAAAATAATTTACTAGATCATGGTTATAGATCCAGGGATGTTATACAGCTATTGATGCAGATTAAATCCATGAGAAATGGAAGAAGTAGACCATGGTTTTCGAAAGGTAATATGGAGACAGTCAGTAATAAACAAAATGCATCCACAGTTAGGATACCTTTCACTTTTTGTATTGACTTCAGATATATAAGGGATATAATACAAAATAATTGGAAATTGTTATTGTCAGATGACAGAATTAGACATATTGTTGGTGAGGTTCCTTTCTTTAGTTATAAAAGGAATTGTAACTTAAAAAGCTTACTATGTTATAGATCTAAGCAAAATAATGCAAGCAAGCTCCATAGTAATAGATTAAGTACATATCCATGTAAAAGATGTAAGGCGTGTAAGTATATTAAGATCAGCAATGAGTTTATACATCCTATCACTGATAAAAGATATAGATATTTAAACTATGCATGTTGTTCTTCTAAAAATTTTATTTATATTGCAACCTGTACAGAATGTGCATGTTTTTATGTTGGCAAGATCAACAGAATGTTAAAGGAACGTATCCTACAGCACTTGGGTGATATACGTAAGAATGTACAAAGGAGTGCTATAGCTCAGCATATTACTGCATATTCACAACATAGTTTTATGTTCATGGTTTTAGACATTTTTGCTCCCACTTTGAGGGGTGCTCATGTATTAAATGCTACTGAAGTTAAGTAAACTTACTGGATGGTTGATTTAAGAGCTGATATTCCACCAGGCTTGAATGGTTTTATTCCTTTAAAACCTATTTTAAAAGCTGGGAGATGTTAGTAATATAATTGGTTAATTATTTAATTAATATGTGATTTATTGTGATTGGTTGCACCCTTGTATTTATATAATTGTTTCGCACTCTGTGTATAGATCTGATGAAGGAGTCATCTCCAAATCTATTTTATTATTTTATTAAATATATGTGCTTTCCCGTGGTTGTCCTGCTGTTGTTTTTTAGTTGGGTTTTTTTTGCGTATTTTTATCTGGTTCATTTTATGGTAAAACTATTATTCTCCTTGGTGCTGTTTGTTGGCTCTATTGAATCTCTGTAGATTAGGCCTTGTCTTGGTGGGGGGGGGGGCTTTATGCGATACAGTGCCTTTAAGAGTGACTGCACAGTACCGGTCAAGTGTTAGAGTGGTCTAGTGCTACAGGCAAACTCCCAGAGACACATTAGGGTGCCTGCTTACCCATAGGCTAGCTGAGGGTATTATGGAGGGTGTGGAACAGGTGCTGCCATCTGCTGTTGACTGACTGTCATGCTGCCTTACTAGGTGGATGCATCTGTGCCATCCACTGATTAAGCTGTTTCTACAAGAGATATAAAGATGAAAATAAAGAGTAGAATAGAATGCAGAAAAATCCATGGCAGTACTCAGCTGGGCGAGTATTGAGCAAGAGGAAAGCAGAAGTAATATTTACCATCCTGCTTAAAATGGTGTGACCTGTTTTATATGTTGTATGTTAATCAAGTAAAATGACCAGCATTTGTGATGGCACTTAATCGATAACTTGTGATCTCTTGCTACGTACCCAAATTGTTAGGCACAGGTTTAGCAGACCAAGCAAGATCTAACAGGGTTTACTGTGTAGTGCAATCCTTGAGAAAGAATAGAGACTTGACTGGTATTGCTGTGAAGGTATGCTCTGGGTTTGTCACTACAGATTACACCTGCCATGAGTGTGGCATCGACGGTGTGGATATTGAATGTATAACGATAGTATATGTATTTTTTGTCTACAATGTCTGTTTAATTACATTATGAACTTTGCCACAGTATCAGCCCAAAGGAAGATAAATAGGAAGAAAAGAGAGCATATTTTGTGTGGTAATATAGCATTAATCCAATATTACAGGGCTTAATTTCTTCATTGTGTGTTTGTATACTTAAGTCACTTATTCTGACAGTGGTTCCTGTTCACTGCTACAAAAAAGTACCTGTGCCTACTTGGTCTGCCTCTTGAATTGCTAATAAAGGAGCAGTAACACCACCCTTTGTTGAGTATACTGGATGAATATCACAAAGTTGCTTTTGGAGTTCAGACGTCCCATTTTTTGTGAGATAAATCTTGCTATAGTCCTGTCACTACCAGCAGCCCTTTCATACAGGTGATCCTGCTCGTTGTTAGGTGTTCCATTCATCACAGCGAGTTAAGCAGTTAGTCTGATGCATTTTTTCCCAAGTGGTCATTTTGATTCTTCTTCAGCATTTTGACTTTGGTAGATAGTTACAGTTCAGTGATTCCACTAAAAGGCTGTGAAGGTAGTATAAATGACAAAAATCTGGAGTCTTCTGTATGTCAGAGCAAACAGTAATTCTTGTACTGAATTTTGAACACTGCAGATATTTTTTGTCTTCAATTTTTTTAAGTGAATGAGTATTTTGTTCTCATTTTTTTATTATAAACTATATAATTTAGAAAGTCTGCTTCCATTTTCCTGTGCATGGGTTTTCCTTAATTTTCTCCCCTCCACCTCTCTCTCTCGTATATGTATTTGGCTTCAGCTGTTTATACCTAATATGAATGCAGTATTTGTTATGTGCATTTGTCACCATGTGAATGCAATATATTATGCATTTCCTTCTTTTACCATGCTTTAGTATTATCTGCCATAGCCATGATTGGACAGAAAGTCTGTGTTAAATTCAGAATGCCATACAGTGTCTTACACCATCAGTGTATATGCAACACTAACAATGTCAAACATCTGAGCACTGCTTTTATTCCTTGTACACTCATCTATCATCAGACCTATCATTGAGTACAATGACCCTTTGGTATGTACCTAACCAGGTATATCCAACAATTGGGATGTCCACAGAGGTTCCTCACTAAATGAATACAGGGTGTCGATAAAATGTCCTATGCAGACCACCTCAAGGCCCTATCCTTGTATTCTGTCTCCTAAGGCTGTTGAGGGGAGATCTATGCCTGGTATACAAGGCACTGTCAGACCCCACTCTGATGGACCTCCTGCATATCCAGAGAACAAACAGCACCAGAATTACCCATTCTAAAGACTTAAATGTCGCATGTGATATAAATAGGACCTGCTGGAGCGATAGGTATGTATCTTTGAGACTACCCCATCTCTGGAACAGGCTCCCCATGCATGTGAAGCAGAGTTCCTCCCTAACGCAATTCAAAGTGCAACTTGGACAGTTGGATGGGGAACAGGAAATTCATCCCTGGTTTGGCACCTATGTCTCTAATGGGCACAGGCAGCCTGATCGTTCATCTCCCAGGCCCCTGCTTGTAAATGTTTCATCTGCCAAGCCCCTTCTTATACTTATCAAGGGTTTCTGATCTTGTCAGAGATTTGAGATGCATAGCTAGGCTTAAAAAGATCCTTGCTGTCGTTAGCCTAGTAAACACCTATGAACCTAAAAGGCATGCTGTGAGTTAAGCAATTGCTGCTTTCTGCCCCATATGCCCGTTTGCTCCTGTTGTTTGGATTATTAATACCCCTCACGATATTATGTGAGGTTGAACCAACCACTGCACATCATGATTCTAAGCAATGCAGTAGCAATGAATTGGTTACCATCCCTGGGGAGCCTTTTTTCATGTTTCTGATTGGGGAGGTTATGTAATCAGTGGTGCCAGTTTGGCACAAGCATGCTGTTGATTTACATAGACATTGTTTGAAACTGTGGGGTACTGAATGTACAAGTGTAGCAGATTTTTTTGTGCTGTCTAGTCTTATTTTATATTGGAATTTTGCCACAACGTCATCCAAAAGCAATAACAATCTCTGACATTGAAGTTCTTTGCGTTGGGAAGCAGCTAGGATTTCCTTTTTTGTTATGCACAGCTTGGTACATTTTTGAGTTATTTTCAGCTGCCCCACTTGGAGGCACATGCACTTCTAGCTGGTGCAAGTCATAGTGCCTCAAGCTGGAGTAGGAGGACTTGCTGAACTACTGCACCCCATAATTCTTTTTGGGACATTTACTTGTGGGTGCACATCATGTGGAGCATGGTTTGAAACGATTCCCAAGCTTTACACTGCAAGGGGGCAGTAGAAACTGTTACATCTCTGAACAGGACACTTCTCCAGCTCTGGCATCCACAATCTCTGTTTTTCTTTTGTATCAAATTCCAGATAGTGAATCCTGAGTAGCATGGTGCTTGGATTGCGCCATAGTAACTGATTGACATGTTAGGTCCTTTGGTCACATTTGCTAATGTTAATATGACACCCCAGCCCCATGTTGATTGCAACACTATCATCAGTGTTTGGTGTCCAAAAAGAAGTTTGTTCGTTTTTTTTTGTTTGTTTTGTTTTTAATGGGAATCACTTTCAAGAAAAGTTGTCACTGATTAGTTTCTTCTTTGCTCAGCAGTGTTAACCAAGGTGCCAGCTATTGTCAGTGTTGGAGGTCTTGCAGAAGAAAAGAATTTCTCGTGTTCCCTTACCTGGATATGACAGGCTATTCATGGCCTATTTAAGGTCTTCCTGGTTGTAATCATTGCTTGTGTCCCGTTTTAGTTACAAGCCTTTAAGGAGAGTCTATAAAGTGGAAGAATCCTCTCTGATTCCTTCTCAGAATATTGCTTCCTTTGGGGAAGTGCTAGAGTTCTCTCATTGTGATTTATTCCTGCTTGTTGAGAGGAACAAGGAAGTTGTGAGTTTTCATCAGAAATCTAGGTCAAGATCCTCCTTGTGACAGCTGTGATCTTCAGAGTTCATTTCACATACCCGAGGATGCAGCTGTTGTGGTTGACATTTGGGAGTCAGTGTCTGCAAAGCCACTACTTATTTGTGGACCTTCTGTCAGTATCTGACCCTTGTCACTTGACTTTAGAGTGGAGATTCCTATCAAAGTCATTATAGGCCTTCCCTTGCTACAGCCAAACCCATTACAAGATTTGGCAACTGACACTTCACTAGTGGGCTGCGTTGTTAACTAAACCTCCTTGTTGAGGAAAAGTGACCCCCCCCCAAAAAAAAAAAGGATCTTCATATAAACTGTGTGGAGCTAAGAGTAGAGTTTCTCCACCTGAAAACTCTGGAAGGGGAAGTGAGGTCAGAACCTTCCCTGCTTCAGTCAGGCAAGCAAGCCATGGGGTAACACATGAACAAACAAGAACTCATACTTCAATCCCCAGTGTCATTAATCCAGCAGTGAACCATAAGCTGAATCCTCACGTAGACAGTTGCTCACATTCAAGGGCATGGAAATGCATTATAAAATCCATAAGGTACCATTTCAGCCCCCTCCTAGAGCTAAGGGTTAGGGAATCTGTCTGGCCAGGGCCTTCAGGGAGTGGAGCACCCCAGAGTTCCAGAAGACTGGAACTCGCATCCTGTGGTTCCGTGGGATGGGTGCAGTTTGTGTAAGATGTATTTTATGTCCCATGACAAGGAAGTTTCTGTATACCTTTACACTGTTCCTTCTGATTCTATCTTTTATCACAAACTTCAGGGAATAAGAAAAAAAAAGTCATCATTGTTGCTCTGATAGCTTAGCATGGCATGGTTTCAGACTTTTGGGTCCATGACAATATAAAAAAACACTTACAGTGCACGCTAAGGAAGTGTTGCTTGATTAGGTCAGAAAAAAGGCATCTCTTTAGCTTGCGTGACAGTTTTTCCATGGTCAAGATGTATATGTCTGTGACATTCCTATAGGTCGCAGCCCTGAGGAGGGCAAAAATATGAACCAGTACTGCTGGTTATACAATTCCTTAAACGGGTTATGTATCTTTGCCTGTCTTTGAGGAAACATTCTCCTTGGATGCATGAACATCTGTTGCAAACAGCCTGGTTTGGTGGATCTGAAGTTCATTGCTAAGACAATGTCAACATTGGTGGCCATCATCTCTGCCCACATAATGTTAGAGCTGTAGGTCATTATCTTATAAGGAACCACGTTTGATTTTTTACAAGGATCAGATCCTTTTAGGGCTAATCCATGTTTTCTGCAAGAAGTGGTGTTAGAACTTGCTTGAAGCCAGTTTTTCTTTTTGTGTCCTGAGACAGATACCAAGCAAGAGGGTGACTTTCAAGCTTTTGACATGCACTACAATTTCAGATTTTACCTAAAGAGGGTACTGTGTTCAAGAAGACAGACTGGGTCAGTTGTTTGTGTCCTTTCTTGTAGATTTGGAGAGAAATGTAGTGGCCGAACAAACCCCTTCTGCATTTCAGTTTGCTTACAGAGTCTTGCTGTTGGGTAGATAATTACCTGTTGGAAATGTTACTGTGCAATATCGCTACATGTGAGATTCTCTCCATTTTGTGTTTCCTTTAGAAATGTGTGTTAGATATATGTGTGATGGCTAGTGTGGTTGTTGTTGGTTCACAGGTTTACCAACGATTATTATTTAGGCTGTGAATCCAGATGTCTTTCTCTCAGTACATTTGTGCTTCAGGACTGGGCCTTCTAAGGCTTTCCCTGTTGGAAAGGCCTTGGAAGTCAGATACACCATATTGGTTGATCTGTGAGAATGTCTTATGCTGTGGGTGCTTATTATTTCCCCACTTTTCCCCCTCATCTTGCCTGGGCTGTTTAACTAGTATTTGAGGATGGATCTTGCTGTAAGCTGCACAACTGTATAGTTTTGTATGTTTATAGTTTCTGTTTGATGTTGATTGTTCAGCACATGGGATTCAAACTGCACACATCCTGTGGCTGAGTTGCCATTCTAATTTGATGCATGTCATCATAATAGGCATTGGCTAGAGGCATTCATGGTTCCTGACATAGGGATTGAAGAGATTTTAGACATATGCCAAGCTGGGGATATTAGAAAGGGATATCCTAATAATTACTGTGTGTAAAAGATCACCTAAATCATCTGATGCTCTTGAGTAGATATTTATTGCATAGCAGTAGAGGGTATCCTTGTTGTAAAAATTCTGATACGTTTTAATAGTCCCCTCCCATCATCAAGGCAAATTCCCCTCTCCTTAGTACCAGTCAGAAATTTTCTGGCAGAGTCCCAAGATAAAAGGAAGTAGCTTTATGTGGCCTTCTCCTCTCATTAGTAGAAACTAAGAGTGTCAAGGTGCTGCTCATCAGTGAGAGTATATTTTGCCTGCCTGTAGTCTCTGGAAAAGCACCGAGATACTAATACCTGGATTTTGTTCACATATTTTCTGTTATTTTGTGCTCTTTTCAGGGCACCATTGCCTAACTCCCAAGCTGTGTTGCATTGCTCTTTCGTGTGTTGTCATGCATTCTGCTAAGGTTGCTAGAACATTCTGTTTTACTCTATTGATTGTGGACTTTCTTGGCCTTTATCTTAAGCTCTGAGATTTCTGTTTCTCACTTCACGTTGCTATTCAACTTGGCATGGCCTGGCTCTGGGACTTCATCTATTGCTCATATTTTTTGTCAGCTTGTTTTCTCTTTAGTCATGATAGCCTGTTTGTATAACGCCTGGTCCTTAGTTATGACACTTTTATAAGTAGCCCTGCTTAGATCTTCATGGAGCATAGCTGCTCAGTAGTGTCTGCATCATCACTTTTGCTACATGGATGAACTGCTCCACCTACTGCTGTCATTTATTTGCAGTTGGCTGTGGCTTCCAGCAGGGGGTACCACTGTGGCTTCCAGCAGGGGGTACCACTATTTTTCAGATCTGAATTTGCATTAGGGAGGAGCTTTTCTGCAAGCAACACTTTTTCAGCCCTTTCTGTACACATTCTTGTGCACCACCAGACTGACAGGTTTCTTCAGCTGTGCTGCTGTTTACACCTGAATATCATAAGGTTAGAGCATTATACCACCGAAAAAGTCACCTGCTGGAAACATTTACAGCATATTAATGATGGCTTCTCAGAGAAGGCCTTTATCCTGAGCCAGATTCATCAGTTTATTGTAGTTTTCCAACAGTATTTGCACTGCTGTTGTTATAGGCATATGCCTTCTAATGCATTCACATCCATCCTCTTTCTGCTTGTGTTTTGTTTAGGTGAATGTGATCTGGTCATTCCTTACCCTCACCCCCTCGAATGAAAAAAAAAAAAAACACGTGGCAAAAATAAATACTTTGTCAGTTTTCTAATTACCCTTACTGATGTATATCCTGAATTAATCTATTTTTGCAAATGTACTTGTAGAACCAAAGTGTGGGCTTTTCTGTTTAAGATAATTTTCAAGGCAAATGTTAAGAGTTAAATTAGCAACTCTGGCTCAAATAAAAAACAAGAGTAAATATTTGTTGCATCAAAACTAACAAGCATAAGCTTTCATGTATAACACTTTTTGAAACTATATAGTAGAAGTACCACCATTAAATAACAGGAGCATCTGCTGTTCATATTGCAAGTAAATGCCTTTGTGATCTCTTTCTCTTTGTCTTTTTTAAGAGATATTAAAGAAAAATGTGCATTTCATCCTTGTTCTTTGTTACCTTAGAATAATGATTGCTATTGATATTCACAGTATTCATCCATATTACAAGTCTTCTTCACTTTCTGCACTTTATTTGACCTCTAGAAACTTGAATTTTAAATGCTGTTTTCCTGTAGTCCTATATATAGGTTTGCAAAGTGCATTATTCATATTTTGTGTACGAATACCTTTTGCATGATCTGTGTATTCTCAGGTTAAACTTCCTAAATGTTTTTATCTATATAAAAAGCTGAGCAGTCATTTTATTTTGCTGAATGCACCACATTGCAAATATTATAGCCAGCATAGCCATTTGGATTATGATTGGGTCTGCAGTCATAACCAGTTTGTGTTTGAAACCTGGATGTTAAGAAAATCACCTTCAGAGCAAAGCAGAGCTTGAGAGGTGAATTTTGACATCCCTATGTTGAGAACACATGATTAGTAGTTTGATCAAAGAGACCTGATCATAATTCTTTCTAGTGCATGGAGTTTTAGCTGCCCCAAGGTACTTCTAGATACAGAAAAATATTTTGAAATGCAAAGAGCCTTGCGAGTTTGAAAGCAGTGAAACTTTTCCCACAATTGCAAAGACAGTAGGCAGAAGTAAAGCCTCCATCTGATGAATGAATAGCTTTTAATGCTGTTAGACACTTCAGTCTGCCACACTGTGGGTCTGTGTGAAAGAGAGCAAATTGTATAATTGCTTTTAAAGCTGTGAAAATGCTTTAGGTACTGTTTGCTGTAGTACAGGATTATTGCTTTATAGCAATGGAAGGTGCTTAACAAAACTTCAAGAACCTTTCTTACATCAGAAAGGTAGATGTCCTTCAAGAATGCAACTGCAGTCCTGACATATGGGTTGTCCTGCCTCAGGCAGCCCCTCGGTCGGCCGGATTCCAAAGTCTGGGTCCGGCGTCGGCTGATGTCACCTCCTCCCTGACGTCAGAGCGGCTGGAGTATAAAGGCATCCGCCGATGCCATCTTCTTCAGTCTTTCTTGCCGCGCAGTGCCCGAAGCAGAAGCAGTTCGCAAGTGACGGTCGGTCAGCTCCTGTGTTTCAGTTACCGAAGTCATCTAAAAGCTAAGTACCCCGTTGGGGAACATTTTTTCTTGCCTCAGCTGATGTCAGAAAAAATTGAAAAAGTTAATAATTGTTTGTCTTGTGGTAAACAAATACCTCATAAGGACTTCCATTCTTACTGCCTCCCTTGCCTGGGCCCAGACCACGACGTCTCGGCCTGTGCTGCCTGTGCTTGCTTTAATAAGCCCACTCTCAGGCGCCGGGCAGAATTTGCCGAAGACTTTTTTGGTGAATCTTTCGCATATATCATGCCGTCGGAACAACCGACAACACAAACTACCAAAAAACGCAAGGACCGGGACCGACATCCTCGGCCCGCGTCCTCCACCGATACCACGCCTAAGCCCTCCGCGAGTGCATCGGTCCCTTTGGAAGCAGTAATTCTACTGCCCCAGGCCGACGACATCGCGTTAACGCGTTCTTCGGTCCCGGAGACCACAACGGTGCCGGTTGTTGATTTCCCACCAGAAACCGAAGCTCTAGATTTACCTGACACCATTCCTGCGGACAAGGTTACCCCTGCACGTGGGGCAGCTTGGCCTTCGGTATCCATGTCCATCAAGGCCTTTGCACATGCCAAGGCTGCCAGCCAGGCCAAGGCCCATCCTAAACCTGCTGTTCAGGGCCCCTCTTCTGATAGACAGATCATGACTCTTGCTGCAGATCTAATCTCTCTTATCAGGGGGTCTCGGCCGCACCCAGACAGAGGTTCTCAGCCACCTGCAGATAAAAGGCCTAGAACTGAGCAGACAGACACCCTCTCTTCAGATGAAGCCTCTGGGGATTCAGAGCACTCATATACTCAGGAAGAATCCTTCCAGGCCTATGAGGACTCGGATGCTGAGGATTCAATTCCCTCTGCCTCTCCTCCAGAGGATATTTCTTTTGGTGAAGTACTCCACTCCATGAGAGAACATTTTCAGTGGCAGGGTCAGGAATTTTCTGACTCCAGGAAAAGGCTACGTACCTTCCTTAAGCTACCCCAACACAGGACTTTAGCTAGCCCTCCAGTGCTGGATGTCCTTGTTGATGTATATTCAGACTCCAGTGCTTCACCTGATTCTCTCCCTCCTGTTCCTGTCAAGCCTGACAGATATTACAGGGTCCCTGACACCCATAAGCATCTCTTTAAGGCCCACTCTGTGGATCTAGAAACTATTTCACAGGGCCCCAAGGCAGTGGCTACTTCCTCGGCCAAAAACCCTCTGCCCGCTGACAGGGAAGCTAGGTCCCTGGAGAGATGGGGCAAAAAAGTTTATACCTCTTCCACCCTTGCCATGAGGTCACTCAACTGCCTTTTTCATATGTTTCAGTACCAGGATTACTTAATGGATGATTTGCAGAAACAGTTAGCCTCTCCTGAGCCTATAGATAGAAAGGCATTGCAGGATCTGGTTCATAACACTCAGCAGGTTAGCAATCATTTTCTTCAGTGTGGTTATGATGCATTGGAAGCTTCATGTAGGGCAGCCATGACAGGGGCCGTCATTCGTAGACATGCTTGGTTGAAAGAACAGCCTCTGCCAGACCATGTTAAAGTTAAGCTCCTTGATGCACCTCTGGAAAAACAGAAGCTTTTTGGTGCTAATGCACAGGATGTGTTGAAGTCTATTGAGGAAAAGGCTAAATCAGTACAGACTGTCAAGGATTTCCTCCATGTTCAGCCCCCCAGATTCAGCAGGAATTGGCCTTCAAAGAATTGGTCCTTTCTGGACTCAGACAAGTTACAAAGGGGAAAAAACAGGCGTGCTCGAGGTAGAGGGCAATACCGAGGCTCCTACAGGGGCCGCCAGTGGCAACCACCAAATCAGAGAAGTGGCGCAGGGAGTTCACCTGCACCACAAGGACAATCACAATGACTTGACTTTCACTCCGCCTACCAAGGCTCAAAGAGAAGCACCTCTAGGCGGAAAATTATCCTTATTCTCAAAGAACTGGCACATTTTAACCAAGGACAAATGGATTCTGGACATAATAGACAGAGGCTACAGGTTCCACTTCCACACCTTACCAACGAGACAAGGCATGCCAAACCTGCCACAAAATCAAAGGGCAGAGGCTCTTTTACAAGTTTCAAAACTGTTACAAATAAAAGCTATAGAAGAGGTTCCTCCACTGGAACAAGGCCAGGGATTCTACTCAAGGCTGTTCCTTGTTCCAAGAAAAGAAAAGCAATGGAGGCCTATACTGGACTTGTCCATTCTAAACACTTTTCTTATTGTGCCAAAATTCAAAATGCTGACGTTACAGCAGCTCCTTCCCATGCTGGGCAAGGGGTCTTGGCTGGTTACTCTGGACCTCAAGGAGGCATACCTGCATGTCCCAATCAGACACAGCTGCAGAAGATACCTCAGATTTCTTGCAGGAACAGAGCATTATCAATTCTCAGCATTGCCGTTTGGCTTATATACTGCGCCCAGAGTGTTCACGAAATGCCTGGCATCAGTAGTTGCACATTGCAGACTCCAAGGGATTCAAATATACCCTTACCTGGACGACTGCCTCATACAAGCAGACAGCAAACAAACCTTGGTAAAAAACTTGGACTATGTCATTCAGTTGCTACAAGCTTTGGGATACACAGTCAACATTCAAAAATCAAGACTACTGCCATCCCAAAAGATTATTTTTCTAGGAGCAAACCTGGACACGCAATCACAAATGGCTTTCCTCACAGAGGAGAAACAACAGCATTTACCAGATTACTTCAAAAGCCTAGCAAAAGTTACCCAGCTGACCGCAAGGAAGATCCTGCAGGCCCTGGGTTTCATGGCATCTTGCATTCTTCTGATCCCTCTGGCAAGACTACACATGAGAAAGCTACAATGGTACCTAAAAAGCTTATGGTCTCAACACAGCCACAACCTAGAAGACGTAATACCACTCATCCCATGCCTGCAAAGGGAATTTTGTGGTGGGCTCAAGCAAGCCATTTAAACCAAGGCATGCCTTTCAACAAGGTTCAAGCAAGTCAAACCATTACAACAGACGCCTCAGATCATGGATGGGGGCACACATGGAGGACAGATGCATTCAAGGTCAATGGACTCCCACGGAAATGCCTCTGCACATAAATCAAAAAGAGATGTTGGCAGTGATACATGCAATAGAAGCCTTTGGAAAATCTCTTCAACAGGGCCATCTGCTAATAAGGACAGACAACACCACGGTCATGTGGTATATAAACAAACAAGGAGGCACTCACTCGTATCCCCTCTGCAGACTAACAATGGCTCTTTGGGAAAAATCCCTGAATCTGAACATTCATTTGCAATCCCAGTTTGTTCCGGGCAAGGACAATGTTCTGGCGGACAGGTTGAGCAGAGGTTTCGTGGATCCACACGAATGGATGCTGCATCCACACATTTTCTCACAAATAACAACTGCATGGGGAAGACCGGACATAGATCTCTTTGCTTCTCATCACAATCACCACCTGGACAGGTTCTGCTCAAGGACACACCATCCTCTAGCCTGGAGAACGGATGCTCTCTCCTTCAGCTGGAATGCCCTAAAAATCTATGCATTCCCTCCTCTACCACTACTCACCAAGGTGTTACTGAAGATCAAAGCAGAGCAACCAAAGGGAATATTGATAGCTCCAGACTGGCCGAGGCAGCATTGGTATCCCTTGCTACTGAGCATAACTCAAACCAAACCATGGCCCTTGCCCCAATGGCCATTGCTCCTAACTCAACACAATTACAGGACTGTTCATCAAAACCTGCAAACATTACAACTGACAGCTTGGAGGGTTACATGACTTTGCCCCATGTACCTCTCTCCGAAAAGGTTCAGGAAATCTTGCTGGAAGCACGCAGACCTTCCACCAGAAAAACCTACTCGGCCAAATGGAAGAGATTCATCATCTGGAATACCAAAAAGGGCCAGGATGCATTAGTAATGAGCATACCTCAGATATTAGAATACTGAGCAGAAATGTTTCATAGTGGCCTCTCATATTCTTCCATTAAAATTCATGCTTCAGCAATCTCAGCAAATTACAACTGTGACCCACCTGTGTTTTCGCATCCCTTGCTAAGACAGTTTCTAAGAGGGATAAAGAATATCAAACCTCCCAGAAAACCACCAGTTCCTGCATGGGACCTCAACTACATCTTGGAAAAATTAACTCTTCCTCCTTTTGAACCAGCAGCATCTTCAGAAATGCAATTTCTCTCCTGGAAAACAGTCTTCCTGTTGGCAGTTACCTCAGCAAGAAGGGTCTCGGAGATACAGGCCATCATGGCAGTACCTCCCTTTCTCATCTTTCATCAGGACAGAGTTTCTCTAAGGACCAATCCTTCATTTATGCCAAAAGTGATATCCAGGGTGTCTCTAAATCAAGCAATTCACCTGCCTACCTTCTTCCCCAATCCTCAAAATAAAGGGGAAAAGCTACTACATACTTTGGACATACACAGACAACTACGCTACTACTTGGACAGAACAAAGACCACCAGGAAGTCTGACCAACTATTTGTAGCCTATGCTGCCGGAGTGCAAGGAAAGGCAGTCTCCAAACAAACAATTTCAAAATGGATTGGACACTGCATCAGATTCTGTTACTCCTTCCATGGAAAGGGTGTGCCAGCCAATATTAGGCCACACTCAACTAGAGCTATAGCCACATCCACAGCCTTTCTAAGAGGAGTGGCTACAAAGGACATTCTAGAGGCTGCTACATGGAGCTCCGTGCATACATTTACCAGACACTACAACCTGCCTTTATACTCCAGATCCCGAGCAGGCTTTGCATCTGCAGTCCTACAGGGTCTTTTAGCTACACCATCCCTAGCTTAGATCCTACCACCCCCAGCTTGGCTATGGTATTCAACCCATATGTCAGGACTGCAGTTGCATTCTTGAAGGACATAGTATAGTTTTGTACCTACCATAAATGTAGATGTCCGATAGATATGCAACTGCAGTCAGGTTTTCCCTCCCTCCTACCCCACTGCTTTTTTCCCTTGGGTCCATTCCCCCTCTCCTTTTCAGCTGGGGTTATCTATTATGGTGTATCTGTTTATTACTGTTGTGCATGTCTGGAATTTTTTGCTTATCCATTCACAAATTTAGCCTTCCTTGGAGGGCACCTGGCATCTGGGGCAAGAAACACTGAAGAAGATGGTGTCGGCGGATGCCTTTATACACCAGCCGCTCTGACGTTGGGGAGGAGGCGACATCAGCCGACGCCGGACCCAGACTTTGGAATCCGGCCGACCGAGGGGCTGCCTGAGGCAGGACAACACATATGTCAGGACTGCAGTTGCATATCTATCAGACATCTACATTTATGGTAGGTAAAAAACTGTACTTTTGTATTTTCTCAAACAGGAGCGTAACTATAACTCTCCATATTATTAAGTATACATTTACAGTCTTTATTAAAAAAATAATTTTTAACTTAAAGGATATGTTTAGATATTAAAGTTTTAATGTTCAGATATACCAGTATATTAAACTTCTGGTAGTGAATATGTCTTGTTACAGGTTAAAAAGTATGATCTGATGTTATTAATCTTCAATCCATTCATCACGATGGGTTCGGTTATGAGCCCTCGGAACCGAGTAGGCTTTATACCAAAGCTCGCACCACCAAAAAAAACTCTTGAGCTAAGAATTACCCACAATCCCCTTCTCCCTGTTACCACAGATCTCGTTTGCCTCATTGCCATAAGGCCGCGTTCAAACCAGCTCTCAGCTAAGTCTGATATTTTTGGATATTTTGATATTTCTAAATAGATGTGTTTTTCAGATAGTGTGTTACTTTGCTTCACCTATACTTTCCTGTACCTGTGTATCGCTAATTCTTCTTTCCAACTTTTCTGTCAAATACCTGTTGGTAATCTTTGTACCATTGTTGGTACACTCTCCTCTCTACCCGCTGTGGTAATCCTTTTATACCACTGTTGGTATTTTTCTACTCTCTAGCTAGTTGTAGCCATGTGCTTAGTTGTGGTAATCTGATGTTTTCTTGTATTGTATCGTTTTGTTGGTATTAACATGTTTGATAAAAAGGGCACTTCAGGCTTCAAACAATGCCTGAAGTGTGGGAGGAAAATGTCTGATAGTGACTCTGATGATGATGATGATTGCATTTACTGCTTGGGGGTGGCTCATCTCTCGGTACAACCCCCTTGCTCCTTCTGTCTAGGGTTTAGCTGACGTACCTTGAATGAGTGTAAAAATAAATTGATTTTGAAGGGCCTTCTCAAATCGCCTTTCTCAGAGGCTCTCTCCACGTCTGAGGGTTCATCCCCTCCTAGGAAAGAGAAAAAGAGGCCACATTCCATTCCCTCCTCACCCTCTGGTGAGAAGGAAAGACCGCCAAAACCAAAAATTCCAAAGCTTTCTGCACCGGAACAGAAGTCTTCGCCTACAGCACCATCTTTGGTACCGTCTATGTCTATAGCATTAATGCTGACTCCCTCGGCACCGACAACGTCTATGCCACCGAACGTGACTGATGCAAAAATTTTGACCTCGACTCTGATTACGACTCCGAGCCCTTCCACGGTTCCTATAACTCAGATGGACATTACTGCTCCATCATCTCAAAAATGGAGACGGTGGTGTCGTTAGATGTGCAAGCACGGACCCAATATTCCCCATCTGTGTACCCCTTCTTGGGACAGACTTACAGTCCATTCTTAGAGCGTCCAAAGTCCCCTTCAGGGATATTCACTAGAGCCACCAGGAGCCTCTCCAAACTCGATGTGGTGCGCCTTGTGGACCAGCTGCTGACAGCCAGGGGGATTCCTTCTGATTCTAAATCCCAATCCCTTCTAGGACTTGAGTTTTCTGCTTCACAAACTTCATATTACTCTCCTCCTTTGTCCTCCTTGCAGGCTTCGAAGCCCTCAGCACCGATGGCTCTCTCGGGACCCTTGGCTTCCATGCTGATAGTGGATCACACTTCGGCCCCATAGTCGACACTTTGGCCTTCGATTCTGTTGGAACCGGGTCTTCCTCAGTCCCAAGATTGGACTACAGGCTTCACGGTTCTGAGTTCAGCACCGACCCTTTCTACGGTGCCGTCCACGGTTCTGGGAACCCTGTCGGTAGCTGTCAAGCTTAAGGCTTCACTCCTGAGAGCGGGCTCAACAGAGTGGATTGTGACCCCAGTTCCGAGGTTGTCTTTCTCTGTTCCGGGCTCCCATCCCTCTTCGGGCAGCCGTGCCTTTCAGGCGATGGAGAGGGCTCTTGCCTCCGTGAGCAAGCCTTCGGCGTCGGAACCCCCATGTCCTCCCCCTGTGCTGCAGCTGTCACAGACCACCTTCCCGGATCGAGCATGGGAGCTGCAGGAGACTTTATTGCAGGGTGCCCTTTCCTCCAGGTCCTCCTCAGCAGCTCCCACTGAGGAGGTTCATAGGAAGAAACTGTGCAAAAGGAAGCACAATTTCTTCCTAGGAACGTAGGAATAAATCATGCTTTCTCTTTCCCAATTTCTTCCTAAGAACCTTCAAGGAAGAAATTGTGCAAGAGGAAGCACATGGACTCCCCTGAGGAGTCACTCACCAAGGATATGGATTATGATGAAGGGGAAGGGTCCCCACGATCACCCCCTGAAGATGTCTTCTTCGGAGACATCCTGGAGATCTCGAAACAGCGGGGTGATTGGAAGCTCAAAAACCTTTCCTCGGAGGAATCCGTTTTCCTGCAGGCCTTTCATGCTCGACCATCTACCTCCTGGCTGACCCCGCCTGCAGACGAGTTAGTTCAGCTTGTGGTGCAGCATGCCTGGAAGAACTCTGATGCTGTTGAAGCAATCCCCAGGAGACCAGACAAGATCCTCTGTCCCCCTGAAGAACATCCACATTGGTCAAAAGGTCTACCAGTAGATGCTATGGTGGTGGCAGCAGCCACCAAGAAAAAGCTCGCTGAGGAGAGCCATACTGTTCACCCACCTAAGAGGGAGTCCCGAGCGGTGGACAGACTGGGGAAGTGAGTTTTTGCTTCATCGACCTTTGCTATTTGGTCTTTGAACTATCATGTACGTTTCACCAAACTCCAGAGAGACGTCATCTCCGAACTCTCTGGTACTCTGTCAGGAAAGGTGGCTGATGAGTTTAATGACAAAGTAGCCTCGCAGCTAGCGACACTGGTATCTGTTTCTAATTTGTCCATGAGGTTGATTTCACATGCAACCGAAGGGGCAGCCAGAGCTGCAGGTTCAGGTGTAGTTATGAGATGTCACGCCTGGATGTGCCTGTGTGACTTCACTGATCCTTTTAAGTCTTCCTTCCTTAATGCTCCAGTGGAAGCGTCTTCCCTGTTTGGCCCAAGTGAAGGACACGTTAGCCAGGTGTGAGCAGGACAGTAAGACCCTGTCTGTGGTTGGTGTACGTTTCTCTACAACTCAGCATCCTTTTTCCAGGAACCAGAGAAGTGGGAAATTGTGGCACAAAAGGTTTCAGGGTCCTTTTCGTGACACACGTGGCAAGTTCACCCCCAGAGGCACAGGGGGCAACTCTTCCGGAAGACGCCCCTACAGAGGTAGAGGGGGGTCCGCGTAATCAGGGTTCCTGTGATTCCTTCTCTGGACAGCCCTATCAGCGCTCCTGAAGAGCGGCCCGATTGCTTTCCTCTGGAAGCAGTCAGGGGACGTCATTCTCTGCACCTCAGTGCCTGGCTGTCTATTACTACCGACTCTTGGGTGCAGAAGATATTATCCCGACGTTACCAAATCCCATTCTGCTCCTACCCAAAATCACCAAAACGAATCCCAGACGTTCACCCAGTCTAAGGGAAGAAGCAGCTCTACAAATAGAAAAGCTGTACTTAAAAAGAGTCATCCAGAAAGTCCCACCAGACCAAATAGGATCTGGATTTTACTCAAGGTTCTTTTTGGTGCCAAAAAAGACAGGGGACTGAAGACCAGTTGTGGACCTCAGCTGTTTAAACAAGTTTGTCAGCCAAACAATGATCACGGTTCAGTCCATTCTCCACTTTCTGGAGGAAGGTGATTGGATGTGCTCGATAGACCTTTGGGATGAGTATTACCACATCAAGATGGGCAAACACTCCAGAAGGTTCCTTCACTTCCGGCTGGGAGTTGATCATTACCAATTCCGTGCTCTGCCCTTCAGACTCTCTACAGCCCCCAGAGTGTTCACCAAATGCATGGCAGCAGTGACAGCTCACTTGAAACTGCAAGGATTCCGGGTGTTTCCATATCTGGACGATTGGCTCCTCACCACCCTCACCAAGCATCTACTGGTAGCAGCCTTGCACTTCACCCTTTCTTCAGTGCATTGCATGGGAATATCCATAAACTGGGAAAAGTCCAATCTAACTCCAACCCAAACCCTGGAGTTTATAGGGGTAACATTCAATACTCGCTCTTGCTTGATCTCTCTCCCAAATCACAGGCTTCAAAGACTAAGGATCCAGCTTCGAGTGATACTCTGCCACGACTTGGTTCCGGCTCGACAGGTCCCGCAGCTCTTAGGTCAATGGCAGCATCTATATCTATAGTACCCCTAGCAAGGTTTCACATGAGACTCTTACAGCGGCTTCTGTTGACCCAGTGGTATCCAAATCAACAACCATTGTCCTCCCAGATTCGTATTACAAATCGGTGCAAAACAGATCTTTCTTAGTGGATGAAGCTAGACATAGCACTTTGGAACCGACCCTTCAATTTCCCTCAACCCAGCACCATCGTGACCACGGACGCTTCCCTGATGGGATGGGGGGGGGTCATTATCAGGGAATGACTGTCCAAGGCACATGGTCCGATTTAGAGGCCAATCTGCATATAAATATTCTAGAACTGAGGGCAGTGCTTTTGGCGTTGCAAGCACTTCGGCCTGCCCTTCCTTCGGGAACAGTTGCTATCCAACTGGACAGCATGTCAGTAGTTTGGTACATCACTAAACATGGAGGAACCAAGTCCTATCCCCTATATCGAGAGGCCATGAGAGTTTGGCAATGGGCGGTAGCTTCCAGCCACTTTCTTATAGCAATGCATATCCCAGGGAAATCCAACGTGATCGCAGACAAATTGAGCAGGTGCATTCTCCTGCCTCATGAGTGGTCTCTCAACTCCAACTTAGCGGCAAAGATCTTCAGCCATTGGGGCCAGCCTTGCTGCGACCTATTCGTCTTCCCGTTCAACCTGAAGTGTAGCAACTACTTCACCCTAATTGCCCCCCAGGGGGATTCCCCGAGGGACGTACTTATCCACAATTGGCCGACGGGACTTCTTTATGCTTATCCTCCTCTTCCTATGATTCCTCTAGTTCTGAAGAAAGCTCTTCGGTTGAAAAGCAAAATGATCCTCATAGCACTTTTTTGGCCTCGACATGTACGGTTCCCCTTTCTCTGGCCTCAACAGCTTTGCAGACCGTGGACCTTGGATCCAACTCCAGATCCGATATCTCATCCTCAAGGGTTGAGCCACCTGAACTTGTCCAGCCTCAAGCTCACAGCTTGGCTTCTCCACTTCCAATGATTGCCAGGCATTGTAATCTTTCCTCTCCAGTTCGTAACATTATTTTGGCTTCGCATAAACCATCCACCAGGAAACTTTATGCTGACAAATGGAAAAGATTTTTGATTTGGTCTAGACAGAGAGAACTAGATTCCTTTTCTGCACCCATCTCTGGTGTACTCCATTACCTTTCTAACTTCTTCGAGGAGGCCGCCGCATCATCAAGTATTCATGTTCATTTAGCTGCCATTTCGAATTTTCATAATTCTGCCGGGAAGTGTTTGCTTGCTTTGTGCGTACTTGGAAATCCATCAGAGTGCTGAGGACTTGGTTTTGGTTGATAGCAGCACCCTTTTTTCTCCTTTTGTTGTATTTGGTTTTGCGAGGATGGATGGATCCGTATGCACTGCAGGGACTTCCAGATCAAATAAATCAGATTGCGGCGAGGTCTCCAAGCTTATCGGCCAGCTAACCCAGCTGGTGAGTGTGTTAACCCCATTATGTCACTCGTTAGTGACGCAATCCCGTACTGTTCCGGGTAACCAGGAAGCGTACAAGCCTCGTTCAACAAGGAGAGCTGTATCAGAGAATGGAATGGGTTTTTTTTCTTCCATTAAAGACAATTCAAAGAAAGAAGCAGTCAGAATGGATGTAGCGACTTACCGAGGGTATTTTTAAACTCCAATGACAACAGAGGAAATGAGCAAACACAAGCGCGTGGTCTCGAGCAGACTCTTGAATCTCCAAATAGAGGTGACTGTAATATAAACATTAGAAACAGCCAAATGTCTTTAAATGCATGGCTAGGACATACATTTAACTTTAATTCTACATAGGTAGATAACAGAACACATGGACGTTCTTATAATGACAATATTAATATGTTAAACTATTTACTGTATAAGTACAGAAGTTTAGATTTGAACAACATATATCTCAAGGAATGTATTGGTAAAGGTTTGTGGTGTTGGTGCTGCGGTAGCGTTGTCGCCTCACAGCAAGACGTTGTGCCGTTTTATTCTCAGCTAGAGTGTCTTCTGTGTGGAGACATGCATGAATGGGAGTACCTTCATTGAAGGTTGTGCGTCAGGGCTGGCAAACTTGGCACGTAAAAAATCTACTGCCAGTCATTAGCAGACCGGAGTTCTGCTGTGGTGACCCTTAACCGGGAAAAGCCAAAAGACGCAGACACAAACAAATAGTACCAAAAGGATTAAGCGTTTGGAAATTTGCAAACAATGTAGAACAAGAATCTGATTTTCACTATGAACTGGTTGACATGTTTAATAAATTGGGTATGGATTTAATGAGGGCTGTTATAAAAGACAATGAAAGAAATATAGTGCTACTTATGGAAAACATAGCTAAAACTAACGAAAATATTATTGAAGACTTATTGTTCTCAGTGGATGAACATAAGAAAAAATATTTTTCAGTTAGGGAACAAATAGATACTAAGTGCCAACAGATTATAGTAAGAAAGAAAAAGAAAATTGAAAGGGATAGACAGGAATATTTGTATAAAACACATTACCCCCGACCTAGGCAGGTGGTCAACCATCATTTTAACAGAGAAAATATTGACCCCCAAGTAAGAGCTAGAGATGAACAAACCTGTTATAATAATGAGGTTCAAAGAGAAGAGAGAAATATCCAGAATAATCCGCCTTTTCTGCAAGACCCTTTAGAGTACACCCCGGATGTCCGAAAGAATTCGGAACCAGTCACCAGTGAATTACCAATGGAACAAAAGGAGGGGGAGGGGCGGAGACAGATTTTGAATGATCTATCTGTGGAAAAAGAAAATATTATACAGGACGGTTTTAAATATACATATCAAGGGTTCAATAGTTTTAATTTTAGTGAAATCGAAATAAATAAAAATCATTTCCTTTTACTAAGGGTCTGAATTTTGTTCCATCCAAAAAATGTGACACGATAGATTTAAAAATGTACTTAAGGAAAATAAATTTTCAGTTGATATTTGAAGGGAAAGATATAGGAATAAATAATAGTAAGAGCTTACAAAGGGCAAGCATCTTTAATCCACCTCTACACCCACAGTTAAGAAACCTGGAAATTAATATTGAACATGAACTAAACCTGGAAATTAATATTGAACATGAACTAAGGAACAATCTAAGTAAGAACAGGTTTCCCCCAAATTTAACACATAGTGAGAAAGATCTTTTATACGAGTTAAAAGATAATAAACAATTGAGGGTTATGAGACCAGATAAAGGAGGAGGGATAGTTATCATGAATAACATTATGTATGAGGCTAAGATGTTGGAAAACTTACAAGATGACACTAAATATAGAGAGGTACCCCACAATCATATTAATATAGCCAATCAGAAGATATATATGGCTTTAAATTACGTAATGCTAGAAGGTTTTATTGACCAAAAATTGTTTGAATTTCTATACAGTCCTCAGCGAAGGGTTCAGTCAATCTTCAGGATACCGAAAATTCATAAAAATATTCATGATCCACCACTCCAGCCTATAGTGGCTGCTGAAGGGTCGGCCACTGTCTTCCTAGCCAGATATCTTGATAAAAGACTTGGTTATGAAAAATGACACCCTACTAAAATATTCTTGGGATTTTTTGAGAAACATTACCTAAGAAATATATAATTAGGATGTAATATCCGTAACTATTGATATAATAGATTTGTTTGGATCTATCCCCCACAACATAGGAATAGAGTGGATGGAGGAATATTTGAGGGAAGATGCCTGTTTGAGTGCCAAAGATATGCATATTTGCTTTGTACTTATGGAATTAGTATTAGAAAATAATTTTATTTATTTCCAAGGAGAATTTTATCAACGGATAAGTGGAGTAGCTATGGGTGCCAGGTGCGCCCCAATGTATGCTAACTTGGTGCTATTAATGTGGGAAAAGAAATACATTCTGAATAGTAAATACAGAGAATGCTGGATGTTATATAAATGTTTTTTAGATGACATCGTTATTTTTTGGAAAGTAACATCTCAGATGTTCCTGGAGTGTTAACAATACATAACGGAATCTACTGAATTTTAGAGATTTACATACAGCATAGGACACAGGGAGATAGATCACTTGGATGTCACTAGATATAAGGAGGATGGCAGATACGATTCAAAAGTGTTCAGAAAAAAAAACTATTCTAATTCTATACTACATTTTGCTAGTACTCATACCTATCATCAGAAGAAAGGTATAATCAAGAGCCAATATGTAAGAATAATCATTATGACCTCAAATGAGGACGAATTTCTGAAAGAATGTAACAACCTATGTAGTCTGTTTACTGAGCGAGGTTATCTGGGTCCCTTGATTACACAAATCATGAATGAAGTTATACAGGAGGGGAAGAATAGATTTGCACCCATTCTAAGTGTTAAAGAAATGAGCTCGGGAGTTATATCCAATGACAAAAGAGTAGAAAAGGGTGAAGATATATTCTGTTCAGCATTCATTACTGATCATAGTGGTGATTCCAAAACTATTTGTAAAACTATTGAACAGGAGTGGGTCAAGTTTAGTAAACTGACAGATTTAAAAATGAAATTTGATACATCCTTTAAATGTGTCTATAGGAGAGGGTTTAATATAAAAACGATTTTAGAAAGTCAACATCATAATAAAAAAGCTACAAATAGGTGTAGAATGGGAACTTTTAAGTGTGGCAGATGTACCCAGTGTCCCTACATACATAATAAGGACTCCATTAGTTTAACCTCTAGAAATAAAATTATTACGGCGAAATACAGTAACTGTGAAAGTATGGGCATAATATATTTAGCTTTATGTTTGTGTCAAGTGTTTTACATAGGTAAAACAGAGAGAAAATGAAAGAGAAGGATATACAAACATTTAAATGCTATACGTACACAAAATACCAATAATGCCCTATGTAAACACAGTACACAATGCGATATTGTAAATTATAAGTGTTTTGTTCTAGAAGAAATTCCTAAAGATGTGAGGGGCGGACTGTGGGAAACAAAAAATTGAATACAGGGAACTCTACTGGCAAATTTATTTAGAGGCCAGTAGATTCCCTGGATTAAATGATGTTGTTTCCCTAGCTCCAGTTTTTAAATTAAGGGCAGCTAGGCTGTAATCAACATTTAAAACCTAGAAACAATATGTTTTCCATTTTTTTATAAGATAATACAACAGTATTTTATATTATTATTAGCTAATACAACATTAGTTATTAAAAAAAAAAATTTAAGATAAATTATTGATATCACCACAAGAGGGAGCTTTATAATGTGTGAATGAAATGTAGTTTCATTTAGATAGAATTATATGCTTACATTTTATAAATTTTAAATATTTTTTGCTAGTAATAACGATTTGTTTATAATAGAGGGTCATTTATTGTGTATAAATAAAATTAGAGAATCTTATATTACATTAATGACATTTTAACATTACTCGAGTACAGGATTTTAAATAATGTAATGTGATTTTACTGGTGGATTTTGAAATGGGTGTGAGTATAAAAGAAGGTGGGTGTTTTGAATTTTTTATCTGAAGAAGTTAAAGACGAAAATGTATTGTGTAACTTGTATCATTAATGGTATATTGGAGAGCCTTTATTGTTGCAATAGATTTTGCCGGGAAGAGTTTGCCTGCTTTGTGCCTACGTGGAAATCCATCAGAGTGCTGAGGACTTGGTTTTGGTTGTTAGCAGCACCCTTTTTTCTCCTTTTGTTGAATTTTCATAATGGTTTTGGTGACTCCTCTTTAATCTCTCATTGTTTGAGCAAAAAATTTTTGAAAGGAATCTATCATTCAAGACCCCCAGTTAAGCAACCCACAGAACCCTGGTCTCATGCTTGTCTTGCAGTCTTTGACACCCCCCCCCTTTCGAGCCGGCAGCCACATGTGACATCAAGTTTCTGTCCTGGAAATCTCTTTTTCTGGTAGCTGTTACTTTGGCCAGACACATTTCTGAGCTCCAGGCTCTTTGTACCAAGCGTCCTTATTTGATTTTTCACAAGGACAGAGTATCACTACGGACCAGTCCTTGCTGCCCAAAGTAATTTCCGATTTCTCCATTAATCAGACTATTGAATTGCCTGTGTTTTTTCCTAAATTTTCCAACAAGGGAGAGTATTGTTTGCATTTACTGGATGTTCACAGATAATTGAGGTTTTACTTAGAACAAAAACAATCAGGAAATCAGACCAGTTATTTATTTCTTTTTCTGGTCCAAAAATGGGAATGTCAGTCTCTAAAGTGACTCTAGCCAAATGGCTCAGAGACTGTATAATTTTAATTTATAACCTAAAAAGGAAATCTGTTCCGCCAAATATCAGGGCTCACTCCACCAGATCAATGGCAGCTTCTGCGGCATTCCACTCCAGAGCTTCAATGGACGACATTTGTGCAGCAGCTACATGGGCTTGCCCCTCATACCTTTATCACTCATTACAAGTTGGATCTGGTCTCCAGGGGAAGGGCGTCCCATGGATATAAGGTAGCTGGGGACTTTGTCCCATTGGTGATGAATGAAATGAAGATTAACAACATCAGATAAAGAAGTTATGTCTTACCATAACGTTCCATCTGTGTTGTTGATCTTCATCCATTCATCACGTCCCATCCTCCTTCCCCCTCCTAGAGGCTGCTGGGGGATATTAAGGTCCACTTCCTGGAGAAGGTTTTTGCTCAGAGACGGTCTCTGCTTTATTTAAGTCAAACTCGATCTGAGGTAACAGGGAGAAGGGGGTTGTGGGTAATTCTTTGCTCGAGAGTTTTTTTTGGCTAGAGCGAGCTTGGGTATAAGGCCAACTCGGTAACCAGGGCTTGGAACCAAACCCATCCGTGATGAATGGATGAAGATCAACAGCACAGATGGAGCATTATGGTGAGATATAACTTCTTTTTTTGAGTGAAAGTACTAATCTAAATGCATGTGATGTCTGTTAAGCAGAATGCGGTGATTGTTCAGCTTTCTATCTGGAAGAAATAACTTAAGGAAGTTAAAAGTGAAAAAACAGGACTGTCCGAATGATGAAATATAAATAGTGCATTATGCAAATGGTGGAAGAGGAGTGGGCTTGTGTAAACACTGAATATTGTGAATATAAATTGCAAACTTCTCTTTGAGCTAATAAAGAGAGGTTTAAATTAATGTTTTTTTTTTCTTTAAGGCTAGTTTTAGAAAAGAGCTCATTGGATCATTATTTAATTTACTGACTGCAGTTGTTCCAGCTATTATTTAATGGTGGCATTTTAACTGTGGAAGTGTTGTACATGACAATTTGTTTTATTTTTTGTTGCAATAAATATTCATAGGTTTTTACTTGAATCAGTGTTTATTTATATTGAAGGCAGCTACAAATCAGTACATTAGGGATTATTTTCAAATGTTAGACTTTGGTGTCCCTGTTTCATAGTTTGGGACAGAGGCTTGATTTAAGTTTTGAAATGTGTACCAAGTTGGTTTGCAATTGTTTTTGGTTTAAGTTTTCCTTTTGATGTGTGAAGCCCCTCTCTTGTGAAGTGTGGGCACCCAAAAATGGAACTGCTGTAATAATTTGAGTAACATAATTGTAATTAATGCAGTTGCTTATTAAATATGCAGTTGTATTGGGATTAACTTTTATGAGAGACACTTTTGAGGATAGTGCCTCCACACTGTTCATGCAAGGGGACCTTACTTCTGCATCCATTTACTAATTGTCACCTCTGCGTTATTGTAGTTTAGAAATAAGAATATTTACCTCCCCCATCCCTATTGTGTTTTGCATATTTCTTCTTGAGATTATGCGTGTTGCAGTTCTGAGACTCGGAAGGTTGTGCGTTTCCTACCATCAGTGCATAGTGATACTTCTGTCTCAGCCTGAGCTTTAATAGACGTGCATCCTGACAGAGACTTCCCACGTGCATCTTAGCTTACAAGGAAGCAGATGCTTTCCTCTAATTATTGACATTATTACCAACAGTGCGATTTGCTGCCTGTTTTCAGCTGTTGGTGTGATTTATGCAGAATATTTGTGGGCTACATGTCCATCAGTGAGCAAGGCGCAGAATCATTGAGAAAAATGCATTCAGATTGAAACTATTAGAGGGAATTTTGTTTCTCGCACCTTTTAGGTTTGTACAACCTTAGTTACTAGGAATTCTTTCTGTTTTATCAAGTCTTCTTGTGGAAGCACTAAACATCTTATGTTTTACTGCCTTTTTCAGCCCAGTCTGAAGTAATGCAGCCAGCAACTTTCCCATCTGTTCAGGCTGTTTGTTCCCTGAGCCAAGCCACAACTCAGCAACAACAAACGATTCCACTCACCATGCAGGCTGCACCACAGGTACGGACAAGATTAACATCTAGCGATATGAAAATACTTTATCCCCAGAACTGTCAAGTGATTAGCTAAACTCGATCATCTGAATGTGCACATGTGATACTTATGTTTTTATCGTGGGGATTCTTAACTGTCAAAATTAGACTCAAGCACAGACTGGTAGATCGATTTGCATGATTTGCTGTTAAGGGTATTGATCAAAAACCAAAATTACTCTTAATTTATTTTTTTTTTTTAATTTTCTTTCTAATTTAATTCATGGAAAGTCTTACACGTTTCATAGAATGGTTTTTAGCCTACAGAATTTTAAACTTTTGCCTGTAGCAGTCAAACAGCTTTCTGTTTATCACTTGTCAAATGTGAAACATTGGTAACTTTCCTTAGAACAAGCATACTTTACTTCAGTGTGGCTGTTAAAGCACATAAAAAATGTGTACAATTTGCACCTCCCCATTCCTGGTTTTCATATTTTACATGTTTTATTAAGTAATCTTCCAAGTCAGCAGTGTACAGGACTTTATTCTTTGTTTGCTTGCTTGCATTTGTTTACTGGAATAGTTTGACTGAACAAGAATCCCTTTTTCATAGGAGTTCTGGCATTTTCGACTTTGTACATGATGGTATCAGTCATTTGTCTTTCAGTTCTTTCTCGTCATCAGGAAAAAAAATGTGAACACATTAATTGCCTGCTTTCTTCCTTTTTTTTCACATTGGTTAGGACAGAAGAATAGTTTAATACTAACATCACCTGTAGATTTTTCTTTTCCTCAGGGGACAGAAGAATAGTTTAATACTAACATCACCTCTAGATTTTTCTTTTCCTCAGGGGACAGAAGAATTGTTTAATACTAACATCACCTCTAGATTTTTCTTTTCCTCAGGGCAGCCGAGGGACTACAGTTTTTTTGTACCCAGACCCCCATTCCAATACATTGGTGAGGTCTGCGGTGGGAGTGACGGATGCATTTAAGGTGGAGGTGGGATTACATCAATGATCAGCTCTGAGCCCTTTCTTCTTTGCAATGGTGATGGACAGGTTGACAGACCAGATCAGACAGGAGTCCCTGTTGACTATGATGTTTGCAGATGACAGTGATATGTAGTGAGAGTAGGGAGCAGGTTGAGAAGACCCTGGAGAGGTGGAGATGTGCTCTAGAGAGGAGAGGAATGAAGGACAGCAGGACTAAGAATATATGTGTGTGAATGAGAGGGAGGAGAGAGGAATGGTGAGGATGCAGGGAGTAGACTTGTCGGAGGTGGACGAGTTTAAATACTTGGGATCAACAGCCCAGAGTAATGACGAGTGTGGAAGAGAGGTGAAGAAGAGAGTAGAGGCAGGGTGGAGTGGGTGGAGAAGTGTATCAGGAGTGATTTGTGACAGATGAGTACCAGTAAGAGTGTAAGGAGAGGTCTACAAGGGGGTAGTGAGACCAGCTATGTTATATGGGTTGCAGACAGTGGCACTGACAAAAAGGCAAGTGTTAGAGCTGGACATGGCAGAGTTAAAGATGTTAAGATTTGCACTGGGTGTGATGAGGGTGGACAGGATTAGGAATAAGTATATTAGAAGAGGGTCAGCCCAGGTTGGACGGTGTAGAGACAAAGCCAGAGAGGCAAGATTACGTTGGTTTGGAAATGTGCTGAGGAGGGATGTTGGGTATATTGGGAAAAGGATGCTAAAGATGGAGCTGCCAGGTAAGAGGAAAATAAGAAGGCCTAAGATAAGGTTTATGGATGTGGTGAGAGAGGACATGCAGGTGGTTGGTGTGACAGAACAAGATGCAGCGGACAGGAAGAAATGGAAACAGATATCTGCTGTGGCGACCTCTTTAATGGGAACAGACGAAAGAAAAAGAAGACCCCTATTCCAATACACGTGTAAGTGGTCCTGGCATCTCATTTTATCTTGAATTTCCAAACTCCCACAGAAATCGGAGTGATACTTTTGTAGCTTATCCTCTTCCTATTCCTCAGAAACCCCCCTACCCCCTTTTACTCTTTAACCCAACTTGGGAAGAAGGAAGGGTAACATCAGACAGGTGAGTCATAGGAAGGCTGGCTGCTAAGCAAAACTTTCAAGAACATATGCAAAATAGCCTTCTATTTACCTATAAACTTCTGTCTACAGACTGCTACAAGTCTAGCCAATTATCAGACAGCAGAATCAAAACCCTGTACCTTGCATATTTGAGATTAAAGACCTTAACTATTATGCCAACCCCAACCCAAAGAAATTAAGATTTTTGTAAGACAAGAAGTGAGATCTCTAAGAAATTCATAAGCAACAGCTGGCATTAAATGCTACAAATAAATGCTTAGACCAAAAGAAAAATTATGTGAGTATATAGGAGCAACCCAGAAACTCTTTTCTCTCCTTTTCATCTCAGATGCAGGGATCAGTCAGGAAACTTAAGGGTAAAGACCACACAGAATAGAATAAACAATTCATGTCTTCTTTCTATCATCAACAAAGATGTAGGAAATGACAAAGTTAGTTTATCTTTGTGCACTAGCAGAGAGCACCGCCATGGTATTGTTACACCTTCATTTCCCTTGACTGACAACTTCATTGTAAATGGTTTAGGTTCATTTTAGATACTGAAGGCTATGATGTGTGATGCCAGCAGCTTTACCTGACTCGCACTGTTTGCCATTGCTTTAGATGTTGGTCAGTGATGTCACCTGGACGACTGGCACAGGATCCACTGATACAACTCCCATCACTGCCTTCATACAAGTGTCAGAAGCCAAGGTTCATTCTCCACTTTCACAACATATACATCTAAAAGGATTGTACCGTTTTACTTATTTAGGTTCATTCTCCACCTTCACAACATATAGATCTGAAGGAATTGTGTCGTTTTACTTATTTAGGTTCATTCTCCACTTTCACAACATATACATCTAAAAGGATTGTACCGTTTTACTTATTTAGGTTCATTCTCCACCTTCACAACATATAGATCTGAAAGGATTGTACCGTTTTACTTATTTAGGTTCATTCTCCACCTCCACAACATATAGATCTGATAGGGTTGTACTTTTATTTATTTAGCACTTAACTGGGTGGTGGCCTTGGATCTTCTCTACCCCAACCTGGAATAGAAGGACAGGGATAAATGTAAATATTTATGGACAATTTAGTGTAGTCAGTCATCCGACATCGTTTTTGGAACCAGAGTACCCAGAACATAACCACACAAACACAGGAAGAACATGCAGACTCCTCACAGACTGTTGCCAAGGTCATAATCGAACTCAAGCCCCTAGAGCTGTGAAGTAGAGATATTACCACTCTTCTGCCAACAGGGAAAATACTTCATTTTATGTAATGAAACTTTACTAAATATTTTAAATAACTTTAAAGCACAAAAAGAAACATTTTTATTGTTTGCAGACAGCACTGGTATGAATTGGTATATGCAATCTCAAAGATTTTTAAGATTAGACAGTAACTTCTTTTAGCTAAGTATATCTGTCTTTTAATATATTCTAATATATATGGGATCACAGCTATTTAGGCATGGCAAACCTTTAAGCATACAACATAAATTGCTGTCAGACAGATAATATGTATGTTTTATTTAAGGGAGTATTGTAACTTGTTTGTTAACCATATAGGTAAGCTGGCTCAGGGCTCATTTTCATTGCTTTTTGACTATAACTTCGTCCAAAGGCAACAAGGTTACAATCAGAATAAATGTAATAAAATGCCATTTTCTTGCCTACATATATTATATTAAGAACAGCTAAAACCAGAAAAGCATGATATGAGCACAACTGCAAAAACTTGCATTAATATTTCTTGATTGCTGGCAGTATTCTGTCTAAAACTAGGGGCATTGTTAAAGGTTTCATCATACTGATGGTGATCTACCTTTCAAATCTTGTTTTTTTTTTTTTTTTTTTTTCAAACCTCTGTTGGAAAGTGGGGATGTTTTGTATGTCCCAGAGGGAATAAATTGCTCATCTTACTTCAAGAATTTTTCACTAGAGGAATGTATAGTATTTTTATGTTATCTTTTTACCTCCCTGATCTTCCTGACCATTAACCCCATTTTGCTGCTCCATTAGCTAGTTTCCCCATCCTATCAAACTTGGAGATGGTGGCCATGAGAGCCAGCTAGGATCAAGGCTGTCATCCATGCAAACTGGGGACTTTTTTCATTAATTCTTAACTCTTTCACATTGGTAACCTGACATACATGCCTTTAAATGATGCCTTGCTGCTGGCAAGTGAGCACTGCTTGCACATACAGCCTAATTAAATGAGCTGGTGCTTTGATAATACATGTTATCTTGTCCGTAACCCCACCTCTACTCCTTACCTTAGAGAAATTCTTTCCATAACACTACGTAAGGCACTTATCACATTTAAAAGCAAACATGCACAGCACTAGATCTATCCCCTTCCTTAGCCCTTACTCTAACCCTAACCCTGAAACATTTGCACAAACAATCCCACTCCTAATGCAGAAACATTTGCAATTAAACCCCATTTTCACACTTTCCTTAAAGCATTCTGTCCCCCTTTCTTTGACATCTTCATCATTCGGCGAAGAAGCTTTCAAGAAATTTCCCAAGCACTTCACTCTGTCTACAACTAACTTTTTGACAGTGTAAAGTGCAGTCGTATTTAAATTTGTTTGGCCAGTGTGTCTGTGTGTATATTTATAATATATTAAGTGTGCTAGTTACACCCACATCAAACTTGGGATGACACACATTCAGCCGCCGTAATAAGTATACAGACCCCCTGATACACACATGCATACTACGTGGAGAACAGTCAGTGTATCCAGTAAAAATCCCCTCTGCTCATGACTACAGTAAAAGTTAGCATTATAATATTTAGAAACAACTCATATGCTACAGACACCAGAACACAGTTTACATTATCATACCACATTACTTGCATATTATATGCTGCAGTAAAAGTGTACAGCCACAAGCATCAATAAAACAGGAAGACATCAAGTCATACTGTGAGAAGTTAATAATCATAAAGTAGTATTACCAATGGCACATAGTGCCTGTGAGGGTCAAAGCTCGTATTGACCCATGGTACCCCCCTAAAAGGCATTCACACAACCTTGACATCTTCTGGATAGCACAGCACATCTGTGAATATTTTGGTCATATGTATAAATCGAGACACCTGCATCAGCCCACATAACAATGGACATAAACCAACAATACCTGCTCATATTCATCATTGTTACTTTGAAATAAGATATTTTTATTGTACTCCTCATTCACCCAGTGGTGTACCACACATCATTAGTAGCAGGGCATAGATATACTCTTTTAAACTTTGATCATGGTCTTGAAACACATATTATAGCTGTACCATGACCTTTTGATACCTTGCATTTTGCATGTTTTTGCCGGTGAGGTGTAACCAGTTTCCCCAACAGCTAGATAGGTGCAGAGGGCAGGAAATACAGCGGTGTAATAGTCACTCTGTCAATATCCTGATCTGCAGCTGGTGTACTGATTGGCTACTTGCTTCTGAGATTGTTTTCCTTCGTCAACTGTGAGCATTGCTCAGATGATCTTCAACGAGTTGTAGTGGAAGCCCTGCATAGCGGAGATTTGCAGAGCCAACCCAGTGATGCATTCTTGCTTCCACACATGCTCTGAGTCTCATCATTGTGAGCATTTTGTTAGACTGAGCCACATGTCCTGGACCATTGCTGCTTGCTGCTGCACTGGGTCTACATCAGATGTTACTACTGCAGCAGACTAGCCATCTATTCTGCCTCCTCAGAATGGGTGAACCAGTGTCACTTGATCTGAAGTAGTTAACTTCATTTGATCAGCAACCTGTGGGTTACGGATCCGAGCCGGCAGCATACCAAGCTAAAGATCCCAGCTCCAAGCTCCACCCCCGTACCCATACTACCTTGCAACCTCCTTCCAATCCTCAGATCTCGTTTACTGTGGCTTTGCCAAGCACGGGATTCCTCGAGCTCCAGGCGAGTTTAGTATTTTCCGTTTTATATATAAAAACTTTGGGTATTTAGTTGTTTGTGTGTGTGTGTAGTATTTTCTATATTGATAGATATTCGTTTTTCTTCTTAATTTATCGATCTCCCTCTTATCCTTCGTATCTCTATCACCTAGTAGGTCCCTCTTTTCCTTCAGGTGTGAGTGTGAGTTTGGCTGATGGCCAAAAGCTTACTTTTTCTAAGTGCACTGAGTGTGGCCATAAGCTGTCGCCAGCGGATGGTCACACTCAGTGCGTTCTTTGCTTGGGGGTGGCCCATCTTTCCTCAGGCTGCCAAATTTGTGCAGCCTTTAACCCCCAGGCCTTGAGAACTAGGAAGAATAAGCTGATTCTGGCTGGCTTCCTACCCGCAAAATCGTCTTCTTCTTCCTCCTCTCCCTCTGTAGCGACAACCGCGGCTACAGTTGCCCAACCATCTGGCCCTCCTCCCCTGACTGGGACTCACCCTCCCAAATCATCTCAGGGAAAGCGAGAGGCAAAAAAAGATAGGAAAGAGTGAAGGGAGAGAGAGAAAGAGAAAGGGACAGAGAGAGAAGCCACAAACAGAGGGCCGAATTGGACCCCTCGGCCCCTCCTGCCAAGGTTCTCCCTTCCCCATCGAGGACTTCCAAGCTTTCCTCCCCATGGCTCTGTTCCCCACGCTTCTCGCCGGAGGAGGAGGCCTGACCATCTTCGAGGTCATCGCGTCGGCCCTCCCGACCGGCTTCGGCGGCCATGTCCAGATCTACTAGAAGCTTCTCGGAGGCAGATATGGACCGGATGATGCGTCGCTTCTTACAGACTCAGCTGCAGATGGGAGTGTTGCTGCCTCCCCCCACTCCGGGGGTGAGTTCAGCCCCACTGTGTGCCCTGATAGCTCCTTCTCTGATCCACTACCTTGTTTCGGAGTCTTCGGAGTCGGGGAGTCAGCGCCGATGGTTATTGCTACCTTGACGCTGGCCATGCCCTTGAGACTATCGATTCCTTTTCGGATCCGAGCTCTCAGGGCCGAGAGCCGGGCATTGGATCTGATGGGGCGAGTGTGTCTTCAGCTCCATTGCAGTCGGAGCACACCGTCCACTCTGATCCGAGCGCTTCGGCTCCGACACTGATCCCTTCATCGTATCCGTGGGTGCTGGCCACCTGTCTTAGAGAGGCTGGTTCCCCTTCGGCATTCGACGTTGTGGAGAGGGTTCTCTCTAGAGGATCAAAATCCCTCGCTCTGGATCTGCCCCTGCTCCTTTGCAGCTCGGTTTGTCCTCCATCATCCAGTCCCAAGGGCAGCCTGTGTCGTTGACGCCCCAGCCAGTTTCCCTGGAGGAAAACAAATCTGTTGGTGAGCCCCCCTCGGAGTGTCCCCCTGTGCAAAAGGAGGAATTTCGACTCCCCTGAGTCCCTCACCGAGGATACTGATTTGGAGGAAGGGAAATGTTCTCCCAAGTCACCCCCCGATGACGTCTCCTTCTGAGACATTATGGAAATGCTCTGCTGGGGGGGGGGTCCCGCCAAAAAACCTTCCTCGGACGAGTTGGTATTCCTGGAGGCATTCCACACAGGCCCATCTACCTCTTGGGTGTCCACCCCAGCCGAACTGATTACCATCAGGGCGTGGAAGGAACCGGACACTGTAGAGCCGATCCCCAGGAGGCCCGAGAAGATTCTGAGCTCCCCCCTGCAGACAAAGCTTCATGGAGCAAGGGTTCCCCTGTTGAAGCCATGGTGGTGGCGGCGGCCACCAAAAAGGAACTATCTCAGGACAGTTCTTCAGTCCATCCCCCTGACAAGGAGTCTCGGGCAATGGACCATATTAGAAAGCGGATGTTTGCTTCAGCTACCTTCTCTATTAGGGAGCTGAATTACTTGGCCCATGTAATCAGACCGCAGCGGGACCTGGTTAAAGAGTACACTGAGTCTCCCCCAGAGTCCATGTCGGCTGAGGATAAATGGACTTTCTCAGCTCGTATGGCCACTCTCAAATCAGTGTCTAATGCGTCTATGTGGCTACTCTCCCACGCCATGGAAGGAGCTGCTAGAGCTAGCGGGTCCGGTATCGCCTTAAGGCGTCATGCCTGGCTTTGGCTTTGTGATTTCTCAGAACCTTTCAAGGCGTCCTTCGCGAATGCACCCTTTGACGGGTCTACCCTGTTCGGGAAGACTGTCCGCGAGACACTGGCGCTGTCAGCCGTCTGTTCTCCAGGAACCAGCGAGGGCAGAAGATGATGTGGTTCTAGAAATCTCAGCAGGCCCGGAACGCTCAGGACTCCTTCTCCCCCAGAGGCAGAGGGGGACAAGTTGGACGCCAGCCCAGAGGCAGAGGGGGTCCGAAGAACTTCGGGTCACGGGAACCCTTTTCCGACTGACCCGCGCAGCAGCCCTGAGGGGTTGCCCGACTGCTTCTCTCTGGAGGCAGTCGGGGAGCATTTTTTGAGGCACCTGGCTCAATGGGAGTCCATCACGACAGATCGCTGGGTGCTTCAGATAATATGCAGAGGCTATTCAGTCCCCTTCATAAACAAGCCCCCTTACTCAAGGCACCTCCCAGATGTTCCACCCACTCAAAGGGAGGCTGCGGCTTTGGAAATAGAAAAGCTGTTAGAAAAAAAAGAGCCATCCAGCATGTGCCCCCAGACCAGTCTGGATCAGGCATCTACTCCAGGTTCTTTCTGGTGCCAAAAAAGATGGGGGACTTAAGGCTGATTCTCGACCTGTCAACAATGAACCATTTTGTTGCCAAGGAGAAATTCCGGATGGTCACGCTCCAATCCATCCTGCCCCTCTTGCAGGATGAGGACTGGATGTGCTCCATAGACCTCAAGGATGCGTACTACCATATTCTCATGGACAGACAGTCCAGGAGGTTTCTCCGCTTTCGGCTAGGGGCCGGTCATTACCAGTTTAGGGTCCTACACTTCGGTCTCACCACAGCCCCCAAGGTGTTCACCAAGGTCATGGCAGTTGTAGCGGCCCACCTGAGGCTCCAGGGCATACAGGTCTTCCTGTACCTAGACGACTGGCTCCTCACTGCCCCCACCAGGCATCTACTCTCTCCAGCCAGGGACTTCTTCCTCCGTTTATCATCCCAGTTGGGGATCACTATAAATGTCAAGAAGTTGTTCCTCCAACCTGTTCAGGTTATAAACTTTATAGGGGCCATGATAGAGTGCCTTCAGGTCAAGGCTTTCCTAACGCCAGACAGACTTCACAGCATGAATCTACATGTACTAGCTCTTCTTCAGTCTCCTGCTCCCCCAGGAGAGTTAGTCCTGAGAGCTTTGTAGTCCATGGCGGCAGCGATCAATTTGATCCTTTACGCTCGTCTGTACATGAGGGTTTTACAGTGGACTTTGCAAGTCCAGTGGTCCATTCTACACCATCCGCTAAACTTGCCGATTCCCCTCAGCAGGGTTTGCAGGAACTCTCTCGTGGTGGCTCCAATCCCGAGCCCTTCGGGAAGGATGACCTTTTGTTATGCCCTTACCCCAGGCCACAGTGACCACGGACGCCTCCCGCCTAGGATGGGGGGGCATTGTGTGGGCAGGACTGTCCAAGGCACGTGGACTCCGAGACCATTCTGCATATAAATGTACCGGAGATGAGGGCGGTCCTTTTAGCATTGCAGGCCCTTCATGCCTTCCTTCCTCTGGGGACTATTGAGATCCAGTCAGACAATATGTCGGTGGTCTGGTATATCAACGAACAGGGGGAACCAGGTCTTACCCTCTTTGCCAAGAAGCCATGAGAGTTTGGGAATGGGCGATCTCCACCAACTGCTTCCTGTTAGCGATGCACATTCCGGGTCGGTCCAACATTCTGGCGGACAAATTGAGCAGAACTATTCTCTCCCCTTACGAGTGGTCTCTGAATTCTTCCATAGCGGAACAAATCTTTCTCAAGTGGGGTCAGCCCTGCTGCGATCTCTTCGCATTGCCTTCCAACGCGAAGTGCAGCGAGTTTTTCGCTCTAATTCCTCCTTTAGGGGAAGACCCCAGAGACGATCTAGTCCATGCTTGGCCGCCCAGTCTTCTTTATGCCTATCCACCACTTCCGCTGATGACAAAATTTTTGCAGAAAGATAGTCGGTCGGGGAGCAAGATTATCCTCATAGCCCCTTTTTGGCCTCGTCAAGTCTGGTTCCCATGCCCTACGGTCTCATCTCTAGCTCCTCTCTGGATCTTGAATCCCATTCCAGATCTGATCTCTCACCCCTCGGGAATGGCTCCTCCGAACCTGGACGAGCTCAAACTCTCAGCTTGGCTGATCCAGTTCCCTTAGTTGCCAGGACTCCCGGTATCTCTTCCCTAGTCAAGTCCATTCTGGTGGCGGCACATAAACCCTCTACCAGGAAGATTTACAATAGTAAATGGAAACGTTTTTCCATTTGGGCTTCACATAAGAACTTGGATCCTTTTACCATTCCTATTCCAGCGGTTCTAGAATTCTTGTCTCATATTTTTCAGCAGGGGGCCAGTTCATCTACTGTAAAGGTTCAGCTGGCTGCTATTTCCCATTTTCATATTGGGGACAACTTTGGTTCTCTCGCTGCTACCAGAATTTGTAAGGCCTTTCTAAAAGGTACCTTTCTTTTGAGACCTCCTATTAGAAATTCATCCCCACCGTGGGACCTCACCTTGGTTCTTCAGGCGTTAGTCGCTCCTCCGTTTGAACCTGCAGCTTCCATTGATCTGAAGTTGTTGTCATGGAAGACTGTCTTTTTGGTAGCCATTACCTCAGCCAGGAGAGTGTCGGAGCTTCAGGCTCTTTCTATCAAACCTCCATACCTTGTATTTCACAAGGACAGGGTATCTCTCAGGACTAATCCCTCTTTTCTTCCCAAAGTTGCTTCAGAGACTAACATTAATTTGCCGTTTTTTTTCCCCATTACCAGAACAAAGGGGAGTATAAACTTAATTTACTGGATGTTCACAGACAGTTACGTTTTTATTTACACAGGACGGCTGTCTTTCGTAAATCTGACCAACTTTTCGTCTCCTTTGCAAAATCTTTTCTAGGGAAACCGATTTCTAAAGTGACTCTTGCCAGATGGGTTTCGAGTTGTATTCTCTTAGCATATAGAGAATCTGGCTTGCCAGAACCAGTGGGAGTTCATGCTCATGCTATGCGTTCTATGGCAACGTCTGCTGCATTCTGGTCTAGAGTTTCCCTGGATGACATTTGTTCAGTGGCTACCTGGGTGTCCTCTCACACCTTTATTTCTCATTATAAGCTAGATTTGGTGTTTAGAGGAAGGGCTGCTTTTGGTTCTGCAGTGCTCCGGAATATTCTTCCTTGAGGACCTCCCATGATTTCGGGTAGCTGGGGACTCTGTACCACAGGTTGCTGATCAAATGAAGATGTTATGTGATCCTATCTCGCCTACATTCTGACTGATGGGTTCGGAGCCGATCCCTCGGCTCCGACTCGGCACGCTTATGCCAAAGAGCGAAGTCTCTTATTGGCTGAGCTTACTATATCCCAGGATGCACCACTACCAGTCCCCCAGATCTCGTTTGCCGCTAACAAGCGAAGACGTGGTCTCGAGCTGGCTGAGCTAAGTAGTGGTTTCTTTTCACTAACTTTCTGTCAGGAATTTGCTAATTTCTAAACAAAAAGCTGTTTTAACGGCTACTCTGTTGTTGTGTGTGTGTTTGACAAGTTTATCTGTGAAAATTTGTGTATGATTGATATTTGCCTGGTTACAGGCTCCCTCGGTCTATAGGGCCTTCCTACCGGTTAATTCCCTTTTCAAAAAAATCAACCTTAGGGTTCATTTATTCATTATTTCCTATACAGTGGTTGACTGTTGTTCTTGGTGGTTTGTGTGAACAGCAAGTTAATATTGAATTAAAAATAAGTTTGTCTGTGAGATAGTACTTATTTCTGCTTATAATGTCTCAAGCACCTAGGCCTTCGGGCTTCAAAAAGTGCACTAAATGTAACTTTAAGATGTCTATCACGGATGACCATTCTCTGTGTGTATATTGTTTGGGCGCCAAACATTTGCAGGAGTCCTGCAGCGTGTGTCACGCTTTTTCCTCGAGGGTCCTCCAAGAGAGGAAAAATAAGCTTATATTAAAAGGCCTTGTAAAACCCTCTTTTGAAGAAGCTTTAGCATCCTCTCCTTCTCCTGCTAAAAAGAAAAGGGCGTCGGCTCCGACCAGTCCGTCGGATCCGACCGCCAAAAGACATAGGCAGGTTTCTCCTTCGGCTCCAAGGACTTCGGAGCCGAGGGCGGAACGGTCTGCCTCGATGCCACCAGTCTCGACTCCTCTGGCTTCGGAGCCGATGGCTGGGGCATCGAGGCGGTCACCTTCGTCGGCTCCACTGGTCTCGGAGCCGATGAAGGTTGTCCGCTCAGACACTTCCTCCTCGGCGCCTAAGTCCTCCTCGGCACCGATGGAAACTAGTTTGGGTATTCCTTCGGCGCCGATAGTCATCGAGTCGCCTCGGAGCCGGTCCCCTAGCCCCTTGGGGCCGTTGGAGAGGCCATCTCGAACCCGTTCAGTATCCTCTAGGTCATCGAGGATGTCAGATTCGGACATAGACAGGGTGCTCCAAAGACTGTTCCAGTCCCCAGTCTTTCAAAATTTGTTTCGGCTCCGACCCAGTCGGCTTGGGAGCCCACGACCCATCCCCATGTCATTGCCATTCCTCCCCCGACCGCTGCGGCTCCGCCGGAGCAGGTGCTGTTGGAGCCGGTGGAGGTCTTAGGGTCGGCTCCGACCCTTACTCCAACCCCGGCCTTCGGGTCCGAGTTTGGCACACGGACTTCTTCGGCTGGACCCGGGGGTGACGTTTCGGGACCTATGTTGTCGGTTCCGAGCCTCCCTCTCGGTGCTTCGGCTGCGGGACTTCCGTCTGCTATCATGGCTCCGGGGACCGGACACTCCCAGGATTCTGGGGGTCCGGCTTTCAGAGCTATGAGGAGTGCCTTGGCCAAGTCTTCTTCGGCCATCTCTCCGGCTTTACCGGCACCTTCCCTGGGCGTGGAGACTGGGTCTTTGGCAGTTACCCTGTCCTTAGGCAGCGGAGCCCCTGGGCCTGAGGTTACCCCCACTGGGGGTTCCCCTCCTCCTGAGGGTTCTTCGGAGTTGTCTTCAGAGGAGCCCCCAAGGAAGAGATCGTGCAAGAGGAAGCACGTGGACTCCAAAGAGTCTATTACATCGGACACTGATCTTGATGATGCGGAGGGGTCCCAAGTCGCCCTCGGATGATGTCTCATTTGCAGACATTTTAGAGATCCTCAAACAACGAGGCGGCTGGATATCCAAACCCCTCTGCTGATGAGTCAGTGCTTCTCAAGGCCTTTGGGGCTCAGCCCTCCGCCTCCTGGGTGTCTCCGCCCTTCGACGAGCTCCTGGATTTGGTTTGTCGGAGGGCGTGGGAACACCCAGATACCGTGGAACCAGTGCCTTCTCGTCCTAACAAATTTTTGTCTGCCCCACCCGAGAAGGAGTTCCTGACTAAAGGCGTGGCTGTAGATGCCATGGTGGTGGCATCTGCTACACAACAGGACGTGGCAGAGGCTTCAACGTCCGTCCATCCTCCTAATAAGGAGTCTAGGAGCATGGACCGGTATGGGAAGCACACCCTGACTTCAGTGGCCTTTACTTTAAGGTCCCTGAATTATTTGGCACATTTTACTAGGCTACAGAGGGATCTGGTCAAGGAGCTGTCAGATTCCCTCTCGGGTAACCTACCTGAGCAGCTAGCCCAGTCGGTTAGCTCTCAGTTGGCTATCCTTACTTCAATTTCTAACTCGTCCATGAGGCTCATTTCATATGCGGCCGAAGGGGCGGGTAGAGCGGCTGGCACAGGCGTGGCTCTACGGAGACAAGCCTGACTCCGTTTGTGTCATTCTGCGGAGGCCTTCAAGTCTTCCTTCGCCGACGCTCCCTTTGATGGGTCCTCTTTGTTTGGACCTAAGGTTAAAGACACTCTTACCCGCTGTGAGCAAGAGGGAAAAACTTTATCTGCCGTAGGTGCACGTTATTCCACTCCCTTTCGGCCTTATCCCAAGGCTAAAGGAGGAGGGAAGATGTGGTTCCGGAAATCACGTAAGTTTTTTCCTCAACAGCAGGAAGATTCCCCTTCCAGAGGCAGAGGACAGGGAAATTTTTCTGGGAGACGCCGTCCCAGAGGCGGCAGAGGGCCCCGCAATTCTGGAGACCGCAAGTCCTTTCGTGGCTCTTCAGCCTCCCACACTTCATGAGGGATTGCCCGGCTGTGCTGCTCCGGAGCCAGTCGGGTGCCGTTTTGCCAAGCACCTAAAAGCCTGGGAGTCTATCACTCAGGACAGATGGGTGCTTCGGATTATTGCCGGAGGTTACATCATTCCCTTCATACACTCACCCCCACCGTCCAAAAAAATCCCGGACCCACCACCCAGTCAAAGGGAAATTGCAGCCGCAGAAGCGTTAAAGCTGCTAGAAAAAGGAGTCATCCAACCGGTCCCCACAGACCAGATCGGATCCGGAAATTACTCAAGGTTCTTTTTAGTGCCAAAAAAGACAGGGGACCTGAGACCAATATTGGATCTCAGCAGACTAAACCAATCCGTCACGAAATCCAAATTCCGAATGGTCACGTTACAATCCATTCTCCCATTATTGGAGAAGGATGTTTGGATGTGCTCCATAGATCTCAAGGACGCCTATTATCACATACCGATACATCGGGCGTCCAGGAAGTATCTGCGCTTCAGCCTGGGAGACAGTCATTTCCAATTTTGTGCACTGCCCTTTGGTCTCACCACAGCCCCCAGGGTGTTCACCAAGTGTTTGGCAGTAGTAACTGCTCACCTGAGGAGTCTTGGATTCCAAGTGTTTCCCTATCTGGACGACTGGCTCCTGACTGCCACCACCAGTCATCTACTAATGGACAACCTCAAAGCCACCATTTCCCTGGGTACTACCCTGGGAATTGCATTCAATTGGTCAAAGTCTGTCTTGCTGCCCTCTCAGCGCATAAGGTTCATAGGAGCAGAGATAGACTCAAAATTGATGCGCGTTTTTCTTCCTACCGAAAGGATTCAAACTTTACAAGGTCAAGTTCAAGCCCTGCTTTCAAGATCCAAAGCCCCAGCCAGGATGGTCCTGCAACTTTTAGGTTCGATGTCTGCCACGGTTCTCCTAGTTCCTCTGGCAAGATTGCACATGAGGATTCTTCAGTGGCTATTATCGACTCAATGGTCCTTTCAGAATCTTCCCCTCAATCACCCCATTATGATTACAGAAACGTGCAAACGGGACCTTCGCTGGTGGCTTCAGCCGTCCAATCTGAATCAGGGAAGACCTTTTGTTATCCCCCCTCCGGTGGCCACCCTGACGACGGATGCCTCCCAGACAGGGTGGGGGGGGGGCATTGTCTGGGCAGGTTAGTTCAGGGTTCCTGGCTTCCAGACGAAACCTTTCTCCACATCAATGTATTGGAGATGAGGGCTGTACTTCTGTCCCTACAGGCCCTCCACAAGTTTCTCCCTCAAGGCATTATCGCTATCCACACAGACAACATGTCGGTGGTCTGGTATCTAAACAAACAAGGAGGGACCAGATCTTACCCCCTTTGCAGAGAGGCCATGAGGGTGTGGGAATGGGCTGTAGCTACCAAACGTTTCTTGGTAGCGACCCACATTCCAAGGAAATCCAATATATTGGCAGACAGATTAAGCAGGACAATTCTCTCTCCTCACGAGTGGTCCCTGAACGAAACAGTAGCAGCTCAGGTTTTCAGAAGATGGGGGACGCCGTGCTGCGACCTGTTTGCAACACCACAAAACACAAAGTGCAAAAGGTTCTTCTCCTTGACTCCACATCAGGGGGAAGCAGCTATGGATGCTCTAGCACAACCTTGGCCAACAGGGCTACTTTATGCCTTTCCTCCGGTTCCACTTCTCCCCAAAGTCATTCAGAAAGCTTCTCAATTGGGGTCCACAATGATACTAATTGCTCCGCACTGGCCTCGTCAGGTATGGTTTCCCTACCTGAAGAAACATGCGGTGGACGATCCTTGGGTTTTAGATCTAACTCCGGATCTGCTAATTCATCAGTCGGGACGACAACACCAGTCCCTTCGAACTTTGAAGTTGACAGCTTGGCTCCTCCACTTCCGACTTTAGTCAGAAATCAGACCTTAGACCCGGAAGTTATTCACATCTTATCTTCGGCCCACAAACCCACCACTAAGAAATTGTACCTCAGTAAGTGGAAGAGGTTTGCTATCTGGGCTCAACTCAGGGGCTTAGACCCTATCACTGCCCCGATCCCAGAGGTTTTGAAATTCTTAACATCCTTGTTTAATCAAGGATCTTCAGTCTCTACTATTAAAGTCCAACTGGCAGCTATCTCTAAATTTCACGAATCCATGGATCCACCATTGATGAGCAGCAGATTATGCAAAACTTTCATTAAAGGTGCGGGGCTGTTAAGACCCCCAGTTTTTCATCCTGCGCCTCCGTGGGATCTTGATTTGGTGCTTCGTGCATTAACATCTTCCCCTTTCGAACCGGCTGCTACATGTGAGTTAAAATATCTGTCTTGGAAAACTGCCTTCTTAGTTGCAATTACCTCTGCAAGAAGGGTTTCAGAGCTTCAAGCCCTATCTATCAAGCCACCGTACTTGATTTTTCACAAGGATAGAGTATCACTTAGGCCTAACCCATCTTTTGTCCCAAAGGTTTGTTCTAATCTCTGTCTCCAACAATCTCTAGAACTACCAGTTTTCTTTCCAAAATTCTCCAACGAAGCAGAATACACTCTCCATAAATTGGATGTTCACAGGCAATTGCGCTTCTATCTAGACAGGACTCAGCAAATTCGTAAATCAGACCAGTTGTTTGTGTCCTTCTCAGACAATAAATTGGGTAAAACCATCACAAAAGCTACTATCTCCAAATGGATTAGAGATTGTATAACTCAGGCTTATTCCTCTTCAAATAAGCAACTTACAACATCTATCAAAGCTCACTCTACCAGAGCTATGGCTACTTCTATCGCCTTTCATTCCAAGCTCGCTATTTCTGAGATTTGTGCTGCTGCTACTTGGTCCAACCCGCACACTTTCATTTCCCACTATAAATTGGATGTGGCATCTAAAGGGCGAGCATCATTTGGTTCCACGGTACTCAGGAGTGTTTTCCAGTGAGCCACCCAGGATTCAGGTGCTAGGGACGCTGTCCCATCAGTCAGAATGTAGGCGAGATAGGATCACATAACATCTTTTAGTTATGTACTCACCATAACTTCAGATGTTTGGGATCCATCTCGCCTACATTCCTAATACCCACCCTCCTTCCGCCGGCCTTGGAGATCAGAAGAGATTGAACGGTTTTGAGTTCTACTGTTTTATCTTGTTTCATCTGACGATGTTATATAAGCAGTGCGTGCATGTGTGCATGTATGCGGACAAACTAGATCTGGGGGACTGGTAGTGGTGCATCCTGGGATATAGTAAGCTCAGCCAATAAGAGACTTCGCTCTTTGGCATAAGCGTGCCGAGTCGGAGCCGAGGGATCGGCTCCGAACCCATCAGTCAGAATGTAGGCAAGATGGATCCCAAACATCTGAAGTTATGGTGAGTACATAACTAAAAGTTAACTACTTCAGATAAAGAAGTTATGTACTCGCCATAACATTCCATCTGAGTAGGTAACTTCATTTGTCAGCAACCGTCCCTCCCTCCTTCCCCCTAACCTGAATAGTTATTTAGCTGAACTCGAGGTTTGGATGCTAGAGTTTTGTTTGTATCTGAGTCAGGTTTTCTCAGGTTGTTAGTTTTTATTGTTTGTACAGGTGGCAAACGCGATCTGAGGATTGGAAGGAGGTTGCAGGGTAGTATGGGTAAGGAGGTGGAGCTTGGAGCTTGGATCTTTAGCTTGGTATGCTGCCAGCTCGGATCCGTATTGGATCCATAACCCACAGGTTGCTAACAAATGAAGCTACCAGATGGAACGTTATGGTGAGTACATAACTTCTTTTTTACTGCTAGCCTCCTTGGACACTCCTCAGCCATCTCTTTCAGTCATTTCAGTCTGGGTCATTATCAGGACTTTGTCTCTCCACTCCTCGGAGACAACCTGACAAATTACCTTATGATATGTAATGAGAGCAATAAAAGCTCATTAAAAAGTATACTTTCTCATTTACGTTATATAAAAATGTTTCTGTATAAGTTGTTGAAGAATAAGGTTATTTTTTTTTATTTACTTTATACTTCTATATCATACTCTAAGCAATGGTTCTGCAGAAGGTTCTCGTCATTCTGTGCAACTAACCGTAATGATGCAGTTGAGATTCAAAATGCGGTTAGTGTACTTTACTGTTTTGCTTGCATAATAATTAAATTCAAGAATACTGTAAAATATCTGAACTGGGCTGTTGTGGTTTAAGTTGGAGGAAACGTCTAGTTAAGTGATGCTAATGGTACTGATTTGCATGGGTGTGTTTGTTTATATATATAGTGTGTGTGTGTGTGTGTGTGTGTGTGTGTGTGTGTGTGTGTGTGTGTGTGTGTGTGTGTGTGTGTGTGCGTGCGTGCGTGCGTGTGCGTGTGTGTGCACGTATAGAATTACATCATGAAAGTCAGAAAACTCAAAAGAGAGAATCACAAATGGTAGAACAAAACACTGGATGACTCATAAGAGATCATCAGAAAACATGGAATACTTCCTTCTCACTAAAAAAAAAAGCCCTTAATCAGTAAACCCCAGCTACAAAACTTCGATTGTGTCATCTCCCAAAACACAGAGACTGAATGGAAGAAAAAAAGGACTTGCATATACGGATTCCAAGATGGCCATTTCCAGGAATATTCCCTTTTCTCAGAGTTGGTATATGTAAGTTTGGGGTGTTTGACCCTACAAAAAAGAAGTACAGTGGAGAAGAGTGATGATCAGGATTTGCTCTCCTCCTGGATTTTTTAGCCTTTTTTTTTCCAGCATGTTAGCACGTGGCATTTCGAATGTTGACATTTCAGTAGTGAGCCATTGTCTTGTGATACTGTTAGGGAAACTTTTTTTAGTAATGTAATGTGTAGGGTTAGGGCAATATTAAGATTAAGGTTAGCACACATAAGTAAGGTGTTTTGCTATGGAACAAGGAAGTGTTTTCACAAGTACCTAGCAGAACAGACTTGCTTCAGCATCACAATGAGATTCATCCAGGAGAGAAGGTTAACTTAAAACCTTACCAAATGTAGGAGTTATAAAGAAAGACAGTACAAGAAAAAGAAGAGAGAAGTGTTTCAGCTAGGAATAATTGAGGAGCCCTATTGTGAGTGGAACAGCCCAGTAGTGTTATTCCCAAAACCTGCTGGAACCTCAGGTTCTTGTAACAGTTGTGTAAATAATGTCTTTAGCAATGTTATAAAGAGCTTCTTGCCTTGCTTTGGAGAGCTCATTAAAAATAAGTAACTCATTTAAAACTGGTTTACAGGGTTCGTTCTAAATAAAATAATGTTTTGTTAAATTAGTAGTGTTTCTGTTAAGTTGTACTTGTTTCTTTAACAACAGAATAACTGTCTATATTAATGAGATCAGGTTTGTGTAATGAGCTAGTGAATATAATATAATTAATATAATATAATATAATATAATATAATATAATATAATATAATATAATATATAAAGAGAAGTGAAGCCCAAACAGAGTGTGTTTACCCAAGAAGGGGACTTTAAGTCCAGAGCAGTGTCTTTGAGAGAGGGAGAACTGACCACAGTAAAGGAAGACGTACTAGAAAAAAACTGGGAATTATTCCTGAAAGAAGAATCCAGAGAGACCTACTGACACAGACTGTGTCCCAGCAGTCAGAAGATAAGGCAGTGTTAAAGGTAAATACTCTGTATTTGATTAAACCTCAGGACGTTGTTTCACATGCAAATGTCTGCATTTAAGTTTATTTTGTATTAAATAAACTGCATTTTTTATAATACTGGTGGTCTCAGCTGCTTTAATTTTTCACAGTACATACATATGTATATGTAGTACATGGAACACCTTCATTACGTTCCAAAATTGGTGAAAGGACAAGCCTGTTAAACATCTTTCGTACATCAGAAAGATGCTTAACAACTTTTGTTAATCAGTATTCTGTGCCACTTCTCACTGACTGACTCTCCATAACTCCTTTTAAGGACAGTAAGTAATTTTACACATTAGAGTTTCACACTTCTTATTCTACAGAAAGGGAGTAATAATGCAAAATATGTTGTTGTTTTATTATCTTTTTAAGATGTTCTCCAGAATTCATTAAAGGCCCCAGCAAGAGCCATAGAGCTGTGCTAGAAAGACTCTTCAGGAATTTGTTGTCTGTGATAAGTTCACACCTCATTATTGGTTAACTTGCATGTTTCCTGAATTGTGGTACTACTGTGACCTGCGAATTTTGGCTGACCTGCACATTGCGGTAGTACCCTACTGCTTGTATTGGCAGTGGAATTCCCCTCTGTCTCTCATTCACACACACACACACACACACACACACACACACACACACACACACACACACACACACACACACACACACACACACACAGAGTCCCTGTACCCTCCCAAGGTCTCCTCCACCCACTTAATAAGTTACAGTACTCAGCCCTACCTGTCTAGTGTATTCAATTCCCCCCATCTCTTAACCCTTTTACAATGTAGGTGCTGTTGGCGGTACTTTAAAGAATCAGCCTTGGTAATGTACTCATTCCGCAACCCCTCACCCCCAATCCCCACAGTAATGGTACCATTTTGGATATTAGTTATGGTGTCTGGTGGGTTACCCCCCTCCCCCATCCTGTAGTAACACTGGTGCCTAAGGTCATTTAAGGAGGATTCCCTGGTGTCTAGTGTACTTAGACTCATCCCTGGTGTGTAGTGGTTTCCTCAACCATGATCCCTGTCCTGCTGTGACTCCGGGCACTCTTACTTGGTATCCATTATATCCCCCCATTCCTGTAGTAAAGTTCGTGATAGTAAGGCTTTTATCCACAAATTCTCCTGGTGTCTGGTGGTTCCCTCCTCCCGATCCCCTTTTGATAATTGCGCCTTATGGCACTTCTGTAGTAAGCCCTGGTGTCTAGTGGTTTAAACCCACCAAGTTTGTGTTCATGGTTGAATATAGTGGTGGCAATAGCCATGGTTTTTTATATGGCTGAGCACTTTCTTGAATTACTTGGTTATGTTGATTGTCTTCTGGAGGTAGATGTGGGGAGAGAGCACATTGCTAATTAGCATATGCCCCTCCCCTAGAATGCTTCATTAGCATTTTGGATGGCATTGGGGTCAGCCCGTCGTATTAATGCACATCTTCGTGTCAAAGGATCATGCATCTCTGTGTAGGGGTGCTTCCTCAATGCAAAAAAACATACGGTAACGTGTTAAAGGCCATGTACACATTGCGATAGCCTTATGAATACGGACCCTTATTTTTTTCTTTTCTTAATAAAGAAACTAACAGAAATACCACTGTTGTGTCACATAGGCAGCTCAGAGCGCTTTACCAGCTCTCAAAGCCAGTAAAATGCTTCACAATGCATTGCCAGTCAGTAATATCAGACGTTAGAATTTCATACTTCTTTTTCTACAGAAAACGAATATTGACACACACAAATTTAGTGTATTAAATTATTAGCATTTTTCTTTTTTGCCAAACAGACTCACATGTATGCCACTGTCTGGTTGACAGTGGCAGTGCAAAGTGCTTTGCTGGCTTTCAAAGCCTGTAAAACATTTGTCACTTCAACACGTCTCCTTTCTTTTTTCTGTAACTGGTAATACATGGAACAGATAAAACTCCATGGGCTACTTATGGGTTCTCGACACAGATACCAATATTCACCTTGAAAACGAATTTCTTGGTATCCATGTCTGAAACACATGGCAAACAGGTTATGATTAGGCACCAGATCATAATCCTTAACTTAATATTATATACGATTGCAGATGTTTTGGTTCATTCGAAATACTTTGCAGATGGTTGAAATCGTTCTTTATTTTTGTTGTCTGTAGCACTATAATATAGATTGCCCTTTGGTTGTGCTTCCATGGAGGTGTGAGGGGCTGAGCCCACTTCATAATGAATTGGTCCGTGTGCTTGAACAGAACAGCATTTGTGACAGTGGTGTGTACTGCCTAGACTTTTAAGTTGGACAGCAGTCTGCATGACAACTTGATGATCTCCCCTTGAAATTGCGAAACATGTACATGAATGTATGCATAGACTGTTTACGTAGCTTGATGCATGGTGTAGTGTAATGATAGAGAAAGGGAACCAATTAGGCTTGATTTTGTGATTGTGAGCCAGAGTGCAGTTTTGGTGGGTTGTGTAGTCAAATAGCTGTGAACAACTATGTGCATGTCTGGAAGTTGGTGCAGTGGGCTAAGGCTCTGAGCTGTAGTTTCTGTTGTACAGTGTTCATTCCCATCAGTCTTCTGACCATGAGCAAGTCATTTAACCAGACATTGCTCCGAGGTCACCCTTGAAAAGGTACTGCATGTCCAGTGGGCCTGTCTGGATCCATATTAAAGCACCTCACCTAACGAGGTAAGCACTAGTTTTGTATCAGCTTTTGATGTGCATTTTAAAATAGGTTGATATATTTTGCACCTGTTCAAAAAACTGAGTTCGGTAAAGACCATCTCTTTCAAAAAAGAAGAAATACAGCCAGACTGTGGCTTCGTACAGTCCATTTTCTGACAGAGACTGTTGGGGGCTCTGTACCCCTTAGGAGAATATGTTATTGGCCTCCAGTCTTTTCTTGAGGGTGTTGATCTACTCGACAGTCTGTGAATACTGTGTTACTTGTGCTGTTTATATTTTATTTTTAAGTAGCAAAAACGAGTACTATCTGTATAACAAAGGCTGAATCAGCTGAATATAATGCAGCTAATTTATTAAACTGCTCATGATGCTTGTGCTTCTCTCCTTCTAAGGCAGCTGTATTAATGAAAGCTAAATCTGGTCTAAGTGTGATAACAGTCACCATCCACCATTAAGGTAGTACGGTCAGCTGTTTAATTAGAGCAAATAAGACCAATTAACATCACATAATTTTCCAATGGAAGACGCGCCAGCTGAATAGAAAACATGCATTACAAGTCAAAAAATGGTTATTATCTCAATGTTGAGCAATCAAGTTCTCCGTTGAGACCTTCATTATGTAAAATATGATAAGTTTAGTATTACATTAATCTAGCCTGCAAGACTTAGAAATGTTTCTCTAAATCACCCCCTCTAGATTTAGCTGTAGTGACCGGAATGTTTAAACAATGACCATTGGAAAGAAAAATAATTGTGGCTTAGGTAAAAATGAAAAACAGCCCACATAAATGCAGATCTAAACCTTTTGTGATCATAAAAGAGATTGCATGAATGTCATCAGCATGACAAATGAAGGAATACATGGGGGTGGGGGTTAATGGAGAGAACATTAATTGGAAGCTCAGTAATAATTCTTCTTCCAGACAGTCATCTTTGGCTTAGTTAGTAAATTTGCAGTATTCTTTATTTATTATCGACCTTAGAGGTTAATGGCTTTAACATACTGTCTAAAAAGTTGTTGTAATATAAACATTTTTGGCTGTAATTACTCATGGTAGAAGCAATCCGATGTCCTGGAGGACTGTCTAGGTAGTGTAAAGGACACTATATATTCAAGAAGTTGTGTATGTAATTGCCTAACCTGTGACTCTTTCTAGAAATCACATCAAGTCTCTATTTCCAGTACTAAAGACAGGTCAAGAAGAAAGCTTCTTGCATTCACGTTTATTAAAAAATAAAAACTGTGTGTGTGTGTGTGTGTGTGTGTGTGTGTGTGTGTGTGTGTGTGTGTGTGCATATGCAAAATGTCTATATACATAAATATATAGTCTGTGCTTCAAAACTAGATTGCCTCCTTTTTATCAGCAGGTTTAAAATTTAACACGTCCTTCAGTTTCTAAAGTTCTTCTAAGCTGAGTCATTCTTCCTTAGACAAATTGTAATTCAGCTTGTACTTTCTAAAACTTTTAATACTATAAGCAATGTTAACTCAGACATAAAAACAGAAGAATTTATCTTGGGAGGCATAAATGAGCTTAGCATACAAAGCAGGTAATTATAATGGACTATATCCAGTTATAAAGATATGCCAGACCCTTCTAACATTGCTGCTGAGTCAAATTTGTTATGCTCAAATTCATTATCAAAGAAATTAACTTTGTGTTGTCCCCTGAAAAAATAGAATTTCAAAGTTCAGTAGTTGTTTGAGAATTGGAATGGATAAATATGACAAAAATATTTTAAATATACTTCGAGAAAAAAAAGCATAAAATGGCCAGACAAATGTCTGTTCAATTCAGCACTGTCCTGTTCAGGGGGGACACATTCCCCCATATTGGATGTATGCTGAGGGGTATAAACACACACACACACACACACACACACACCATATTGGAAATAGGCAGAGGGATTTTTAATGGTATAACAAATTTCAAATTTGCTTCTTTTTTTTTATTTTGTCAGTTTATTTTTCTGACAATCATTACCTAAATCTTGCATCTCACACTTGTGATAGAGAGCTGTTTGATAGCATTATCTGTTCAGTTAAGCAACTACCTTTTTCAGAACAGAAGACACAGACTGATTGATATGTGGTGATGGCACCCATCTGGCTTTTCCTTTTTCCAGTGTGCTTACGATGTTGTCAGTGTACTGCACATGGCAGAGGCATAACTTGATGTCATGCAGTGTTTTGTGTTTTTTGACATAGTTCAGAGTATGTTTGAACTGCCTATGTGCAGTTTCCGTTATTTGAAGTAGAGGTACAGGAAAGGTGCAAGAGTATGCTTGATGCAGTACCTCACGGCTGCAGTGAGCTGTGCCGTTGCCTTGGGGTAAACACTACCTCACAACTGCAGTCAGTTGTCCCATTGCCTTAGAAAGAACAGTACCTCACAGCTGCAGTGAGCTGGGTATTGCCTTAGAATGAACAGTACCTCACTGCTGCAGTGAGCTGTGCCATTGGCTTAGAATGAACAGTACCTCACGGCTGCAGTAAGCTGTGCCTTAGAATGAACAGTGAGCTGTGCCATTGCCTTAGAATGAACTGTATCTGATACCTGCAGTGAGCTGTGCCATTGCCTTAGAATGAACAGTACCTCACAGCTGCAGTGAGCTGTTCCATTGCCTTAGCGTGAGCAGTACTACACAGCTACAGTGAGCTGTGCCATTGCCTTAGAGTGAACAGTACTACACGGCTGCAGTGAGCTGTGCCATTGCCTTACAGTGAACAGTACCTCACAACTGCAGTGAGCTGTGCAACAGTACTTCACAGCTGCTGTGAGCTGTGCCATTGCCTTGGGGTGAACAGTAACTCATGGCTGCAGTGAGCTGTGCCATTTCCTTAGAGTGAACAGTACCACACTGCTGCAGTGAGCTGTGCCATTGCCTTAGCGTGAACAGTACTACACAGCTGCAGTGAGCTGTGCCATTACCTTAGAGTGAACAGCACTACACGGCTGCAGTGGAGCTGTGCCATTGCCTTACATAGACAGTACCTCACCACTGCAGTGAGCTGTGCAACAGTACTTCACAGCTGCAGTGAGCTGTGCCATTGCCTTAGGGTGAACAGTACCACACTGCTGCAGTGAGCTGTGCCATTTCCTTAGAGTCAACAGTACCTCATGGCTGCAGTGAGCTGCACCATTGCCCAAGAAGCCTGCTGTAATAGGAGAACCCTGCATTATTCCTTTTTAGGACATCCACAGCAAAACCTATCGTAGCAATACTTCTGATAATCAAGAGGTAGTGATTCTTGTTAACAACAGTAACCTTTTTCTGTCATGCAAAACTAGGAGGAATTCTGGAAGAGAATGACACAATTCTTAGTCTCGTTTGTTTTATAGAGAGCTATAATGAGAACAGTTAATGAGCAGCTGTTCATTCCAGAAACCTCAAAACAGACATTAAATCAGTGGAAAGTACACAGTATTCAGAATGCAGATACATAATCTTTTGTGTTAGATTTGCCACATCTAAGAAAAGGGCTCAGCAACAAGTTTTGTTTCCTTACTGGCTAATCAAGGAACAAGCCTTACTTTGAGTTTCTAAGAAGTCAAAGAATTTTAGACCAGTTCTCATCCTAATAAAAATTGAATGACTTCATTGTCCTGAAATAATTCATCATTTATTTTATTGTACATTATCTTCTCCAGCAGAGAAACTGAACATGTTCTTCAGAATTCCAGGACACTCCTCTCTACTTATACAAGTATAGCTGGACAATTGACTGTTAGCAGTAGTTAACATCCCTTGCAAGCCTAGTTGCCATGATAAACTACAGAAAGTCTCAGCAAAGTCTAATGCATGGGATGCAGGATAGAGACTTTTAGAAAAAGCCTTCCTTCATTTTAAATACATGAACATTCCAGAGATTCCTGGGACCTTAGTCATCAGCGCAGCAATCCGTCTGTCACATAGAGAAGTTTTGTCATATGGAATTCACCATTCTGATGTTTGCAACTAGATGTCAGATAGGGATTTTGCAATGGAGACTGAGTCCAGTGGTCCCAGAAAACAGATTTGTGGGACATTCAGGTTTGTACACCCTGGTCCTGTGCAAAGGCCTGTGACTGGTTTAGACCAGAGTCCTGTTCTAAGGAAGCACTTTCAGGATACACAAATTAGGGGTTCAACTTCTATGTATGGTTTTCTTCTAAGTTTGACAGCTCACTCGGGAGATCTTACTACCAAAGACCACTGGAAAGAATTCAGACATGGGCTGAATCATGTGCTGGAGCTCACAGCTGTTCTTGGTGTTTAGGAGACTTTTCAGACTCACCTCTATTAGAAACCACAAGAATGTTTTCCAAAAAGTTTCATAATTCTCAGTCATCTGACATAACATTGCAGGGTTGAGGAATGACCATAATTTTTCCAGTTATACAGAGAACAACAAAATGGGGTGCAGTTCAGCTTTCTGAAGAGGTTAAAAAAAGGTCCCTGATCTGAAGACTCCCAAGTTCAGGAACTGTTCCACAAAAAGTAATCACAATGTCCTCAGCTGTCCTGTGAGCTGAGGGCATCTGTTGCCTTTCAGTGCATTTTAGAATGAGCTGAGACTAGCATGGATATAGATGCAGTGCTACTCAGTTTTATATTTTCATTAACTATTGCTGTATAAAATGAGATGGAACTCTGATGCAGGCGTTTGGTTCTGGACCCTTAAGAAGTTTACCATAAGGATAACTGCTGCAGAATGATTATCTGTTCCTACGGAACTATTGCAAGTGGAGGATGGCCACCCTCTGGTTTAACTTGTAGAACGTCTGTGGGCCTTCCCAGAGTGGAGCTAGGCATGTCCCTTAGCCAAGAACATTGACCTGATGAATGGTTAAAGGAGCAACTCATGCCATCTTTCATTTCTTTTTGCTGCAAGAAGCAATTGATTGTAAATTGTCTTTGTCCTTTAGTATCTTTCAGGTGAGCTACAGAAAATGCTATGTGCAATCTTTGGGAACATATTTTTATTGATTGCTTATACTGCTTGAATTTGATTATGTAGAAAAATGTGGTAAATTGGCTCTAGCAATTACGCTAGCATTCCAATGTCTATGATGTTCCATTAAAAGTTAAGAAACTAGTGTGCATCTGGAAGGCAAACTCCATGTAAAGATCACCATCTGTAGTACCTCTTTTGCTTGGGTGAAGAGTACTTAGTCTATTCCCATAAGCATTGTGCTGCTTTTAACAAAAAAGATGCTTCCTCTGTGAACCTAAAATGCAAAGGCCCCCTTGTAGCACAAAATAACTTGAGGCCTTAGTGCAGGGCACACCAGGTCACTGAGAGGGTAAGTCCTCTATAAATGGCCAAAAACACAAGAAGCCCTAAACAGACTTGTACACGTAGAAGAGTGTCTGGAGACTTTAGTGGTTAAAGAGCAAGCTGGCAAAGAGTGTATGGCAGTCCCACTGAGACCTGAAATGTTTGACCTGTTGAGAAGATGCCTTCTCCAACCTTGGTCCCACACCGTGCTTCAGCTGGATTCCCAGATGTTCCTAATATACTAGAGGAACAGGACATTCAGAGGTCTTTGAGTTATAGTGTGCATTTCTGAGCCCATGTGGGATTTTTCATAATGCTATTCAGAAGCATTGTTCAATACAGATTGGAGCCACCTTTTCCTACCAAACAGAGCTACTCATTTGAGGGTTTATTTTGCAGATCTGGCTCACAAGACTCGCTTATCAGACATTGTTCCTAAGAGCATTGGTGGTATTTTATTGTTCACACTATCCCCAAGCCAGAGTGCGTATGCAGAAGGTACAGTGGTCCAAAAGAAGCCAGTGTCAGAGGTACAACCCTTCTGAACAAAGTAATTCTTCTGTAATACCTTCCATCAGGAAGGAGTGTATGTGGCAGTTTTAAGCTGTAGAGAACAGTTAGGGCATATCATTTTTGGTTCTTTAGTGACTGAGTACATGATTAAGGATGTTTCAGACCTAACCTAGGTGACACCTTCAGCTGAACTAAAGATACAAGATACTTTTGAGCAAGTCAACAATAAGCAAACATATTGGATAGAAAGAGATGATGGCCCAAGTTCTATAAATGAAAGCCTTCAAGACGGTGCAACAGCTAGAAACCTCAAAGCATGTAGTAGACAACAGCATAGTTGTATGGTACACAAACAAGAAAATACTCATCTGTACCACTGTGCATACTGGCATTGATGGCCTGGAAAATAGTATCCCAGCTGGCTTGTATCTCCAGGCTTGTTGTAGTTCATTAACCTAGAACACAGTGGCAGACAAGCTGTGCTGGGTCATAAAGGAAATCTGGATCTTGAGGTCTTCAGACTTTGAGTCAGAGGTAGGGTATCCAGCTTGTAGAGCTCTTTGCTTCAGAATAAAAACTACCAGCTGGAAAGATTTGCTATATTTTTCCATTTAAAAAGCATGGGTAATGTGCAACTTCCTCCATCCTTCTGATCCCAGAGACACTAAGGAAGAGCAAAGCCAGAGTCCTTCTGATAGCACTTTTGTGGCCAAGGCAGTCATGGATCTCCCAACTGAAAAGAAGTGCAAGGAAGGCCCTCTGCAGCTCCCTCAGGACAAAGGAACATTGATGCATCTGAACTTGAATGATCCTCAGGTTAGAAGCTTAGATGCTTTCAACCTGATAACCATTAATGATAAATTCTTAGGGGAATCACTGCAGATTCCCCAGCAAACTAGAAAGCCCAGCACTAGGAATGAGCTAGGCACACTGATACCCCAATCAATGGGTGGTGTCCGCTGTCTTTCTGGTGCCAAGATGTGGGATGTGACCAAAAGCACTGGGTCCTTTCACCCCAAGGATACATATACTCTCAGATGCTTTACCCTGAGGGAGACGTATTTTGAGTAGGTTGAGCTGTATATGTATGCATCTGAGGCAGTTAAGACTCTTATTTTGAGCTGTATGTCACCTTCTTTGAGAACTGCGCTACAAGTACAAACAAAAGTTATTGATTTCAAAACTTGTTAGCTGGTGCCATTACAGAGTTGAGGTAGTATTCAGCGTGGGAAGTGCTCATTGACAGGCCAGCTTGCTTTGTCAGGAATAGCTTCCACCTGATCCCTCAGGGCTTCCATGTATTGGCCAAGACCTTTTCTGCCTGCATAGTCACTTTTTAGGCAAATACCATGTATCAGACAGTTCAGCCTACATCCCTGCTCAGTGCTGGGAACCTGAAAAATAAATGCTAGATCTGGAGGTCTTCCTTATGTTCAAGTACATTCATATATATGTTACAGAAACTTGCTTTCAGTGTGGTGATAACACTTCCTCTATATTGTGATACAGTGCAGTCGTTCTTTCAAACTGTCTGGTGATGACAAAGGAGTATTTGTTTATGTCTGCTCAAATAGTAACTCAGTCAGAAACTTCAAGATTCTGCATTTGAGCGTCTTGACATTTTGATCACCTTTTGAGAGAAGTCAATTCCCACATCAATCCAAATTATAGATCACATTCATTATCACAAGAAGATCACAGCAGGTACTTTGAGAGGCTGATTTCTCATTACTCCTGATACCCTGATTTTAGACAACTTCACTTTTACATCCATCAGCTGGGAGTTTTAGGCAACTAACGATAAATATGCCCATCATTTCCTCAATTTCATTATTACTAACTCCCTAGATAAAATTGCCCAGGTACCCATGAGAGGGAGAAATGTACTTGTCCTTGTCATTATGAATGCTGCCTTTGCATCTGTATACTTAATGATCTGATGTCTGTTCACCCTTCATCAAACCTGTGAGTTCTTGGTTCCGAGCTTGGAACCGACTCTGCCATCAACAAGCTTAGGATTCCAAGCTAGAGCTCCTCGCACTCTACCCATACTGCCTTGCTCCTCTCAGATACCACAGATCTTGTTTAATGCACTCTGTGAAAGCATCGTGATTGGGTTAGAGCTCCACTGCAAGTGTATTGTAAGGTCATAAGTGATATTTTTTCATTATCTTTCCTATTTGTTTCTTATTTTTTCCTACCCTTCTTCTGCCTGTATAAAAAAAAAAGTTTGTTAGTGTAGTTTCTGTTCTGCACGTGGTCATTGCAACTTTTTATCTCTCTCTCCTTATCTACCATGTCAGATAAACCTGTTGGGTTTAAAAAATGCACTTCCTGTGGGCATAAGATTCCTGTATCTGATGCCCACAGGGAATGCGTTTACTGCTTGGGTCCTGCCCACCTTCAAGTGGATTGTTCTATCTGTAAGGCCTTACTCCCTCGGGCCCTTGCAGCTAGATGTAGCAAGCTTGTGCTCAGGGGTCTTATCCCTCCTCCTCCTGCGTTGTTTCTGCTTCAGAGGCTCGGACTCCCACCAAGAAATCTAAGGAGGCTAGGGACCATAAGAAATGGTCCCCGGACCCCTCCATGTCTTTGGAGTCGGAGCCTCCTAAGAAGGCGCAGAGTCCGTCGGAGCACAGTTCCCTGGTTCCAATACTGGTGTCTCCCTCTCTGCCCCTGCTCCCCCCATTAGGGCTGGAGCCATTGGCACCTAGATTGTCCCCGGGGTCATTTCACCTAGGCATCACTCCAGACCCTCCTCTGTGTCCTCATCCATCAGGTCCTCCCAGAGCCTGTCGGAGAACGAGGTGGACAGATTGATGAGGAAGTTTCTCCATATGCATATCCAGATGGGGGTCCTCCCAGCTCCATCCCCTGCAGGTCTGCGAGCAGAGTTTCTCCCTGTAGGATTCTCTTCTTCTCTTATCCAGCCTGCCGTTTTGGCGCTCTTGGATACTTCTGCCCCTGGTGCCAGTCTGTCGGCCCCGATACTCCTTACTACTTCAAGTCTGACTGCCTCCTTGACTCTCTCTGTTCTGACTGTGTCTGGGACAAGCTCGTTTCGGAGCCCAAGCCTCGACTTCCAGTCTGGGGGGATTACTTCCACTCAGAAGGTCTCTGAGTTGTCGCTTACCCTTGGTGCCTCGGCATTCAATGGCTTGGCACCAACTCCCCTCTCAGAGCGGAGGGCTGTTGGGGGCTGGGAACAACCTGCTCCTGATCAGGAAGACTGCTCTGTCCCGAAAGAAGACTCCAGTAGTCCTTCTGCCTTTGAGGTGGTGGAGAAGGTTCTCTCTCTGCCCCAGGTGACCTCCGACACCTACCATTTGGGATCCACCCCTTCCTGCCTTGGGGTCTGTGTCGGAGACCTCTCTGCTGCCATGGGACAGTCAATTCCGCAGGGCCTCCAGTCTCTTCGACTTACGGAAGCCCAGGCCTCTTCTAACACCTCCTCGGAGCACCCCACCGAGGCGGTCCCTTGGAAGAGAAGGTGCAAAAGGAGGCACCTAGATTCCCCAGTGGGATCTCTCACGATGGACACTGACTTAGATGAAGGGGAGGAGTCCCCCAGATCTCCACCTGATGTCTCATTTGGAGACATATTAGAGATTCTTCACCGGAGAGATGATTGGTCAGCCCCAAATCCCACCCCAGCTGAGTCGGTATTCTTGGAGGCCTCGGGACTGGCCCATCTACAATCTAGGTGTGCCCCCTACAGATCTCCTCGTGGACCTGGTATCTGCATGGGCATGGAAGGAACCAGATGCTGCAGAACCTATCCTGAAAAGAGCAGACAAGATCCTTAGTCCCCCCGAGGATAGACCTCACTGGACAAAGGGCATTCCAGTAAATGCCATGGTGTTGGAGGTGGCCACAAAGAAACAGTTTGCCCAGGAAAGCTCTACTGTTCATCCCCCTAACAGGGAGTTTAGGGCTATGGCCAGATTTGGAAAAAGGGTCTACGCTTCTTCCACCTTTGCCCTCAGAGCATTGAATTGCCTTGTCCATTTTACCAGGCTACAGAGGGACTTACTTAAGGAATTCTCTAGCTCTGGGCCTGAGTCCATGACGCAGGAGGGTTGGACTTTCTTTACCTCCCATATGGCCACTCTGCAGTCCATTTTCCAACACGTCCATGAGGTTGATTTCTCATGCAGTTGAGGGCACCTCAAGGGCGGCCAGTTCTAGCATTGTCATTTGGAGCCATGCCTGGATGTGAATCTATGATTTCGCAGAACCCTTTAAGGCATCTTTTGTCAATGTCCTTTTTGACGGCTCCTCTCTCTTTGGACTGACTGTTCATGACACACTCTCCCACAGTGAGAAAGATGGAAAGACCCTGTCTGTCATTGGGATCTGCTTCTCTGCCCCACAAAGGTCTTTCTCCAGGAGTCAGTGTGGGGGAAAGAAGTTGTGGTTCAGAAAATCCCAGGGTCCTTTCCAGGACGCTCAGGCAATTTTTTTCCCCAGGGCAGAGGGGAGAATAATTCCAGTGGTAGATGCCGCCCTCTGGGCAGAGGGGGTCAGCTGAATCAGGGATCTCAGGATTCTCCTTCGGAGAAATCCTTGCAGCATCCATGAGGTGTTGCCTGATGCCCCTGTCTGGAGGCAGTCGGGGGACAATGCTCCTTGCACCTAGATGCCTGGTTAGCCATCATGGACAACCAAAGGGTGCAAGGTGTTGTATCCAGAGGCTACTCCCTTCCCTTTATAAATCCCCCAAGCCCAAACACCACCTCCCAATTGTTCCACTCAATCAGAAAGAGGCAGCAACTTTGGAACTTGCAAAGTTGCTCCAAAAAAGTCATCCTGGGGGTCCCATCAGACCAGCACGGATGACAGATTTACTCCCGATTCTTTCTCCCGAATCTTTTTAGTTCCAAAGAAAACAGGGGATCTCAGGCCCATACTGGACCTGACTTACTTGATCAAATCAGTGAAAGACACAAAGTTCAGGATGGTCACGGTTCAGTTCATCCTTCCCTTTTTGCAGAAGGATGAGTGAATGTGCTTGATAAACCTGAAGGATGTGTACTATCGCATCAGAATGAACAGATGCCCCAGATGGTACTTCCATTTCAGACAGAGAGTCAGTCACTACCAGTTCCGTGTGCTTCCATTTGGTCACACCACAGCCCCAGGGTGATCACAAAATGCATGGCAGTGGTCGCAGCTCACCTCAGACTGCACGGATTCCACGTGTTTCCTTACCTGAACGACTGGCTTCTAGTCGCAGCATCCAGGCATCTACTGATCCAGGCCAAGGATTTTCTCTTACAACTAGCCCATACCTCCAGTAGTTGCAAGTGCAGCCTGCACAAATGATAGATTTTATAGGGGCCTGCTTGGACACAACCAAAACCCTGGCTGTTCTTCCACTGGAGAGGATTCTGTCTCTGCGGACACATATCAAACAAATGTTAGCGGTCCCAGTCCCTACAGCAAGTCTGGTTCTCAGGGCTCTGGGTTCTATGGCTGCAACAGTTACCTTACTACCAAAAGCTCACTTACACATGAGAGCTCTCCATTGCGCATTGTCTGTCTAATGGTCCCTTCTGCATCACCCCCTCAATCATCCTGTGAAATGGTCTTGGGTGTGCAGAAATTTTCTTTTTTGGTGGCTTCATGACCCAGAAGTGTCTCAAGGTCGGCCTTTCATTCTTCCCGCCCCCATTGCCACATTGACCACAGACACTTTCCAGCTGGGGTGGGGGGGACATTACCTGCAACGGACATTCCAAAACACGTGGACTCCCCAGGAGACCAATCTGTATATCAATATCCTAGAGATGAGGGCGATGCTTTTAGTATTGCAAGTCTTCCACTTCCTTCTTCCTCTGGGGACAATTATGATTCAGACCAGCAACATGTCTGTTGTGTGGTATCTCAACAAACAAGGTGGAATCAAGTCCTACCCCCTTTGTCGAGAAGCGATGAGAGTGTGGCAATGGGCTGTGTCTCTACCAGCCGCTTTCTGGTTACGATGCACATTGTGGGGGAGCACATCACATTGACGGACAGGCTCAGCAGGGTAGTTCTGATGCCTCATGAGTTGTCTCTGAATCAGTCAGTGTGGCTAACCATATCCTCCTCAGATGGGGTTCACCCTGCTGTGACTTTTTTGCCTCCCCTTTCAACAATGAGTGTAGCAGATACATTGCCCTGATCCCTCCACAGGGACAGTTACCAAGAGATGCTGTAGTACATGCTTGGCCTCCTGGTCTACTTTATTTCCTCCTGTCCCTCTAATTTCCAATTTTCTTCAGAAGGCATACAGGTTGAAGAGCAAAGTGATCCTCATTGCCCCTTTTTGGCCTCAACAAATTTGGTTCACCTTCCTTCAGTCTCACCTAATTTGCCCTCCGTGGACCCTGGAACCATGTCCAGACCATCTGTCTATCCCTTCAGGGCAAATTCACCCAGATCTTCACACTTTTTTCTAACTGTATGGTTTCTCCAATTCCGATGATGGCTAGACAATCCAGGCTTTCTTCCCATCCAGAAGATTATCATTTCTTCTCATAAGTCTTCAACCCAAAAAATTTATAAAAGTAAGTGGAAAAGGTTTTCCATTTGGGCCCAACAGCATGACATTGATCTGCTTACAATGCTCATTTCTGCAGTTTTGGATTTGCTGGGTAGTCATTTTCATTCGGGGGCCAGCTTCTCTACAGTCAAAGTTCAGTTTCCAGCCATTTCTAGTTTTCACATTCCAAAGTCTGGAAGAAGCTAAATATGTAGCATTCTCTCCAAAGCCTTTCTCAATGATATTTTCCTTCTTCAACCTCCTATCAAGGATCCTACTTCATCGTGAGATCTTGCGTTAGTTCTTCAGGCTTTGACTTTATTCCCCTTTGAACATGCTGCTAAGGCTGAATTGAAATTCTTGTCCTGAAAAACAACCTTTCTAGTGGCTATTACTTCAGCCAGGAGGGTTTCTGAGCTTCAGGCACTATCTTCCAAACCTCCCCATCTTATTTTCCGTAAAGACAGTTTCCTTATCTACTAACCCCTTTCTTACCAAAGGTTGCGTCGATCAATAATATTAATCAATTTTTTATCTCCTATATTTTTTCTGAGCTTTCAAAATAAGGGTAAATATAGGTTCATAGGTTGGTACTGGGCTATCTGTCCGAAGGCATATATTAACCCAGCCACATTGTGCGGTATTCACCGCTCCTTTAGTAGTTCCCTAGACCCTTGTACTAGCAGCAAGTACCCTTGGCCCCTATCTAGTAGTGCTGTTGGTGTTATCCCCGGTGTGAACTTTCTGTTACCCATCCACTCATCAAGGTTCCTCTTGAAGAGTGATAGTGAGGGGCTCTGTCTTATGTAGATCGGGACCCTGTTCCATAGTAAGGGAAGTCTCTGTGAAGGGAATTTATCCCTCCAGCATGTTCTATTCATTGTTGTGTTGAGGTTTATATCCCTAGAGCGTGTAGCTCGAGTAGATTTGGTTTTGCTAAGATGGAGCATGTTCAACAATTCTGGGTTGGACATGGCTCTGTACGTTGGACAGAGATTGCCTCTGAGAAAGCGGTATGCAACAGAGAACAGACTTAGCTTTTTCAATCGTGCTGCATAGGGCATCTGTTTGAGGCCAGTAATCCTCTTGGTTAGGTACCTCTGTGGTCTCTCCAGCTGCTGGAGATGTCTAGCCAGGTACATTCCAATTGGTGCATTGTACTCAATAATGGGTCTGATGCGGGAAGAGTAGAGGGGCACTGTTACATACTTAGATCTTAATGCGAACCCTTTCGTGATCAGATGGGTCACATAGAAGGATTTTCTAATCACTTTGGCAACATGGTTATCAAAGGAAAGCTGACTATCTACTTGGGTCCCTAGATCCCTTATTTCTTCTTCAGATTTCAGGGGATTACCTACTATGTTGTAATTTGTGGGTACTCTGTTTTTTCCAAAGGGGATTACTACGCATTTTTTTGCATTTAGCTTGAGACCATGGCTTTGACACCATGCATCAGTCTCATTTAGGCCCTTATGGAGGATCTCCATGTCAGCCGGATACTCTGTTATAGCACCCAGTTTGCAGTCGTCCACAAACTTAGTCAGCCACAGCCCTTCCGTGCTTGCCTGTACTTCTGAGAAGTATATGCCAAACAGGAGGGGCCCCAGGACAGAGCCCTGAGGCACACCACTCGTTACTGGTCTGGATTCGGACATAGATCCCGCTACTCTTACTTTATGGGATCTGTCTGAGAGCTAGTTTACGATCCATCTTGTGAAGTAAGTGTTTATGCCCAGGCTGGTGAGCTTATCAATAGTACCTGAATGGGGAATGGTGTCAAATGCTTTAGCAAGTTCAAGGTAAGCCGTGTGTACCTCCTTTCCCTTATCTATAGCCTGAGTAACTGTCTCAAAGAAATCCACCAGGTTTAGGAGGCAAGATCTGCCCTTGACGAAGCTGAACTGTGTGGGGTCCAGTGACTGGAGGTTCCTAATCTCTCCATTTATGAGTTCCATAATGATTCACTCCATAGCCTTACAGATCAGACTGGTCAGGCTTATTGGTTGGTAGTTCCCAGGGTCAGTTGTGGCCCCACCCTTGTGTAGCGGGACCACTGTTGCCGTGCGCCATTCTATGGGCACATATCCTGTGGAGAGGCTGAGACTGAACAGGGTATTAAGATGCGGGGTTAATTCCTTTTGGAGCTCGCGTATGACACAGCCTGGGACACCATTTGGTCCCATGGAGGCAGTGTTTTTAGCTTTAGATAGAGCCTTGTTAACCAACGTATCAGTAATAATTGGACTTGCACAGTCCCCTGGAATGGTAATAGGCCCTGTAGGTGGTGAGGGGGGGGAGAAATTTGCACTGAACCTGTCAGCCAAGATGTTGGCAATGTCAGAAGGGTCAGCGTATTTTGTTCCATTTTGTACTAGCTCAGAACAGACCTGAGCGTTGCCATTTAGGTTTTTGACGTAGCCATAGAAGGCCTTATGGTTATCCTTGGCTTCCTTGGCAACTTTCTTTTCAAAATTAGCTTTAGTTGACTTGATGAGGGCCCTCAATTTCTTACTAATGCTGATCAGGGATGATTTTTCTACTTGAGATTTGGCCTTTTTTTGTACAAGTCTCCCCCTTTTATTGTAAAGTTTGTTTATGGCCGGAGTCCACCAGACTGGTTTCTTCTTGCTTGAGGAAGGAGTCTTGGTTTTATTTGGGATAGCACGGTCCATGCAATCCTGAAGATGCATATAGAGTGCCTTGGTATAGGATTCCGCATCCTGGATATCATTATCCTTCTGCAAGGGAATAGTGAAGCTTTCCACTTCGGATGCAAGTAGTTTGAAGTTTGCTTTGGAAAGGTTTTTTGACTATGGTTTCTTTGACTGGGGGAGGTAGAAGGGTGAGGACGTCCAGGGTTATCAGTTTGTGGTCGGATCTGACCAAGGAGGGAGTGATAACGGGTGTGGTACAATGGGCGCCCATATTTGTGATGATTAAATCTAGTATGTTGTCCCCTCTAGTGGGGGAACATACTAGTTGTTCAAGGGCATTTGAATTTATACATTCTATGAATCTCTGAGCATAGGAGTTGAAACACTGGTAGTTCACACAGTCTATACCAGGGTAGTTGAAATCACCCAAGATTATGGTGTTTGGTAGGACCTTTATATTTTCCAGTGTCTCAAGGAATGCAGAGTGAGCATCTTGGGACATGGTGGGCGATCTATAACCGGGTACGACTTGAAATGTGGTTTTGCCTGCTGATAGTTGCGCGTGGATAATCTCTGGGGCATCTTGCTGAGCTACTAACCTGGAGATATGGGTATCCTTGATGAATATGGATACACCTCCGCCCTTTGTACTGCGATCCGGTAACTGAGGCCAGAAGGTATGATATGAATTGTAACCTGGCAGTGCTGGAGTGCTCTCTTGAGTCTTGAACCAGGTTTCAATTCTATATTATTATTATATATTATATGTTGCATCTTTTGGACTTCCATAGACAATTGCGATTCTACCTGGATAGGAGAGAAACTTTCAGGAAATCTGATCAGTTTTGTCACTTTTTCAGATATCAGAAAAGGGAAAGGTGGTGTTAAAACTGTTTATTACTTGTTGGCTAATAAGCTGTATCATTCATGTGTATTCGTTGAATAATGTTCCCTTACCTAAACCAGTGAGAGGTTATTCCATGAGATCTATTACCACTTCCCAGGCCTTCTGGTCTAGGGTTTCTTTAGAAGATATTTATGCAGCTGATTCATGGGCAAACTCTCACATTTTAATTTCGCATTACAAACTTGACATATCTAGGAACAGGGCTGCTTTTGATTCTGCAGTGCTCCGGAATATCCTTCCATAAAGCTGCCCAGACCTATGTAGCTGGGGACTCTGTCCCACAGGTTTGATGAAGACTGAACAGAGAACATCAGATAAAGATGATATGTACTCACCACAACTTTCCATCCGTGTTGTCTACTTCAGTCTTCATCAAACCCCCTTCCCCCTTCCTTATATCTGAAGGACCCTGAGCTCCTGAGCATCTTTTATGCTCTTTTGCCTTTTAGAATGTATTTTTTTATTTTATGAAAATTTTGCAGCAACCTTGATGTGAGGTATCTGATGGGAGTTAGGAAGTATGGGTAAGGTGGGAGGAGCTCTAGCTTGGAATTCTAAGTTTGCTGACAGTCGAGTCGGCTCCGAGCTCGGAACTGAGAACGACAGGTTTGATGAAGACTGAAGCAGACAACACAGATGGAACATTATCGTTAGTACATAACTTCTTTTTATCTAGCCCTTGATCACATCTGTCAGACTCATCCTTCCCTTCAAAATTAGTAAAAAATTGCTTAGATATTCAACTACATTCGGAGACTACTCAAGGCCCGACTTGTACCCCTATCTGTGGACCTGAAGAATTTCAAAAGTGATTTGTCTGCTGCCGACCTGATTTCTGCAGTTGCTGCATTTGCACACAACTTTTTGCAAGTTTAACCAATGTATAGATAACGCCTTTTAGAAATAACTGGTAGGAAATTCAATGTAAACTCCAGTGGTAGAACTCCCAGGTAAACAAACCTTATAATAGGAGGCTGTAGCAAATCTCCTAACTGACAAATTTAGCTCACATTGTTCACCCTTTCTCACACCTCAGTGTATCTTCCCTTGAAGCTTTTAACACTGCTCTTCCTATTGTCATTATGGACCAAGTCCTTGAAGCTGTTCCCTAAACTGGAAATGACAGTCCCATGGGCTTGGATAATATACTGGGCTGCCTTGAGACTGTCATAACGTTTGTTACTACTGAAGCCCTCTTTATGCTTCTTTTAATCTCCACCTGTCCACAGCATATATGCCTGATCTCAGAAGAATGGCAATTGTGGTGCCTCTGCATAGAGGAAGTGTTGCATCTGACCCTGGAAATTATCGTCCCACTAACCTTACTAATATTATCTGTAAAATCAGAGAGTGGATCTTTGTCTCATTAACTGCAGAAGTTATAGTTTTGTGAAGCGTTGGGTGTTGCTTAATTTGGTCAACTTGAGTGTGACTGATGCCATTGATGGGGGTCATTCTGTCTATACCTTTTTCTCAGCTTTGCTAAAGTATGCAGTATTATTCCTCATGCAGGCATTGTTGCTAAACTTACCAGCTTAAATATAACCCCCTTGTATTATTCAAATGAGTTGCTAATAGGCTGTCTGATCTTGCACACAGGGTGAGAGTTAGTAGTACCTTCTCGTGTAATAGTTAAGTCATTAGTGGAGTCCCTCAGGGCTCTGTGCTAGGCCCTCTTCACTTTGACATCTACTTCCCTAATGGGAAAACAGATGCCCTAGGTTTGAGTTGACCAGGTTTGCAGGTGACTTCAAATTTGGTACCATTATTGAATCCCCTTGCAGATTTATATTTTCCTAGAAGGGCTTGATAGAATCACCACCTGGTTTTCTGAGAAGGCCCTTAGATTTAATGCAAAAAAAATGTATTATAGTCACATTCAGGAAGTCCTTTGTTTATTATCACGTAAATGAAGCTTTGCCTAAGATCTATACAGTCTTTGGAGATCTGGACACTTTTGTCTACAGTGGATCTGTCCTTTCATCATCAGATACCAGTTACTGTAAGGAAATACTTTTTTTCATTGTCTAGTTCATTATCAGAAGTATTATTCTCAAGATCCAGAGGTCTTAGTCCATAAGGTGTTCCTCTGTTATTAGACTAGTAATTGAATGTAACGCTTTGATTAGTATGCATCTTACAAACATGTACCCTAACTTGAAAGGCCTCAGTGTTTCCTAACCAGGAGAATTGAAGGCCTAGACTCCCTTATCTATCTGGATAGAGTAAAAAGTCAATTTTTTTCCATTTCATACAGAGTCTTTTATGGAGATCTCTGCCTTGCCCCTTTGGATTGTAAAAGATTCTGTTTTACTAAATCTTTTTCACCTCAGATACACTGGAAATCTTAGGAACACTCAATGAAAAAAAAAAAAAAAAACTAATTCTCAGCTTACATTGCCCAGAGGATTCCCTACCTGTGAAAGAAGCTTTCCTTACATGTTGAATGGTCTAAAACATTTAACTTTTTTCCAGTTCAGGTTTAATGATTGGGCGGGTTCACATAAATGTACTTCAGGGATTTAGCAGTAGGACTTTGTCAAGAAGGGAGCTAAGCCCACCAGCAGTCCTTCCTACTGTATATGGCTAGGCTATGTAAGGTTGTTCAAACTGCCTGAGTAGTACTAAACTCTGAATTTCTCTAAAGCAACCAATTTTTTTGTGGTGTACTTCTAGGAGCAAGGCACCCACCGAGGCTGAAGAGCTTGTGTGATTGTGTAGTATCTCGCTAGCTCCTTCTTAGGGTCATGTATCTATCTATCTAGCTCCTTCTTAGGATCGTATAGTATCTAGATGACTCCTTAAGGTTGTGTAATACCTAGCTAGCTTCTTCTTAGGGTCATGTAGTATCTAGCTAACTCCTCCTTAGGGTCATGTAGTATCTTGCTAGCTCCTTCTTAGGGTCGTGTAGCATCTAGCTAACTCCTTCTTAAGGTCGTGTAGTATCTCGCTAGCTTCTTCTTAGGGTTATGTATTATCTAGCTAGCTCCTTCTTAGGATCGTGTATCTAGTTAACCCCTTCTTAGGTTCATGTAGTATCTCACTAGCTCCTTCTTAGGGTCATGTACTATCTAGCCAACTCCTTCTTAGGGTTGTGTAGTATCTAGCTAGGTCCATCTTCGGGTCGTGTAGTATCTAGATAATTTCTTCTTAAGGTTGTGTAGTATTTAGCTAGCTCCTTAAGGTCATGTAGTATCTAGCTAGCACCTTCATAGGGTCATGTAGTATCTAGGTAGTTCCCTCTTCGGGTTGTGGTCTGTAAAAGTGTATATTTTGGCTATTGTTGAATGCCTCCCACTTGACTCCTTAGTTGTTCCATTCTACAGTGAATCACCTAACACCCCCTAGGAAAGCTATGCCCATCAATAGATCCTTAATTACATGACTGAAAAACTATCCCTGGCTTTTTTAAGCCAAGCTTCTCAGTGGCACTCTAGTTCCCGTCTTGAAAACCTTTATTTGTGGTAGCTATTACATTGGCTCTGACCTACAGGCCATCATGTACAGGGAGCTTTACACAGCCTTCCATAAGGACAGGGTGAATGCTAAGACCAGTCCTTCCTCCATGCCTAAAGTTTTCCCTGAGCTGGCATGTGGCTCACGCTATTTACTTGTATGCCTTTTGTCCAAGCCCAGAGGATACGGTAAAGAGGCTTATAGACTTCTTGGGTGTACATAAACATCTCAGATGCTATATATCAAGAACAAAGGTTTCAGATTCTTTGTCAGGCATAGAGGGTATGCTATTATCCTGGTAGACCCACTGTTGTGATATTAATGCAAAGTAGAAAGCAAAACTAATCAATACAAAAAGAACAGCACCAAAGTGAAATACAGGGAAAGGAATCCAGACATGGGAAACTTTACAATACAAAAAATAAGTAAGACAAAGAGGAAAAGTAGAAAAGAAGATTAGTAATGGAGAATTTAAAGAAATAGAAACTTAGGTTATGGAGTACCTGTGAAGTTAAGGATTCAGTGTAGAAAATCTAACTCAGAAAGCACCACAGTGGGATAGAGCAATGGACATCCAAATTAAGGAGAAACCAGTGGAAAAGGAAGCAAAAGGTCAGTTGCCATATGAAGATATTTTGGATCCTTCCACAGGAAACCAGTATAAATGTTCACTCGAAGCTGGACAGCAAGGGAAGGAACAGGAAACTCTGACAACTCAGACACAGTTAATGTTGAGGGGTCTGTATTAAAAACATGAACGTTTACTTACCCAAATACGTAAACGCCAACACATATCATCCTGAAGCGCGAAATCCGAAACGTCGAATCGTCATGGTTGGCCCTTCTGCGGTATAGCTCTGTAAGGTAAGTGTGTTATAGTTACGGACCTTAGGGTTAGGGTACAGGTTAAGGTAAGTGCATAGATGGTAATGTATGTTAGACTGTGTAGGGTTAGAAGTAGGGTTTTATTAAGTGTATGTGTGTGGATTATTTAGTTTGTTTGGGTATAGCTTTTTAAGGTAAGTGTGCAATAGTTACGGACCTTAGGGTTAGGGTGTGGGTTAAGTTAAGTGCATACATGGTGGTATATGTAAGATGTAGTGTAGGGTTAGAAGTAGGGTTTTGGTTAGCGTATGTATGTGGTTTATTTAGTTTGTTTGTGTTGGCAGTATGTAGCGGGCACTGGAATGGGACAACTATGACATTTCGAGTTTTTGAATTTTGCGGTTTAGGGCATTCTGTGTATTTCCGGTTCACGGAATATGTGTTGGTGTTCAGGTAAGTAAACGTTCATGTTTTTAATATAGACCCAATGTTGAGGAGTGATAGGCCAGTGAGTTCCCATATGACAGACCAGCAGATGACACAGGATGAAATTGAAGAGAATGTGCCACAAGAAGATGCAATAAAACTTTCTGTGAAATCCACACAGGAAACGGAGAACAAAAAATGTGCCCTCAGCTCAGAAGAAAATGAGCTAAGAGAAGAGTTGCTTGATTTAATAGAGATAGACATATTAAGATCAATGAAAGAAATAGACCGCAGAAGGTCAATAAAACCCCAAAACTCAGAAGTTTAATAAAACAAATGAACACAGTAATTAGTCCGTCCATAGAAATCCATATGATATAACAGAAGTAAGCAGGATACATTACTGTGCAGCTAAGTTAATGACCGATAAAATTCTAGCACAAGAACACAGGGTAGTAAGGGAAAGGAAGGGGAGAAATTGAATGCCATCATGGAAGTATCGAGTACAGAAAACTATAAAGCATTTAAGACAAGAAGTGTCACTGTTAGAAGTGTATAGAAGAGGGAACAGATGAACAAAAATACTCAGAAAGATAGATGTGATAAAAGCAATGTATAGTATTATAACAGATCAGGATTTACCTTGCACTGTTTCAAATAATAAACTAAAAATATCAGCACAGGCAGAAAACCTGCGAAGATACACAGATAAATATAAAGGAAAAATAAGCAATTTATTGATGACCCAAAAATGTTTTATAGAGAATTGGGGAAACAAGGTAAAAGGAATTGAAAGACCACAAAAAAAGAAGAAATAAATAACATTTTGGAGAAGTATTTATGAAGATCCTGTGGAACATAACAACAAAGCTATATAGGTAGAAGAAGTAAAAGAAAGACGTAGAAGTTCAAAGGTGCAGGATATGAAATGGGATGAAGTAACAGCTGGAGAGATTGAAACAAAGTTAAGAAAAGTCTCTAACTGGAAAATCCCAGGCCCAGATGCAGTACCTAAATTCTGAGTAAAAGTACTAACATCTTTGCATGAAGATGTAGACATAAGTAAGAACTATATATATGCGTATCCCGAACAGACACCAACCTGGCTAACAGGAAGAACGATGTTCCTACTTAAGAGTGAACCTGCAAGCTACCCTAAAAATTTTAGACAAATAACTTGCCTTCTGACAACGTATAAACTGTACACTGGAATTGATGCCAATAGTTTATATTCATTTAGAAGAAACTCAATTATGACAGTAGAACAAAAGGGCAATAAAAGAAAGTCGTATGGAATAAAGGATCATTTGTTGTTAAGTAAAGTCATATTGAGGAACTGTAAAAAGGAGAAGAATAAGTATGGCATGGATTAACTACAAAAAGCATTTGACAGTATCCCACATTCATGAATAAGAGTACTTAAAAATGTTCAAGATATACCCTACACTGATGAACTACATCACAGTGACCATGAAACAGTGTCAAACCACTTTGCAGTTATGCCGTGATAAAGGATAAATTATTATTCCAGGGAGAAAAATCCAAAGGGGGGTATTCCAGGGTGACTCCCTGTCACCACTGCTATTCTGTCTTGCCCTTAACCCATTAGGCTGTCTACTTAAATTAGGCCATGGCTATAATTTGGCTCCTAGAAAGCAACAAAGTGTAAAGCCTTCCCTTCTTCTCTTTGTTGATGATTTAAAACTGTATAGCTCATCAGATGGGGAACTGAAAGTACAACTGCAAGTAGTCAAAACTTTTTCAGATAATATAAGAATGTCATTTGGTCTTGATAAATGTCCAAAAGCAGCCTTTAAAGCAGGAATGCTGAAATACCAAGAAAACATCTGTTTGGGACAGGAATATGATATAAAAGAACTTGAGCAAGAGGGGGAGTGTATAAATATTTGGGGATTGATGAAGGATCAACAATAAAACATGAACAAATGCGAATAAAACTTAGTAAGGAATACTTTAGAAGACTTAAATTAATTCTGAAAACAGTGTTGACATCTGGGAACAAAATTCAAGCCATAAATCAGTTTGCTCTTCCTGTCCTAACTTACATTTTTGGAGAGATTGACTGGCCCCAAAAGGTGTTGGATAGATTAGATAGGAGAACAAAAAGGATGCTTCATGCTCATCAAATGATTTATAAAAATCCGTGCATACCAAGATTATATATCCCCCATTCTGAAGGAGATTTGGGCCTCCTTGAAATTGATTACATGTGTAGATCTGCAGTTGTGGGACTACACACATATCTGCTGACCTCACAAGACCCAAATGTAGTGAAAGTTTTGAAACATGAGGAGTGTAAACTTAAGATGACTTCCCTTCTTAGTCTAGCAGAAGCATATCGGCGTCAAGCGGGAATGGAAATCAAACCATAAATAGATACAAATCAGGAAACAACTGAATGTGACAAAAAAAGAAAAAATATAAGGTGAAGGATCAGATGAGAAGGCAAGAAGTGTGGAAAATGCATAAGTATAGTTGCAGATATAGAAAATTACTTTAATTAGCTCTTCGTAAAGATGTAAACAATAGTGATATAATTCTTCTGCGTGTCAGTGCTTATTTTTAGTATTACAGAATGTTTGAGTAATTGTTCCTTAGCTGAGCTTGAAAAAGACCATTTGAACCAGCAGTCTATTTCTGTTAATAACATGTAAAAATGTTTGTTTGTGTCTTTCGGCTTTTCCTGGTTAGGGGTCGCCACAGCGGAACTCTGGTCCGCTAATGATTGGCAGTTGATTTTTACATACCGGCTTGCCAGGCCTGAAGCACAACCTTCAACGAAGGTACGCCCATTAACGCATGTCTCCACGTAGAAGATGCTCTAGCTGAGAATCGAACCGGACAGTGTCTTACAGTGAGGCGACAACGCTACCGCAGCATCACCACCGCGGGTTTTTGTTAATAACATGTAAAAATAAAATATATAATTTTTGCATCAGCACTAGTAGCATTCCGTCCCACTCTGATGGATATTTGCTTCCATGCATGCTAGTTAAATCTAAGACTACAGTTAGACAGATGAGTAAGGCAAAAACAAAGTGAATTGAAATATTTGTCAGCATGCTACTGGATAAGGCTTCCAGCCTTCTGTTTCATTTCATTTCTCACACTCAATGTGGCTACCTTTTCACCTTGATTTTTAGGTACTCTGCTGTTTAAGATCCATGCCCCTGACTTTCTTATTTTTTTGCCCGTTTGTTTATGCAGACATTCTTACAGACAGTTAATTTATTTTGTCAAACTTTTATTTTATCTGCTTACTTGGTCACTAAGCAAATGAGACTTTTCACCCTTTCAGACAAATCAAAACTTTTCTTTATGAGAGCTATGTTTTCCTAGTTAGACTATTACATAAGAATGCCTATCCCCAGGACTTAAAATTTAAGTAGGAAAAATATACCTTGCCTCCTTATGAGCAGAACTTATGTGACGAGTCCCTACTCCGGGCCAGCAATCAAGGAGACTCAATCCTCACCGCTGACTCCAGTGAAGGACGGTCACTAAGAGCAAGGATGGAGTTGCACATTATTTTCAGATGCGGCTCCCTGCACCAAGCATAATTTCCCTTAAGAGCACATAGGGAACACCCTCCAGACCAGGGGCTGGGCTCTCTCTCTCTCTCCAGACCCACAAAAAACTCCACACTGACCATTTTGGAGCTCTGTGTCCCTGGTCCCAGTAGCTGACACACATATATACATACCTGGGAAAAGCTGGCACAAATTTACTAGCTGTGCCCCTTTCTGCCCAGACTCTGAGGTAATCATGCTGCCACCAGTCAGCTGCCCTAAGGCTGTTACAAAGGGTACCCAATTATACTGTGTAAAATGAATGCTAATACAAATGGTAGGTTGTGACTAAAGCAGCAAGGCTTCCAGGAGTGGCTACAGTGTCACTAAAACAAGTATAAGTACTCTTAAGATGTTAAAAGTGTTCTGTAAAGGACCAGCCATAATGAAAGGTATTAAAATATTTAATGATAAATAATAAAACAGAAAACAGGAGAATACTGAATACCGTAAACAACAGAGTTTCAACCACAAAGATATAAAAAATAATATAGCAGGATAGTTTCTCAAAGCTGCAGAAAACAATATTAAACTATTCTTACTAAATGTCACTAACTGACTAAATAGTTACTGTTCCCTTACTGCATACTAAAACAAGTGTGGAGTATCTTGCCACAGCAAAAGCCAGATGATGTCTCTTTTTGTCTGTGTGGATATATTCTGTCAGAAATCTTTCCTGTCCGGTTCCAAAGTGTTGCTATAAGGTTTCCAAAGAAACCAGGTGCTGGTTAGAGGATGACATCACCCCTGGTCACCAAACTCTGGTACAGTACACACAGAGAGCTTTGCTAAGATCTGTGGCAGCATCCGAAAGCTATAACACAATTTCAAACTTTCCACCTTTCCAGGGTTCTCTGATATCTATATATGTTTGATCATTTAAAACAATACAACTTAATATACATGCATGCTTTCTTTCTGCCCAGCAGGACCTACAGTTGATGCAGTTTTAACACAAGTAACTTTACAAATATCAACAGCAAAGCAAAATTAATCCACAGAACCACCATGACAGTCTTGAATAAAATTGTAGTTTAATAAAAGGTTAGCGATTTCTTGCTCCTCTAAGCACTTCTTCAGACCAATATAAAAAGTTTAAAACACATTCCAAGTAAATACTAAAACAGTAACCACATGACCAGTGATGTCAGTGACTATTTAAATAAATTATGAGCCTTTAAAATGGGCTTTAAAGGTACATACCCATTTAACCCTGGATTTACGTCCCCCTGTAATCTTACTATCCATCTAGTTTCTTTCTGTTCCACTGCATTATTAATATCTCCCAATCTTAACTCTTGTTCAACTTTATCTAATACTCTAAACCTAAAATCATGCATAATACCTTCCTTATGGATATGCTTGTCCAAGGCATTCCTTAGATCCCTATTTTTTATAGCCTGTAGCTGCTCCCTTAACATCCTCACAGTTTTTCCTATATAAAAACATGAACATGCCTGCCAGCAATCTAAATAAACCACATTAGTGCTGGAGCATGTTGTTCTAACATTAAATTTAAACTGTTTGTTTGTTCCAGGGTGTACAAATGTGTTGTTACAATCTACGTGTTGACAGTAACTACAGCCACCACAAGGTATGGTTCCCCCAATGTCTTTTGCCTTATTCACGTTCTATTATCATAGCAAAGAAGTCGCTTAAGGGAATGTTTATTCCTAAAAATAAAATGTGGTTTTCATCCCACAGCACTCCCTATTTGGCATCCAACAGGAAAATTGGCCAGTTCTTTTTTACTATATCACAACAAATAGTATTATCAGTGGTATAGTGCATCAGAAAGCTTACTTTATTTCTCTAACTATTACTGACCCACTGTCTCCAACCTTTTACTGTCTGTCCACTAGAGGAATAGGGTCGAGCTGGGGTGTTTCTTAAAGTTCAAACATCCCTGGCCATGGCCCTTACTTCACCTGCTCTAGAACCCTTATCTCTAAACTCTTGTGTCAAAATGGTCAAGTTTTACTCAAACACTTGTTGTTGGCTGTTCAACTTTGAAATCCTCATTCCTTGGCCTGTCAGTACATTTTTAAATACACTAGCTGGATGCATACTATCCCTTCTCAATGTGGTGTTTACTCGGCATGGTTTCCTATATAGTCTAGTGGCTATCTTTCCATTCTCTGACTTAAACACCTCAACATCTAAAAAAATCCATGCTGGTATTAGAGTATTTGTACGTAAACGTAAGAAAAGTGGTTGTGGTATGGAGGTAATCTACAAACTGTGGAATCAGTTCCTCCGGTCTTTGCCAGAGTAAAAAAAAAAGGTTCATACTAGGCTATCTGCCCTGGGGCATTTATAAGCCTAGCCCAATTGTGTTTGGCTTATGCCACCCCTTGATTTGAGTATACTGTGCCCTTTTTAAAGTTTAGTTTACTGTGCCTCTGTCTAATAGTGACACGGAAGTAATCCCCGGGACAAACCTACAATCCCCCATCCACTCATCAAGATTCTTCTTGAAGAGAGTCAGTGAGGTGCTCTGCCTAACATGAATTGGAATTCTATTCCAGAGCGAAGGGAGCCTCTGGGTTATGAATCTGTCCCTCCAGCATGTTCTATTTATTTCTGTGCTGAGGTTCAAGTCCCTCGAGCGCGTGGCTCTAAGGGATTTAGATTTACTGAGGTGGAGCATGTCCATTAATTCTGGGTTGGACATAGCTTTATATGTCAGGCATAGATCACCTCGAAGTAGGCGGTATGTAACTGAGTAGAGCTGGATTTTTTTTTAACCGAGCAGCATATGGCATCTGTTTGAGTCCCTTGATCCTCCTGGTGAGGTACTTTTGTGGTCTTTCTAATTGCTGCAGGTGTCGGGTAAGATACATCCCAAAGGGGGCATTGTATTCTATGATGGGCCTGATGAGGGATGAATAAAGGGGCACGATTACCTCTCTTGATCTAGATGTGAATCCTTTCATGATGAGGTGGGCTATGTAGAAGGTCTTTCTAACCACTTTGGCAATGTGGTTGTCACAGGAGAGATTGCTATCAACTTAGGTCCCCAGATCCCTAATTACTTTCTCTGTACTTAATGGGTTACCACCTATGTGGTAATTTGTGGGCACATTGTTTTTGCCAAAGGGTATGACTATGCACTTTTTGGCATTTAGCTTTAGACCATGGCTCTGGCACCAGTTATCCGTCTCTGCGAGACCTTTTTGCATCCACAAACTTTTTAAAAAATGCAATGTACTGAGAGAACCTGTTATTATTCAAAACATACATTTGTTCCCATTACGACATCACCAAATTCACATAACTATTGGCGCAGGGTGTACCCATTGCTACACCCTGTTTCAGTCAATAGTACACCCCATCAAAAAGAAATATATTCCAAAATGAGGCTAACTAGTGAGCAAATCAACGTTATCTTAACCTCACTGAAATTACTATGTTCTTTGAAACATCTACTAAGAAGATTAAGGCCTTCTTCGTTCAGTATACAAGTAAATAGAGATTGTACATCCAGGGTTAGAAAAAAACAACTTGTCCATATTACTAATCCTATCTAAACACATAAATAAATCTTCTAAAACCTGTTTAGTGTCGCACAGAATAGTACCAGATGCATTCACCAATGATCTAAGTCCTTTCTCCACATAAATTGACATGGATTCTGTTGCCCACCCCTTGCCCGACACAGTTGGATTCATGGGGGGTCTATTCATATTTTTGTGGATTTTAGGTAAACCATTCAATGTAGGTACCAATGGAAGCGAAATTTCAAAATAGTTAAATAAATCTAGAGTAATTGTGTCTCCTGCCAAATAACCTTTCAAAATTCTATGTATCTCATCCACAATATGGTGTACTTCTTGTAATCCTATAACTGCATAAGCGCTACTATCACTCAGCATTTCTTTCATTCGTGTCACATAAAACACCCTGTCTGAAATAACCAGTGACCCACCCTTATCTGCTGGCTGAAACACAACAGTCTCATCCATTTGCAGATTCAACAAAGCTTGCCACTCATCTTTACTTAAATAACAGAACATTTTATGTGTTGATAAATGCACAAAATAATCCCTAACATCATTTTCACACATACGACTAATAATTTCTATCACAGGATGCAAAACAGGAACAAAACTACTAGGTTTTCTGTACACAAGCTGATCATTGCTAGTATTAAACATAGTTCTTAACATCACATTCCTGGCAAATAACTTGATATCAAGCACAATATCAGTGATCAACATTTGAGATGCAGGAATATAAGACAACCCTTTCTTTAATAAAAATAGTTAAACTTCAGAAAAGGTTCTCCTAGACAAATTGTATACTAACTGTTCAGAGGCATTTGCCACATTTTCTTCAATGACCGGTTCTGACTCATGTCTGTATCTGATAATTGCAGCGAGCGTTTTCTCCCTCGATTCTGGGGCCGTTTCTGACATGTAGAGTTCATGTCTCTGATTGGTAATGGTAGTGATGAAAAATCTGACTTTTGAAGTCTTTGGACTGGATTCTTCATTCTAACAACTGGTTGTTGTACCTCAGCTGACATTGACGATTTCGCTAGAATCACCTCAGACGTCATGGGCATTCCCGACGTCTCTGCCAAAACAGTAGAGCCAATAGATGTAGGCGCAGAAGTATTGACATCAGGCACAGCCAACCATGACCCTCCTGGCTGGGTAGCTGTAGCAAGCTCAGTATTTGAATTTGTTTCAGGTACAAATGAGTGTGGCCAGGAGAATACATGCCTGTTGAGAAAGTCAGGTAAATTCCTTTCTAACTTTCGTCTTTTAATCGCCAATAAACAATTTTGGAAAGAGGAAACCTTCTCTGTTAATTCCACCATAGTCACTACATAAATTTGTTCAGGGACAATAGTTGCAAGCTTTTGTTGCCTCTGCTTAATGTCAGCTATTGGTGCTTGTTCCATTGGAAGAAAAAAACCTTATAAGCAACTTAATATGACTGAAACTCAGATATAGGTTTAATTGTTGCCACTCCTTCAAAAAGTCCAAGTATGTATTCCTATAGGTGGGCATCCTAAGGATGGTGAAGACAAGCTTCAAAATAAAGGCGCTGACGTTGGTAGCATTTCAATTTAAATAAATCATTCTCCAAAACTTTAAGTTCATTATTAAATAGCACATTGTCAAAAGCCAAGTCATCTCTCTCAGTGACTGCTGCACCTAAATTATAGGTCAACAGGGGGGTTATGCTGAATGACAGTCAACTTTTCTAAGCATGATGAACTCACTGATTCAGTCCTTGGTGTATAATTCAACTCGATATTATTCCCATCCGCCATGGTCCACAGGAATACCAAAAACAATATAAAATCAATAAAGAAAAGAAGGTAATCCACTGAAAAAAAAAAAAAAAAAAAAAAGGTCTGTGGAAGCAACAAAAATTAACAGCAAAGCAAAATAAATCCACAGAAACACCACTACAGTCTTTAATAAAATTGTAGTTTAATACAAAGTTAGCGCTTTCATGCTCCTCTGACATTTGGGTTATCTGCTTGCAGTAGCTCTCAGTCGGCCTGATTATCAAAGTCGTGGGTCCTGCGTCGATTGCTGTCTCATCTTCCATGATGTCAGGTAGTCAGGGGTATAAAGCACGCAGCTGACACCATTACATCAGTCTTTCTTGCCGTGCGGTGCCCGAAGCAGAAGCAGTTCGCAAGTGCCGGTCGGCCTACTCCTGAAATTTTCGTTTTCAAGTTTCAGAACCGAAGTCTTCAACTAAGGTAAGTACCCCATTGGGGAAACTTTTTCTTGCTCTAAACCGATGTAAGTAAAAGTTAATAATTGTATTTCTTGTGGAAAGCAAATACCTCATAAAGATTTGCATTCGTACTTCATTCCTTGCTTAGGCCCAGACCACGACGTACCTCACTGTCGGTTTTGTGCCTTATTTAAAAAACAAACTATTCGTCGTCGGTTTATTTACACTTCTAAATATTTTGGTACTCTGTTCAATTATCCAGAAATGGCTTCGGTAAGCCACCTGACTACCGACATTCTGAAAAAATGCAAAGATAAAGACAGAGACAGACCACATAGGTCCAAAGCTGCCGATGACGCTTCTAAGCTAGTCGCCAGTTCGCTGGTACTCAGTGAGGCGCTTTCACAGCCCCTGATATCCGCTACTTCAGATTCGCAGGCCTCTACTGAAACCCATTCGGAGTCCGGTATACCGCAAGATGCTTCTTCAGCTGTTGAACCTGCGGATGTCTCTACCTTAGATGGGTCCAGAGCCGCTGTGCAGGCACCGGCTTCTGAGGGTGTATTCAGGCCTACTGACTTGCATATTAAACCAACGCCATCTTCCTTTTCAAGGCCTAAAACTCGATCCATGCCTAGAAAACCAATGCCCAGACCGCATGGTCAGGTCTCTATGCCTAAAAAACAAATGATAAGAATGGCTGAAGACCTTATTACTCTAATCAGGGGAAGCTACCCTTCCCACTCTGAGAGGCCCAGGACTGAGTTTCCTTATGATTCTACTGATCAGAACTCTGAAATTTCTGTTTCCTCTGATGACCAGGATTTACCCTTATCTACCTATGAGGACTCTGATGCAGAGGACTCCATTCCCTCTGCTTCCCCTCCAGAGGATTTCTCTTTTGGTGAAACCTTGCATACTCTTAGGGAGCATTTTCGCTGGGAAAGCCAGGATTACTCTGACTCTAAAAAGAGGCTTAGGGATTTCTTACTCCTGCCCCAACACAGGCCTTTAGCTATCCCCCTGTACCGGACATTGTTGATGATGCCTTCTCGGACTTTCGTTTGGCCCCTGATTCTTTACTTCCTGCTCCCAGAAAACCTGATAGGTATTACAGGGTTCCTGGCTCTCACAAGTTCCTCTTTAAAAATCCTACTGCGGATCCTGAGACCATTTCACAGGGACCCAAGGGCATTAAGGCTACTACTGCCAAAAATCCTACCCCCTCTGATAGGGATTCCAGGGCACTGGATAGATGGGGTAGGAAGGTATACACTTCTGCAACCTTGGCCATTAGGACCTTAAACTGCCAGTTTCATATGTTAAGAGTATCAGCAACATATTATTGGATTGTTAAACAGAAAATTATGTTGATTCCTGACTGTGCTGAAAATAAAGACTCCCCCCTATGGTAAACTGTCTCAATGACTTAACTTTAAAACATCCAAGCCCTGCAAAACTGACTGTTCCTTTAGGGGGAAAGATTGCCCTGCAGGCCAAAAATTGGGAACTCATTACCCAGGACAAATGGGTTTTAAATATAGTTTCCCAGGGATACAGACTGCACTTCCACTCCTTACCAACCCCAAACGGTTGGCCAGATCTACCTCCAAATCAGTGGGCAGAGGCTCAAAAGCAAGTTTTCTCTCTCAAGTATCAAGGCTATTCAGCCTGTCCCAGAAGAGAAAAGTGGACAAGGTTTCTACGCAAGACTTTTCCTGGTGCCCAGAAAAGACAACTCCTGGTGTCCTATCCTGGACCTCTCTATCCTAAACACATTTTTGGTGATCCCAAAATTCCAGATGCTAGCTCTTCACCAGCTGCTTCCTATGCTAGGCAAGGATGCCTGGTTGGCAACACTGGATTTAAAGGAAGCCTACCTGCACATCCCAATAAGGGAATCTTGCAGAAGTTACCTACGCTTCAAAGCAGGCTATATGCACTATCAGTTCTCTGCACTGCCCTTTGGCTTATCTACTGCGCCCAGGGTATTCACAAAGTGCCTAGCTCTAGTCATTGCATTTTGCAGGCAAAGAAATATTCAAATATACCCATACCTGGATGGTTGTCTAATTCAGTCAGAAAGCCAGGACATGCTATTGAATCATCTGGCATTTGTACAGAAATTGCTAACTTCTCTAGGGTACACCATAAAAGAAAAGAAATCCTATCTTGTACCCTGCCAACAAATTGTATTCCTGGGAGCAAGCTTGAACACAACTTCCCAGATGGCTTTCCTCATGTCAGAGAAACAAGTTCATTTGACAGCCTACTTCAAACTACTGGCCACAAAGACCCAGCTATCTGCAAGGAAAATACTGCAAGCCCTGGGGCTCATAGCCTCCTGCATTCTCCTAATTCCATATGCATGACTGCATATGAGAAAATTACAATGGTATCTAAAAAGCCTGTGGTGTCAACATTCTCAGGATCTAGAAGCAATGATTCCTATCATACCTTGTCTACAGATAGAGGCCTGCCACCAAAACAAGGGACTGCCATTCACTCTACCCCCTGCCGTCCAAACCCTAACAGACGCATCAGACTATGCATGGGGGGCTCACTTGGCAGGGAAGTGCATTCAGGGCAGATGGAACCCAAGTCAAATGCACCTGCATATCAATCAAAAAGAGATGTTAGCTGTACAGAATGCTGCGACAGCCTTCAAGGACCACATTCTTCCAGGACAATTAATGGTAAAGACGGACAACACCACTGTTATGTGGTACATAAACAAGCAGGGGGGAACCCACTCATACCCTCTCTGCAGACTAGCCACGGCTCTGTGGAACACAGCCTTGAGCTACCAAGTGCACCTACAGGCTCAGTTCCTGCCAGGAAAGTTAAATACACTGGCAGATGAACTAAGCAGAAATCTCATGGATCCACACGAATGGAAACTGGAACCAAAGATATTCAACATGTTGAGAAACAAATGGGGGAGCCCAGAGATAGACCTGTTTGCCTCCCCCCAGAACTACCAATTGGACAAATTCTGCACAAGGACTCCCCACAAACAAGCTTGGAAAGTGGATGCCCTGTCCTTCACCTGGAAAAACCTATCAGTTTATGCCTTCCCCCCCTCTGCCTCTCCTCTCCAAGATACTACTAAAGATCAAACAGGACAAACCAAGAACGATACTGATTGCACCAGACTGGCCACGCCAACACTGGTGTACCTCCTTTTGCGCAATGTGTCACTGCTGACACCATGGCACCTGCCTCAGACCCCTGCCCTGTTGTCACAGCAGGAGGGCCAGATTCTACACCCACAGCTTCAAACCCTGAACCTGACAGCCTGGCTAATTACCTGATCTCTCCATTACCATCCCTCAGTAAGCAAGTGTTGGATATCATTCTGGAGGCAAAGAGGCCTAGTACTAGAAAATCCTATGCTGAAAATTTGAAAAAATTCTGTTCCTGGAACCAAACTCAGGGGATGGGCACAGCAGCGCCCAGTTTACCTCAGATTCTTCAATACTTAACTAAGATGCTTCACAAGGACTTTTCCTTTTCCTCCATCAAAATTCATGCCTCAGCCATTTCAACTCATTACAACACAGAACCACCCCTCTTCTCTCATTCACTACTGAAGCAGTTCCTCAGAGGGGCCAAAAACTTAAGACCACCCAGGACAGTCCCTACTCCAGCCTGGGACCTTAACTTTGTATTGGAAAAACTCACTCTACCTCCTTCTGAGCCAGCTGCAAATGCAGAATTGAAATTCCTTTCTTGGAAAACAGCCTTCCTTTTAGCCATCACTTCAGCAAGAAAGGTGTCTGAATTACAGGCCTTGTGGCAGTGGAGCCTTTCATCATCTTTCATGCGGACAAGGTGTCCTTCAGGACCAATCCCTCCTTCATGCCCAAGATGGTATCCAGTGCGGCCCTTAAATCAGTCCATTCATTTGCCAACCTTCTTTTCTAATCCATAGAACAAAGGGGAACGAATACTGCACTCCTTAGATGTGCACAGACAACTTAGATTTTACTTGGACAGGACTAAACCTCTCAGGAAATCTGAACAGCTGCTGGTTGCATTTGTGCAGGGGCAGAGGGGAAGGCCATTTCAAAGCAAACCATTTCTAAATGCATAGGTCATTGCACTAATTTCTGCTATAAGCACCATGGAAAACCTACCCCACAGGGGATAAGACCACATTCAACCAGGGCTGCATCTACCTTTACAGCCTTTCTCAGAGGTGTCCCTACCAGGGACATCCTAGAAGCTGCTACCTGCAGTTCTGTACATACCTTCACCAAGCATTACTATTTGCCAATTTTCTCTAAATCCAGAGCTGGCTTTGCCACTGCAGTCTTGCAGGGCCTTATAGCTGGTCCTAATGCTATCTAATGTCCTCCTCTCACCCTTAGCTTTGGGAATCTGCCCAAATATGATGACTGCAACAGTGAAACACGAAGAACATAGTACAGTTGTGTACACTTACCATAAATGTAGATGTTCGAGTGTATTCACTGTTGCAGAACTAGACAAAAAGGCAAACACACAAACTAGGAATCAAAAGCACCAAAGGCTTAGCAGATTACTTGAAACAAATTTCACTGTTGCAGTCCTAATTACCCTTCCTCCAGCCCTCTGACTTCTATTGGCTATACCTCTATTCTTGTTTACTATGCTTAAAGCTTTTTGGTGTATTTGCTTTTTTTGTTGGAGGTGTAACCTTGTATATATAATTGCTTTCCATTATGGGGGCACCTGACATCTGGGGCAAGAAAAACTGATGTTATGGCATCGGCTGTATGCTTTATACCACTGACTACCTGATGTCATGGAAGACGAGACAGCAACCGACGCAGGACCCAAGACTTTGATAATCAGGCCAACTGAGGGCTACTGCAAGCAGATAACCCAAATGTGATGACTGCAACAGTGAATACACTTGAACATCTACATTTATGGTAAGTGTACACAACTGTACTTTCTTCAGACCAATACAAAAAGTTTAAAACACATTCCAAATAAATACTAAAACTAACCACATGACCAATGATGTCAGCGACTATTTAAATAAATTACAAGCCTTTAAAATGGGCTTTAAAGATACATGCCCATTTAACCGTGGATGTACATCCCCCTGTAATCTCACTATCCATCTAGTTTCTCTCTGTTCCACTGCATTATTAATATCTCCCAATCTTAACTCTTGATCAACTTTATCTAATACTCTAAACCTAAAATCATGTGTAATACCTTCCCACCTTGGCACACCCTGCACCAATAGTTATGCAATTTTGGTGATGTCCCAATGGGAACAAACATATGTTGTGAATAATAACAGGTTCTCTCAGTACATTGCATTTTTTAAAAGGTTTGTGGATGACCTTTTTTTTATTGTGGCAAGGACTGGAGGAACTGATACCACAGTTTGTAAATTACCTCCATACCACAACTACTTTTTTTAAGTTTACGTATAAATACTCTAATACCAGCATGGATTCTTTTAGATATTGAGGTGTTTAAGTCAGAGAATGGAAAGATAGCCACTAGATTCTATAGGAAACCATGCCGAGTAAACACCACATTGAGAAGGGATAGTATGCATTCAGCTAGAGTGTTTAAAAATGTACTGACAGGCCAAGGAATGAGGATTTTGAGGTTGAACAGCCAACAAGTGTTTGAGTCAAACTTGACCATTTTGACACAAGAGTTTAGAGATAGGGGTTATAGAGCAGACGAAGTAAGGGCCATGGCCAGGGATGTTCGAACTTTAAGAAAACACCTCAGCTCAACCCTGTTTCTCCAGTGGGCAGACAGACTACTAGATTGGAGACAGTGAGCCAGTGATGGAGAAATAAAGTAAGCTTTCTGATGCACTATACTACTGATAATACTATTTTTTGTGATATAGTAAAAAGGAACTGGCCAGTTTTACTGCCGGATGCCAAGACGGGTAGTGTTGTGGGACAAAACCACATTTATTTTTAGGAATAAACATTCCCTTAAGCGACTTCTTTGCTATGATAATAGAATGCGAACAAGGCAAAAGGCATTAGGGGGAGCCATACCTTGTGGTGCCTGTAGTTACTGTCAACACGTAGATTGTAAGAACACATTTGTACACCATGTAACAAACCAGCAGTTTAAATTTAATGTTAGAGCAACATGTTCAAGCACTAATGTGGTTTATTTAGCTTGCTGTCAGGCATGCTCATATTTTTATATAGAAAAAACTGTGAGGATGTTAAGAGAGAGGATAAGGGAACACCTACAGGCTATAAGAATAGGAGGAATGCCTTGACCAAGCATATCCACAAGTAAGGTATTACACATGAATTTAGGTTTAGCGTATTAGATAAAGTTGAACAAGAGTTAAGATTGAGAGATATTAATGCAGTGGAACATAGAGAAACTAGATGGATAGTGAGATTACAGGGGGATGTACATCCAGGGTTAAATGGGTATGTATCTTTAAAGCCCATTTTAAAGGCTCGTAATTTATTTAGTCACTGACATCATTGGTCATGTGGTTACTGTTTTAGTATTTATTTGGAATGTGTTTTAAACTTTTTGTATTGGAGAGTAGCGGCCACAGTGTCACTAAAGCAAGCGTAAGTGCTCTCAAGATGTTAAAAATATTCTCTAAAGGACCAGCCACAATGAAAGGTATCAAAATATTTAATGATAAATAATAAAACAGGAATAGGAGAATACTGAATACAGTAAACAACAGAGTTTCAACTACAAAGATATAAAAATAATACAGTTGGATAGTTTCTCACAAATGCAGAAAACAATACTAAACTATTCTTACTAAATGTCCCTGACTGACTAAAGAATTAGTGTTCCCTGACTGCTTACTAAAGCTGAGTGTTTTTATCACAGCAAAAGCCAGATGATGTCTCCTTGTCTGTGTGGCTGTGTGAGATATATATCCTGTCAGAACTCTTTCCTGTCAGTGCATCTGCAGAGTTAGACTCCCAGTCTGCCAACCAGATTTTCATGTCCAAAGTGCTACTGGGAGAGTTCCAAAGAAACCAGATGCTTGTTAGAGGATGTCATCACCTCTAGTCACCTGACTCTTGTACAGTACACACACACAGCTTTGCTAAGTTCTGTGGCAGCATTTGATAGCTGTAACACAATTTCAAACTTTCCACCCTTCCAGTGTTCTCTGATAAACATACACATTTGATCAGTTACAACAATACAACCTAATATACATGCATACATTCTTACTGTCCAGCCGGACCTACTGTTGATGCATTTTAACAAAAATAAGTTTACAAAAGTATTTCAACTCAAACATCTGTACAAATCAGAGTGATAGTCAAATAACATAAAATTCTTTACAAAGCTCCAGGTAGCTATGGTGGCATATGTGTACGTGTACTGCTCTACTCTCTCTGGCACAGATGGCACTACCTCATAACATCACAGCTTGAACCATTTTACATGTAAGGCTATATTCCTCTTTGTCATTGATCACTTTTCTCCAGGAAAAAGCAAATTGTAGGCACTTGCAGCTTTCAAACCTGATCTTGACTGACATAAAGATATTTTCCTGCACGCAGTTGAAACCCTGCCACTCAGTTTGCTTGCCCTTGTTTTGGTAGAGAGGTCTCTAGAGAAAGCAGCTGGTAAATAGATTGAAATATTTTCAGAGGACTCCCCTTTTGTTTCATTTTCTAAAGGCAGAGTGGACAAGAATTTATTTTCTGTAATCCCGTGTATGGAAGGCTGTACCCTGCCCATTTAACTAGTGCAGTGATACCTTTGTCAGTGTGGCCTGTAATATTTGTGCTGAAACCACCTGCTCTGTAGATTATTTTAAATAGGAGATACAAACTAAACCTTTTCTACAGTAGTTAAGTTTCTAACCAATGGAAAGTCCACAGAATTGGTACTGTGCAAAAATAATTAATAATAACTGAAAAAAACACACTTGATTATAAAAAAACAGCAACTAATAATTTTAATTTTAATAGAAGTTTAAGTGCTTTTATGTCTGTCATTAGTTAAGCCAAGTTTGTTTTCTTCAGTGATTAGGTTTCTTGCAGTGGGTAGTGCTGCAACAAATATAGTGTTGGATATCAGATGTTTTGTTAGTGTTCGTGGTTTCAGGGTCTGGAAACCACCATCCATGGGGACAGCTCTTCTTCTTGCTTGTGATTTGTTTATTTTTCCTTGAAAGAATATCACACAGTTAAATGATGCACTTAAAGTAAGAGCAGATGTTCATGATAGGTTTTTGCAGAAGGCTGGTTTGGGGCATGATCTGTTTTTTCTTAAACAGAATTATATTATGCACTTGTACGGCAGCAGGATTATACAAATTGTTATAAGTATAGTACTGAATATTCCTTTCTTCTGACTTTGATACTAGAAAATAACTGCAAACTGGTTGGAGTGGGTACCTTTTGTGTGTCGCAGTCATACTAAAGTGATGTTGACATAAGGGTGAAGCCCCATTCAGACAGCCACAGTAGTGTTCTGGCTTAGTGGTCCCCTAACTTGTCTCAAAGGTATACTGTTAATGTGAATTATTCACATAAGACTGGTTTATGCTGCTGGGGATTCTCAATTTGACAGTTACAGAAAAACTGTAACAGATCGCTTGTCTTTTATTCTAATTAGAGTAGGGATGAATGAAGAACATAACTCCAAATGAAAAATGATTCTAAATGGCCAAAGAATGGCTTAAATGCAGGTGCCATTTGTATTGTTATTGTAGCTTTCCTTAGCAAGCACTGCTCTGCAAAAGTTTTAATTGTATGTAATGTTACTGTTTTGTGAAAAAATTAACCATATGTAACAATTACATATTTATCTCTCATAGATTTGGAAACCAAGCTTAGCAGCTGCCTTTACAGAAACGGTGACATTACCTGACAGATTGCGTTACATTTAAGTACATGGCCTGGGACCTAAACCTCAGCCTTAAAAGTGTAGTAACAGTGTAGTAATCACTTAGAAATGAATGAAGGTCACTGCTTTTAACACAAGTCCTTTTAGTCCCAAGAGCAATAAAGCAAATCTCTAAACTGCCATAGTAGAAGCTGAGACAGTTGTTTCACAAAATATTTTTGGGCAACATGTTCATGTAGTGAGGCTATTTTTTCTTCAGAATATTTGTACCTCCATTTGGAGAATAATGCAGTCAGTGATGACATAAATGAGAAGCATCTGCAGTTGGGACCATTGCTGGAAGCGCAGAGTTTAAGCAAGGAAAAACTGTGCACTGCAAAATACTTTTGAACAGCTTTTCTTCTGCAAAACAATAACAACAAAATAAAAAATAAAAAAAAAACTGTTACTGCCAACCTGTTAGATAAGGACAAAACAGAGAGTTTATTGCTAACACTGTTCTCCTTCTTTACAGATCTTAACACATGAAAATTTGGCAACCATTTTAACTGGTGTAATGGCACCTACAGGGACCGTCACACAGCCTCTACTTATACCTCTAGGTGGCCAGGTACCTGGACAGCAAGGTCTGGCTGTACTCACCATTCCAACTGCCACAATGACCACCCTTCCAGGACTAACTGGTACCTCTCAAGCAGGAGGAGTTCTTAAGTTTCCAGTCACTGGCTTGCAAGGTGCAGTGTTTTCATTGTTTACAGTAGTGTGTATTACTATGGTCCAGTGTTTCATTTCAGCTGTCATACCCACCTTCCTACTCTTTATCAGCATAGCTGCTGGGTTTTCACATCATTTATTGTACTGTAGTGACTGTCACAGTGTGTAACAACCATAAAGAAGGTGTGGACAGCAGTACTTAATGACAGATCCCGTGTGAGTGTCACAGCTTTATAAAACTGGTCACAGTGTGGCTTTTTTGTTTTATTGAGTCAGAGGCTTACATCTCAGCCTTATTCCTGCTAAAGTTTAACCAGACACCTAACTTACAAGAACTTAACATCAGATTTCAGTATGTGAAACCTGAAAGTTATTAGGAGATGGTTTTGCACTAATAGACATTGGCTAAGTTCACAGCATTTTGTTTTTTCTTCACAGCAGCTTCGGTCTTGAATGCATCAGTACAGCAGCAACTCCAGCAGCCTCCGCAGAGTTTGCAACCTCAGGCAGTCATTCAGGCTCCACATACGCTTCAGACAGTGCCACCTGTTCAGATCCAGCATCTGATACAGCACCAAGGAGGCATTCAAGCCCAGCCACAGTTATCAATACAGTCCCAGCCAACAGAGACACCAACATCAGTTTCCAAACCTCTTGAAGTACCGAGTCAGATAACTGTCCAGCCAGCTGGACTGACTATTAATCCAACAGTAGTAAGTAGTGAAGATAATAGATTCCCTTAATGACATTCATTTTATTTATTAAGAAGAGGACTTTGGTGGCATTGTTGCTAAGAGGCACTTTAGTTTAACTAGGTTATTACACACTGACATTAAAGTCATTTTCGGGTGTAGTTACTTTAGTATTTGCTGATACAGAAAAGCAGCATGATGTTCTATACAACTTAAATATGACAGAGATGGTTTACATAGATTTTTGCAGTTATTTGGAGAAAAAAATATATGATTTGCTTATTTTTGTTAACTTTCTGATTAGTCTATTGCATGGAAGGTCATGCCTGCTGACAGTTAAGTGAAATGTTTACTTATGAGAACTCTGGAATTTCTGTGGCATATTGAAGCGTAGTTTTAAAGTTATATTTTTGATGCAAGTATTTTTATTTACTTGTACTTTGTAACATTCACATACAAATTTTAAGTAAATATATTGGAATTATTCTATTTATTTGTTAGGCTAACATGAACCTTTTTTTTCAGACTCATCTTGGGTGCTCTGTCTGGTTAAGTGACTTCCTCAGTCACATAGGCAGTTGAGACTGAAGGAATGAAGCAAATGATATCCTTGGAAAGGAAAATCCCACTGATTCAAACATACCAACACCGTATCAGCCAGATGTGTTTTATTTAGTTATTTGACTGGTCACATATCAGCATCGATTATAAAACTATAGTGTGCCATCTCAGTTTTGCTTACCAGTTAATTTTTAAAACTATTGATTATATATGTAACAGTTGAGCAGCTGGCTATTAATGCAGAAATAAAATAGATTTTCAGCACTCTCTTCTGTAGACTACCCATCCAGATAGCATGCATCTTTACTTGCTTTTGCTTTCTAATTTTCATCCTGAGGAATGCAAGGATCATAAATCATGTGAAGTCCTTCATCACAGTTTTTAATGCTGTTTTTGGCAGTAATCTTTTATAGTGTTACTGCAGAGAAAACAATATATTTTGCAAGCAGTTATTCCCAAGTTGAAGCTAAGTGCCTTGTATTTTTAAAATAAGTTGAATAACAGGTGTTGATTGTAGATGGTACATTGTTAAAGATGCTTATTACAGACCGATACTTCTATGCAATGCAGCAGTTTCATTAATCATTGATTGTTTCAGGAAATTAATGCACACGGCTTGCACTAAAGTGCAGCTACCACAGAAAGATGCAATTAATTCTTAACATTTCTTCTGGTTGCAGTCCATTTACATTGTTTACATGTATGAACATTTAAAAGGTTGTGGTCTTAATTTATATTTGATTGTAGCTTTCCTGTTGTATAGGTTCATAGGTAGGCACTAGGCTATCTGCCCGAGGGCATTTATAAACCTAGCCAGAGTGTGTCGGCTTTCGCCGCCCCATTGATTAATTAACTGATCCTCTATCAAGTAGAGCCAATGAAGTGATCCCAGGGGTGTATTTTCTGTTGCCCATCCACACGTCAAAGTTTCTCTTAAAGAGTGTTAGTGAGGGGCTCTGCCTGATGTAATTTGGAATTTTGTTCCAAAGCATGGGGAGTCTCTGTGACAGGAATCTATCCCTCCAGCATGTTCTATTTATTGTTGTGGCGAGATTTAGCTCACTAGAGCGCATGGCTCGCAGTGACTTGGATTTCTTTAAGTGGAGCATGTCCATCAATTCTGAGTTGGGCATGGCTTTGTAAGTCAGGCGGAGATCACCTCTGAGTAAGCGATATGCCACTGAGTACAGCCAGAGTTTTTTCAGTCGGGCTGCATAGGACATATGTTTGAGACCAGTAATCCTCTTGGTGAGGTACTTTTGTGGTCTTTCCAGCTGTTGGAAGTGTCTTGTGAGGTACATCCCAAATGAAGCATTGTACTCTATGATGGGTTTAATGAATGATGAGTAGAGGGGCACTATAACCTCTTTATTTCTAGATGCGAACCCGTTAGTAATTAGGTGGGCCACATAGAAGGATTTCCTACCTACTTTGGCAATATGATTGTCAAAGGAGAGATTACTGTCTACCTGAGTCCCCAGATCTCTTATTACCTCTTCTGTATTAAGGGGACTGCCACCTACGTGGTAATTCATGGGTGTTTTGTTTTTCCCAAATGGGATGACTATGCATTTTTTGGCATTTAGCTTGAGGCCATGACTTTGACAGAAGGTGTCCGTCTAAGTAAGGCTCTTTTGGAGAATGTCCATGTCAGCCGGAGAGTCAGTTATGGTTCCCAGTTTGCAGTCATCGGCGAACTTGGTTAGCCATAGTCCTCCTGTGTTTGCCTGTACTTCTGAGAAGTATATGCCGAACAGTAGGGGTCCCAGGACCGAGCCTATCAGGACACACTTGTGACTGGTTTAGAGTCGGATCTGGAGACCGCTATTCTTACCATATGAGTTCTGTCTGTAAGCCAGTTGGCAACCCATCTCATGACGTAGGGGTTTATGTTCAGGCTGGTGAGTTTTTCTGTAATATCCGAGTGGGGAATGGTGACGAAAGCCTTGTTGAGGTCAAGGTAGACTGTGTGAACCACCTTTCCCTCGTCTACGGCCTTGGTAACCGTCTCGAAGAAGTCAACCAGGTTTAGTAGGCATGATCTGCCCTTAACAAAGCCGAACTGGGTCGGGTCAAGTGTTTGGAGGTTCCCAATGTCTTTCTTAATGAGTTCCATGATGATGCGCTCTATAGCCATGCAGACCAGGCTAGTCAGGCTTATGGGGCGATAATTACCAGGGTCAGATGTTCATCGTGCATACAGCTGCAGTCATAACAGATGGGTTTTCCTGCCGTCAGGCGGGTCCTCGGTTGGCCGAATTCCAAAGTCTAGGTCCGGCGTCGGATGTTGTCGCTTCTTCCCTGACGTCAGTGCGACAGGGGTATAAAAGAACCAGCCAACGCCATTTTCTTCAGTCTTTCTTGCCGCGCGGTGCCCGAAGCAGAAGCAGTTCGCAAGTGCCGTTCGGCCAGCTCCTGAGACTACGAATGCTAAGTACCCTGTTGGGGAAACTTTTCTTGCCTCAGACCGATGTCAGACAAAGTTAATAATTGCATTTCATGTGGGAAGCAAATACCGCATAAGGATTTCCATTCCCTCTGCATTCCTTGCTTAGGCCCAGACCACGACGTCTCGGCCTGTCGTTTTTGTGCTACATTCAACAGACGCACTGTTAAGCGTCGGGCGGAGTTCGCCCAACACTATTTTGGCAAAAAGTTTAATTACATTATGTCGTCGGATACTCCGACTCCAATTTTGAGTAAAAGACGCAAAGATAAGGGCCGACATACGAGGTCAGCGACTTCTACCAACACCACGCTAAAGCCGACTACAGGTGCTCCGGTTCTCAGCGAGGCGCCTACGCAGCCCCTGGCTACCGATGACACTTCATTAGCGGTGTCTTCTGTGTCCGAGGTCGCAGGCTCTTCGGCCCATGCCCCGACTACAGATACCGAAGCCACTCTTGGCGGGGAAACTCAGAGTTTAGACAGGCCTGCCACCTCTCAAGGGGTCTTCAGGCCGCCTTCTTCTTTTTCCATTAAGGCTTACACTAAATCTAAAGCAGCCATGCATTCTAAAAGACAAGCTCCACAACGCCCCTCTCAAGGCCCCATGCCTAAAAAGCAGATGCTCAAAACGGCTGTGGATTTGATTACTCTTATCAGGGGTTCTCAACCCCCCTCGGACAAAAGGCTCAGAGTGGAGGAGGAATACCCTTCCTCAGACCAAGCCTCCATTACTTCAGAACATTCTGAGGACCAGGAACATTCATACTCCCCTTTTGAAGATTCTGATGCAGAGGAGTCCATTCCCTCTGTCTCCCCCCTGAGGATTACTCTTTTGGGGAAACCTTGCATACCTTGAGGGAACACTTCCACTGGGAAGGCCAAGAGTACTCAGACTCCAAGAAAAGGCTCAGGGATTTCCTCTTGCTCCCTCAGCACAGGCCTCTGGCTATACCTCCTGTCTTAGACATACTAGATGATATGTATTCAGAGGCCAGCCTTAACCCAGATTCTTTACCTCCAGCTCCAGTCAAGCCTGACAGGTATTACCGGGTTCCTGATTCACACCAATTCCTATACAAAAGCCATGCGGCTGACCCAGAAACTGTTTCACAAGGTCCCAAGGGAATTAAGGCCTCCACTGCCAAAAATCCATTACCTTCAGAGAGAGAGATTCCAGAGCTTTAGAAAGGTGGGGGGAAAGGTATACACCTCGGCCACCTTAACCATGAGGGCATTAAACTGTCAGTTCCATATGTTAAAGTATCAACAGTTTTTGTTATCTCAGTTGAAAGGCAAAATGTCACAACCTGAATAACCAGACTTGAAGGAGTTGCAGGATTTGTTGCATAGTGCAGAGCAAGTGGGCAAACATACCTTGCAATGTGGTTTTGATGCTTTAGAGGCCTCATGTAGAGCTGCTGTTACATGATCAGTCATACGTAGACATGCTTGGCTCAAAGAGCAAACCTTACCAGATCATGTCAAAGCTAAATTACTAGATGCACCTCTTCAAAAAGATGTTAAAATTGAGGAGGTATTAAAGAAAATGGAGGAAAAGGCAAAATCAATGCAAACAGTGAAAGATTTCCTACAGGTACAACCTCCACGTTTCAGTAGAAATTGGCCTTCAAAGAATTGGTCCTTTCCAGCCACGGACTGACCTCAAAGAGGTAGATACAGGCGCCCGAGGGGTAGAGGGCAATCTCAAGGATCATTTAGAGGCAGACAATGGCAAGCACCTACACCAAGAGGTGGTGAGGATAGTTCACAGCCATTCAGAAAGCAGACCCAATGACTTTCCCCTTTGCATGCCAAGCAAGGCTCAAATGGCAGCACCTTTAGGTGGAAAACTGGCATTATTTTTGAAAAATTGGCATATTGTTAGAAAAGACAAATGGATCTTGGACATTATAGACAGAGGCTACAGATTCCACTTTCACACCCTTCCAAAAATGAGAGGCATGCCAAACCTGCCACACAATCAAAGAGCAGAGGCACAAAAACAAATTTCAGATCTCATGGACATGAAAGCTATTCAAGAGGTACCTGCACAAGAACAGAGTCAAGCTTTTTATTCCAGACTATTCCTGGTACCAAGGAAGGGCAATGATTGGAGACCTATTTTGGACCTATCCATACTAAACACATATTTACTCGTACCAAAATTCAAGATGTTCACATTACAGCAGCTTCTTCCCATGCTGGGCAAGGAGTCTTGGCTGGTAACATTGGACCTCAAGGAGGCATACCTGCATGTCCCAATCAGACAAGATTGCAGAAGATACCTCAGATTTCTTGCAGGTTCAACCCATTATCAATTCTCTGCATTGCCCTTTGGCTTATCTACTGTGCCCAGAGTGTTCACGAAATGCCTGGCATCAGTAATTGCCTTCTGCAGACTTCAAGGGATAAAAATATACCCATATTTGGGCGACTGCCTGATCCAGGCGGACAGCAAACACACTCTTCTGAAACACCTGGCGTTTGTAGTAATGTTGTTGAATTCTCTGGGATACACAGTCAACAAAAAGAAATCAAGACTAATACCCTCTCAAACAATAATTTTCCTGGGTGCCAGCTTGGATACAAACACCCAGATGGCCTACCTCACGCCAGAGAAACAAGGGCAACTAACTCAATACTTCAGAAAACTGGCAACCTTCACCAGGCTGACTGCAAGGAAAATCCTGCAGGCTCTGGGATTCATGGCATCTTGCATCCTGCTAATCCCATGTGCAAAGCTGCATATGAGGAAACTTCAATGGTACCTAAAAACTTATGGTCTCAACACAGCCACAGTTTGGAAACATTTATACCACTGATTCCATGTCTTCAAAAGGAATTTCTGTGGTGGGCTCAAGCATGCCAAGGAAACATAGGTCTCCCATTCTGCAAGCCTCAAGCAATCAAGTCATCACAACAGACGCCTCGGACTACGCCTGGGGGGGCGCACATGACAGATCGGTGCATTCAGGACAAATGGTCCCAAAAAGAAAAGCACCTACACATCAATCAAAAGGAAATGCTAGCAGTAATAAATGCTATTATGGCTTTCAAAGACCTACTGCATCCAGGCCAGCTATTGATAAGGACAGACAACACCACAATGATGTGGTACATAAACAAACAGGGAGGAACCCATTCATACCCCCTATGCAGGCTAGCCATGTCTCTTTGGAACATGGCTCTGGAATTACAAATCCAACTTCAAGCACAGTTCCTGCCAGGCAAGGAAAACACGCTGGCAGACAACCTGAGCTGAAATATGACAAATCCACACGAATGGAAGTTGCATCCTCAAGTTTTTACAAAGATAATTCAAGCATGGGGAAGGCCAGACATAGATCTCTTTGCCACCCACAGAAATTACCAATTGACAAAATTCTGCTCAAGGACCTTTCATCCACAGGCCTGGAAAGTGGACGCACTCTTTCAGTTGGACAACAATGACAGTTTATGCCTTTCCACCTCTTCCTCTGCTGCCCAAAGTTCTATTAAAAGCCAGAGCAGACGGACCAAAGATGATTCTCATTGCTCCAGACTGGCCAAGACAACACTGGTACCCACTCCTGAGGAGCCTGACGCATTCCCCACCATGGATCCTGCCTCTAATGCCTCTTCCACTGACTCAGCACAACTTCAAAACTCTTCACAGTCAGCTAAAAACACTCAATCTAGCCGCATGGAGGATTCCTTAAATTCACAACAGACCTTACTCTCCAAGGAGGTGCAGGATGTCATTTTGGAGGCCAGAAGGCCTTCTACTAGAAAAGCCTACTCTGCAAAATGGAAACGTTTTTGTGCCTGGAATCAGAAAAAGGGTCAGAATCCTGGAATACTGAATTTACCTCAAATATTACAGTACCTAGCTGAGATGCTAAGCAGTGGACTTTCATTCTCCTCCATCAAAGTCCATGCCTCAGCCATTTCTGCAGAGTACAACACTGATCCTCCTTTATTCTCTCACCCTCTCTTAAGACAGTTCCTCAGAGGGGCTAAGAATATAAAACCCCCAAGGAAACAACCAGTACCTGCTTGGGACCTGAATTTCATTCTAGAAAAACTGACCCTGCCTCCTTTTGAGCCAGCTGCTTCAACAGAACTGCAATATTTGTCATGGAAAACAGCCTTCCTTCTGGCTATCACCTCAGCACGCAGGGTTTCGGAACTACAAGCCCTCATGGCTGTACAGCTTTTCATCATTTTCCATCAGGACAGAGTTTCCTTATGAACCAATCCTTCCTTTATGCCAAAGGTAGTATCCAGGGTAGCCTTGAATCAGGCTATCCACTTACCTACCTTTTACCCTAATCCACAAAACAAAGGGGAGAGACTACTACATTCCTTGGACATACACAGACAGCTCCATTATTATTTGGACAGAACAAAGCCTTTCAGAAAATCAGAGCAACTCTTTGTGTCCTATGCTACAGGTGCTCAAGGGAAGCCTATTTCCAAACAGACAATCTCAAAATGGATAGCCCACTGCATACGCTTTTGTTACTCTTTTCATGGTAAAACTGTACCTACAGGCATCAGATCTCACTCCACAAGGGCCACAGCTACCTCTGCAGCTTTCCTCAGGGGGGTTCCTACCAAAGATATTTTGGAAGCAGCCACTTGGAGTTCTGTACATACTTTCTCCAAGCACTATCACCTACCATTATACTCCAAAACTAGAGCGGGCTTTGCCACTGCAGTCTTGCAGGGCATCCTGGCTCCTCCTAGTTCCACTTAGTGCCTACCACCCCTTTATTAGCTTTGGGATTCTACCCATCTGTTATGACTGCAGCTGTATGCACGATGAACATAGTACAGTTTTGTACCTACCATAAATGTAGATGTTCGAGTGCTAGTACAGCTGCAGTCCAGGTTTCTCTCCCTCCTTCCCCTCTTGGGGCAGGCCTAATGGCTAACACCTCCTCATACAACCTGATTGGGGTATTCTTTTATGGTGTATTTGCTTGCAACTACTGTTTTTTGATTATATTGCATTGCACTATTACATAAATTTATGTTTTACCTTCCTTCTGGGGGCACCTGACATCTGGGGCAAGAAAAACTGAAGAAAATGGCGTCAGCTGGTTCTTTTATACCCCTGTCGCACTGACGTCAGGGAAGAAGCGACGACATCCGACGCTGGACCTAGACTTTGGAATTCGGCCGACTGAGGACCCGCCTGACGGCAGGAAAGCCCATCTGTTATGACTGCAGCTGTATTAGCACTCGAACATCTACATTTATGGTAGGTACAAAACTGTACTTTGTGGCCCCTCCTTTGTGGAGAGGAATAACCGTTGCTGTGCGCCATTCTATGTCCACGTAGCCTGTGGAGAGGCTGAGGTTGAACAGGATGTTTAGGTGGGGGGTTAGTTTGTTCTGTAGTTCATGTAAGAAACAACCTGGGACACCATCTGGTTCCATTGACGCTGTGTTTTTGGCTTTTGAAAGGGCTGTTTTCACCAGTGCGTCTGTGATTTTTGGGACACTACACTTTTCCGGTATTGTTGTGGGCCCTTTTGGAGGTGAGAGGGGGGTGAAGTTTGCACTGAATCTCTCAGCCAGGATGTTGGCAATATCAGTAGGTTCAGTATATTTTGTGCTATTTTGCACTAATTCAGTTCATATCTGCAAGTTGCCACTTAGATTCTTAACATAGCTAATGGTTATCTTTTGAATCCTTGGCTATTTTTCTTTCGAAGTTAGTCTTGGATGGTTTCATGAGGGACCTCAGTTTCTTACTGATACTGATCAGGGATGTCTTTCCTTCGTAGGATTTGCTTTTTTTCTGAACTAGTTTCCTCCTCCTATTGTATAGCCTGTTTATTGCAGCGGTCCACCAAACTGGTTTCCTTCTCTTAGAGGAGTGAGTCTTGGTTTTGCTAGGGATGGCACGATCCATGCATCCTTGTAGGTGCTCATAGAGTGCATTTGTAAAGGTTTCTGCATCTTGGGCAGCGTTATCCTTTAGCGTGGGGGCTGTGAAACTTACCACCTCTTTCTTAAGTAAGGTGAAGTTTGCTTTAGAAAAGTCTTTTACTGTGGTTTCCTTAGTTGGGGGTGGTGGTGGGATGTGGACATCCAGAGTGATTAATTTATGGTCTGATCGAACCAGTGACGGGTTGACCTCTGGTGTGGAACACCTGTCTCCCATGTTGGTGATGACCAGGTCCAGTATGTTTTCACCTCTGGTAGGGGAGTTTACCAGCTGATCCAGGGCGTTTGAGTTGATGAATTCCAGGAAGCACTGGGCCTGGGAATTTGTACTCGAGTAGTTTTCCCAGTGAATGGTAGGGTAATTGAAATTGCCCAATATCAGGGTGTTTGGTAGGACCTTCATGTTTTCCGGTGTCTCCAGAAAGGTGAAGTGGTGGTCCTGGGTCTCATGGAGGGTGATCTGTAGCAGGCCACAATTTGCATTGCAGATTCGCCCGATGTTAGTTGCACATGGATGATCTTGGAGGTATCATGCTGCTCCACTAACCTGGAGGTGTAGGTATCCTTGATGAATATGAATACACCCCCTCCTTTTGTGTTTCGGTCTGTGTTCTGAGGCCAAAACGTGTGGTATGAGTTGTAGCCCGGTAGTGCTGGGGTGCTCTCTGGAGCCTTGAACCAGGATGTCCTTCATGGATGCATCTGCAGTCATAACAAATGGGTTGTCCTGTCGTCAGGCAGCCCTTCGGTCGGCCGGATTCCAAAGTCTGGGTCCGGCTTCGGCTGATGTCGCACTTCACCCGACGTCATCTCTGCTGGTCTTCTGGTATAAAGGCATCAGCCGACGCCATTTTCCTCAGTCTTTCTTGCCGCGTGGCGCCCGAAGCAGAAGCTGTTCGCAAGTGCCGGTCGATCAGATCCAGAGATTACTACTACCGAATACTACTTCGAAGACTTCTAAAAAGTTAAGTACCCCGTTGGGGACTCTTTCTTGCCTCAGCCGATGTCAGAAAAAGTCAATAACTGTTTAACTTGTGGGAAACAAATACCTCATAAAGATTTCCACTCTTATTGCCTGCCTTGCTTAGGCCCAGACCACGACGTAGCAGCCTGTTCGGCCTGTGCTTCCTTCAACCGACGAACGCTTAGACGTCGGTCGGAGTTTGCTGAACAGTTTTTCGGCTCAGATTTTGCATACATTATGCCGTCGGATCATCCGACTACCCAAATTGTTAAAAAACGCAAAGAAAAAGACCGACACTCGCGGTCCGCGGTTTCGGCCGAAACCACGGTTAAGCAAGCCGCGAGTATCTCGGTTTCGGCCGTAACCGAGAAAACCGGTCAATCTTCAGCCGAATCCATGACTACTACTGAGGCTCCTGCTACCTTAGTTGAATCGGCCTCAGAAATTTTGCCTACAATTGTGGTTCCTAGTGATTTGTCAGACACCATCCCTTTGGATGTCTCTACCCCAGCACGTGGTGCTGCTAGGCCTTCTGCAGCCATGTCTATTAAGGCCTTTGCCAGGGCTAAAGCAGCCAAATCTGTTGAATCAGTGCCTGTTAAGCCCCCCTCACACAGGCCCACTTCAAGTTCACAAATGCTTACTCTGGCAGAGGATTTAATATCCTTAATTAGGGGATCCCAATCTCACCCAGACAGGGCCTCTCAGCCCCCAGAAAAGAGACCTAGAGCAGAGCCCCCCGAGCCAGTGTCCTCTGATGATTCTGCGGATGACTCAGACATTACAGACCAGCCAGAGGCTCCTTTTTCTACTTATGAAGATTCCGATGCTGAAGAATCCATTCCAGCTGCCTCTCCACCAGAGGAATTTTCCTTTGGGGAAACCTTACATGCCATGAGAGAACAATTCCAATGGCAGGGACAAGATTTCTCAGATTCCAGAAAAAGGCTTAGGACATTTCTGCACTTACCACAACATAGGCCCTTAGCTATACCTCCTGTACTGCCTGTTGTGGATGATGCATTTAATGATGTTTGCACTGCTCCTGATTCTTTACCTCCAGCCCCTGCCAAACCAGATAGATTTTACAGGGTGCCAGACACTCATCACCACCTATACAAGGCCCCACTTGCAGATCCTGAAACTATATCCCAGGGGCCTAAGGCAGTAGCCTCGACCTCAGCAAAACCCTATTCCTTCTGAAAGGGAATCCAGGTCCTTAGAGAGATGGGGAAAAAGTTTACACCTCTGCTACTCTCTCAGCTAGAGCTTTAAACTGTCAGTTTCATATGATCCAATACCAAGAGTTTATGCTTGATCAGTTAACTAAAAAGCTGTCCTCTGATGACTCCTTAGATAAGAAATATGTATTAGAAATGGTGAATAACATCCAACAGGTTAGTAACCATTCTTTAAAATGTGGCTATGATGCACTGGAGGCTTCATTTAGATCAGCCATGACTGGCACAGTGATAAGAAGGCATGCATGGTTGAAAGAACAGGTCTTACCGGATCATGTTAAAGCAAAGCTGTTAGATGCTCCTATGGATAAGGCCAGTCTATTTGGTACACCTGCTCAGCAAGTAATGAAGAAAATGGAAGAGAAGGCAAAGTCTGTACAAACAGTTAAAGATTTCTTACAGGTTCAGCCCCCAAGGTTTAGCAGGAACTGGCCTGCCAAAAATTGGTCCTTTCCAGACTCCTCAAAATCCCAAAGAGGCAGGAATAGACGCTCTAGAGGCAGAAATCAATCCAGAGGAGGTGCCTACAGAGGACGACAGTGGCAAGGCAATAACCGAGGCACAGACACAACCACTGCCACTGCAACAGGACAATCACAGTGACTTGGCTCTGACACCGCCTACCAGGGAGCAAATAGCAGCACCTTTAGGCGGAAAGTTAGCCTTATTTTCGAAAAATTGGCACTATATCACAAAAGACAAGTGGATTTTGCAAACCATAGACCAAGGCTACAGGTTCCACTTCCACACATTACCAGTAAAAAGAGGAATGCCAAGCCTACCTCCAAATCAAAAAACAGAAGCTCTAAAGCAGATAGCAGAATTAGCAAAGATGAGAGCTGTGGAAAGAGTACCAATAACAGAACAGGGCAAAGGATTCTACTCCAGACTCTTCCTAGTACCAAGAAAAGAGAAAAGTTGGAGACCTATTCTCGACCTGTCCATCTTAAACACATACATCATTGTCCCAAAATTCAAAATGCTGACCCTACAGCAACTTCTTCCCATGCTGGGCAAGGAGTGTTGGCTGGTAACTCTAGATCTCAAGGAGACATACCTGCACGTCCCCATACGACCAAATTGCAGAAGATACCTCAGATTTCTTGCAGGATCAGAGCATTATCAATTCTCAGCATTGCCCTTTGGCTTATCTACTGGCCCAGAGTATTCACAAAATGCCTGGCATCAGTAATCGCTCACTGCAGACTACAGGGAATCCAAATTTATCCATACTTGACGACTGCCTGTTACAAGCGGACAACAAAAGCAAGCTGACAACAGATTTACAAAGGGTCATTTGCTTACTACAAGCCCTGGGATACACAGTCAGTTTACAAAAGTCAAGGCTGATACCATCCCAAACAAGAACATTCTTGGGTGCGGAATTGGACACAGTAAAACAAATGGCATTCCTAACTGCAGAAAAACAAAAAGAACTCCCTCTTTACTTCTTGGCATTAACAAAGCAGAACAAACTAACAGCAAGAAAAATACTGCAGGCCTTGGGCTTCATGGCATCATGCATAATCTTGGTCCCACATGCCAGACTGCATATGAGAAAGCTACAGTGGTACCTAAAGAATTTATGGTCTCAACACAAGCACAGCTTAGAAACCGAAATCCCACTAATCCCATGCCTAAAACAGGAGTTCCTATGGTGGGCTCAAGCATGCCAGTCAAACCCAGGCTTACCCTTCCACAACTTTCAAGCAAGCCAAACCATCACAACGGACGCCTCAGACCTAGGCTGGGGGGCGCACATGTTGGACAAATGCATACAAGGATTGTGGACTCAAGACCAGCTGCATCTGCACATAAGCCAAAAAGAAATGCTGGCAGTAAAACTAGCAATCCAGAAATTCAGACCATTCCTCAAAGAAGGCCATTTAATGATAAGGACAGACAACACCACAGTCATGTGGTACATCAACAAACAGGGAGGCACTCATTCTTACCCCCTATGCAGAATGACTCTGGACCTCTGGAATCTGGCTCTGAGCTACAACATCCAGTTACAGGCAATATTTGTGCCGGGAAAAGAGAACACCCTAGCAGACATGTTAAGCAGAACCACCTCGGATGCTCACGAATGGATGCTACACCCGGACATCTTCAAGGCCATCACAAAGAAATGGGGAATGCCACAAATAGACCTGTTCGCATCCCCACTCAATCAAAAATTCTGCACAAGGACATACCACCCACTTGCATGGAAGGTGGACTCTCTATCCTTCAGTTGGAAAGGCCTGACAGCATATGCATTCCCACCTCTTCCCTTGATGCACAAGGTACTACTGAAAATCAAAGAGGAACGCCCAAGGATAATCCTGATAGCTCGAATTGGCCAAGACAACACTGGTACCCATTGCTGAGGCGCATGTCTCGGGGAGAATGTGGTCAATACCCTGATGCCTTTGATGTTAACTCAAAACAACTACAACATCATGCATCCAAACCTAAAACCTTACAACTGACTGCCTGGAACATCACATAGCAGCAACTAACCCAGACCTATCCCAAAGGGTTAAAGACATTATCCTTGAAGCCCGCAGACCTTCAACAAGAAGGAACTATGCAGGAAAATGGAAAAGGTTTGTCATTTGGAGTACTGAAAGAGGAAAAGATGTGTCGAACATAGATATTGCTAACATCCTGGAGTACTTGGCAGAGCTTCTACATACAGGCCTGTCCTATTCCTCCATCAAGATACATGCATCAGCTATTTCAGCAGAATACAGCTTGATCCACCTGTCTTTTCAAGATCCTCTACTCAGGCAGTTCCTCAGAGGATCAAGAATGTAAAACCTCCTAGGAAACCACCATTACCAGCATGGGACTTGAACTTTGTGCTAGAAAAGTTGACACTCCCTCCGCTTGAACCAGCAGCAACAGCAGATCTGCAACACCTATCATGGAAAACTGCTTTCCTACTGGCAATTACTTCAGCAAGGAGGGTTTCGGAACTACAGGCCTTAATGGCAGTGCAACCCTTCCTAATCTTCCATCAAGATAGGGTGTCCATGAGAACTAATCCTACATTTATGCCTAAGGTGGTATCCAGAGTGTCTTTAAACCAGGCAATCCACCTACCTACCTTCTTTCCCAATCCACAGAACAGGGGGGAAAGACTGCTGCATACCTTGGATGTGCATAGGCAGTTACGCTACTACCTGGACAGAACCAAAGGTAACAGAAAAACTGACCAGCTTTTAGTAGCCTATGCAACAGGAAGGGAAGGAAAAGCAATTTCCAAACGGACAATCTCCAAATGGATAGGAAATTGCATAAGAGTCTGTTACTCCTACCATGGAAAACCAATTCCACAGAACATAAGACCTCATTCTACAAGGGCTACAGCCACTACCACAGCTTTCTTACGAGGAGTGGCAACCAAGGACATTATTGAGGCGGCTACTTGGACCTCCGTGCATACATTTGGCAAGCAGTATAATTTACCTCTATACTCTAGATCCCGAGCAGGGTTTGCCACTGCTGTACTGCAAGGGATCCTAACTACACCATAATTTTTCTTCCTCCACCCCTAGTTTGGCTATGGTATTCTACCCATTTGTTATGACTGCAGATGCATCCATGAAGGACATAGTACAGTTTTGTACCTACCATAAATGTAGATGTCCGAACTGGATAGCATCTGCAGTCAGGATTACCCACCCTCCTTCCCCTCTGTGGTACTCCTAGGGTATTTACCCTCCTAATAGCTAGCTGGGGGGGAGTCTCTTATGGTGTATTTGTTTGTATATATGTACATACATGCTTATTTTTTGTGTTTGCCTTCTACTTTTTTGGAAACATTGGCATTTATCCAAAATTTAGCTTTCCAAGAGGGCAACTGGCATCTGGGGCAAGAAACACTGAGGAAAATGGCGTCGGCTGATGCCTTTATACCCGAAGACCAGCAGAGATGACGTCGGGTGAAGGGCGACATCAGCGGCCGGACCCAGACTTTGGAATCCGGCCGACCGAAGGGCTGCCTGATGACAGGACAACCCATTTGTTATGACTGCAGATGCTATCCAGTTCGGACATCTACATTTATGGTAGGTACAAAACTGTACTTTTCAGTTACTGCACAGATGTCGACATTCTCCATACTGAAGAGTGCTTTGAGCACGTGCATTTTGAGATTTAAACTCCTGGCGTTGAGTAGCATAACCCTCAGTTTTTTGTTAATTGTGCTGTTTACATAGGTGAGTTTGACTTTTGAGCCTTGCCTAAAAAAGGCACTATGGGAGCAGCAAGAGCCTTGGCCAGTATTCGAAAGCCTAGGGGTGACAGATGCAAGCCGTCTTTTGCGAAGCAACGCGGCTTGTCGAGCATGTTGTCCCAGGCTGACAGACACTGGATCCCCCTTTGAATGACATCAGAAGCTTAGCCAGTTATTGAAATTGATCATTTTTTCTTTATACTGAGGATGCTACTCAGGGTCATACCAGCCTGGGCTACATGATCAAAAAGCTCTTCCTTGTCTCTCTTCATGTAGTCCAGGGAGGTATGTCTCAGGTCATTCACACCAACATGAACAATGACAGAGTCATATTTGTACTTGTTCTGGAGTGACTTGAGTGCTTGTGTTGTGTGGTGGATTTTGGCTCCCGGCAGGCAGCTAACAGTAACCTTCTGCTTGTCCAGCCTAGTGAGTGGGACATCAGTGTGCCTGACTATAGATTCACCTATTACTAGTGTGTTAAGTATGTTATTTTGCCTTAAGGGCTTTGATTGTGCGGCACACTGATTTTGTGTTTTATGTGTTGTCTGGTTTGTGACAGGAAGTGCAGGTTGTTTGGGTGACTGCATTGGAGGTCTCTGATGCTTTTTCAGGTTTTTATTTAGAGCCTCCGAGTATGATTTTGTGTATTTTTTGCCAATGCTGTTTTAGTAGGTTTGTGTGCTGCTGGAGTTGTGTTGCAAGTGTTAACCTTCTCCTCTTGACTGTCTGTTCCAGTCTTGGGTAGAGACAGCTTAGCTTCCAGTTTGGCTGTATAATTGCATCTCTCGTATATGTTAGTATTTTGTGGTAGGAGGAGACAGTTGTCTGTGTACATGAGGCAGTTGTAACATTGCCTCAGGATACCCAGATTCACCAGCTGGACTGGAGAGTGCACCTGAAGTTGCCCTTTGGTCATGCCTGAATAGTAGGGTGAGCTGCTTAGTCACTTGGTTGGTGAGGGGTGATTAAAGAGCCTTGCCCTGCTAGGCAATCAGTGTCAGGGTATATTAGTGCTTGATATTAGGTCTGAGCAAGTGCTGGGCTGTAAGATGCTTTTTGAGTGCTTAGGTTGAGAGTTAGACGAGTTTCAAGGGAAAAACTGAAGAGGAGACTTAGTGGAGCCGGGAATAATTTAACCGTAGCTAACCGGCACTGCCCGATGCGCAAAACTGTGCAAACGTGGGTTTTGTAGTAGGGAAATGAAAGAGAGAGAAATTAGCCCAAAATGGCCAATAAACTACTAACTTCTGGGCTGGAACCACTCCTCCAGGTTGCTCAAAGCTCCCCTCTCTCACAGGTGAACAAAGAAACTTCCTTCTATCCAAGTAAGGTATGGGCAACTCAGAAACTAGTATCACAGCCCTGAATTCAGCACTAGCCTGAAAACTGGACTATACTAACTTAGAAAGGCAGGAAACAAGGAATTTTTGGGGGGGAGTTTGTTTTTTTGAAACGATAAGGCAAAAACAGTAAAAAATACACTTAAAACAGCATTAAATGACTACAAACGATCAGAAAAGGCTATCACACTTTAGTGTGTAGCCTACAACAGTTAAACAAATTATTTAAACAAAAAACAACTTTATAAAAGTGTAGGCAGTCAAATAAGTACAATATGTGAAAAAAACATCTTTTAAATCACAAGAAATGCTGGAAAATCTGCATTAGGTGGAAAACAGTCAAGTACAGCAAGAAAGTACAGAAAAATGATACTTAATCACTCCAAAGTTTCTCTCCTAAGCTAGAAGGCTTGTATCAGTTTAAGGCTTTCTAGTGCTACCCAGTAGGTTAGTTACAGGAAAGATGGGAAACAAGCACAGATGTAATCTTTTAAACCAGAAAGTTGAAAGAGACGGACAAACTGTCCAAATGGTCAATAAACTACAATTTCTGGGCCAAGAACCTCTCCTGTCATGGTAAACAGGCAACCTAGTGCTTACCACTCCCACTGATGAGCTAGAAGGCTTTCCTCCAACACAGAAAGGCTTGCGGGGGCTCAGAAGCTTACCAACACTCCTGGATACAGCAACTCTGTATCTGGACTAGGCTAGTTATTGGAAAGGTGGGAAACAAGCGCAAGTGCTTTTTTTAAACCAGAACGTTGAAAGATATGGAAAAAAACTGCCCAAACGGCCGATAGCTACAATTTCTAGGCCAGGAACCACTCCTCTTGTGGTAGATAGGCTACCTAATGCTTACCACTCCCACTGATAAGCTAGAAGGCTTTCCAGCAAGACTCCCACTGATAAGCTAGAAGGCTTTCCTCCAACACAGACAGGCTTGGGGGCTCAGAAGCTTACTAACAATCCTGGATACAGCAACTCTGTAACTGGACTAAGCTAGTTATAGGAAAGGCGGGAAACAGGCACAAGTGTGGCTTTCAAACCAGAAAGTTGAAAGAGATGGACAAAAATTGCTCAAACAGCCAATAGCTACAATTTCTGGGCCAGGGACCACTCCTCTTGTGGTGGATAGGCTACCTGATGCTTACCTCTCCCACTGATAAGCTAGAAGGCTTCCCTCCAACACGGAAAGGCTTGAGGGACTCAGAAGCTTACCAGCAGTCCTGGGTACAGCAAATCTGTACCTGGACTAGACTAGTAACAGGAAAGGCAGGAAACAAGCACAAACACATACTTTTAAATCAGAAGGTTGAAAGAGATGGAAAATATTCCCAAACAGCCAATAAACTATAATTTCTGGGCCATAATCCACTCCTCCTGTGGTAGATAGGTTACCTAGTTCTTACCACTCCCACTGATATGCTAGAAGGCTTCTCTCCAACACAGAAGGGCTTGGGGGGGCTCAGAAGCTTACCAAAATTCCTGGATACAGCAAATCTGTACCTGGATTGCACTAGTTATAGGAAAGGCGGGGACCAAATGCAAAACGGGCTTTTAACCAGAAAGTAGAAAGAGATGGAAAAACTGCCCAAACGGCCAGTGAACTACAATTTCAGGGCCAAAACCCACTCTTCCAGTGGTAGATAGGCTACCTAGTGCTTACCACTCCCACTGATAAGCTAGAAGGCTTCCCTTCAACACAGAAAGACTTGGGGGGCTCAGAAGCTTACCAACAGTCCTGGAATACAGCAAGTTTGTATCTGAACTTGACTAGTTACAGGAAAGGCAGGAAACAAGCTTAGAAATTTTTTTTTTTTTTTTTTGCAGAAAAGCAGCTAAAACAGCAGTAAATACAATTAAAATTATAGTGCAGGCCAGCACACCCAAGCGTGTAGCAACACTACAGCAAATACAGTTCAAGTAAATGCAATTAAATTAACAAATGACTAAAAAACAAGTGCAGAAGGCAGTAGTAAGAGTGACTGAACAGCTAGCATGCAGAAGAGTGACTGAGACAGTTACAGTAAGAGCAGATGAATATATATATATATATATATATATATATATATATATATATATATATATATATTTGAGGGAAGGAACAAAGCAGGATTAAGAGGCTACAGGGGTTGTCCTTCCCAGATGCTCAGTTGAGCCTAGTGGCCATTTATTCCTTGCCAATACCTACCCCTAAGTTTTACCTTCTTTTTCAAGGAGGGCTAGGTCAGTCAAGCCATGGGTGAATTTGTGACTACATGTCCAGTCATCTAGTTCCTGTTTTAAGGAAGACCGTACATCATGCTGCTTATTTTAGAGGTGGGGAAGGCACTGATGAATGGATCTCTATGTCTGCCATGTTTTAGTTGTTTGTTGATTTTGATTTAGATATCTGGTCCCAGTACTAGTGGGATTGTTTGATTTAGGGAGACACAAGAAATGCTGGACTACTGGGTCTTCAATGCCATAGAAGGCAAGGCACAAATTACCCTGTAGGAGTCTATAGGACATTGAATAAAAGGAAAAATTTTCCAGTCTTTTCTGGTAGCTTACAGCTTTTAAGCCAGTGATCTTTTTAGTTAGGAACCTTTGGGGTATTTTCAGTTGTGTGATATGTCTTGCAAGGTTTGGTCCAAAAGGATTATTGTATTCAATGATTGGCCGTATCAGTGCAGATTATAAGGAGGCAATGATGCCCTTGGATCTGAATAAAATGATTCCTTTGCAGTCAGCTGATCTAGTGGAAAGACTTCCTGATCACTGTCACAACATGATTATCAAAGGAGAGGGAATTATCACCCAGTATTCCATAATGTGGGGTGTAGTCTGTGCTATAAGCCTAGGGTGGGATTGGGGAGTTGTCAACAAAACATGACAGAATTGCACTTTTTAGCATTTAATTTGAGCCAATTATTTTTAAACCAGGTATTAACAAGTGTGAGCTCAAGCTGGAGATTCTGGGCATCAGAGCGGTACTTGATAATGACATACAATTTACAGTCATTCCCAAATTTGGCTAACTAGAGATATCATTTCTGATCAGGATTCTGGACAATGTTTGGTGTTATTTCTTAGTTTCGTGACTTAGTTAAAGAACGATCTGTAATTATCTTTGGCGTCTGATGCGAGCTAAGTTTGTGGTCTTTATTGGTTTTCTTAATGGTATTCTTTCAATTCTTTGGCAATTTTTTTATTCTAACGTTGATTTGAGTGTCAGTTGTTTTATGTTCCTTAAGAAGTTTTTTTTTTTTTCTTATATTGTAAAGTTTGTTTGTGGACCACCAGGATGGTGTATTTGAACTTGTCACTATATTTGAATCTGATTGGTGGGGCTGCCAGGTTAATTCATTCATCTAGGTAACTTATAGATTTTTTTGTGTAGGTACTTGCTGTATCAATGTCTTGGGCAATACAGCTGTGCATGAATTTAGAGGTTTCATCATAAAATCGGTGAAGATTTATATGTTTGAAATCTAAAACTTCAGTGATTGGTTTCACAATTTTAAAGGAGAAGGTTCCCAGTTTGTGATTGGACTTCATTGAGGAAGGTAATACTGGGGTTAATAGTACATACAGAGACAGTATATTTCTAAGAACCAGGTCAAGAATATTTTTGTTCTCTAGTGGGTTCTTTGATGATGTGATACAAGGAGTTTTTGTTGATTAAATCTAGTAACTTTTGGGCATATCCTGTTTTTGAGGTATAGGTATCCCAGTTTGACTGGTAATTAGTGTTCCAGAATAATGAATTTTTAATTTATAGGCAATTCATCAAGTATGTTAACTTAGCATGATTTTCAGGGGACATATAGGGGGTTCTGGCACAGGCTATGAACTGATAGTTGGTGCTGTTTAATGTGATTTGAATCTCAGTGAGTTTTGTTGTAGGCCTAGCAGATGTGGGGATGCCACCATAGTTGCCTTTGTGTCTAACACATGGTAGGCATAAAACCCAGGTATAGAGAAAGAAAGGTGCATTCTGAAGATTTAAGCCATGTTTCAGTTATTACACACACACACACAGATGTGCTCCAGATGCAGGAGAGAGCCTCAAGGTTGAGCATTGTATTATTGAGACTCCTAGCACTGAGCAGAGCCACTCTGATGTGATCTTGCATTTCATTGATTGAGTCTGATAGCTAAGCTGGGAGGCCCATTAGCTGGACTTTGCCAAAATAAAAGGGCAGTACAGAACAGCAAATGCTTTAGCAAGTATGTAGAAGTTTTGGAAGGAGAGGTGTAAAACATCCTTAGCAAAGCAAGTAGGGCTGTCAAGTGTCATATCCCAAGATGACACATACTGGATCTCCGTGAAATGGCACCAGCTAGTTATTTGTTTATTATGTTCAAGCCAATTATCGTCTTCTCTTACTTCAGCATTATTCTTGGAAAAGGAATAATTCCAGTCAAGATGAAGGTCTTAACCTGCGTATGTGACATGCACACAGATCTCTGACATGTCTCTGTGCATATCCTTAAGGTATTTGCATGCTAAGTCATTTACCTCCACATGGACCACCATCATTTCACAACCATTTTTAAGTATAAGGGCCTTAAGGGCTGTTGAGATATCAGAGATACTGGCTCCTGAAAAAAAAAAACTTACCATTAGTCTGTTTTTGTCTATTGTAGAGTTTGAGAGTTGAATCAGTGTAAGTTAGACATTTTTATTAATAGAATGATGTGGTGTGGTGTACTGGATTTGAGAGGATTTACCTCCTGGAACATTTAAAATACTTGCTCAATATGCAGGTAATCTTTACATTCTAATTTTAGTTTTTATTTATTTTATTTATTTATTTATTTATTTTTTTGCTAAACGTGCAGTGCCCTACTGACTGTAATGACTTAGAATGCGATCTGCTCCTATCAGTGTAGACAGATTGCTCCTAACTGCAAGTGCAAAACTGTTACTGGCATTAAATAATAGTAATGTGCTGCAAGCTGTTTTTAGAGATTGTTAGAAGATGCTGGAATGGGCATGGATGTGCAACAAATCACTTTGCGTCGCTTCTAATTTAGTGGTACTGACTAAGGTTATATTAGGACAACATGAAAGTGCTTGCATCTGTTGAGTGCAAGCTTCAGTGGCGCTGCGTAGAGCAACACTCAGAGCACTATAACAAGACAGGAAAAACCGAAGAACCAATGATAAATCAACTAGAGCTTAAGAAAATAATGCTAACTTTTTAGAAATAGTAGTAAATTGTACCCTGCCACAGAGTAACCACTACTACATCCTGCAGTATAATTTGTATATTACATTCCTGATGTAGAGATACTTTGAAAGTAGTATACCTTTTTTAGGTTAAAAGTGTATCCTCAACAGTACTCTTAGTGCAGGGTAGAGACAAAAGACAAAAACAAAAAAACACATGGCCGTACTATAAATAGTAATTAAAAGAAACCAATCAGCAGAACAGTTCTGCATCAAGACCGAGGAAATTAGACACCAAAAAGCATAGCAAATAACTTTCTTGCAGCTAGGGATATGTACTACAAACCTAGCAGGCCCAGCCCAACACCTGACTGAATAAACTGTTTCAGTTAAAAAACAAAATGATGCGCTTACAGCAAAATACTTCAAAAACATTTCTAGACACAGAAAAATTACACCAATGCAAGTGCAGTGTGTGTGTGTGTGTGTGTGTGTGTGTGTGTGTGTGTGTGTGTGTATATATATATTTTTTTTTTTTTTTACTTTCCAGATAAAGAGGTACAAATGAAATGATCCCTTTTAGTTTAAAAATGTATCCATAATCTTAATGCAGGTTAGCCTGCAATTTCAGAGTACTTTGCAGCAGCCATGATCCAGTGAGCTTATCTATTTCCTATATTCACCACAGATCTTTCCCTACTTACCAAACAAGATGTTTTCCCCAATCATGGGCCTTTGTAGAGGGATTCCTTTTCTGCGAGAAGGAGGTTCACCTTCCCAGTATTAGTTATTATGTTATGCCAGGTAGGGTTATGTGTTGCAAGAATGGCTTGTGTTAAAGCATGATGATTGTTGAGACTCAAATGCCTGTAACCCAGTGAACTGGCGGTGGTGGTGGGGTTGTAGTCTTTATCCCCCTCAAGACTTGATGTGCAGTGACAGCACTGTACCATATGCATTTTCCAGAAACTTACTGCAGGGTATCCACCATTGTCCACCTTACATATTTGTCTAAATTTCAAATTTTTAGTTTCTACAAAAGGGTAGTCAGTCTCTGGGCAGCAGCATCTACATGTGTCAGGTCGAGAGAGACTGTAGTTTGTCACATATCAGCCAGCTTCAAACAGTTTGTATTCATTTCTCCAGCTGGGCTGCCAAAATCAGCAGTATCCACATTGTTTCTTCAAAAGCATGCCATTTTGTGTATAAAACCTAAACCCACAAATATTTACAGTAAGTTTGTATACTGTCATGATGATCTGCAAAACATCATATTTTAAACCTATTACAGATGATTCAAGTAAGCTAACTAAATGTAGTGCCTCTCTGAAGCAAGTATGGAGCTCTTAGTGAGAGCCTGTGCAGAACCACAGCAAAGCCGAATATGAATGTAAAGTGATGTATAGGAATAAGGTTTGCTGGCCTGACAACAGTTGTGGAAAACACCAAGTTTAATGTACTGCACTGCTGCCGGCATGCAGCGGGACATCAGCAAATGAAGTTTGGGAATATGTTTCAGTTTTCTAAGGGCCAGGCACTGATGGAAAGGTCAAGGATCATGACATTCCTTCTTTCCCAGTAGTTTAATGAACTAATTTGAGAAGAGTTGATGATGAGATATAGTATTAAAGCACATCACCCAGGCATGTTTCAGTAGGACTGAGCTGCTCTGAATCCTTGATGTCTCAGTGGAACTGACTCCTGTTTTGCTTTTATGTGACATCCCTTTTTTCCCAATGGCACATCAGTTTAGATGTGTTACTTGTCAGCTAGCATTTTAAATTAATGAAATGTGTATTCCTCACAAAACAGCAATTTTGCCCAGTTCCTATGTTGAGAATGAACTTTAATGTGCTGATTATGTATATAGAAAATGACAGGGATTTTAACATTTTGGTATTCTTGACTATGGTTTACTTCTTTACAGATCAGTGCTGCTTCACTTGGAGGACAGAACCAGTTTCTTAGCTCAGTTGCTACTCCTGTAATCACAAACACAATTCCTGGACTACAAGGAATAACTAGTCAAATACTGACTAATTCACAAGGACAGGCAAGTGCAATCTGTGCCTTCATCTCATATGCAAATACAGAAAGCAGTTGTTTGCCTAACAGACTCATTTGAACAATTTAACTTGCTATTAATCAGGTATGTTTTACTTTATTCATTTGTTCATTTTTTGGGAAGCTCATGAGACTTGAATGGAGTATCTTCAAGCATCTGGAAATATAGTTTAGATATCTATGCTCCTGACTGTCATTGTTTTCCTATTGATGGATAAATTGGTCTGTTGTATATTTAAAAAAACATAAGCTCATCAGCATTTACTTTCCCTGAACCATAACATCAACCTCCTGACTGTATATTAAACATGTCCTGTCTAGTTTCTAAAGCCTACATGACATCCTAGGTGGTGGTACAGCTGACTGAACAAAGGAGACAGTAACTTCACTAATGAGTAATTCATTAGACAGGGAGAAACATTTAGTTGATAGCTGAGAATAGGATCATAGGAGGTTACTAGGCTATTGGCCTTGAGGCCCTTATAAGCCTAGCCAAGGGTTTAGCTCACGTTTAGACAAATCAGCACCCGATGCCTCCATCCAGCAGGGACATGGGTGGAATCCCAGGGGTATATTTTCTGTTTCCCATCCAGTTATCCAGGATGTGCTTAAAAAGGGGTAAAGAGGTACTCTGCTTGATGTGGAGAAGGAGTCTATTCCATACATGGGGGGTCTGTGGGACACAAATCTGTCCCACCAACAAGTCTTGTTGATGTCACAGACCAGGTTGAGGACCAGTGTGTGGGTTACTCGAGTGGAGCATATGCATCAGTCCCATCAAAGTGGGGTCTGTAATCGCCTTGTATGCCAGATAGAGGTCACCTCTGAGGAATCTGTATGAAACTGAGTAGAGGGATAAGGCTTTTAGCCTATATGTGTATGGTAGATGTTTGATGCCCTGGATTCTCCTGGTGAGGAACCTCTGTGGTCTCTTCCAGCTGCTACATGTGCTTTGCAAGGTACATGTCGAAAGGGGTGTTGTACTCAATAATGGGTCTTAGAAGGGAAGAATACAGGGATGTTATGACCTCCCTGCCCCTGGATGACATACCCTAACTTATGAGGTGGGCCATGTAGAAGACTTTCTGTACAATGGAAGCAAGACGGTGGTCAAAAGTCAGGTTGCTTTCAACCTGGGTGCCCAAATCCCTCACGACTGATTGCGTACTTAGGACATTGTTATTAATGTGATAATTTGTGGGGACGTCATTATCCCCAAAGGGGATGATGATGCATTTTTTGGTATTCAGCTTGAGGCCATGTTTCTGGCACCAGTCATTTGTCTGACTGAGACCCTCTTGGGGGATGTCCACATCACTAGGGGAATTGATGACAGCACCCAGCTTGCAGTCATCTGCAAACTTGGTCAGCCATAGCCCACTGGTTTTGGCCTGCACCTCAGAAAAGTATATCCCAAATAACAGAGGCCCCAAGACCGAACCCTGGGGTACACTGCTTGTTACGGGTCTACTGCTTATGGTGGCTTCCCTTATTTTGAATAGGTGTGTTCTGTCAGTGAGTCAGTTTGCTTACCCATCTGGTAACATATGGATTGATGCTTAGTTGAGAGAGTTTATCTATTATGCCCAAGTGGGGAATAGTGTCAAAGGCTTTGGCCAGGTCAAGGTAGGTGGCATGCACCGTCCTCCCCTTGTCCATGGCTTTGGTGACCGTCTCAAAGAAGTCGACCAAATTTAACAGACATGACCTTCCCTTGACGAAGCCATACTGTGTGGGATCAAGTGTTTGAGGTTGCCAATGTCCTTGTTAATGAGGTCCATTATAATCCGTTCCATGGCCTTGCAGATCAGGCTAGTTAGGCTGATGGTTCTACAGTTCCCCGGATTGGTGGACGCTCCACCTTTGTGTAAAGGGATGACAGTGGTTGTCCTCCACTCAGCTGGGACGAAGCCAGTACTCAGGCTTTGGTTGAATAGGGTGCCTAATGGTGCTGCAAGTTCCTGCCTGAGTTCACGTAGGATGCAGCCTGGAATGTTATCGGGTCTCATGGAGGCTGTATTTTTTGCCTTTGAGAGATGAGTGATGACCTGTTCCCTAGATATAAGGGGAAGGGGGCAGGTACTGGGGATGTCTTCATTTACTGATGGGGGGACAGAGGGGTAAAGTTTTCGCTGAATCTATCAGCCAGCAAATTTGCTATACTTACAGCATTTGTATATGTCATGTCCTTGCCCACCAGTTCTGAACAGATCTGGATGCTTCCTTTGAGGTTCCGGACATATGTGAAGAAGGCCTTATGATTGTCTCTAGTAGATGTGGCCAATTTGGACTCAAAGTTTGCTTTGGAGGATTTCTCTAGTGCTCTTATTTGCTTGTTCAGGCTAAGGAGACATTGCTTCCAATTGGGCACCTGCTCTTTCTTGGTCTTTATTTATTGCAGATGTCCACCAGACAGGTTTACTCTTCCTTGCGGAGGATTATTTAGTCCTGTTGGGTATTCCTGATTCCATTTACCGGTTCCTACAGAGGGGGAAGGGGCTGTGAAGCTGTTTGTACCATCCGTCAGCAGGCTGTAATCGGCTTTGGAGAAGTTTTTATGTTTGATTCTAGCTAGAGGGGGTTTGGGGGAGATGATGACTTCGAAAGTGACAACTTTATGGTCGGATTTTACCAGGGAGGATGACACTATAGGGATCCTGCAGTGGTTACTCGTGTTGGTTAATACCAAGTTCAAGGTATTATCACCTGTTGTGGGGGTATCAACTAGCTGTTCCAAGGCATTTGCATTGACAAAATCAAGGAATCTCTGGGTATTTGTGTTCTGGCATGAGTTCTTCCAGTCTATGTTTGGGAAGTTAAAGTCACCCAGGATCAGGGTAAAGGGTTGAATCTTGATAGATTTGAACAGGTCCAAATAGGCAGATTAGGCATCTTGAGTCAGATTTGGGGGCCAGTGGCTAGCTATGATTTGAATAGAGGTCTTGTCAGTGATTAACTGCACCTGGAGTGTCTCCTGTGCATCATACTATTTGACCAGCCTGAAGGTGTGTATGCCTTTTAATGTACGTTGAAACTCCACCTCCATTGGCTTTACTGCCCACAGTTTGGTGTCTGAGTAACCAGGTAAGGCTGAGGTGCTGTCCACAGCTTTGAACCAGGTTTCTGTGACTGCACAGATGTCAGCATTTTCCTGGGTTAGGAATGCTTGCAATGAGTGCCGTTTCATGTTTAGACTCCTCGCATTTAGCAGCATGACCTTTAATTTGTGTTTTGTTGAAATTTTTATGTTGGTAGTTTTAACCTCATCACTTTTCCTTAAAAAAGGCACTATAGGGGAGGCAAGAGTCTTTGCCAGAAGCCTGAAGTCCAGGTGAGACAGATGCAGGCCATCCCTGGCAAAGCATCGTGGTCTGTTGATCATATCTTCGTAGGCTATCAGATACTGGATCCCCCTGGAATGACACCAGAAACTAAGCCAATTGTTAAAGTCAGTCATTTTCTGTTTGTATTGAGGCATCATTCTGGGTGACGGCAGAATGCTGCTTAAGGCTAGGGAGATACCTGCCTGGGACACATGATCATCGAGTTCAATTGTGTCTCACTTCATATAGTCCAGAGAGCATTTTAGAACATTACTGATTTCTGGAAGTACCTGACTATGTAAAATATTGTAGATGTTACTGTACGGAATGTTTGATCTTCTGTCTTACTATAGACAGAAATAGGTATTACTTAATAAAAAGGAGAATACTCCACTGTTTCAGGAATGTACCCCAAGTTAAAACATATTATTCTGAATGCCTTGAGGCTGTATTCGTGGAAAAATAGTTGGATATGAGAATATCTGATAACCAAACAAGAATGCTGTACAGAACTTGATTGGACACACACACACAGCACAGACAAAAAAGCAGTAAATACCAAAATAAAAGTAAATGCAGAAACTGTATATATATTCCTTGTTTTTTAATAAAAGTTAGCACTCTTGTTCTGTAACCTGGAACTTCATCAGAATGACATTACATCACGCAACACTTCCTTAAATACCATCTATCATAAAGAAACACACTCCAAACAATAATAAAACAAATTAAAGTATGTTGTAATTTTATTTAGGTAACTGATAAAATCTGTATCAATACTGTATATGCTTAAGATGAGATCAGTTAAATTGTAGTGGTATAAATACTTTTTAACATCTAAAAAAATTTTTAACATATATTTCTTTAATATTTTGCTGTCAGTTTGAATTAATGTTTTTATAATTAAAGATGCTTGATTTTGGAGAACAGGTTGATTTTTAATAGATTAATTGTTATATATACAATAAACAATTTTTTATCTCTTGGATATTGTATGGTAGGGTGCTTTTACATTTCTATTTTAGGACATTGTACACGTTGAGTTTATATACACATCTTAAGTATTGTATTAATTTGGTTACATAACAATAACAGATTTGTCAAGAAGAAAAGTAGAAACACAAGCTATACCATGTCAGTATGATGAAGCCCTGCTTTGACCCTGGGTATCAAGAGGAATCAGAGGGGCAACCAGTAGGAGCACTCTTCAGTGATGCTAAAACTAATGCCTCAGTGGATAAGGTAGTCCTGTCACAGCAAGTATCCCATATGCAGGTTCAGGAAATCTGACCAGAACTACAAGAATCTGGGAATATTTTCGCTACTAAGCCAGGATGCACCCAACTAGTAGATCATCATGTGGATACAGGAAGCAAGTGGCCAGTCAGATGTTTCTTTACAGGACACCTGAACATATTATGCAAACTGTGCTAGAGGAATTTGGGAGAGGTTTAATCAGGGGATAATCCAAGAATCCACCAATCTTGGGGCCTCACTGGTTGTGTCAGTGCAGGAAATAAAAGATGGACGAATAAGGGTCTGTATAGCTTGTAGGAAACTGAAAGCAGTTACATATCCCATAACCAGGATAAAGGAAGCTTTAGAGCAGCTGGGTGAGGGAAAGGTTTGTGACTGCTACTTATCTAAGGGTTACTGGCAGGTACCTTGCCACCTGTAGGGAGAGATCAGCATTTGCTTCCCCTTTTGGGTTGTATGAATTCACCAAAATACTCTGTGCAGTAGAGAATGCCCAGCAGGTTTCCAGATGTTGGGTAGATTGCATCCAGGCAGGAGCTGGAGACTCTGTCTAGCTTGCATGGACAGTGTTACAGTCTTTAGTTAGTCATGGCAGGAACATATGAGACATGTAAGAAAGAGATATTGAGCAGGTTAAAAAGGGACATACTGACTTAAAGCAAAAGAAAGTCAGTTAGGAATGATAGATGTAACATATCTTGGTAATAGAATGGGTTGTGACAAATTCAACCATAGCCTGCTATAGTGGAGAGTGTCCAGGCATGACCTACCCCTATCATCAAAAAGCAGGTAAGGGCATTTCTTTAGATATCAGGGGATTGCAGAAAGTTTGTCTCCCTGTGTAATATTGTAGCTACTCCTCTCATGGACCTTACCATAAAAAATGGGTCAGTTAAGGTTATCTGAACATCAGGCTGTGTGAGCAGGCTTTCCAGAAAATCAAGGAAGCCTTGAGTGGATCCCTGTAGTGTAGGTAGTCTCAGTTATAGCCAGGAGTTTATTGTGCAGGTAGGTGCTTCATGCCGTAGACCACAGACTGTAGGTGGCCAGGTCTCTTGAAGTGGAAAACATCCAATAGTGTACCTTAGTCATAGATTTAACCAAGAAAAGAAGCGAACAGCTTCAGCCCTACCAATATGGTAGAAAATTCACAGTAGTTACAGATCGTAATCCTTTAAAGTGGTTACACAGAACCAGTGGGCAAAATGGTAAACTTCTTAGATGGGAGTTTGGTATTAAGTTCCATAACATGAAAATCTAAACACTTTAGTAGTGTAAGTAATACAAATTTCATGTTAAAATAGAGGACAGGTTAACATGATTTTAAAATGTTTTTGCATCCGTGAACTTCATTTTAGGGTGGTGTCTCATCAAAAGTCACTTGAGGTCTATAAAGGGGGGGCATTTAGAGATATAGTACTAGGTTAAAGCAAACATATTTTTTTTCCATTGGAAATTTTTGTTAAGTTGAGTAAAGCTTGCCATTGTCTTTCTTAAAAGACAATGCAGCAAGCTGTATTTAGCTGAGTTAACTGTGACTCATTTTTCATAAAAAGTATTTGAAAAAACTTTCAGTATTAAGGGTTGGGGGTTGGCATAACAGATGAGATGTTAACTTACAGACATAAGGTAAATGGTTTGATTCTCATCTTTTGAGGGAAATTGTCTAGACTTAAAATAGCCCACAAGAGCAACTAGCCTAGTACTCGCTCATGAACACAAGAACAACTAGCCTAGTACTCGCTCATGAACACAAGAGCAACTAGCCTAGTACTCGCTCATGAACACAAGAGCAACTAGCCTAGTACTCGCTCATGAACACAAGAGCAACTAGCCTAGTATTCGCTCATGAACACAAGAGCAACTAGCCTAGTACTCGCTCATGAAATCACTCATGAACACAAGAGCAACTAGCCTAGTACTCGCTCATGAACACAAGAGCAACTAGCCTAGTACTCGCTCATGAACACAAGAGCAACTAGCCTAGTACTCGCTCATGAACACAAGAGCAACTAGCCTAGTACTCGCTCATGAACACAAGAGCAACTAGCCTAGTACTCGCTCATGAACACAAGAGCAACTAGCCTAGTACTCGCCATGAACACAAGAGCAACTAGCCTAGTACTGCTCATGAACACAAGAGCAACTAGCCTAGTACTGCTCATGAACACAAGAGCAACTAGCCTAGTACTGCCATGAACACAAGAGCAACTAGCCTAGTACTCGCTCATGAACACAAGAGCAACTAGCCTAGTACTCGCTCATGAACACAAGAGCAACTAGCCTAGTACTCTCTCATGAACACAAGAGCAACTAGCCTAGTACTCGCTCATGAACACAAGAGCAACTAGCCTAGTACTCGCTCATGAACACAAGAGCAACTAGCCTAGTACTCGCTCATGAACACAAGAGCAACTAGCCTAGTCATGTTTTCCTTTTATCATTGGTGGCTTAATAATTAAGGCATTGGCCTCCTGTGCCAAGGATTGTGGGTTCAAGTCCAATTTATGGTGATATAATTTTTGGGGTTCGGGGGGGGTGGCATAATGGTTAGTCTTTACCTCACAAGCACAAGGTATAAGGTTTGATTTTCATCTTTGAGAGGAATTGGCTAGGCGTAAAATAGCCTACAAGGGCAGCTAGCCTAGTACTTGCCCATGAACTTATGTGCAAATAAAATGTGTGCTGTACATAATATGTGTTTTCAGTGGAAATCCTGTAGAGCTATTAAAACATGAATCTAATTTCCCAAATGTGCACATATTTGTATAAAGCTTACCGCTCCTTGAAATGCTGCTGTCGGTAAAGAAAATGCATTACTTTACCCGGACCCCAGAAGTATATAGCTGTGGAAGAAGAAAACTTTGTACTTAAACTGAAGAAAAACATGCACTGTTGCCAGGAACACTAAGGAAAGAGAGAGATTTGCTTCTAAAGTGTTTGGACAGTGGGCTGGATTCCTGCAAAAAGCTCATACTGAAAGTTCCATTTAGACTTAAAAGTCAGCGGTAGATAAAATTTTAAATAAGTCTTTTAACTACTGGTAATAACAGGTCCATTCCAAATAAGCTGCTGTAGCTTTATTTGCATCTATCTGAACACACGTTTGTATTTTCTGTGTGTACGTTTATAGCTGCTTATTTATTGACTTCTACAAACTGCATTTCTTAATTGCATTTATGTCAAGTAAATATTTTTTATTCAATTTTTAAATGTGGCTGGTGGTTTATTTATTAGCTTAAGTGTAAGTGTATTGAGCTCATGTAAACTCAACTGTTGGCTTTCTCCTTGCACATAGTGAGTGTTGTAGCCATAGCTACCCAACACTTATTTTAAGAGTGGATAGTAATTGTGTTTTTGATGTACTAGAGTGGTTTAATAGGCGGACGTATTACTATAAGGACAGGGAAAGGATGTGTGCTTGTCTTCAGGAGTGATCTTGGACAAGTTTTCAGTTATTTCTGGTAAGGCATTGGACTGAAGGAATGTGGATGACATCCCGGAGGTCCAGTTCTTATAACTGTACTCTGCAGTTGGTTAATGTAAAGCTTATTTGGCTGTGTGTGCATTTAACCTACACACTTGAAGCCATTTTCCACGTATGTAGTGTAGTTTGTGGAAGCAGCTTTTTGTCAAGCTTTGTTAGTCTGTTTGACAAGCTGACTTGTGCAAATCAGATGTGCCTAGCTGTGATTTGTTTTTTTAATAGGTTGCCAAGTGTTGTGCAGCTCTGGGGTTGGTATTATAAGTAACAGGGTGTCAGAAGTAAAGCTCTGAGGCAGCTTTCTGATCCCGCAAAAATTCTGATCCTGCAAAATATGTGTATTTTTTTTCTTTGTAAGTATTAAGTTTTAAGTTTTGCTGCATAATATAAAAAGTTAGTAAGCATAACTTGTGCTTGGGTGATGCCCCTTAAAATACACGCCCTCACTTGTGCTTCTGCTTTTAGAATAACACATAAAATTCCTCATTTTCAACAGACTGATTTGTGTATGTGTATTACCTCATATTTTGTACACGACTAATGTCATTAGGTTTGCAGTTTTCACTCTCTCCATCTCTCCCTCCCACCCTTGATAGCTTCCTTTAGCACGCCAGCTCATCTCATTGTGGGGGTTCTCTCTTTCCAGATCTACATGATTGGCACACTTTCTTTGAAGAAGAAGAGGGGAATTTTTGACGGCCATATTGTAACTGCTGTCTGGATGTTTTAGTATGCTTGATATCCCCAGGCATGGCTGACATACTCTTTGCAGTTCAGACCATGTATGTCTCTTACTGGTAGTGTGTATGCTTTCCATGGTTATGATGTGGTGTGTTTCATTAAGACAGTTACTTTAGTGTCAGGGCTGGATAGGGTACGCACTCTGTTCTTCTGCAGGTGATGCCACTGTGTAATGGATTCCCCAGTGGCCTAATGGAAAAGGCATTGGCCTCCTAAGCCAGGGATTGTGGGTTCAAATTCCATCTGGGGTGATATATATTCTCAGAGTAAATAGAGCTAGCAGGTGGGCTGCACATTCAGGCTCCCTTGTCCGACTACCTACCTTTAGGTCTGCTATTCAGACCTAGAACACAAGCATAGCAGTGGGCCAGGTACAAACCCAAATAATTAAGTTGAAAATTGTGCACTTCGTGGTTTTACTGTTTGTGCAAGATGACAGTTATAGATGAATCCTCACGTACCACTTGGAATGGTTTCTGTTTGTCGAATTATACTGATAACTACCTTTAGGACACTACTTGAGAATAAAGTAAAGTAAAGAACAAAGGAAGAAGAAATTATTTTGGATACTTACATTTATAAAAAGTAAAAATGTAAACAAAACTTTAGAATTTCAGCTGATAATACAGAAATGCCAGATCCCCTAAATTCTGCAACCTTTTCTGAGTATAGCAGATTCTAAGTTCACACCATGAAGAAATTGAAAAATGAACCTATTTCCATCATTTTCCCATTCAGCATTTTGGTTAATTTTGTGCTATTTTTTTAATTTCCTGTTTTCCCTTCTAAATCAGGGTAGTAGTGAGGATGAGGAATTACTTCAGTCCCTTTATGTGCAAACATTGCATTGCTGTTTATGCTGCCCGACACACTGCAGGAAATTCTGTTTGTACCTTTTTACTGAGAGACCAGGGATTAAGTAATATCTGTCCCAGTGTCAGAGTAACAAGATGTTGTGTTAAAGGAAGGTTTCTGTATGCACATTTGTTTACTGTAGTTAGAAGCAGGGTTTTAATTTATCGACTATGCATCTTGGTGGATTACTGGTTAGTGCTGCTGCTTCTCAAATCCAAGATCGGTTTCTGACCGCTGTTTGTTGTTTAGATACACAATCCGTATTTCCCCTGTCTCCATGTACGTTTATTTTATGTATACCAGTTTCTTACCACCCAAATGGATACTGCATAGACTGTTAAAAAAAAAAATGCCCTTAAGATTCCCCTAAGCTTTGCCTTTAAAGGAACCCTTAAAGGTTCATAGGTAGGTACTAGGCTATTGGCCCTAGGGCCTATATAAGCTTAGCCAAAAAGGTACCCTGGCTTTCGCCACCCAAGATAATTATTTTCCTGCGCTCCTGTTGAGCAGAGCCACAGAGGTGATCCCTGGGGTGAATTTCCTATTTCCATCCAGTCATCAAGATTTTTCTTGAAGAGTGCTAATGAGGAGCTTTGTTTGATATATATAGGTAGTTTGTTCCAGAGTATGGCTAAGTCTCTGGGACAGGAATCTATCCCTCCAGCATGTTCTGTTTATTGTAATGACAAGGTTTAGGTCTCTAGAGCATGTAGCTCGGAGGGATTAGGATTTCTTTGTGGAGCATGTCCAGCAGCTCTGGGTTTGACATAGCTTTGTATGTTAGGCAGAGATCACCTCTGAGTAGGCGATATGTGAAGGAGTAAAGCTGGAGTTTTTTGAGACGGTCTGCATAGGGCATTTGTTTGAGGCCTGTAATCCTCTTTGTGAGGTATTTTTGCAGCCTTTCCAGTTGTAGATGTCTTGTGAGGTACATACCAAAAGGGGCGTTGTACTCTAAAATGGGTCTAATGAGTGACGAGTAGAGGGGAACAATTACCTCTTTTTTTCCTGGATGAGAAACCTTTTGTGATGAGGTGTGCCAAGTAGAAGGATTTCCTGACTGCTGTGATGATGTGATTCTCAAAGGAGAGACTACTGTCTACCTGTGTCCCAAGGTCTCATCACACTTTCAGTGTTAAGTAGACTACCACCTATATGGTAGCTCGTGGGTTCAGAGTTTTTACCAAAGGGGATGACAGTGCACTTTTTGGCACTGAGCTTGATTCATGGCTTTGACACCAGGCATCTGTTTCCGTGAGGCTCTTTTGTAGGATGTCCACATCTTAGGAGTTTCGATTATGGCTCCTAGTTTGCAGTCATCTGCAAACTTTGTTAGCCAAAGACCTTCTGTGTTAGACTGTACTTCAGAAAAGTAGATACCAAACAAGAGAGGACCCAGGACTGAACCCTGTGGTACTGCGCACTTGTCACTGGTCTGAAGTCGGATTTGGAGTCTGCTACTTTCACAATGTGGGTTCTGTCAGTGAGCCAGTTGGCAACCCTTCTTGTGGCATAGGGATTTATACCTAGCTTAGTGAGTTTATCTATAATTCCAGAGTGGGGGATGGTGTCAGAAGCCTTGGCGAGATTTAGATAGACTCTGTGAACCACCTTACCGTCGTTTATGGCTTTGGTGACTGCTTCAAAGAAGTCTATCAGGTTTAGGAGACATGATCTGCCTTTTACAAACCCGAACCGGGTGGGGTCCAGAGTTTGGAGATTACCAATGTCTTTGTGTGTAAGATCCATGATGATATGTTCCATGGCCTTGCAGACCAGGCTCGTTAGGCTAATGGGGCGGTAGTTCCCGGGGTCCGTGGTGGCTTTCCCTTTGTGGAGTAGGATAACCAATGCTGTGTGACATTCAGTGGGCACAAAGCCTGAGGTGAGGCTATGATTGAACATGGTGCTTAGGTGGGGTGCCAGTTCATTCTGCAGTTCGTGTAGAATGCAGCCTGGGATGTTGGCAGGTCCCATGGATGCTATGTTCTTGGCTTTGGAGAGTGTGTTTTTTTACGTGTGCAGCCGTGATTACAGGAACATTGCATTCTTCCGATATAGAGATGGGCCCTTTAGGGGGTGAGAGGGGGGTAAAGTTAGCACTGAACCTGTCTGCCAGGATGTTGGCAGTATCAGTTGGTTCTGTATATTTGTGCCATTGTGCTGTAACTCAGAGCAGACCTGAGTGTTGTCATTGAGATTCTTGACATAGCTATAGAATGCTTTGTGGTTGTCTTTAGAATCAGTGGCGATTTTGTTTTCGTAACTGAGGCTGACCAGGGAGTTCCTCCAATCGTGGGGTTTTACTCTTTTTTTGCAACAGTTTCTTTCTTCTGTTGTAGAGTTTGTTTATGGCAGGGGACCACCAGATTGGCTTCCTTTTTTTGGAGGATAGCATCTTGGTTCTGTTAGGGATAGCACGAGCCATGCACTTGTGTAAGTGCTTATAAAGTGCATTTGTGTAGGATTCAGCAGTCGTACCTGTATTGTCCGTCTGCATAGGTGTCATGAAGTTTGCCACTTCTGTCTTAAGAAGCGTGAAGTTGGCTTTGGAGAAATATTTTACGGTGGTTTCCCTAATGGGGGGTGGGGGCGGGATGTGGATGTCTAGGGTGATTAGCTTGTGGTCGGATCTGACCAACGAGGAATTGACCTCTGGTGTGGAACACCGGTTGCCCATGTTGGTAATGACCAAGTCTAGGATATTGCTGCCGCTGGTGGGGGTGTGGATAAGTTGATCCAAGGCATTGGAATTTATGAATTCCAGAAAACGTTGAGCAAAAGAGTTGGTACATGAGTAGTTTTCCCAGTTAATGGTGGGGTAGTTGAAATCTCCCATTATTAGGGTGTTGTGTTGTACCCTATTATTTTCCAGTGTATCAAGAAATGAGGAGTGGGAATCCTGGGGCATGGTGGGGATCTGTAGCAAGTTACAATTTGGATTGTAGTCTTTCCCAGAGTTAGTTGTACTTGGATAATCTCGAATGCATTATGCTGAGCAACTAGTGTGGAGGTGTGGATATCCTTAATGAATATGGACACGCCTCCGCATTTAGTGTTTCAGTCCAAGTTAGGTGGCCGAAAGGTGTGGTATGAATTATAGCCTGATAATGCAGGGGTGTCACTGCACAGATATCGATGTTCTCCATTTTAAGGAGTGCCACGTGTGATTACATTTTGAGGTTTAGACTTCTAGCATTGAGTAGCATTACCCTCAGATTTTGCTTGCTTGTACATGTTAAGGTGGTGAATTTGAACCTTGCCTAAAAAAGGCACTATAGGGGTGGCAAGAGCCTTAGCCAGTATCCGGAATCCCAAGGGCGACAGGTGCAGGCCATCTCTGGCAAAGCATCGTGGTCTGTTGATCATGTTATCCCAGGCAGACAGATACTGGATCCCCTTAGAATGACAATAGAAGCTTAGCTAATTGTTGAAGTCAATCATTTTGTCCTTGAACTGTGGTATCATTCTGGGTGATGGCAGGATGCTACTTGGGGCTAGGGTCATACCTGCCTGGGCTACAAGATTGGAGAGCTCCTCCATGTCTCTTTTCATATAGTCCAGGGAGGTACGTCTCAGGTCATTCACACCAACATGGACAATGACAGAGTCATATTTGTACTTGTTGTGGAGTGATCTGAGTGCGTGCGTTATGTGGTGGATCCTGGCACCCGACAGGCAGCTGACAGTAACTTTCTCCTTGTTTAGCCTGGTGAGTGGAACATCATTGTGCCTGACTATAGAGTCACCTATGACTAGAGTGTCGGGTACGTTGTTATGCCTTATGGGCTGTGGTTGAGTGGCACACTGAGTTTGTGGGCTGTGTGTCATTTGGGTTGTGTTGGAGGGGTGGAGGTTGCTTGCGTTTCTTCTTTGGAGGTCTCTGTTGCTTGAGCAGATTTTTGAGAGCCTCTGCGAATGTAGGTGTGTGCTTCATGTTTCTGTGTGTGTGTTTTGGTGGTATACTTTTTGAGGGACTATGTGATGAGTGTGGTGTGGTGCAAGTGTTTACCTTCTCCTCTTGACTGTCTAGTCCAGTCTTTGGTGAAGAAAGCTTTGCTTCCAGTTTGGCTATGTAAGTGCATCTCTCACAGGTTGTACTGTTGGGTGGTAGGATGAGAGGGTTGTCTGTGTACATGAGGCAGTTGCTGCATTGCCCCAAGATGCCCAGATTCATCGGGTAGACAGGAGAAAACACCGGGAGCTGACCCTTAGACATACCTGGATAGGTGCATATTTATTAAGTACTAAAACTGTTTTCCTCTAAAGTGAGGAAAGTTGGGTGCTGTAGTAATTTGTAGCTTATTTAGTGCTTACAGCGAGTTCTGGCTCGTTCTAAGGGAAAATTTGAAGAGCAGACTTTATGGCACCGGGAATAGTTTAACCCTAGCTAAGCAGCGATGCATAAAGTGTATATATATATATTTTTTAATATAACAGTAGCAAATGAGCAAACTGATTTAAACAAATTAACCAATACAAAAGCTAAAAACTGAGCCCCGTTCCAGCAGTCTTCGATCAGACAAGTTCTAACTGCACACTCCTGCCACTAGGGTGCAGGGGAACTTGCTCCAAAAAAGATGGTCTGGATTAGTTCTCAAGTTGTACAAACAAAGCTAGATTCAGCAGGTCTGAATTTAGTATATGCTACAGCAAACAAGGCATACCAATTTCAGAAAGAAACAGTTCAGTTAGGCAGGCGTAATAAGCCTTTAACCAGAAACTCCCAGCTCAGAAGGGCAGAATCTACCCTCTCCTCCCACAAGAGTGCAAACCACTCCTTCGTAATGTAAAATAACTGGCCCAAAGCCCAAGTGCTTAAACCAGAACTAATACACTTTTAGAATAATAGACACTAAGCCTTCAATCAGCAACTCCCAACTTAGAAGGATGTAAGCTACCTGTCCTGCCATAACAGTGCAGACCCCAACCCTTCTTAATGCAAAACAACTGGTCTGAAGCCCAAGTGCTTCAACCAAAGGCTTAGAATAGCAGTTACAATTTAGTCAGGTTGCTAACAAGCAGTAATAAATTCAGCAGAATAAATGCAATTAAGTACTTTTAAGAACAAGCAGCAAAAGCAAAATAAAGTAATAAAAGTAGAAAGAAACACAAATACAATAAAAGCAGATGAATAAAGTGCAATTTTGTTTAATATAACAGTAGAAAACAAGCAAACTGATTTAAACAAATTGCCCAATTAACCAGTAAAAAAGCTCAAAAATGAGCCCTGTTCCAGCAGTCTTCAATCAGACAAGTTCTTAGTGCACACTCCTTCCACTAGGGTGCAGGGGAACCTTCTCCAAAAGAGAAGGCCTGGATTAGTGCTCAAGTTATACAAACAAAACTAGACTCAGGATGCCTGAATCTAGTCTATGCTATAGCAACCAAGGCGCACCAATTTCAGAAAGAAACAGTTCAAATAAGTAGGCACAATAAGCCTTTAACCAGAAATTCCCAGCTCAGAAGGGCAGAATCTTGCCTCTCTTCCCACAAGACTGCAGACCACAAACCTTCTTAATGAAAAATAAATGGCCTGAAGCCCAAGTGCTTTAACCAGAACTAATACACTTTTAGAATAACAGACACTGAGCCTTCAATCAGTAATTCCCAACTTAGAAGGATGTAAGCTACCTGTCCTGCCACAACAGTGCAGCCACAAACCTTCTTAATGTAAAACAACTGGTTTGGAGCCCAAGTGCTTAAACCAAAAGGCTTAGAGTAACAGTTACAATTTAATCAGGCTACTACCAAGCAGTAATAAATGGAGCAGAATAAATACAATTGAGTACTTTTAGGAAGAGGCAAAAGCAAAATAAAATGCAATTTTTTAGTAAAGTGCAAGGAGAGAGAGGAAGAAGGAGCAGAAGAAAAATTCAAGGTTAAGAACCTAAGTGGGTTGGCCTTTTCAGATGTTCTCTCTGTATTAAGTAGAGTGAACACCAGACTGGGAAGGGTGTTCCAGATCAAATTTACAGTAGGGGCGGGCAACTGCAAAGCCACCAACTATAACAGTACCACAAGAATGGGGGGGGGGGGGTGGCGGACAGTTTCAAGACAGATGAGAAACAGAAAACAATGTCAGAAAATATATAAAGTAATTCAGTCAGGAAAAATTAAGACAATGCAGAACTCTGAAAGGTTAAAATGCCAAGAAATATACTTATTAATCAGCGATATATATCCAGATTGAGAATCACACCGCAGCCAGAACACCAGGAGTTTCCAACAGTTGACAGTAGAATAAATTAAAAACACATTCTGCATGTCTTTCATTCACTGGTTAGAATTGGTCTTGAGGAAGTATTCAGAAACTTGTAGCATAGCACCCAACCTTGTTTCTAAAAGGTTTGCTCAGTGTGCTGCAGATGTCCTTTTCAAAGATGGGGTCTAAGCACTAGAGTCCTGTGAAGCCTAAGGTAGGTAGTGCTTTAGTGATCTATCAGGTAATACTGCATGCAAATGCAGCCATCTGGGGGGGGGTGCAGCTGATACAAATAGCCATGCACTGTGTACGAGAGTCTTTGTACATGATCAAACCAGAGCAGTAAAATGATTCAAAGACCAGCTGTATTGTACAGTTTTGGAGTAGAGAAGTGGAACTGAACACAGTATTGGTATTTACCCATTGCTGTCTAAGGAAACAGCTGGGCTGCTAGTGTAAGAGCAGGTAAGGCATGTGTATGTGTGTGTGTGTGTGTGTGTGTGTTTAGGGTTATGATTAGGACTATCGGAAGGGTGTTTTGTGTGTGAATCTGTCCTAGTGTCTATGTATTTTGTGTGTGTGCGAGCAGGTGTGTGCGAGCGGGTGTGTGCGCGTGTGTGTGCTTGATACACATGCCTGCGTGTACATCGGTGTTGCATGTGTTGACGAGGGGCATTAGTGCAGTTGTTCTAGCTGCATAACTGCACTAAGTGCCTGATTCTGCAAACAGGTAGCTAATGAGATTTTGCTTCAGTGCTTATTCATATCATGGAACTGTGAAGTGAGGGTTGCTTCTGACTCTTATCACTTTCCATGCCGCTATTGACTTGCAATTTGTCTAGCATAAGGGCTGGGCCTCTCAAGAGATTCATTGTTGTCCACAGGTATCTCTTCTTTTCCGTATATAAACCCATGTGTTACAGGAAAGCGACAGCATCTTTCTTTTCCAGGAAGTCCTGATTTGTACTTTTTCCACTGTTTGGTGTCTTGTCTTAGGCAAAGAAGATTCTTTTTTTATAAGATAGCAGTAATTGCGGCAACATACAGATTAAAATGTGTCGTACTTTCAGACTCTTCACTTCCGTTTGGTCTCTGCCCATATTCTGTGTGAAAGCTGAATGTCAGAACTAAATAATGACACACAAGAACATCCATAATGCATTCAGTTTCTGTGGTATAGAAACTGAACTTGGGAGTGTAGTAAAATGAATAAAGTAAAATGTGCATGTATATTTTCTTTCTTCAGGTAATTGGAACAATTCCACTGATGGTGAACTCAAATGCTGTTACGACTTCCACTACAGCTCCAGCAACGTTTACCATGCCAAATCTGCAACTACAGACAGTGACACCCCAGCTGTTGCTGAATTCACAAGGCCAGGTCATTGCAACATTAGCCAGCAGTCCAATTCAGCCCCTGGTTTTGAAGAAACAGCCTACTCCTGAATCTCCAGTAAAAGCAGTCCCACAGGTATGGTCATACACATAATTAAGTATTTTGGGCTGGGAGAATCATTCGGCTTTCCCGCCATTCTGTTAACAAGTTAAGATTCTCACCACGTTTGTGATGGGCCATTCCCTGTTTAAGCCTTGTCTTAAGAGAATTCATTATGGGAGATACGAATACAGTTAGGCAGATCTCTAGTATAGCAGAAGAATTTAAAATGAATTACAGAAAACAGATACTATGGTAAAAATAGAGTAAAATGTAAACAAAGTTTGTCTTTCATATGCTGTTCATAACCAGCACATGTACAGAAAGAGCAGCAGTTCATACTTCACTATTCCATTGTGCCCAGCCTTGGTACTGTGGAGTATTAAGTGGAGGCAGGTCACACTTCATTAAACATGAATCTTCAGATGGTGTAGGCATGACAGCTCACATAAAGTACTTTCCCTATCTAAGAGATAGAAAATTGTATATGTTCTGCTACAAAGGGTTTGGGATTTGAGGATGGCCTTCACCCCACTCCCCAGTTCACACACACACACACACACACATATATATATATATATATATATATATATATATATATACACACACACACACACACACACACACACACACACACACACACACACATATATATATCAAAATGTGTGTGATTCTTTGAGCTGATCCTTATTTGTCCCAGTTTGAGTGCTGAAACTATAAGATCATCTAAGTTGTTTTTGCTTGGAAAACCAAGTTATGCATCTTTTAATTATTTTTCTGAAATGTATTTTTTAGAAATCATACTTCCGTGGTGGTGCAGCGGTAGCATTGTTGCCTCACAGCAAGAGGTTCTCCAGTTCAATTCTCGGCTTGGGTTGGGAGTGCTTTCTGTGTGGAGTCTGCATGTCCTCCCCGCGGTCGATTGGGCTTTCAAAAGACATGCGTTGAATGGGCGTGCCTTCGTTGAAGGTTGGGCGTTGGACTGGCAACTCGACACCATAAAAAAACAACTGCCAATCATTAGCAGACCGGAGTTCCGCTGTGGTGAGCAACCCCTAACTTGGAAAAGCCGAAAGACAAACAACAAACATTCTTTAGAAATCATAAGTTTTTGGTGACATTAATGATTATTGCCATGTGGTTAGCTGTGATTTCAGAAGCGGTTTTCTGTGGTGTCATGTGTTTAGGAGATATCTTGTTTTATAAGAAATGTAATAAATCTGATAGCATATAGGTTCATAGGTTGACACTAGGCTATCTGCCCTAGGGCATTTATAAGCCTAGCCAGAGTGTGTTTGTCTTTCGCCACCCTTCTAGATTTGTAGACTGTGCCTTTGAAAAGTAGGTCACAGAATATAGCCCCTTTACGGTTAATTTATTGTGCCTCTGTCTAGCAGGGACCCAGAAGAGATCCCGGGGGTATACTTACGATCTCCCATCCACTCGTCAAGATTTCTCTTGAAGAGGGTCAGTGAGGGGCTCTGCCTAACCTGGACTGGAATTTTGTTCCAGAGTGAAGGGAGTCTCTGGGATATGAATCTGCCCCTCCAGCATGTCCTATTTATTTCTGTGCTGAGGTTTAAGTCTCTGGAGCGTGTAGCTCTAAGGGATTTGGATTTCTTGAGGTGGAGCATGTCCATTAATTCTGGGTTGGACATGGCTTTATATGTCAGGCACAGATCGCCTCTGAGTAGGCAGTAAGCAACTGAGTAGAGCTGGAGTTTCTTTAGCCTAACTGCATAGGGCATCTGTTTGAGTCCCTTGATCCTCTTAGTGAGGTACTTTTGGGGTCTTTCAAGTTGCTGCAGGTGTCGGGTAAGGTACATCCCAAATGGGGCATTGTATTCAGTTATGGGCCTGATGAGTGATGAATAGAGTGGCACAAAGACCTCTCTTGATCTAGATGTGAAACCTTTCATGATGAGGTGGGCTATATAGAAGGTCTTTCTAACCACTTTGGCAACGTGATTGTCAAAGGAGAGATTACTATCTACTTGGGTCCCCAAATCCCTAATTACTTCCTCCGTACTTAATGTGTTAACTCCTATGTGGTAGTCTGTGGGCACTTTGTTTTTCCCAAAGGGGATGACTATGCATTTTTTAGCATTTAGCTTTAGGCCATGACTTTGGCACCAGTTATCTGTCCCTGTGAGACCCTTTTGGAGGATGCTTGTGTCAGCCGGAGAGTCTGTTATCGCACCCAGTTTGCAGTCATCTCGAACTTGGTCAGCCATAGTCCTCCCGTGTTTGCCTGTACCTCAGAGAAATAAATACCGAACAAGAGAGGTCCCAGGACTGAACCTTGTGGGACTCCACTTGTAACTGGTTTAGAGTCTGACAAGGCACCTGCAATTCTGACCATGTGGGTTCTATCCCTGATCCAGTTCGCAACCCATCTTATGACATAGGGGTTGATATTTAAGCTAGTGAGCTTATTTATGATACCTGAGTGGGGTATTGTGTCGAAGGCTTTTGCGAGGTCCAGGTAGGCTGTGTGGACTACCTTCCCTTCGTCTTTGGCCCTGGTAACTGTTTCAAAGAAGTCGACCTGGTTCAAGAGGCAAGATCTGCCTTCAACAAAGCCGAACAGGGTAGGATCCAGTGTCTGAAGGTTTTCGATGTCATTGTTTATGAGTTCCATGATGATATGCTCCATAGCTTTGCAGACCAGGCTAGTCAGGCTTATAGGGCGATAGTTTCCGGGGTCCGTTGTGGCACCTCCCTTGTGTAGCGGGACCACCGTTGCTGTACGCCATTCCTTGGGTACATATCCTGTGGTAAGGCTGAGCTTGAACAGTGACTTAATGTGAGGGTTAAGTTAATCTTGTAGCTCGTGTTAAGACACAGCCCGGGACACCGTCCGGTCCCATTGATGCTGTGTTTTTTGCTTTGGAGTGGGCAGCTCTCACCTGTTCATCTGTGATGTCTGGGAGGCTACACTCTGTTGGGATGGAGATTTGCTCTTTTGGGGAGGAGAAATTTGCACTGAATCTGTCTGCCAGGATGTTGGCAATGTCTGTGGGTTCAGTGTATTTTTTGTCATTTTGCACTAACTCGGAGCATATCTGGGAGTTGCCACCCAGGTTCCTGACATAACTAAAGAAGGCATTGTGATTGTCCTTAGTATCTTGTGCAATTTTTCTTTCGAAGCTGGCCTTAGATGATTTTATGAGGGATCGTAGCTTCTTCCTAGTACTGATCAGAGATGCCTTCCCTTTTTGGGATTTTGCTTTATCATGTAGTAGCTTCCTCCTTTTGTTGTATAGCTTATTTATGGCCGGGGTCCACCAGACAGGTCTCCTGCCTTTGGGATAGCACAATCCATACATTCCTGTAGGTGTCCATAGAATGTGTTTGTGAAGGATTCTGCGGTTTGAGCTGTGTTTTCCACTGGTCCAGGGGCTTTGAAGGATACCACCTCAGTTTTGAGAAGTGTGAAGTTTGTTTTTGAGAAGTTCTTCACCGTGGTTACCATGGCTGGGGGTGGGGACGGGATATGGATGTCCAGTGAGATTAATTTGTGGTCTGACCTTACCAGTGAGGGGTATACCTCTGGTGTGGAACATAGAGTCCCTATGTTTGTGATGACCAGATCCAATATGTTTTCCCCTCTTGTGGGGGTGGTGACCAGTTGTTCCATAACATTTGAGTTTATAAATTCTAGGAACCGTTGGGCGAGGGTGTTTGGGCGTGAGTAGTTTTCCCATTCAATGTTTGGGTAGTTGAAGTTACCCAATATAATGGTGTTTGGAGAGACCTTCCTGTTCTCCAGTGTTCCCAGGAAGGCCGAGTGGGGTTCCTGAGTTTGGGAGGGTAGTCTGTAGCAGGCTATAAACTGAAAGGCAGTTTTGCCCACTGTTAGTTGCACATGGATGGTTTCCGTTGCTTCGTGCAGTGCTACTAACCTGGAGGTGTGGGTATTTTTGATGTATATGGAAACTCCCCCTCCTTTTGTGGTTCGGTCCGAGTTTTGTGGCCGAAAAGCATGGTATGAAGTATAACTTGGTAATGCTGAGGTGCTTTCGGGAGCCTTGAACCAGGTTTCTGTTACTGCACAGACATCGATGTTCTCCATAAGGAGGAGAGTCTTGAGTGCGTGCATTTTGAGGTTTAGACTTCTGGCATTGAGCAGCATTACCCTTAGTTTCTTTTTCCTTCTATTGTCTATGGAGGTGGGTTTGTCTTTTGATCCTTGCCTAAAAAAGGCACTATGGGGGTGGCAAGAGTCTTAGCCAGTATTCGAAAGCCCAGGGGTGACAGGTGCAAGCCGTCCCTAGCGAAGCAACGTGGCTTGTCAAGCATGTCATCCCAGGCTGACAGACACAGGACCCCCTTTGAATGACACCAATACTTTAACCAATTGTTAAAACTTATTTTGTCTTTATACTGTGGCATCATTCTTGGTGAGGGTAAGATGCTACTCAAGGTCAGGGTCATACCAGCCTGGGCTACATGATCAGAGAGCTCCTCTATGTCTCTTTTCATGTAGTCCAGGGAGGTACGTCTCAGGTCATTCACACCAGCATGGACAATGACGGAGTCTTATTTGTACTTGCTTTGGAGTGACCTGAGTGCGTGTGTTATGTGGCGGATCCTGGCACCCGACAGACAGCTTACAGTGACCTTTTCCCTGTTCAGCCTGGTGAGTGGGACGTCAGTGTGTCTGACTGTAGAGTCTCCTATTACAAGTGTATTTGGTGTGTTGTTTAGCCTTAAGGTCTGTGACTGTGTGGCACACTGACTTTGTGGACTATGTGATACATGGGTATTGTTGTGGGGTAGCAGTTCTTTGGGTGTCTGCTTTGGAGGTCTCTGCTGCTTAGGCAGATTTTTATTTAGAGCCTCCGAGTATGTTTTTGTGTGTTTATGTGTTTGGTTTGTTGTTGCTATAGGTCTATGTGAGACTGGATTTGTGGTGTGTGTGGTTACCTTCTTCTGATTGACTGTGGCAGTCATGGGTCGAGAGAGCTCAGCCTCCAGTTTGGCAATATAGTTGCATCTCTCACATATATTTGAGTTTGTTGGGAGGAGGAGAGAGTTTTCTGTGTACATAAGGCAGTTGTAACATTGCCTTAAGATTCCCATATTCACCATTTGGACTGGAGAGTACACATGAAACTGACCTTTGGACATGTCAGGATGTTTGATTACTACTTTTGACTGATCTAGGAGGATCAGTTAAGTATTTAGAAGAGTATAAGAGAGGTTTTAGTGCTTTAAAATTTCTTCTAAGTGCAAGTGAAAGGCTATAAAGTGAAAATAGAGTGCTTCTTTTGAGATACAGATCAGTTCCAAGGGAAAAAGTGAAGAGCAGACTCTGGAGCCGGTAATAGTTAAAACCTGTTTAGGCAGCGCTGCCCAATAAGTGGGTTTTTAAACAGGGGACTTGAAAGAGCTAGGACTTAGCCCAAAACGACCAATAAACGACAAGATTCTGTGCTGAGATCACTCCTCCAGGGACAGATAGGCTGCTCAAAGCTCCCCACTCCCACTGGTGAACAAAGAAGCTTCCTTCTATCCAAATAAGGATAGGCTGCTCAAAGCTCCCCACTCCCACTGGTGAACAAAGAAGCTTCCTTCTATCCAAATAAGGGTATGGACAACACAGGAACTATTCTACTGTCCAGAATACAGCAATACCTGTATTAGGGACTATTCTAGCTCAGGAAAGGCGGGAAACAAGGATATTTTTCTGTTTTTTTCTTTTTTTTTCTAAACAGGCAACAGAAAATGCACAGTACATACTTTACACAGGCTATCACACTTGAGTGAGCAGCCTCAACAGTTAAATTAGCAAAAAGACAAACTTTAAAGTGCAGGTATTAAATGAATGCAGAAAACCAGCTTAATTCTAACAAAAGAGCAGTTTTTACTCGCTATAGACAGTCACAAAGGTAAAGGCAGTAAAAGGTACTTAAATCTGGTAGCTCACTCTTTTTCGTCTCTCTGCTGCTAGCACCACTCTGCAGGACCACGAGGAGCTTTGCTGAGTCGGAACAACTGCAAAAAATGCGCCAAAGCGGGTTTTTAAACAGGGGACTTGAAAGAGCTAGGAATTAGCCCAAAACAGCCAATAAACAACAAGATTCTGTGCTGAGATCACTCCTCCAGGGACAGATAGGCTGCTCAAAGCTCCCCACTCCCACTGGTGAACAAAGAAGCTTTCTCCTATCCAAGTAAGGATATGAGCAACACAGGAACTATTCCGAAGTCCAGAATACAGCAATACCTGTATTAGGGACTATTCTAGCTCAGGAAAGGCAGGAAAACAAGGATATATATATTTTTTCTTTTTTTCTAAACAGGCAACAGAAAATGCACAGTAAATACTTTACACAGGCTAGCACACTTGAGTGAGCAGCCTCAACAGTTAAATTAACAAAAAGACAAACTTTAAAGTGCAGGTATTAAATAAATGCAAAAATGTGCAGAAATTAATGTGGTTGCTAATTTGACCTGCACTTACATGTTTTTTTTTTCAGAAAACATCACAGTTTAAATTAAATTAAAGTCCAGTACTTTAAACATTTTGTTTAGCCAGTGACTTCTTAGATGTTTTCTAAATTGATGAGTATAGTATTTGAATTCTGCATTAAGTTGTATCCATATTTGTTTCAGAAATATCTTCTGTTACTTTTGATTTTTATTTCATAAAAATGTTTTGCATTTCCATGGTGATGTCTGTCTGTTTACTGATCTACTTGAAATCATTGACTTGTGTAATAAATACTGGTAGATGCCCTTAAGAATTTTAGTTACATTTTAACAACAGCTACTTTGAAGTTGCAGGATGGTGACATATATTAAGGGAACAAGTATAGTTTAATTATTTTTTGGCTAAGTAGTATTTTAATGATTAACAGTAATATAGAAACCTAGTAAAAAAAAATCCAGATAAGTCTTAATTTGAGTGGCTTTCTGCAATGAGCAGTATTTGAGATTTCATATTTTGAGCAGCCACACAAATTTCTTGCATTCTTTCTTGGATCCTTTCTGGATGGGGTTGATGTGGAGGGAGATGAGCAGCAGAGGCCCCCTTCTGGCTTGTGTAATGGTGTCATGTACAAGATGTGGAAGGGTGTCCCCAGCTTCGTATTCCCCAGTTTCTCATAGGAACTTAATATTCTGGAAGGTTCCTGGGTAGCTGCTGATTTTCTTATATATGCATATATGGGTGTGTGTGTGTGTGTGTGTGTGTGTGTGTGTGTGTGTGTGTGTGTGTGTGTGTGTGTGTGTGTGTGTGTGTGTGTGTGCGTGTATGTATATATAAAATGTATTTATATAGAGAGAGAGGAGAGAATGACTGAGTGAGTCAGGGTCCACAATAACATTGTCTCTGCTTCCTAGGAGAATAGCAGTGTGAAGGCATGTTATATATGCTTACAATTCAACCTGCTACCAGAAAGCTTGAAAAACTTGAAGCCTGTCTAACCATTTGCAGGATGGAGGATTCAGCAGAAAAGTTACTTGTATGATCCCAGTTATGAGTCAGATTGAAGGAAAAAACTAAGGAAGGGGAGAATGAGGCTAGAGATCCAGTCCCCACCTTGCCTGCCATACAGACAGCATCGACCCCTATGCAGGCTGTCCCAAACATCTGAGATGTGTTAAACTCATGCTGGTAATCAGGTGATGACCTGGAAAGGAGGTAGAAGTGTTCATTTGATGCACTGTTCGTATGAGCATTCTTTGAACCATGTGGTGAGACTTGACTGCACAGATGGGGGTTTGCACTTTGTGAGTTCATGTTTGATATCATTTTGTGCAGATGTGGCCTTAGTCTTGTATCTATCCTCTCTGTGGTGGTCCATCACCTATCCCTCAGCTCGTTTCCAACTCTTCCCATATTTGAAGTGTCACGCGAGAAGAGGCTGCCTTCTACAGAGCAAGGAGGGTATTTCTCTTCCTAATTCCACATAAGGAGATTGAATGGTCCAGGTTTACTTTCTCTGAGATGGACAAAGTGAGTGAAACCTGTCCTTCCTATACTCCAGATGACCATTCCATGGGTTTTAGCAGTTTGTCCTGGTTAAGCTTATCCCAAGCAAAGGCTCCTTTCTGGTACCAGTCAGGCTCTGCAGAACTCTTAGGACTAGTCCAGATTGTAAAGCAGTTAGTATTCACCTGCTCCTTCTTTTGAGAAAGATAAGGGATTCTGCACCTGCCTTTTCCATGTTTTGAAGGGGGCATGAGATTTCAGTCACACCTTGGACCTCCGTAACATTTGTAAGCACATCCAGTATGTCAGATCAAGGTAATACCCATCCATCAGCCGTGCCTGTCATCCTCTTAGTACAACAATTCTGAACAAAGCCAGAAATAAAGGGAGGGGGGATGCAATGGCCCAAAATTAGAAACAGATTTTAAATATTTCACTTACAGACTAAGAAAGTTGCTAGAATAATAGGTTATGATTACCATGCATTTTCTGAAGGATATAAAGTTTGAAACTCAAATGTCTGTCATTATTTAATGACTTCAGTACTTAATGAGTTTCCAGGGAGGAAAAACCATATTTTATGAGGAACTGACCAAAAATATGAGACAAAAATCTAAATATTTTGTGAAATTTTGCTCAGTTGAGAGGTTTGCCAAGGGCTCAATCCTCTGCTGCATCAGTACACTTATATTGTGTTGCTGGACATGATGCATGACTAATTTATTTTATTTTATTTAACATTTGTTTACTGGGAAAGTCAGACTTGGAACAAAGCCAATTTTCAGAAGAGGCCCGGGGAGAAATGCTCCAGACGTACATTTTTGTAATGTGAGAGGAAACCAGAGTACCCAGAGAAAACTCGCACAAACGCAGGGAGGACATGCAGACTCCGCACAGAAGGCACTCCAGCCTTGGCTGGTTAAGCATTTTCTTAAGGAGGTTCTGCTTCTTTGTCCTCTTTTGAAGACCACCCCTGTACACACATGCGTGCGTGAACACACTTGGGAATTGAGTTCCAGGACTGACAGACTTGCCTTTCCTCTGCTCAGGCAGGCTATTCCAGTGGTACTGGAGTTAATCATTTGGATTATGATGTTCTTGAAAGGCAATCACCTTTACTCACTGGATCTCCAAGCTTTAGACCTTTATTTTCAGAGAATTTCTGGTTCTTTCACAGGGATCATGGTGTCCCATAGGATTATGTGCATTTCCTCCAGTGATATCAAAATAATCTTTAAAATGCTCAGTTTGCCTGTCTTCTCTGTAAATACAGAATTGGGGGCAGGGGGATTTTTGTACCTTGGATGTTTTATCACCAGTTTGGGTTTTTTTCTTTTTTTTTTTTAATGGAGCACAAGTGCAGGAATATGAAATATTTTATTTTCTTTGCTCCAATAAGAGAGGGGCTTCAAGTGGCAAGCAAACTATTTCTAATTGCATTTCTAACTGTGCTATATTTGGCCTTTTTTGCAGCAGATAATCCTATAAGAGAATGCTGTCAAAGGCCACTGCACCACATAGCTGCTTCCAGCACTTGCTTCAGAAATGTCTCCTTTATGGACAGCAGTGTTGTGGCTACTTGGTCACTTCACACCTTCATAGAAGTTATTGCGTGGACCATGGTTCCTGGAGTTGGATCTCCTTCGGCACCTTAATGCTTTAGGACGCTGCCTTCATAAAGCCTTTGCTTTTAGGATTTCGCCCTGCAAAGACTTCTCTGGAGGGTTTGTTTTTTATTTTTTGGTATTTTTCCCAACAGATTTACCCACTGTTGAAGACTTCTGAAGTTAGGTAACCCAAATATGTGTCACCATATCAATTGGTCTTTGAGGAGGCCTTCTGCATTTGGTGATTATTACCCTGCATTTTTCCTGTGTTGTCTGAATACCCATACATTCACGCAAGTTGAGTGTTTATATAGTTTGTCCATAGGTTGGTACTAGGTTATTGGCCCTAGGGCCTATACAAGTCTAGCCATAACAATTCCCTGGATATTTCTTCCCACAATATTTACTTCCCTGGACTCCTGTCTAGCAGGGCGACTGACATGATCCCCGGGGTGAATTTCCTATCTCCCATCCAATCGTCAAGGTTCCTTTTGAAGAGGACCAAGGAGGTGCTCTGCTTGACATGTATGGGCAGTTTATTCCAGAGTATGGGGAGTCTCTGGGTCAGGAGACTCTCTCTCCAGCATGTTTTGTTCATTGTGATGACAAGGTTTAGATCCCTGGAGCATGTGGTTCTGAGGGATTGGGATTTCTTTAAGTGGAGCATGTCCAACAGCTCAGGGTTGACATGGCCTTGTATGTTAAGCAGAGATTGCCTCTGAGTAGACAATATGCCACAGAGTACAGCTGGAGTTTTTTAGACTGTCAGCATAGGGCATCTGCTTTAAGCCTGTGATTCTTTTAGTGAGGTATTTCTGCGGCCTTTCCAGCTGTTGCAGATGTCTTGTGAGGTGCATACCAAAAGGGGAGTTGTACTCTATAATGGGTCTAATGAGGGAGGAGTACAGTGGGACAATGACCTCCTTTTTTCTGGATGAAAAGCCCTTAGTGATGAGGTGTACCACATAGAAGGATTTCCAGACTGTTGTGGGGATGTGGTTATCGAAGGTGAGGCCACTGTCCACCTGTGTCCCTAAGTCTCTTCACACTTTCGGTGTTTAGTGTACTGCCACCTATGTGGTAATTCATGGGTACATGGTTTTTCCCAAAGGGGATAACTATACATTTCTTGACGTTAAGCTTGAGCCCATGGTTCTGGCACCAAGTATCTGTTTCTGTAAGGCCCTTTTGTAAAATATCCACATCATTTGGGGATTCAGTAATGGCGCCCAGTTTGCAGTCATCTGCTAACTTTGTTAGCCAGAGTCCCTTAGTGTTGGCCTGTACTTCAGAGAAGTAGATGCCAAACAAGAGTGGTCCCAGGACTGAACCCTGAGGTACACCACTTGTCACTTGTGTGGAACTGGATTTGGAGTCGGCTACTTTTACAGTCTGGGTTCTGTCAGTAAGCCAGTTGGCAACCCATCAAGTGACGTAGGGATTTATACCCAGCTTAGTAAGTTTATCAATGATTCCAGAGTGGGGGATGGTGTCGAAGGCCTTGGCGAAGTCCAGACAGGCTGTGTGGACCGCCTTACCCTCGTCCACAGTTATGTAGACTGATTCGAAGAAGTCAAGTCAGATTCAGGAGACAAGATCGGTCCTTCACGAACCCAAACTGGGTGGGGTCTAGTGTTTGAAGGTTGCCAATGTCTTTGTTTATAAGTTCCATGATAATGCGTTCCATGCCCTTGCAGATCAGATATATCCAAGTAACATCATTATTGTATCAAAATAAAAATAAACATTTGCATTTCTTATTTTCCATTTCTATAGCTTCCACTTCCATTCCATATTTTCTATAGCTTCTATTGCCATACTCAAAATCCAGGCTTACTATTTTGAATGATTTCTCTGCATCAGGACCCACCAATAACAGTGATACTTTCTGGATCATCAGTGTTGCCAAACATTACATAAAACCACATTAGTCCCTATCAATTTTGGCATCACATTTGCCATTTTTAGCAACTATATATATATATATATATATATATATATATATATAGAGAGAGAGAGATTCACTTCACAACACTGAAACCTGCTTGTATGTCATGCTTTCCTTTGCAGGCTGTGCTGCTACAGTGGATGGTGGAATCAGGCTTAGTGGCTGTGGAGATGAGCACACCACACTGGCCTTGTGCATGATGTTGTAGCATATGCACTAGCAATGGATATAAGATAAGATGATGTGCTGAGCTTGGAGACATCAGAAGAGGAAATCCCAACAATTACACACTGCAGAAGGCCTTTTCACAGATCAACAGATGTTGTGAATACATCCCAATTATATATTTCCTTCTACATATTTGTGTGTGTGTGTGTGTGTGTGTGTGTGTGTGTGTGTGTGTGTGTGTGTGTGTGTGTGTGTGTGTGTGTGTGTGTGTGTGTAGATGTGCCCATATGTATTTACATTTGGGAAAAAGAAGTGTGTCCCATGTACTTCTTGTGTGCGTAGATGTGCCCATATGTATTTACATTTGGGAAAAAGAAGTGTGTCCCATGTACTTCTTGTGTGCGTAGATGTGCCCATATGTGTTTACATTTGGGAAAAAGAAGTGTGCCCCATGTACCCTTACTTCTTGTGTGCGTAGATGTGCCCATATGTATTTACATTTGGGAAAAAGAAGTGTGCCCCATGTACCCTTACTTCTTGTGTGCGTAGATGTGCCCATATGTATTTACATTTGGGAAAAAGAAGTGTGCCCCATGTACCCTTACTTCTTGTGTGCGTAGATGTGCCCATATGTATTTACATTTGGGAAAAAGAAGTGTGTCCCATGTACCCTTACTTCTTGTGTGTGTAGATGTGCTCATATGTATTTACATTTGGGAAAGAGAAGTGTGTCTCATGTACCCTTACTACTTGTGTGTAGATGTGCCCATATGTATTTACATTTGGGAAAGAGAAGTGTGTCCCATGTACCCTTACTTCTTGTGTGTAGATGTGCCCATATGTATTTACATTTGGGAAAAAGAAGTGTGCCCCATGTACCCTTACTTCTTGTGTGTGTAGATGTGCTCATATGTATTTACATTTGGGAAAGAGAAGTGTGTCCCATGCACCCTTACATCTTGTGTGTGTAGATGTGCCCATATGTATTTACATTTGGGAAAGAGAAGTGTGCCCCATGTACCCTTAATTCTTGTGTGCGTAGATGTGCTCATATGTATTTACATTTGGGAAAGAGAAGTGTGTCCCATGTACCCTTACTTCTTGTGTGTAGATGTGTCCATATGTATTTACATTTGAGAAAGAGAAGTGTGCCCCATGTACCCTTACTTCTTGCTACCATTCAGTCTTCATTTGTCTTGTTCAGAAAAGGCTGCTGCCTATAACATGACATTCTAAACAGAGCAGGAGAAACTTGGAATGAAGCTTTACTTTTTGCTTTGTCAATGGCTGCCATCTTTTAGAAATAGTCACTAACTTGGGCTTTCTGCATTAACATGCTTCATGGGCATATTAATGTAATTTGTTTTATTGCCTTCTGCTGTGACTTAAGTTAGCAGTATTCACGCAAGCTGAAAACAATATCTGATGTTTGGTTATAAGGTTTTCAGCATTTTGCTTGTAGTTGTGCATTATTAAAAAAAGGTAAGTTATGTTTATCCACAGACTTTGAGTGGCACTTGAATCCTTCTTCTTTGTTCTTCTGCCATATCAAAAGTCTTTATGGTGTTGTCTAATCCATGCAAAGGATGCTACCTTTGACTGTAACATCCCAAACAGGGTAATGAAAACAGAGTAAAATTTTTCTTAACCAGTTTTATAGCTGGCGAAGGATGGAGGGGGAGTGTGAAAACATCTTTGAATCAGTTCAGCTATGCCGTCTGGGTTAAGGGCACAGTAAGGTGCGACACCTGGTAATGGCCTAGGAATACTCCAGTTACATTGAGCTCTGGAGATATCAGCCTAGTGAGGAAAGCAGGGTGTAAATGTGGTCTTTCATGTTGCAGTAATGCAGCAGGAATTGCAGAACATCTGTCCCCTAGTAAGCAGGGGATATGAGAATGGAGAATACAAGAAAAATGTGAGACATTGTAGACAGCAGTGCATCAGTACTTTCCCCCACTGTTAATGGGCTACAACTAGTCAGGAAAGGGAACAGATAAGTCAGGTAGGCAAGTGGTAGGGCAGAATGGTTAAGGGGGCTATTAAATAAATAGTGTGCTTTTCTTTAAATATTCATCATGAAGGTTTATTTGCATTGGCTTAAAGGATAACTGTTTAAACAGAAAAGTTAGTTTGATCCAGCAGAAAAAAAAGATTAGGATATAAGCATGCTGTAATTTCTGTTTATCATCCATTGTATGCAGTAGGGTTTTTGCAAAAGCTGTTTCACCGTCTTAGGCTTTTTAGTTCTCCCAAACCTCTGGCTCATTGTACTCCAGACAGTTTCACAGTGGAGGTTCAACAGATAAAGCTACCGTTTGTGTGAAGCAACTCCCTTTGCGGGGATTGTTAATGTTGAGTGTTAAAGTGTTAAAGACAGATTTCCAACCACACAGAGGCTCTTAAATGAAATTGTATGTATTATTTCTTCCAAAGACCAGTGGGTGTTTCTGCACCAGGCTCATAAGAAGTATGCCCCTCTTCCTTTAGTCACTTATCCTGTGAGACAGTAATTCTTTTTGAATAAATGCTAGATATTACATACTTACATTGCATCAGCTTAGCCATGTCCAGCCCGGAATTAATGGACATGCTGCACCTCAGAAAATCCAAATCCCATCGAGCTACGCGCTCGAGAGACTTGAACCTCAGCACTGAAATAAATAGGACATGCTGAAGGGACAGATTCATAACCCAGAGGCTCCCTTCACTCTGGAATAAAATCCCAGTCCAGGTTAGGCAGAGTCCCTCATTGACTCTCTTCAAGAGGAATCTTGATGAGTGGATGGTGGATCGTAGGTTTACCCCGGGTATCACTTCTGTGTCACTGTTAGACAGAGGCACAGTATGCTAACCTCGAAAAAGGGCATAGCAAATTTAATTTAAAATGGGTGGCGAAAGCCAAACACACTCTGGATAGGCTTATAAATGCCCTAGGGCAGATAGCCTAGTCTATGAACATTGTTTATTGGACATTTTCATTGCTTTTTTGTTGTTAAGTTACTATGACTTAGTAAAATATCCATCACCCCATAGTCTGTTGTACATTACTTCCTTATTGACCAGCAGCAAAAACACCAACCACTTTGAATAAGGCTGCAGCCCGTTTCTGCAATAGGCTTAAGTTTTTTTTCCACCAAAATGGGCTTTGCCATTACAGTGGTGACTCTTGTGTAACCGCTCTTCTAAATTTGGTTCATGAGAAGCCTTTTTAAACCACAGATTGCAGTACATGATAAAAAGGAACATAGCAGTAAGAAATTATCTGTCTTCAGCATTATTAAAGTACTATGGTGTGGGCATTAGGGCCACTTGGCACGTAGAACTCTTCAGTCTTTTAGTTCCCTACTGTTCCACTGCCAGCTCCAAGTTGGAGTTCCATCACTGAAGTACACACCTTAGGATGTTAACGCTCATTGTTCTTATTTATGTGGAAATTTCATCTTCCCTGAGGCTTCTTCTTTTTTTTTTTTTTTAAGGAGGAAACCCGGAGTTTACCTGTAACTGTATTTTTCCTACTTCTTTTTCCTTTGTTACCATGTTTTGCTGGGTTTCTTTTCCCTTCCCCAACCTTTTGCATGCAGGCCTCAGGCCTTTTGCCCTGTTTGGTACCTTGTTAAAGCCATACACTGACTGTTATGATCACATCAGACCCCAAAAAAGACACAGCTGTAGTCTTTTTTTAACTTCACAAGGAGCAGTACCTTTACTAGGACCCCAAGGAAAAGACACTAGGAGACCGTCATAGTGGAACTAACAGAAACAGCCCTTTCACCCTAGACAGTTCTGGAAGAATCAGCCAGCTCTGGTGGAACCAAATAGTAGCAGTCATTGCCTGTAATACAGAAGTCAGCATTGACGTTAGAACTGGCACAACAAACAGAGGTTTTGCACCTTAAACCACAGCCAGTGATTCAGGAACAGATTGCAACTGTCCTCTTAGTGGAACACTTCCCAAGGCACACAGAGCCAGGGCCATCTCAATGGACACTCTCTCACCCAAATGACAATCTCATCCTATGCCTTTATTACTAGGGAGACTGATTACAAAATATTGGCCAGACTATTTGGGAAGTTACAGTGCAGGCCACTGAGTCCCACTCTCCTGGTCTCTTAGTAAAGGATCTCTGAGAGAGCTTCATAGAGCAGTAGATGCTGACACTGTGCAAGCCAAAGCTTTCGTCTCAAATGATGTCTTTAGGGTTGGCTTTGCTATTTATGTGCCTCATTTATCCTGCATTAGTGCCACTGAAGACTCCGTGTGTAGCGTCAGTTGGTTCAGCACTGATACCAGCTTCTGTACAGTATGCTGCACTGTATGAAAAAGATCTTTTTCTGACATCAACAGTGCTTATTTACGCTGCGTCAGCCCTTATTTCCAGAGTCAGCTGTGGCCTGTGCAGTCTTGGTGTCAGTGGTCATAGTGTCAACGTTGTCCTGCTTTGCAGGCTTTGTTAAACTGAAGCAGGCATGGTTGACATCAGTACTTCTGATGCCACTACACTTTTATACCTTTATCAACTGAACCAGACCCCATTAGTGCAGGTGCTGTTGCAGATCTGGCCAAGTCTACCAGTGCTCAGTGATCATGCTGATGTTTTACATCACATACACACAAGTATCCACCAGGAGTCTCCTGCAGCCTTGCCTGTTGCAGGAAGCAGCAAAAAGGCCTTCCTTGTAATCTGAGTCCTTGGGACCCTACTCCAAGAGACCTCAAAAGGATTCCATAAATTAAAATATATTAACACCTCCCCTCCCCAAGTCATCAAACATAAAATTAGGTAATGAGGAGGGAATGGCTTTGCTCATCTCACCCCCCTGACTACTACAAATTCAAATTATTTTTCTATCCCATGCAGGAGAAAGTGGGTGACTCAATAACCCTAGCCCCTTAACACAGAGTCTGCTGCAACAGGCATGCAAGTCACTGTTCCTCTTGGGTGGTTTGTTTCCATGTTACACTTCTTGAAAAATGCCACCAAGGTGGGTCAGGAGAAAACAAACACAGCAGTCCCAGTGCCTAGGAAGTCAGATTGCATTTTTTGCCTGCCTAGATATTAGGATTTTAGGTCAGAGATCCCTAAGCCAGACACCAAATTTTTTTTTTTTTTTAAGCAAAAGCCCTTGAAAGACCTTTAGCACCCTGGTGCCCCACTATCTACCTGCCAGACAAGTAGTGGGAATGATGGGCACATTTGGAAAGCAAGTATTCATATGACATTGCAGAGAGCACCAAGATGGTCGCAGTGACTGTATTTTTAAGACTTTTCTTGTTTGCTGGCATCAGCATGTACGTAAGAAAAGACATGAAGAAACAAGGCAAAAGCCCTGCCTCTGTGGTGATTAAGTTTCAACCTTCCTAGTGATCTTTTAATAAGATACAAAGGAGACAGTGTCAAATGTGATTATAATGGGGGGGGGGGGCAAAGTACCCAGCGGAATGCGGGAAGGGGGCCAACATCAGGACACCTTCCAAGTAGAGGAAGAGGTTTCCATCTCTCCCCAAGAGGTTGCTTCAAGCCCATGGTGTGCAGCAACACACCTAAAGCTGACCAAGAAGTTTCACCAGACCATGCAGGTCAGAGTTACTTCTCAGGATTCTTTTTGGTGTTAAAGACAAGGGACCTTAATCCCTTTCTTGGTGTTGGCAGCCTAAATCACTACTTAGTAATTGAAATTTTTTAAATAGTCTTTGTGCATAGGTTCTTAGGATGATACTAGGCTATTGGCCCAGAGGCCCTTATAAGCCTAGCCAAGAATTTTGCCCATGTTCCCACAAAGTCAACACCTGTTTCCCCTGTCAAGCAGAGACACAGGTGGGATTCCAGGGGTGTATTTTCTGTTTCCATCTAGTCATCCAAGTTCCTTTTAAAGAGGGCTAGAGAGGTACTATGCTTGACATGGAGAGAGAGTCTGTTCCATAGATGGGGGAGTCTTTGGGACAGAAATCTGTCCTGTTGGCAAGTTCTGTTAATTTCACAGACCAGATTGAGGCCTTGCGTGTGGGTTGCATGAGTGGAGCTTGACTTACGGATATGCAGCAACTCCATCAGAGCTGGGTCTGAGATGGCTTTGTATGCCAGACACAGGTCACCTCTGAGCAGTCTGTACGAGACTGAGTAGAGGGACAGGGCTATTAGCCTATCAGTATAGGATAGGTGGTTTGAAAACCTGGATTTTCCTGGTCAAGAACCTGTGGTCTCTCCAGATGCAGCATGTGATTGGCAAGGTACATGCCGAAGGGGCATTGTACTCAGTAATGGGTCTGATAAGGGAGGAGTACAGGGATGTTGTGATCTCCTTGTTCCTGGATGAAATACCCTTACTTATGAGGTGGGCCATGTAGAAAGTCTTCTGTACAGCAGAGGCAACATGGTGATCAAAAGACAGGTTGCTATCAACCTGGGTGCCCAGGTCCCTCTCAACTGACTGCATGGTTAGTATGTTATTAGCGTGATAATTTGGAGGGACTCCATTTTCCCCAAAGGGGATAATGATGCTTTTCTTAGCATTCAGTTTGAGGACATGCTTCTGGCACCAGTCATTTGTTTGGGTATGGCCCTTTTGGAGGATTTTCACATCACTAGGGGAGTTTAAGATAGCATCCAGCTTACAGTCATCTGCAAACCTGGTCAGCCACAGACCACTGGTTTTGGCTTGCACCTTAGAAAAGTATATCCCAAACAGTAGAGGCCCCAAGACCGATCCTTGGGGTACACTGCTCATTAAGGGTCTACTACTAGAGGTGGTTTCCCCTGTTTTGACAGAGTGGGTTCTATCAGTGAGACAGTTAGCTACCCATCTGATAACATACAAATTGATGCCTAGCTGGGAAAGTTTATCTGTTATGCCTGAGTAGGGAATAGTGTCGAAGGCTTTGGCCATGTCGAGGTAAACAGTGTGCACCGTCTTTCCCTCGTCTATGGCTTTGGTGACTGTTTTAAGAAGTTGACCAAGTTTAACAAGCACAATTTCCTTTTGACAAAACCAAACTGTGTGAGGTCAAGCGTTTGGAGGTTGCCAATGCCTTTGTTTATAAGGTCCATGATAATGTGTTCCATGGCCTTGCAGATCAGGCTAGTTAGGCTGATGGGCTTATAATTACCTGGGTCAGTGGACGCTCCACCTTTGTGTAGGGGGATCACAGTGGCTGTCCTCCATTTGGCTGGGAAGAAGCTTTGGTTGAATGCGGTGCCTAATGGAGCTGACAGCCCATGGCTAAGTTCATGTTGGATACAGCCAGGGATATTGTCAGGTCCCATGGAGACTGTATTTTTTTGCCTTTGAGAGGGCATTAAACACTTGCTCCCTGGTGATGAGGGGAGGGGGGCAGGTGCTGGGGATGTCCTGGTTTACTGATGGGGGTGCAGAGGGGTGAAGTTTTCACGGAACCTGTCTGCCAGTAGGTTGGCTATATCTACGGCGTTTGTGTACGTGGTGTTATTGACCAGTTCAGAGCAGATGTGGGTGTTACCTTTCAGACTGTGGATGTATGTGAAGAAGGCCTTGTGATTGTCCTTAGTGGATTTGGCCAATTTGGACTCAGTTAGCCTTAGAAGATTTCACCAGTGAACTTATTTGCTTGTTCAGACAAAGGAGATATTGCTTCCAACTTGGAACCTGCTCGTTCTTGGTCCAGGACAGCATTTTTTTCCTTTTATTATAGAGTTTGTTTATTCCTGCTGTCCACCAGACAGGTTTACTCTTCCTTGAGGATGATGATTTGGTCCTGTCAGGTAATGCTGAGTCCATACAGCTATGTAGGTGCTCATATAGTTTTTTGGTGTAGGCTTGGACATTAGTGCTAATTCCTACTGAAGGGACGGTGGCTGAGAAGTTGCTTATACCTGCTGTCAGGAGATTGTAGTCACCTTTGGAGAAGTGTTTTTTTTTTTACTCTGCCAAAGGGGGGTCATGGGAGATGGTAACTTCGAAGATGATTGCTTTATGGGCAGATATTACCAAGGAGGATGGCACTGTAGGGGTGCTACAGTGGCTACTCATGTTGGTTAGTACCAGGCCCAGGATATTTTCACCTCTCATAGGGGTGTCAATCAGCTGATCCAATGCATTGGCATTGACAAAGTCAAGGAATCTCTGGGCGCTCATGCTTGGGCTAGAATAGGTCTTCCACTCTATTTTTGGGTAGTTAAGTCACCCATGATCAGGGTAGAGGTTTGAATCTTGATGGAGTCAAGTAAGACCAGTTAGGTGGTGTGGGCATCTTGAGTCATGGTTGGGGGTCTGTAGCTAGCTATGATTTGAATAGGTGTTTTGTCAACAGTTAACTGCACTTGGAATGTCTCCTATGTGTCATACCGTTTGACCAGCCTGGAGGTGTGTATGTCTTTGATAAATATTGAAACTCCACCCCCTTTGGCTTTGTAGCCCTCCATTTGGGGTCTGCAAGTATGGTAGGATGAGTAACCTGGTAAGGCTGGGGTGCTCTCTGAAGCTTTGAAGCAGGTTTCAGTGACTGCACAAATGTCAGCATCCTCCAGGGCAAGGAATGCTTGCAGTGAATGCGGTTTCATGGTAAGACTCCTAGCATTTAGCAGCATGACCTTTAAATTTTGTTTAGAAGAATTTTTCGTGTTGATAATTTTGTGCTCATGACATCACCTAAAAAAGGCACTGTGGAGGAGGCAAGATCCATTGCCAGAAGCCTGAAACCTGGGGAGACAGATGAAGGCCATCTCTGGCAAAGCATTGTGGTCTGTCGATCATGTCCTCCCAAGCTGTCAGGTACTGGATCCCCTTAGAATGGCACAAGAAATTATGCCAGTTGTTAAAGTCAGTCATTTTCTGTTTGTATTGAGGCATCATTCTGGGTGAAGGTAGGATGCTGCTTAAGGCTAGGGACATGTATTCAGCAAGCTCAATCATGTCTCTCTTCATATAGTCCAGAGAGATAGGTCTGAAGTCATTCACACCAACATGGATTATGACAGTCATAGCAGTACCTGTTGTTAAGAGACTTAAGTGCATGTGTGATATGGGGGAGTCTAGCACCTCGCAAGCAACTTATCGTGACTTTCTCCTTGTCTAGCCTGGTGAGGGCCACATCTGTGTGTCTCACAATAGTCTCTCCTATGATTAGTATGTTGGGTTTGTGGCTGGGCCTTAGAGGCTGTGAGACACAGGCGTGTGTACTATGTGTGATGCTTGGTGCTATGGGTTGTGATGTGCGTGTGTGTGTCTGCTTCGAAAATCTTTTGCTTAGGTATGGTTTTGTTGAGAACCTCCACATAAGTAGGAGAGTGTTGTACAGGTGTTGGGTGGTGTTAATGTTGTGGTGTTTGTAGTGTTTGTGCAGACAGCCTTCTTAATGCCAGATGTACTCTCTTGAGACCGAGACAGCAAGGATTCTAGGTTTTTAATGTAATTGAATCTCTCACATATTGTGTTCCTAGGAGGTAGTAGTAGAGGGCTGTCCATGTACATAAGACAGTTGCTACACTGTCTCATAATGCTCATATCAACCAGACTAGCAGAAGAAACCACAGGAAGTTGTCCGTCCATGATTGTCAGAATCTGTGGAAGAGAGGTCAAGGATAGTAGAGTGGGTACTATCTGAGGAGAGTACCTATATGTGTGAGTAGGGCAGGATAAAGTCGATACAGTAGCTGCAAGTGAGGGCCTCACTTACACAGGGGTGCTGGTAAGGGAAAAAATGCAGCTGAGATACCTTGCAAAGGGTTAAAATGGCACACCAGTGGTGCACGATGTGCAAACGAGCATAAACCTGCACAAACGCAGGGTTTAAATACCACAAAAATGAAAGTAAAATAGAAACACTGAAATTTACCAATCAACCCTTGTCCCTGAGCTCTTAGCTAAACACCCTGTGCCAGATCAGTTGCAACCAATTTACTTACTCCCGTTAAGTGCCTGCAGGCCCCAGTCAACACAAGATGGCGTAGCAGGAAACACAAGAATCACACAGATAGATCTGGATACAGCAAAACCTGTATACAGACTATGCTAAAGATATTTAAACTCTGTTTAAGTTGATTTAACACAGGAAGACAGATGTAGACTTAAATTTAAACAGCAGCAAACAAGACCAAACTGATTTAAACAAATTAACCAGTTAACCAAAAAAGGCTCAAAACTGAGCCCTGTTCCAGCAGCCTTCTAATCAGATGAGTTCTAACTGCACCCTCCTGCCACTATGGTGCAGGGGAACCATCTGCAAAAAATATGGCCTGGATTAGTGCTCAAGTTATACAAATAGAAGTAGATTCAGCAGTTCTGAATATAGTCTAAGCTACAGCAAACAAGGTGCACCAATTTCAGAAAGAAACAGTTCCAAATAAGCAGGCACAATAAGCCTTCAAACACAAATTCCCAGCTCAGAAGGGCAGAATCTACCATCTCCTCCTACAAGAGTGTAGATCACAAACCTTCTTAAGTAAAATAACTGGCCTGAAGCCCAAGTGCTTAAATCAGAACTAAGACACTTTTAAGATAACAGACACACTAAGCCTTCAACCAGCAATTCCCAACTTAGAAGGATGTAAGCTGCCTCTCCTACCACAAGAGTATAGACCACAAACCTTCCTAATGTAGAACAACTGTACTGAAGCCCAAGTGCTTAAACCAAAAGGCTTAGAATAATAGTTACAATGTAATCAGGCCACTAATAAGCAGTAATAAATGCAGCAGAATAAATGCCTGCTGCAAGGAGACTAGTTGTGCTCTTTGGACCTCCATTATGTCTGTTTATACATAAAAATTGGCAGAAAGGCAAAGAAGTACTTCAGGGGGATCCTGCCCTTCAGTCTCACCCCAGTCCTTAGGGTCTTCTCATGCATGAAAATAGTAGCAGCCCACCAGCAGTTGCTAGGGACCGGCAATTTCCATTGCTTACGTCAGTGGCTCCATGCTGTTCCTACTCAAGCTTAAGCATAATGTCTGCTCTGTTATAAAACTGTTTGACCACCTGGGTAGTCATGGTCAGTTATGCTAAATTGCATCATTATGCCATGCAGTGCACCCCCATTTTAGGGTGCATTTAGGTTTTTACATGCCTTGGTATCCATTCTATGAGAAGACAGAATCAGTGCACTTCCATCCACCTTGGTATATCTTCAGTCCCAAGGTAGTACTACAGAAGTAGTCCTGAAAATTTTAGGGTGTGTGGCAGTGGCCATTTATATGGTCCCCATACATGCCTGTATTAGACTGCATCATTGGACCCTTTTCATTCAGTAGCAACAACAGAGATAGCATGTGGCTAATGTCTTTTATGACTTCTACATATGTCCAAATTGGCCAGAGGCACCAAATTACTGATCCGACAACCATCTTTTGTGGTTGTGACAGGTATGTCTTCCCTAGAGTATGAAGGGCATTTCCAGAGCAAGATGGTGCCAGTGTAACATCCCATGGAAGATCAGCACCTAAGTGGACATGATGAGCTGCTTCATTCTCATGAATGGTCACAAGATCAGACAATAGCCAGCAATATATTAAGAAATGTCACTGTTTTTTTTTTTCTTTTCTTATTCTAACAGAGGACCATAAGGTCAGTAAAATGGTGGTAGAGGTGTGGCCCTAGTGCTTCTCTATAATTCCCCTGACATCCCAGACAGCTGAAACCATTCAAAAACCCAAAAGACTGAAGGTGAGACTGGTCTTGGTTGCGCACTTCTGGCCAAGGTATGGATGGTTTTCCCTTTAGTTCCACACATTGTAGGCAGGCCTGTCATGCTTCTGTCCTTTAGGGGATTGATAACTTCTCCATTAGGCAAACTTCACCTAGGCATAGTCACCTCTGGTATCCTCATGGCTTCTACAGTTCTGAACATAACTAATCTGAGCTATACGAAACAGGTAACTGATATTTTAGTATTGTCACAGAAACCTTTTGCCAATAGAATCATGTCCAGAGTAGCTTGAGAGGCCAATCTAATCTAGTCCATTAGTTTCCATGTTTGCTTCCTTACCTACCAGAATAAGGGAGAGTGCCTTCACTGCCTCAATAGCTCATTAAAGGTTCAACATTAATATGGCTCCAGAGTTCTAGGAGACTGACCAACATTTCATCTTTTTGTCCCACAAAGGAAAGGCCTGCAGGTATTGAAAGTTATGCTTTCTAGATTGCTATTGGATGTATTAACGGATCTACGTTATATAGTCGACTTACCATTTCGTTGACTTGCAGATCATCAAGACCACATTATTGAAAACTTAAAATAATGAACTCCTGGAATATATTTTACCTCCGGGAAGCTAACCACTTGTCCCACCAACAATTAAAATAGAAATTGAAGCAAATTAAATGGTGGGGGGCTTCACCTCCACCCCCCCCCATGTGGGGACTGTGTCCCCCACTCCTCCCCCCAACTAAATATACCAACTCCGAGATTACACTACAGTGGAGAAAAGGGCAAGATTCACCATGGTGGCCAAGTGGTTAGTTTCCCGGAGGTAAAATAAGATGTTCCGGGAGTTCATTATTTTAAGTTTTCAGCAATGTGGTCTCGATGATCTGCAAGTCGACAAATTGGTAAGTCGACTATATGAAGTCGATCCGTATTAACATATGCTACCTTACAAGGGGTTGCACTTTAAATGTCACAGCTGAGCATCCCCACATTTCTTTCCAATTTCCTTAACATAATTTCAGGACAAGACACTTGAATACCCAGCCTTCTAAATCAGATTGCATGAGCTAGTAACAGTGAAAGCAAAGGGGGGGGGGGGCATCTTTAAAGTATGTATGCCATTCTGCTGTTGAAAAAGTTGTTTTTGCATTAGCATTTAAACTACAGAAAATATAATTTCTTTCTAACAAATAAGTATTATCTTTAGTTGTTGTTGTTGTGTCTTTCGGCTTTTCCCGGTTAGGGGTCGCCACAACGGAACTCCGGTCCGCTAATGATTGGCAATTGATTTTTACGTGCTCAGTTGCCAGCCTTAGCGCACAACCTTCAACGAAGGTACGCCCATTCACGCATGTCTCCACGCAGAAGACGCTCTAGCTGGTAGTCGAACCGGTCAGCGTCTTACTGTGAGGCGACAATGCTACCGCAGCACCACCACCGCCGAGAAGTATTATCTTTAGTGTCAATGTCAAAAACATTAGTTATAACATCAGTGCTTGCTGCATTTGTCAGTTAGGACATATATGTTTTGTTGTTGTGAATTAGATGGTAAAAGACAGTGTACTAGGTATTACCAGGGAACCTTATCAGCATGAAACTATACCTCTGAAACTGTTTGAAATTTTGTAACAGATATCTCAGGAAATGCGTTTACGCCACTGAGCAGTAAAGTGCATGCAATTGATTTTAAGCAGAAAGACATGCAGATGACTATCTTCATGTAATGTGTTAGATTATCATTAGGGATAATGTATAATTATTAACCATGGGATGTGTAAAGGCCAATGTAACACCAAATGGAATAGGTTAATTTGAGCACCAAAAGGGAAAATAGCCAAGTTTAAAATGGCCTGCAAGATCACCTAGCTAGTATTTAGTTATGAACTTACATTTACTGGTAATTGTGATTATTTATAGTGTAATCCTAACTCCATACAGCTATTTTGCAGTCTCTACCCTGCACAGAAGTCATGCACACAGACACACCAACACCAATGGAAATAGTGAAGAATGCAACTTATCTGACTTTGGCAGTGAAATAGCTATGCGTCCCTTTGTGTATGAGGCACATTTCAGTTACCTTTGACATTTCTTAGTAAAACTTTGATGGAATTGCATAAAAGTCATGAGGTTCATATTTCACCTAAGACTGCCATCTCTACATGTAGGTCAGCATTTAGGTTGGTTGTGCCATTTTGCCCTTGTCAGTACAGGGGATTTGGTGGTGATAGCACATTTCCAGTGACAGAAAAGATATTTTTTTGGTGGGGATATATGATGTTTGATTTGTTGGCAATGCTAGCTTATCACAAGTCTGTTTTAGATATGTGCTGTATATTCATCCTTAACAAAGTCATACATCCACCACTTGCAGAACCTAAATATAGTACAGCTTGATAGCGTGGCACATTCTGATGGCCATTAAGGCAGCCTTGGTGGTGGTTCCATCAATACTGGCCTGTTTCACTGAACTAGTTTGATATTTTCTAGTAACACTTTTTAGATACCATATGGATAATTAAGTATTAAGCTATAATTAACATTGAGTTTTCAGGTGCAGTGGTACTAGAACAGTTATATCCTGAAATTCTGAGTAAAAGTTCACAAATCTTTTTATTTTTTTACCCTATCCAAACCTTTCAAATACTTGAAAATATCATTGTTGGTCATTATAGTTGTATAGTATATCCATGAGCTTATGTGTTCTACATTTGCCCTGTTGAGAAAAAACACAAACATTTACAGTTTGTCGTGAAACAATGATAATTGCATTAATTGTGCTCTGAAAAGTAGCAATTCTGAAAACCAAAAAACTAGTTGCTATACAAGAGATTAGTTTCTGCTCTACTTTTCACAGATTTTCTTCCTAGTATATTCCCCTTCTAAATGCAGAAACCTCCATGAAATGTGAAGAAGTCACATAAGTTGTGTAAAACTGACGGCTGCAATGATTTTTTTCACAGTCACCATCCCAACAAAAATGTGTACGACCAGACAGATTTAGGATTGTTTAACTGTGATCAAGTGATGGTAGCAGTTTGGACTTTCATCCATATATTTATGTTCCCCTCCTTGCAGAATATTTTTTTTTTTTAGTTTGGGCTACCCTCCCCCTTGCAGAATAACTGTTTTTAACCAAGGACACCTCAGGTCTTTAATTCTACATTCATCTGAAAGAAATTGTGGCTCCAGTGATGTACTTCAGCTTGTAATATACACAGGCACTTGTTTATATATGTATACATATATATTTTTTTATTTTTATTCTCAGCTCCCATTATCTCATCATGCAATATATGGCTGTCTGTGCTTGCTGCACTGTTTGAGACCTGTGTCTCTATACAAAGAGCAAATATACTGAAGCTCCTTGATCTGGCCTGGGGCTTCTTTAATGTGTTGCTTTCAAGCCTGTGGTCTCAGAATTCCTCTCCCACATCTGGGATGTTCCCATAATTAGTTTTTATTTGCTAATTTAAAAAGAGTAGTCTTTTGTGCGTTTATAAACAACAGCAACAAAAAAAGAAAGATGGATCATTGCTGTGGAGAGTGTAGGTGTGTTATGTTCTTAACACACATGCCAGTATTTATATTTATTTAAGCTGTCATTCCTGAAGCTCTGAGCATTAGATCTGTTTGATGATCTCTCTTAAAATGACCGGAGATTTCTGGGTAAGTACTGAGTGATATCTGCTACAGCTAACCAACCAGTGTTGTTGCTTTCCATACATAGTAACAGGCCAAGGAATGGCTAATAATGCCTGGTTCTATGTAGTAAGATGAGAAATGGGACACCTTGCTAATGAGAAGTTTATCTTCTCACTTCTGGGATCATGTAGGAGTCATTTTAACACTGGAGTAATTGCTTCATTAATGCTTTAACTGTGCAAACAAATCAGTAAACTATAAACTCTGAGAGTTTGGGGACTTATTTTTTTATTTTAACATCATAGTTTTTATGATAAAATTAAGAAAGCTGTGCAGTAAAGTAAAGGTTATTTTCTTAATGTCCTTTGCCATCCCAAGTTCTGTTTGTGGGTAGGTCAGACAATCATTATGGTATCAAATAAACTGCTTTAAGATTATAAATAAATTGTGTTGCTCTTGGGAGGAAAACAGTCATTCCCTTAAAGCTGCAGGCAGATTATAACCTTTCAACACATGGTAGATGAGAATTGTAGGTCCTTTATAAAGCTAATAAAGCATCCATCTTCTGTAATTCCTTTGTGACTATACTAAGGAAAAGATCTAAAACAACTTTTACTGTAGATTTTTTTTTCCATTGAGCACCAAAGACTATATTCCAGGATACCATTGTAAAGATGGATCCCACATGTGAGTATCACACTAGACTATCCATTCCACATTTTTATGATTTTGTCTTCTTTCTGCAGTTATTAATGAACATCGAATTATGTTACGATTGCCTGGAGCAAAAATAGAGGATGTGAGCCAAGCCTTAGAATGTTTTAATATAGGGAAGTACAGATCTGTTTTCAGTCATGTCAGTAGAAGTGATCTCATCCGCAAGACCTCTGGCTATTAGGAACTTCCAGCCCTCTTAGATATAGTATAGCTTGTACTGGTGTTAGGATGTATTTTTCACAAATCACATATAAAAAGGAGAGTCAGATCACCATGAATGTAAAGATTTTTGGGGTAAATACCTACATAAAAAAAAAATCTCCCATGTTAAAAAATGGAAATGTGTAGAGCATCCGAGCCTAATTTGGGGCATATGTTCAGACAGGATGGCATACATTTGTCAGGATCAAGGGAAGAGAATTTTTGCAGCAGATATTTTGCAATATTTGACAAACAAAAGCAGCACTTTTGCCAGGATGAAAATTTAACATTTCACAGATAGTAACATCTGATGCATCTCTGGTTATTTATGCTAGGCGCATTAGTAATAAAGTTTTATTATTGAACAATTTGCTATGGGCGGCCGCGGTGGTGCAGAGGTTAGCGTTGCCGCCTCACAGCAAGGGGTTCTCCGGTTTGATCCTTGGCTGGGGTGCCTTCTGTGCAGAGTCTGCATGTCCTCCCTGTGGTTACGTGGGTTTCCTCCGGGTGCTCAGGTTTCCTCCCACATCCCAAAGACATGCTGTAGGTGGATTGCATACTGTAAATTGGCCCTAGACGTGAGTGCGTGCATGTGTGTGCCTTCTGTGGAAGGTTGGGTGCCGGGCTGGCAACTTGACACCATAAAACTCCACTGCCAATCATTAGCGGACAGGTGATCCACTGTGGCGACCCCTAACCGGAAAAAGCTGAAAGAAGAAGAAAGACTGGAAAATTTGCTATGTTCCCTGAAGATTGATGTTATTGTTTGTGAAACAAGGTTAAAGAACAAATGACAGGAAACCAGTCATGTCAGGGTATATATTTTTTTTTACTGTAACAAACATTCTAACAAAAAAAATCAGGTGGAGGTGTTATGATCGGGATTAAAGATTGTTGTGAGACGCATGATTATTACATGTTTAGTGATAACACCAGTACTATAAATTGTGTAACTGTGGCAATAAAGGCAACCGTGGAACTTATAACAATTGTAGGGAGTGTAACCTAGAGTGTTGACCTAGAGGAATATTACTGTTGCTTCATGTCAAGTTTTAACACCATTGATGTGTAGTGGTCATGGGGGTTATAATCATTAATTTGTTGCTATATAATTCTACCAAACTGAAGTCTAAATCAATGCACATAAAATTTAATTACAGATTATGTGGAAGCAAAATAGGCACTATGTAAAATTAATTGGCGTGATGCATACATTGGAAAAACTGCAGAAGGAATGTGGAAAGTTTTGAAAGAGAAATTGAGTCCAAATCTAAAAGTGTTTAACATTAGGATATAGGTATACAGCATCAGGGGGATATATTTCCATAAGAGCAGCATACCTGGTTAAGGTGAGAGACAAAAAGTATAAGAAATGGAAAAGAGGTCAAACTACAACTTTGAAAACTGAAATAAACAAACTGGGCAAACAAATTAAGAATAGTGTGAGACAAGATCAATAAGGTTTTGAAGAAAATGTATATAAAGATATTGATCATAATAGGAAACCATTTTATAGATACATACGATGTGGAAGGAGTAAAGGCATACAAATTGATAAACTGTGTTTAGATTCTAAAATGTATTCTCAGACACAATAGATTATAGATGTATTTACAAAATATTATGCAAAACAGTTTGTCTGCACAAAGGGGATAATGAGTTGTTCTAGTGATATCTAGGTAACCTCAGATGCTGGAATAAAAACAGATTATATTGAAAAAGTGCTATGCAAGCTGGATCCATACAAAGCACTGGGTGGGGACTGAATTAGTAACAGTTACCTGAAAACACTTCAGCAAGAGGTACTATATCATATAAATATGGGGAGATACCTCAAGATTTGAGACATGCTTATTAAACTTGTCTTTAAGGGAAAGAGGAGTAGGACAAACCCAGAGTCATATAGACCATTAAGTCTACTTTCATGCTGCAGAAAATAATGGAGAAGGTAATATTGGATAAGTTATTGTCAGAACTGGAAAGGTTGGGACTTGAAACCATACATAAGCATGCATATGTTGAAAATAGATGTATTACCACCTGTAACATGATGTTCTATAACAATATAATAACAGCTATGAATGAAAAATTGTGCTGTGATGTAACTTATAGAGATTTAATTTCAGCATTTGATAAGGTCAAACACAAAACACTGATCAATAAATTACAACTAGGTATTGATTTACTGTTCATAAGATGAATAGCTGCATGACTTACAAATAGGACATGGCAAGTATCATACAGCAATTGGACTAGTAAAATTCTTGGTTATAGTCAGGGTGTGCCACAGGGCTCTGTTCTGGGCCCTTACTTGTTTAGATTGTATCTTTCAGACCTATCTTTTTCATCTGTGTTCTGCAAGTCTGTGTGCAGATTACCTGAAATTGGATAAACTGATTACATGTGTTACAGATAAGCCATGTCTGCAAAATAACTTGATTAAATTGACCATTTGGACACAGGAGAATATTATGCTGATAAATGTATCAAAAACTAAGCATATGAGATTCTGGAGACATAAATTGAAAGGTGAATATTTAATACAGCATACAGTGATTGAAACTATAGACTCATTGTAAAGACCTGGGCATATGGGTAGATGCAGCTATGAATTTTTCTAATCTTATCAGCTAATTGGTTAATGATAGTTATAGAACTATAGGTTGTATAAAAAGATTAATTGTTTGTTTGTGTCTTTCGGCTTTTCCCGGTTAGGGGTTGCCACAGCGGAACTCCGGTCCGCTAATGATTGGCAGTAGATTTTTACATACTGGCTTGCCGGGCCTAACGCACAACCTTCAACGAAGGAACGCCCATTCACGCATGTCGCTACACAGAAGACACTCTAATTGAGAATCAAACGGGCAACGTCTAACTGTGAGGCAACAACGCTACCGCAGCACCACCACCGCAGTCTGTATAAAAAGATTAATAAAGTGTAGGAAATCAGAAATGAAGTAATTGTTTGTTTTACTACATTAGACTCACACTTGAGAATGGAATAACAGCATGGAAACCTTGTAAGAAAACAAGCATGAGTAAACAGGAAAGAGTACAATGGAAATATACCAGGAGCATCCATGGATGTGAAAATTTAAGTCATTATGAAAGACTAAAATATCTGAACTTGTACTGTGTCTCTTATAGATATTTAAGAGGAGATCTTATTCAGGTGACTGACTATATTATAGATATAGATAGCTAGGTGACTATATTATAGATATTTAAGAGGATATCTTATTCAGGTGTACAGAGCATTTAGAGAATTGTCATCTGCCTTAACTCACACAATAAAGGAGTTGGAAAGCACTGAAGCATCTACTGCCTGCATTTCTTGACAATCTTGGCTAGCTGGAGTATCCGTTGGCTGAATTTAAACTTTTATGTCAGACGTTCCTGTTCTCCCTTAGAAACTTACCAGAAGTGTAAATTGAAGCAGCATTAAAAAATAACCAGAAGGAACTACCGTGACTATATTTTAGAAGACTCCAGGGAAATCCCTGATGCTGATTACACCAAGACTCCACAACATGACTGGCATCCATAGCATAAACAGGTAACCATTGAAATTTATGCTTTTTGTTTTCGACCAACCAAGAACCAAGGGTAAATGCCATGATGGTTAAGGTGGCGGAACGAGGTGATGCTGGCAGATTGATGTAGTGTATCGGTTCCTACAGCTATTGAGAGAGAATAACCAACTGGAGAGACTAAAGAAGGAGTAGCAGGAAGTAGCTGATGGTCATGGGAGATCTGGATCTACAGAGAGTAAAGTGGGAGGTTACATTTTCCAGAGTGGGGAGAGAGCAGCAGTTCACTGAAGTCTTGGACAGCAAGATCGTCAGTCAGCTGTTCAGGTAAAGGTGCTTTTAGAATATAGAATACTGTGTGTTTTAGAGTGGGGAGAAAAGGTAAGAATACAAAACATACAGAGTTTTAGGGGAATGGAGTATGGTGGCCTGGAGAGAGGGGTCAGAGATGAGGTGGGGGACTCGGGACAACCTGTGGGGAGCAAGCAAACTATTGGAAAGGATCGGTGATGCCATACACTGTGCTCTGGTTAAGGGTATGAGTAAGAGATAAAGATGAGTGAAGAAACCTACTGTGGCTACACAGGAAGGTGATTCTAGTAACCAGGAGAAAGATGGAGCATACAGAAAAGGAATGGATGAAGTGGGGAGTTGAAGGAAGCAAGCATAAGTCCAATGAATAGTGGGTTATGCATATAGTTAAGGTGTTTACCCACAGCCACAAGGTACAGGGTTTGATTTTCACCTTTGGTCACTGACTGATTATTGGCTAAACATGTAACAGTCTGCAGACTGTTTGCTTATTGTTACCTATGAACCTAAAAGCTAAATGACAAGTAGTTACGGGTCAAAGAGGGAAGGCAAGTGCTTCTTTAATTATGTGTATGTTATTTTTCCTTGTTAGCTAGTGTAGCAAACTGCTCCTAGGACTCCTTTTGGCCATAACCCAGGCCAGAGACAGTACGTACAATAGTAGTAGTAGTAGTAGTACAATAAAACTAGCAGTGTGCTAAGAACAGTAGTTTATGGCTATTTCCAATTAAAAAAATCTTGAAAATATAAAAACTACATTTAGTATGTTCATTTAAGATATTTACGTTAAGTTTTAGTGCATAGAGTTGTTAATTTATATATTGCTTGACTTTTCAGAGGTCAGTAAATGGTGAAAAGAAGGATGGGAGGGACATGCTTGGCTTGGCTGAATGTAGATGGAAAGTAGGTCATGGAAGACTGAGAAAAATCGAAGGTACCGAATGAATACTTTTTTTAAAGCAAGGGGAGGATGCCATGCCGGAATGGAGGTAGGGAAGAGTGGTGAAAGCAATGATCAGACATCGGAATAGAGATTTTGGGAGTTTGAGGGGAACTGGCTCCTGTAATGGAGGATAAAGCAAAGAGATAAGATAAACTGCTGGCACATCCCTTGACTGAGATTTTCTACCAGAAGCCTGGTATTTGGACTGGGTGAAAGCGCTTAACTCTACTGTGTTCTTATTGTGCTTTTATCGCTTGGAGGTGGAATTTTATTAAAGAAGTGTTTTACTACTACTGAGTGAAGATCGTTTGTGGATCCTTATCCTGTGGCCAAGTGCTTTTTGGTTTGTTTTTTCTTTTCACCCTGGTATTTCTGGATTATGGTAACACTTGACAAAAGAGCAGTATTAGGTTTGATTTACCTGCACTTTAGCTAGACCTTTACTCAGTCCAACACAGGATATTTCCGTGGTTGAATGGTAGGACACAAAGGGTTGTAGTGAGAAGGACAATGTCAGGAATAAGTAAGGTAACTAGCAAAGTAGTGCAAGGAATGTTTATCCTTAGGCCATTGCTTTTCAGTGTGCTTGTTTCAGTCATATGTGAGAGAATGGTAGAAATATCACCATCTTCGCTGATGACTGAAAGTTAGGGACAGTGGTGGAAAAAGTGTTTAAGAAAGGATTTGGAAAAGGCTGACCCAGAACTCAGAAAGGTGACAGCTGAGTTTCTTTGGAAACATATTCAAAGTACTGCAGGTGGACCACAGCATTCCTGCTGTGAAATACTGGGTGAAGGGGACTAAAACAGATGACAGCAGAGCAAGAAAAGGATCTGGTGGTATAAATCACACATGGGCTGGACCATCTGCAACAAAATTGTTGCCCAGTGGACAGCAGCCAGAACAACAACAGGGTATAGTATCTAGAAACAGAAGGTTAGTTTATCTGATTAAGGCACATATTGAAAGCTGACTGCAGTTCTAAAGGCCGTACAAGGAGAGGGTTATCAGACTGCTGAAAGGAGTCCAACGTAAAGCCACCAGAAAGATGCATGGGATGGTTAAGGAAAGGATATGACAAGAGACTAAGCTGTTCTCACTTGAGACAACAAGAGATAGGATGTGGGTGCTTAAGAACATGTCAGAAGAGGTGGTGAGATTATCCTGAACAGGAAGGACATAGACAGGAGGAATGGGCATGGCCATCAAATTGCAGAGAAATACTACCCCTAGGATGTGTTAAAGCACTTGTTCATAGTAAATATTGTGGATCTATGGAGTGGACTACCAGAATGGGTGGTGGAAAGAGATTCAAGAGAGGTAGCCTTGAGGGCATGGGACAGCTCATGAAGAAGGATGATAGGAAAGTTGTTGAGGTAAAATAGAGAATTCACTTAAAGGGCATATTAGGATTATTTATATCCTTTTGACATCAATCGAATGTAATTCTTTCATGCATCCCCACTCTCTCCTTCTCTTGCTCTCTGTTAAGTAAGGAAAACAGATTTTGCCATTTTCTGCTCACCTAGCATTACGACTGCGTTAAGTAGCATACCAAAAATCATGAAAAAAGCTTCCCTTGTCAGCTGTTCTTCGCATCCCTGACTCACGGATGCTAGGCAGCAGGGTTCCTTTTGATTAGTAAGGGGCAGTAGTTGCAGTCTTCAGAACAGCAAGCCGCAGTACATCAGAGTATTTCACTTATTCTGAAATACGGTGATGTCACAGTTAGTGTATGCATGGAGCAGAGGTGTGGGGAGCAGCTCAGCACCCCACCCCTTTTCTTTGTGCAAGGGGTGGGGGTGAAGCCCCCTGCAGAAATGCTTCTTGACATTACAAAGATTTTTTTTCCGTGTACATTACTCCCATGTGAAACAGTCTAATATATAGAGATAATACATTGAGTATCACAGTAATAGAGCAAAGGAAGACAGGTATGCATAGCTATCGTGTTTGTGTGTGTGTCTGTGTGTGTGTGTGTGTGTGTGTGTGTGTGTGTGTGTGTGTGTGTGTCTCCGAGCCTGTCAAAGGACACAATTCACAGTACTAAATACCACATTGCTGAACTATGAGAAAAGCAGTGGTGTATCTGATGCAGAACTGCTGCTGTTCTTATGCAATAAGTACCCCCCCTTTTAACATTTAAGTGTTGGATGGGACCAGTAAGTCAGCCTGAGTCATTCTGAAAGTTATATCAAGGGGTCACCCATTTTAAAGGTTCTGTACAGTAAATGTATAAAGAAATGGAGGCAGTTTCAAAGTTCATGTATTTGTACATTCAGCTTTATTGCTCTGAACCAATGCTCTGTGCTGCTTTAGCTTAGAAAGTAAAGTAAAGGTCTGTATGCCTTGATTTTACACCGACTGCACTGCAACCATTAAAAAAAGAGCCAGATACTAATGGGAAGTGGTGGGCCATCAAAACAAAATACTGGCCATCAAGAGTAAAAGGCACTGATTTTAATTAGTTAATTTAGACAGTAAATAGTCATACTGTAGCCTCGATCCAGCCTGAATATGATTTCAACTAATACACAAGTAGATATGGTTAGTGGAGTGAAATTCCTGAAATTAAGATGAACTGTAGAAGCAGTATGTCGAAATAAAAGGAGATAAGGAAAGAAAATTGGTCTGTACTAACCAGAGCTACAGGAAAATTAGAGTTGTGAGTGCTCCTCAGAAGCCTTTACAAATAGCAGCATTTATTGCAGTTGCTCACTTGGAAGAGATTGTTTGGTTCTCTGTTCCACATGCTTATTCACTACTCTGACAACACCACTAACACCAGCATCACTATGCAGAGCAGGTGCAGGATCTTGCATAGGTGGCAGTCATTTTCTTTTATAATATCCTTTCTGCAATGCGTGACTGTGCTGAGACCAAAGTAGTAATCATAGGCAAAATGAAATTGTTCTCCAGACTGCTGTTTTACATAATTGTTTAACATTTCCTTACAAAGTAAAAAAAAATGACTTGTGTGCATCTTCTTTTTTTGGGATTTATGTACTCAGCCAATCCAGCCTGCCCCAACTATACCTCAGGTTTCCGTTGTTCTCACACCATCAAATCCAGTGACAACAGTATCTCCTACTCCTGTTCCTATCACTTCTCCAGAGATGCCAACTGTGGGACAACTTATCTCTAGTAAGTGCTATTTATCAAATTTTGTTTCTTTGGTTTACCTGAGCAGAATTTTGTGCATGCATTTTTTCCCTTAAATATAGCTATTTTTTCCACCACCTGTTGGCCATTTGTGTTTTGTAGTTGGATACTAACTTCCTTCATATTGAAAATGGCTTTGTTTTGTAATATATAGAGAGTAGTAGATATTACGACTTAAAACAGCATAGGTTCAGTGACAGAATGAGTATTTTTTTCCTCTAACATCGTGTTTGTAGGTTGCTGCTAATTTTACCTGTCAAATGTTTCCTTACCTGCCTGAGTATGGCATCTCTTGCACACACCTGGAGCTTCACTTAATGATGCAGAACGAAGTACAGGATTATGGCCTTTTGTAGCAGTTTGAAAGCGGGCAGCTGGCTCTCTTCTTGAAATTTAAGTGGTTTCAAAAGAATTGTTAATCTACAACAAGTTTACTCAGAAAATAAAAATACTGGTCGCTATGGTTTTGTGCACATAAAGCTATATACTGTGTCAGACTTGTCTTAATATGTAACCTTCATAAACCTCACAGATGTCAGTTTGATGTTAGTTCAGCTGTTGCCTTGCTGTGGCTGATGGCAGCTTGATCAGCTGTGGCTCCAGTCTTTTTGTGATTCATTAATCAGTCACCACTTACTGGAATCTGTACCATAAATGGATACAATGAGAAGGAAATGTGAAGTGCCATATATATGGCATTCTCACCTTTATATTGGGGTGGTATGCATAATGACAGAAAACTATATATGCCTGGCTTAATATTCAGAGCTTCCAGCCTTTGTAATCCTGAACATCTCACAATAGAATCCTTGTCTTCCTAGCAGTCTCTGGTATGGAAATATCTGTGAGGCAGTAAACCAATAATCCCCTTTGTTAACCCAGGGCTCTCTGTAGATGTGGGTACTGTGATTTGTAGTTGCCTGACAGTTTCACTGCTTGTCTGATGGATGCAGGGTTAGATTAAACAGGCTTGTACAAGCAGTAAATTAGATGATAATGGGTCTGTAGAAAGGAATATACGGCAAGAAGCTTAAGACTATAATGCTGATCAGGTATATAGGGAGAGCTGGTCTGCTTCTTAACCAGTTCTACAGAATTCATTTTTTTTGAGGGTCTGGATATCCTAGGAACAGGAGAAATATAAAGGATTATGATGCGTGTTTGGGCGACACAGTGGTATAGCAGTTAGCGTTGTCACCTCACAGCAAGAGGTTCTATGGTTCTATTCTCGGCTCGGGTGCCTTCTGTGCATAGTCTGCATGTCCTTCCTGCATTTGCGTGGGGTTACTCTGGGTGCTCCAGTTTCCTCCCACATTCCAAAGACATGAATTAGGTGGATTGGACACTAAATTGGCCCTAGGTGTGAGTGTGCGTGGTGCACCCTCTGAGGAGGGTTGAACCTTGAGCTAGCAACCTGAGCCCATAAAACCCATAAATGCTACAGAAACGAGTGCTGAAAGGTGCTGTTTGCCTAATGTTCCACATGGTGTGTAAACGGGAAAGAGAGAGAGAGCGATGCGAGTTTCTGATTACAACCAAGTTTTATGTGATCAGGAATGGTTTCACAAAATTCAGAGGTAAGTTTCCTGAATCCTTTTCAAGAACACATAACAGGTGGCTACATTTGGAGATCTAATCATAACTCTTTGTAGTACATGTAGAGTTTTAGCTGTACTAACATATAACCAATTAGAAAAAAGGGTATGACATCTTGAAATGTTCAGCAGCTTGTAAAGCTATTGCATCTCTCTCAGCTGTCCTTGATTGTGAGTCAGCACTTTAATGTATCTTCTCAAAACTTGGTGATTTTTGAGAAAAGGGCTGTGGGTTACTGTTAACAAATGTAACATTGATGATAAATAGAATGTCATACTATTGAAAATGTATGTTATATGTACGTTAGGTTTTATATTTAAAAAATTGTTCCAGCTTTGGGACCAGATTGCTTTCAGTTTTGTCTTTGATTATGGAAGTAAGAGATTGAGATGAAGCGTGTCTCGGATCTGTTAAGGTTGTTAAAACCTTGCTGGTGACTGCAGAATGTGTGTGTGTGTGTGTGTGTTTCAGTGCAAACGTCACTTAGTTATAACTGAGAGCTTGTTGTAGCTTATTTTTTTATATATGAAACCTACTAGTACAAGATTATTTTTCTTGAATTTCAGTGAAGAATTAGTGCTTTCCATGTATTATATAAATATTGCATACAGCACAGAGTTTATCTGTCCAAATAAGGTTGTGTTAAAGAAGAAAGATTGTTATGAATGTCACTATCACAGTCTCTCTAATTTGTCTGATAGGGCAGAATGCTGTTTTTAAATTGTGTTTGTTCCTTTATTTGTTTCTGCATACCCCAGATGCCATTTATACTGAAACTTAAGTTCAAAACACCTCACGGGGAGAAGTGTGTAATAAGCCATGAGTAGCTCTTGACACTTGATGTCCTGACTGAGTTAATGTGTTAGTATTATTAACAGATGGGTTGTAACTCACTAATGTCCAGCTGGGGTACCAAAGCTTTACCTTCCTAGGGCTTATGTCCAGGTGATGACCTCAGTTCGTAGGCATTGGGGTGTAAAATCAGACATATGTATGAGATCCCCAGACTGTCTTGCCGCCAGCATGACTGCAGGTCGTTGCATCCAATGGACTGTAATCATTTGGTCAATTGGTAATGCAGCTTTGCTTGTTGGATCAGATAAGTGCCCCACTGGGTATCCTTCCTTCTAAACTTTTGACTGTGCTAATGGTTGTTAAATGTCCGCTAGGAGGGGTAAATGTGAGTACAGCAGACAAATTCTATATAAAGACTTGCACAATAAGTATCTGTTCTGTCTAGGCCCTGAACATGACTATAAATTCTGTTCCATCTGTCATTCATTCATTCCAAAAACCCTACGGTATAGGCTATCCACACTTAACACCTTCCTCAAGACCCAGTGTCTGAAATGCTTGGCCCACTCCACAATGTCAGAAGGCTCAGAAGTCTGCCTCCTGCCTAAGAAAAAACTTGATACTAGAGAGATTCTCCTGCCATCATCTTAGAATCAGACATACTTCAAACCTGCAGTATGCTAATAGTCTTCTCACGAGCCCTCTACTGCGACCCTGCTGGAGGCCAATATAGCTCCTGAAGCCTTGTAGACAATTGAGTCCTTCAGCAAATTGTGGCTCATTATCTTGGAGGGCCATCAAGAAATCCCTCAGATCTTTGTGGGGGAAGAGATTCCCAGTTTCTTGAATAAAACGCCCCAAGACTCAGAACCCCCTAAGCTGATTCATGCAGATGTAGCCCCTAAAAAAGCAAAAACTTAAACACTCAACATGGCTTGAACTCCACTGGCTTGAACTGCCCAACCTCCTAACCTACAGTCAGCTCTGCCTCTGTCATTCTATCTATTACCTCCCCAATAAGTGTCCTGCCCTCAGAAACCTAGTACATCATCACAGCCAAAAGGCCTCTTAGATCATCAAGCAAACTACTACTAGAAGTCACCAACAGCTACAATAGCTTTGGAGACGCACTATATAGTAGTTCATTGGCTAAAAAATGGAACTCTCTCCCCACTAGCATACAAAACACATCATCCAAAGCCTCCTTTAAAAACCTCATTAGGCAACATCTCAAGCAAAGTTGGCAGTGCCATGATTGCTTCCCAGGCTAGTGAAAGCGGATAAGGTACACATACTAAACCTAGAGTACTTGATAATAGTTTTCACTCTTACTCACAAACACTGGCTAATCTACAGTGTATGTACTGTACCTGTGTACTATGTATGTATTTATTCTACTTATGTTCCAAATTTCAGCTGTACACCACAAATCTATTAATTACCTTTATTTTTAAATTGATTTACTTGTTTGTTCTCACCACTGTAAAAATGTATCTGTAATTTCTCTATGTGGAGCTTTTCTCCCCGGGCCTCTGCTGAAAAAGGGCCTTTTCGGCTCAGTCAGACACCCCCAGTTAACAAATGTAAAATAAAATAAACAAACATCCCTTTCTGGGTCCAGGGAGAAAGAATGGACGCTTTTTCCCAGGGGTTATTCAAGGCAGTCATGTCTCTGAAGCCACCTTCCTTTATGACTCACCCTTCTCAGGCCACACTAACTCCTGGGGGAGTTCCTCCTCCCAACTAGATACACCTGCTAGACCCTGTTGTGCAAGACTTACTGTCCCAGGAAATCATAGAAGAAGGCCCCCCATCCTATTCAGGAAAGGGATTTTACTCCAGGATCTTCCTGGTCCCAAGGAAAGAGTGTCATTGGAAGTCAGTCCTCGACCTGTCCAGGCTAAACACCTTTCTGAGAAATGCCCTCCTTCAAAATGCTGTCCTTACAAATTGCTTTCCTACTTCTCAACGCTTTCTGGTATCCTTAGACTTAAAGGATGCTTATCTTCATATCCCATGTGCCTTTCCTGCAGAAAATTGCTCAGGCTCTTCACTGGGTTGTCTTGTTTTCAGATTACTGCTTTGCCTTTTGGTCTTGTTTTCACAAAGTTTCTGGCTTCAGTAGTGGCTTTCTGCTGCACTCAGGGCATACAAGTCTTCCCTTACTTGGACGATCTTCTAGTCCAGGCTTTATCCAGGGACACTCTACTAAAGCACCTTCATTATACTGTGCAACTCCTGACTGTTCTGTGGTTCACCATCAATTATCGAAAGTCCCAGCTCATCCCCACCCAACAGCTGACATTTCTGGGATGCAGTTTGGACATATCTGACATGTATGCCTCTACTCTATGGCTGGCACAGTGGTGCAGCAGTTAACATTGTCACCTCACAGCAAAAGGTTCTAAAGTTCAATTCTTAGCTGGGGTGCCTTCTGTGCAGAGTCAGCATGTCCTCCCTGCATTCGCGTAGGTTTCCTCCGGGTACTCATTTTCCTCCCACATTCCAAAGACGTGTTTCAATCATTTATCCCCGGGCCTTTGCTGAAAATAGGCTCTGTCCTAGTCGGACTTTCTCGGTCAACAAATGTTAAATAAATTCCTCAAGAGAAGGTTACCTCCCTAGCCAAGTTCCTAATGCCTTCCAGTAAGAATCATTGCTTGGTCAGACAAGCTGTCAGGGCCCTGGGACTCATGGCTGCCAACAGCCCTATGCTGCCCCTTGCCAGACTACACATCAAGAAAATACAATAGTATCTGATGTCAGTGTGGTCTCAGCACTGTCACCCTCTCAGTACCCACATTCCCCTTCTTCCCTGCATCAAGATGGAGCAACCAGTTTACACTTTGCCCAGGTCTCCCATTCATTCCAGCCCTGCACAACCAAGTCCTGTTTACATATGCTTCATGGGGGGCTTGGACAGGAGACCACAGAGTCCATGGTGAGTGGCCTGCCTGTGTACTCAAAGTACACATCAACTTAAAGGAAAAGAGGGCACTTCTGCAGACCCTACGGACTTTCTCTCGTCTTTGGAAACCAGGCATTCTGCTGTTACACACGGACAGCACAACTGTGACGTGGTACATAAACAACCAGGGAGGTAGAAGATGACACAGGAGACCTGGCACCTAGCCTTTCAGATGAATCTTACTGTTACAGCGATATACATTCCCTCACAACAGAATGTATTGGCAGACTTTCTCTAAGCTGGGACTTGGAGGACCCTTACGAATGGTCATTGAACACAGAGGTATTCAAAGCTATAACTCACAGATGGGGAACTCCTCAGATAAACTCTTTGCCTCCTCCAAGCACTATCTGCTCCCACTTTACTGCCCAAGGAATCCATCACCTCTAGCCTGGAGGACAGATGTTTTCTCCTTCCAATGGACAGGGAAGTTGTTTTACGCATACTCCCTTTACCTCTGCTCCCAAGGCTCCTTCTCAGGGTCCAGAAGGAATCAACAAAACTCCTGCTTCTGGCACCTTTCTGGCCAAGACAGCACTGGTTCCCACTTTTGTTTCCCTTATCAAAGGGAAATTATTGGAGAATTCTGCCAAAACCAGATCTAATCACCCAACAGAAAGGGCATCTCCTTCATCCCAATCTGTCCTCACTCAGTGTAACCCTGTGGATGATAGGATTTTATTCCCAGCAAGACATACACTTTTTGAAGAGGTTGTTCGAATCCTTCTAGAAGCCAGGAAACCCAATACCAGAATGGAAGAGATTTTCCATCTGGTGCCTTAAGTGCAAACTTGAACCTCTTCTAGTGGACACCCCCACAGCACTCCAACACTTGTGTGACTTATTGCATTCAGGGTTGGCCTACTTGTCCATTAAGGCTCATGTATGTGCCATTATTGCTTACCTACCTTTGGACCCAGTGTCCTGACCAGGATTGAGGTTTAGCGTTTCCTGAGGGGAGTTTTATCTCTTAAACGCCCAGGGAAACCTATCACCCCCTCCTTGGAACCTTAATTTTGGTTTTGGAAAAGCTCACTCTACCCTCTTTTGAACAGGCTGTTTCAGCTACTCTCAAATTCTGTATCTGGAAAACAGTGCTCGTCCGGGTCTTGACTTCAGCCTGCAGGGCATCAGAACTCCATGCCCTCATGGCTGTACGCCTTTCTCCATCTTTCACAAAGACAGGGTGAGTCTCAGGGCCATTCCATCCTTCATGCCAAAAGTGGTTAGTGAGCTTACCCTCAACCAAACAATCAGTCTGCCTACGTTTTCCTCCAACCCTCAAAATAAGGGGGAAAGAATATCATACTCATTAGACATTCACAGAAAGTTGAGGTTTTACTTGGACAAAACTGAGGATATCAGAAAAACATCAGCTGTTTGTCTCTTTTATGGATTCCAGGTTAAGACAACCAGTTTCCAAACAATCTGTTGCTTCCTGGATCTCTATTTCTTTCTGCTACTGTTACTGTGGAAAAACATTACCCATATGGCCAAAGCACACTCCACTTGAGCAGTGGCTTCATCAGGTGCTTTCTGCAAGTGGGGGGGGGGGGGGTGGATACCAGGTCCACTTTAGTAGCAGCTACCTGGTCACAAAACACTACAAGCTAAACACCTCCTCCAGATCCAGGGCAGTGTTTGCCAGAACTATTCTTTCTAGCCTCCTGGACTCTTCTTCTGCTTTTTTCCTCTTAGGCCTGCCACCCTTCTCTCTCTCTACAGCTGTGGGAATCAACCATCTGTTAAGAATACTGCAACCGTGACTCAGTCAGGACATAGTACAGTTGTGCAAGAACGTACCCTAACAGTAGATGTCCTCCTGATCATTGTTGCAATATTCCTTCACTCCCACCTTATCCCCCTTCTCTTTTCTTCTTATTGGCACAAACACTATGTCTTACACACACAAACACACACTCAGTATCCCAGGATTTTACAGCTTTTCTGAGGGGAAATTTGCTTACCCTTTTCAAACTAAGCCCCTCCAAGCTGACCTGTCTCCTTTCTCGGTTTTCTTCAGGCCACTGCTAGATTGGAGATAGTCTGAGGATCTCGTACATGCATCCAATTTTATAACTCAGTGCCTATGAGCTGAGGTATTCACCCAGATGTTCGTCCTAGGAAGGTAAAACTTGGGTGCCCTGGCCAGATGTCAGCAAGCTACAACCATCTGTTAAGAATACTGCAACAGTGATCAGTAGGACAACTACTGTTATGGTAAGTTCATTCTTACGCAAGTGTACTTTCTTAAATATTCTTTTTTTATATGTATAAATTATACATTTTGCTCTGTAACAGCCCATGATCCTCGTATGGAAATCTGCATTTCATTTCTTCTATTTTTTTTTTTAATTTCTGCAAGTCTTTTGGGTTTCTAATACTGTGATGGGAATGGACCCCATTCCTAAGTCAAAGTTTGATTAAAGTTCATGAAATTAGTATTGTTTCTATCTTTGATGTCAGACAGAAGTGCTCTTTGCAGCACCTGCAATGTGCCCAGTGATGAGTCCTCCTGCAATTTGTACGGAGTTACATGTATTGGTTGTTGTTGTTGCGTCTTTCGGCTTTTCCCGGTTAGGGGTCGCCACAGCGGAACTCCAGTCCGCTAATGATTGGCAGTAGATTTTTACGTGCCGAGTTGCCAGCCCTGACGCACAACCTTCAACGAAGGTACGCCCATTCACGCATGTCTCCACACAGAAGACGCTCTAACTGAGAATCGAACCGGACAACGTCTTACTGTGAAGCGACAATGCTACCGCACCACCACCACCGCAGATAGTTACATGTATTGGTAACGTATCGAAATACTATTGTAGCTTCTTTTTTATCAGACCTATCGCTTCTACTACTATTGGAACTGCCTGGGTATCTTTCTTCCACATTGCTCTCGTTTCTGCCTGCAAATCCTGCTTTTTTATTACCTTGTGTCCCCCTGTATGCAAGACACTGTAGTCACTGGGTGTAGCGATTTCAATGATCAATGCTGCTTTTGTCCTTTTTTCATGGACCATTATATGTTTTTCTCACATATGTCTTTTGAACTGTTGGTAATGGGTGATCCCATGTGATGCAGACTTCATAATTTTCTATAATGCTTTGCGGCTCATGTTTCCAGTGTTTTTCAGCTACTTCAGTATTATAATGATTGCACAATCCCCAGTGCAACAGTCTTGCCACAAAAGTATGCCTTTCAGTATACAGTCTTTCTGCCATTAATATTTCACAGCCAACAATGAGGTGTGCAACTGTTTCCAATTCTGTTTTACAAAACCTATATTTTTCTGTTTCTCCTACATGTTCAGTGGACTTTGTAAACCAACGTGTATGTAGCCCACCATTAGCCTTTCATCTTGGTTTTAATTTGCCTCTCCTTAACCATTCAATCCAGAACAACATGAGGTTCTTCCAGGAGTTTTCTATACTTGCAACCATATGTATGCATTTTCCACATTTCTTGCCTTTTCATCTGATCTTTCACCTTATATTATTTCTTTTGTTTTTTTGGCACATTCAGTTGATGCTTGATTTTTATCTACTTCTGGTTTGATTTCCATTCCCGCTTGATGCCGATATGCTGCTGCTAGTCTAAGCAGGGAAGTCATCTTCGATTTATTCCCCTCATGTTTCAAAACTTTCACTATGTTTGGGTCTTGTGAAGTCAGCAGATATGTGTGCAGTCCCAGGATTGCAGATCTGTAGATGTAATCAATTTCAAGGCGGCCCATACCTCCTTCAGAATGGGGAATATATAATTTTGGTATGCACTGATTTTTATAAATCATTTGAGCATGAAGCATCCTTCTTGTTTTCCTGTCTAATCTGTCCAACACCTTTTGGGGCCAGTCAGTCACTCCAAAAATGTAGGTTAGGACAGGAATAGTAAATTGGTTTATAGCTTGAATTTTGTTCTTATATGTCAATGCTGTTTTTAGAATTAAAGTCTACCTGTTGATTGTTATACTACCTGTTGATTGCAATGCAAATATTTTTCTTGTAATTCTCTATGTAATGTAACTTTGTATTGGGGAGCTTTTCTTCCCGGGCCTCCACTGAAAATGGGCTCTCGAGCCCAGTGGACCTCCCCGGTCACCAAACTGGAATAAATAAAGTATTCCTTACTAAGTTTTATTCACATTTGCTCATGTTTTGTTGTTGATCCTTCATCAGTTATCAAATATTTGTACACTCCCTCTTGCTTAAGTTCTATTATATCACAGTGAGATATTGCCAGTTGTATTTAATTCTGTATTGCAAAACGTTTCAGTCTAGAAAAGAATTCTGAACATGTTTTCTAACTCCTGCCATCTGACTTTGTGAGAAATAGAGTAAATGATGGGCAAGTGATGTAAGGCCCTAAACTTTTCAGAAACATTTGACACTAGCAACGAGGCCGATCTTGTGGTCAGGTTGTCAGCACTAAGTATGCAGCTTTGTACTTCAGTTTTAGAATCAGTTACTTGCATAAATTAAGTTGGGCTACAGTTCCTCCTTAGAGATCACAGAGAACAGATGACTTCTGAAAGGCTCAGTCCAAAAGCTTTTACTTTTCAACGTCTTTGTAAACTCTTCCTGGCCACTGAGGTGACTGTGTTGCTGTTTAGCACACCAGTGAAACAACCCTTTTTATGTGTGTCTTATCACAGTTAGTATCCAAAAAATACTTGAGAGAGGCTGGTTTCTGTAACCTTAAACACTGTCTTCAGCATTCCAACTTTAAATTCAAATAGAAAACATACTGTGCTGTTCTGCCGCAAGCATGTTCACAGTACCCATCTGCGTTCAGGGAGGAAGGTGCAGTAATGCTAGAGGAACAGGTTAAAGGACAGCCATACCCCATAACTGAGAAAAAAAATAATGTTTTTTAGCATCTCTTGAACTTTTCTGTATTACTTATGTCTTTATGTCAATGCAAGTAGTTATTATTTTCTCATTTGTTAGCCCCAAAGTGACCTGAAAGGAATATGCCATGCTGTGTTATTGTGTTTTACAGTCAGAGCTTTTGTTTTTCCTGATGTCATGTTATAGAGACAGAGAGAGACACCCTTGTGATGAGAGGCTCATTTACTGCTGTCCTCTCTTTCCCTACCAGCATACAACAGTACTGTGATTGCTTATTTTTGACTGTCAGCATTGGCTTGTCATTTTCTGTACTGCTTCCTTTGAATTTTATTATGGCCATCTATGATACAACACTTTAAGGAGCAGTTTAATGCCAGGCTTGGAAAAAGTAGTGAATATGTTGCTGTTTTCAAGCTGATAACTGTAATTCATTGTCCAAGTGTGAGAAATCTAACCAGTGCATAACAGGTGTTGCTCAGGCTTAGTGGCATGTGTTGCACTAGCAGATTTTTACATTGTAATAAGAATTTGTGTCTTTGTTAATCATCCCTCCTCCACCTCATTAACTTACCTGAAGCAATGTAAATAATACAAAAGTGCTGTAGCAAACACCAAAAGAAGATAATATGCAGTTATACAGAAAATATAATATAGAAAAACTGTAAAATCAAATACTGACAGAAAATCAGGACTGTAAAATGACCATAATTTTCCTCCTTTGTGGCATTCTTGCAAAGACATTTAATTTATGATAAGAATGAAAAAAAAAATCTAAGCTTGAAATTCTTGCTGCTTTTCAAACTCTGATGTACCTTCAGGCTGCATTTTTTTTGCCAATGGGTGAATCTGGCAATCTTTGAATGATTCAGTACATTTAAATACCCATGTTTAAGAGACGTTATTTTTTATGGCTTTTTAAATGGTTCTGTAGTTGGAATCAAAGACCTTGCCCAATTAATCTACTCCTCCTAGCCTACATAATAGGTTCATATGAGGTTACTAGGCTAGCAGCCCTAGAGCCTTTACAAGCCTAACCATGTTAATCCCAAGTATCCCCTTTTGTTTTTTTGGGCAGTTCGCAGAAGAAATTTATGAACAGAGCAGGTCTGTGATCAACACCAGCTACCCCTGTCCATTAGAGACATAGGTGCCACCCCAGCGGCGAATTTGTGGCCTCCTATCCAATTATTTAGGTTGAGTTTGAATAGGGTCATCGAGGAGCCCTGTTTTATGTGAATAGGAAGTCTGTTCCAGAGAAACAGCAGTCTGTGGGAGACGTATCTTTCTCTCCAACATGTTCTGTTAATGTAAACTAGGCTAAAATCCCTAGAGCAAGTGACTCTCTTGTGCCATTTGACTTGCGGATATGCAGCATTTCCATTAGGGCAAGGACGGAGATTGCCCAATAGGCCAAGCACATGTCATCTCCCACCAGCCTATAAGATACAGATAATAATGACAGTGCTTTCAGCCTGTCCATGTAGGTAATGGTTTGGAGTCCCTGTGTTTTCCTAGTGAGAAACCTCTGAGGTCTCTCCAGCTGCTGCAGGTGTCTGGTGAGGTACATGCAAAAGGGTGCATTATACTCCATCAGTGGTCTGATAAAGGTTCAGTACAGTGGAGTTGTAACATCGCTTGACCTGGATGCTATGCCCTTGCTTATGAGGTGCGCTATGTAAACGGCTTTCTTTACCACTGTGGAAACTTGGTGGTCAAAATTCAGATTGCTATCAACCTGTGTTCCCAAATCTCAAACCACTGGGTTGGAAGTCAGGGGGTGCTTTCAGTATTGTAATCTGTAGGGAATTCCATTTTGCCCAAGGGAATAATAATGCATTTTTTGCATTTAGTTTTAGACCATGGTTTTGACACCAGTCCTTTGTTAGCATTAGCCCATCTTATAACATGTTCACACCATTGGGGGACTCAGTGTTTACTCCCAGATGTTCTTCGTGTTTCACTGTTGCAGTCATTACATTTGGGTAATCTGCTGGCAGGTTGCCCTCAGTCGGCCTGATTAACAAAGTCTTGGGTCCTGCGTCGGTTGCTGTAACTTCTTCCATGACGTCAGGGGTATAAAACATGCAGCCGACGCCATTACATCAGTCTTTTTTGCCACACGGTGCCCGACGCAGAAGTAGTTCACAAGTGCCGGTCGTCCGACTCCTGAAATTTTCGTTTTCGAGTTTCAGAACCGAAGTCTTCAACTAAAAAGCTAAGTATCCCGTTGGAGAAACTTTTTCTTGCTCCTTACCGATGTCATTAAATTTAATAATTGTATTACTTGTGGGAAGCAAATACCTCATAAGGGCTTTCATTTGTACTGTATTCCTTGCCTAGGCCCTGACCACGACGTACCTTGCTGTCGGTTCTGTGCTTTATTTAATCAACGCACAATCCATCGTTGGTACATTTTTGCTTCTAAATATTTTGGCTCACTGTTTAATTATCCAGAAATGACGTCTGTTAGCAATCCGACTACCGGAATACCTAAAAAACGCAACGAAAAAGACAGAGACAGTCCATTGAGGTCCAAAACTGCCGACGATGCTTCTCCTAAGCCAGTCGTCAGTTTGCCAGTACTCAGTGAGGCGCTTTCGCAGCCACTGATATCCGCTACTTCTGATTCGCAGGCCTCTACTGAGACCCATTCAGAGTCCGGTATGCCACGAGATGCTTCAATTATGGAACCCGCGGATGTCTCTACCTTGGATGGGTCCGGAGCCGCTGTGCAGGCACCGGCTTCTGAGGGTGTATTCAGGCCTACAGATTTGTATATTAAACCAACGCCATCTTCAATATTAAGGCCAAAAACTCAAACTATGTCTACGAAACCGACGCCTAGGCCACATGTGCAGGCCCCTATGCCTAAAAAACAAATTATCAAAATGGCTGAAGGTTTAATTACTCTAATCAGGGGTAGTCAACCCCCCCCCCCTTCAAAGAGGCTTAGGCAAGAAATTGACTGTGAATCTTCTGAACAGGATTCTATTTCTTCTGACTCTTCTGATAAACAGGATTTGTCTATACCTACTGATGAGAATTGTGATGCAGAGAATTCCATCCCTTCTGCTTCTCCCCGAGTATTTTTCTTTTGGGGAAACTTTAAATACTTTAAGGGAACATTTCCACTGGGAAAGTCAGGATATTTCTGAATCTTAAGAGAGGCTTAGGGATTTTCTTCTTCTTCCTCAACATAGGCCTTTGGCTATACCTCCTGTTCTAGACATTGTTGATAATGTGTTTTCAGAATCTAGTATGGCTCCTGATTCTCTGCCTCCGGCTCCTTGTAAGCCAGACAGATATTACAGGGTTCCTGACTCCCACAAATTCCTTTTCAAAAATCCTGTTGCGGATCCTGAAACCATTTCTTAGGGCCCCAGGGGCATTAAGGCTTCTACTGCTTAAAATCCTACCACATCTGATAGAGATTCCAGGGCACTGGATAGATGGGGTAAGAAAGTCTACACTTTTGCAACCTTGGCAATCAGGGCTTTAAACTGTCAATTCCATATGCTAAAATATCAGCAGTATATCATGGGACTGCTTAAACAGAAAATTATGTTGATTTCTGACTGTGTGGGAAATAAAGATTTACAGGATTTATTGTAATTCTAAAGACATGCTTCTAGAGCATTTCTCCCCGGGCCTCCGCTGAAAACAGGATCTGTGGAACCTAGTCGGACTTTCCCGGTCAACAAATGTTAAATAAAATAAAATAAATAAATAAAATATTGCATTCAGCTGAACAAGTTGGAAAACATACTTTGCAGTGTGGTTTTGATTCTTTGGAGGCCTCTTGCAGGGCTGCTGTAACTGGGTCTGTGCTAAGGAGGCATGCTTGGCTCAAAGAGCAATCTCGGCCTGATCATGTTAAAGCAAAACTGTTGGATGCTCTTTTACAACAGGACCGTCTCTTTGGTAATAAGGCTGAAGAACTTCTAAAAAAGATGGAAGATAAAGCTAAATCTATGCAAACTGTGAAAGATTTCTTGCAAATGCAACCTCCAAGATTTAGTAGGCACTGGCCTACTAACTGGTCCTTTCCAGTTCCTTCGAGAGCCACTCAAGTCAAACCCAGACATTCCAAAGGCACCAGGTTTCAGTCCCAAGGGACTTTCAGAACTAAGCAATGGGGTGCCTCCTCTTCCAAATCTGGAAACAACAAGACGCCTCCCTATGGTAAGCAGTCTCAATGACTTTCCTCTAAACTTACCTTTTAGCCGCTCCTTTGGGGGGAAAACTGGCTCTTCATGCAAAAAACTGGCAACTTATAACCCAGGACAAATGGGTTTTAAATATAGTATCCCAGGGATACACATTTCATTTACACATGTTGCCAATTCCAAACAGATGGCCAGACCTGCCCCCAAATCAGTGGGCAGAGGCACAGAAACAAGTACTTTTCCTCATGAGCATGGGGGCTATTTAACCAGTACCAGAAGAGGAAAAGGGACAAGGTTTCTATTCAAGACTTTTCCTGGTACCCAGAAAAGACAAATCATGGCGTCCAGTTCTGGACTTATCTACTCTAAACACCTTTCTGGACATTCCGAAATTCAAAATGCTGACTCTTCCCCAGTTACTTCCTATGCTAGGCAAAGATGCCTGGTTGGCAACTCTAGATTTAAAAGAGGCTTACCTGCATATCCCAGTCAGAGAATCTTGCAGAAGATACCTCCGCTTCAAAGCAGGCTACTTGCATTACCAGTTCTCTGCACTGCCCTTTGGCTTATCTACTGCACCCAGGGTCTTTACAAAGTGCCTGGCTCCAGTAATTGCATTTTGCAGGCAAAGAAATATTCAAATATATCCATACCTGGACGATTGTCTAATTCAGGCAGAAAACAAGGACACTCTTCTAAACCATCTGGCGTTTGTAAAAAGGGTTCTAACTTGTCTAGGGTACACTATAAACGAAAAGAAATGACAACTGGTACCCTCTCAAAATATTACATTCCTGGGTGCCAACTTGAATACAACTGCCCAGATGGCTTTCCTTACGCCAGAGAAGCAAATTCATTTGGTGACGTACTTCAAACAGGTGGCCACAAAAACCCTGCTTTCTGCAAGGCAAATACTGCAAGCCTTGGGGCTCATGGCCTCTTGCATTCTTCTAATTCCATATGCAAGACTGCATATGAGGAAACTTCAGTGGTACTTAAAAGTCTATGGAGTCAGCATTGTCACAGCCTGGAAACAATGATTACTATCATACCTTGCCTGCAACTAGAGTTCCTATGGTGGGCAGAGGCCTGCCACCAAAACAAGGGACTGCCATTCACACCACCCCCTGCCGCCCAAACCCTAACTACAGACACATCAGACTATGCATGGGAGGCACATCTGGCAGAGAAGTGCATTCAGGGCAAATGGAGCCCAAATCAAATGTACCTTCATGTCAATCAAAAATAAATGCTAGCTGTACAGAATGCACTGACAGCCTTCAAGGACCTCCATCATCCAGGACAATTAATGGTAAAGACAGACAACACCACGGTTATGTGGTACATAAACAAGCAGGGGGGGGGTACACACTCCTACCCCCTTTGCAGACTAGCCATGGCATTGTGGAACACGGCCTTGACCCATCAAGTACAACTGCAAGCTCATTTCCTAGCCAGGAAAACAGAATACTCTGGCAGACGAACTAAGCAGAAATCTCATGGACCCACACGAATGGAAACTGGAACCACGGATTTTCAACATGTTGACACAAAAATGGCGGAGCCCAGACATAGATCTTTTTGCCTCACCCCAGAACTATCAGTTGGACAAATTTTGCACAATAACTCATCACAAAAAAGCCTGGAAAGTGGATGCTCTATCCTTCAGCTGGAAAAAACTATCAGTCTGTGCCTTTCCCCCCTCTGCTCTCCAAAGTTCTACTAAAAGTCAAACAGGACAAACCAAAAATGATTTTGATTGCTCCAGACTGGCCTCGCCATCACTGGTACCCACTCCTGCGCAATGTGTCACACCTTCCACCGTGGCACCTGCCTCAGACACCTTACTTACTGTCTCAGCAGAACAACCAAATTCTGCACACTCATCTCCAAACTTTGAATCTTGCAGTGTGGCTAATCATCTAAATTCACTCTTAGCATCCCTCAGCAAACCTGTGATGGATGTCGTTTTGGAGGTGAGAAGGCCTAGCACTAGAAAATCTTATGCTGACAAATGGAAAAGATTCTGTTCCTGTAATCAATCTCAAGGGATAAGCACAGCAGTGTCCAACATTCCTCAGATTTTACAATACTTAACTGAGATGCTTCACAAGGGCCTGTCCGTTTCTTCCATAAAAATCCATGCTTCAGCCATTTCAGCTCATTACAACACAAAACCTCCCCTCTTCTCTCTTCCTCTGCTAAAGCAGTATCTCAGAGGGGCCAAAAACTTAAGACCACCCAGGAGAGCTCCATCCCTTGCCTGGGACCTCAATTTTGTATTGGAAAAGCTCACTCTCTCCTTTCAAGCCAGCTGCTACTGCAGACCTAAAATTTCTCTCCTGGAAAACAGCTTTCTTGTTAGCAGTCACTTCAGCTAGAAGGATTTCCGAATTACAGGCCCTTATGGCAGTGGAGCCTTTCATCATTTTTCATGCGGACAGGGTATCTCTCAGGACCAATCCATCCTTCATGCCTAAGGGTGGTATCCAGTGTGGCTCTTAATCAGACCATTCATTTGCCAACTTTCTTTCCCAATCCACAGAACAAGGGGGAGCGGATTCTGCGTTCATTGGATGTACACAGACAACTTAGATTTTACTTAAACAGGACAAAATCTGAGAGAAAATCTGAACAACTGCTGGTGGCATTTGCTACAGGGGCAGAGGGAAAGGCTATTTCAAAGCAAACCATTTCCAAATGGATAAGCCATTGTATTTGTTTCTGTTATATGCACCATGGAAAAACTATCCCCCAGGGAATCAAATCCCATTCTACCTGGGCTGCATCTACTTCTACAGCCTTTCTCAGAGATGTTCCTACCAGGGACATTCTAGAAGCTGCTTCCTGGAGCTCAGTTCATAGTTCACCAACCATTACCATTTACCACTTTTCTCTAAATCCAGAGCTGGATTTGCCACTGCTGTCCTGCAGGGCCTTATAGCTGGTCCTAATGCTTTATAATTCCCTCCACCCAACCATAGCTTTGGGAATCTACCCAAATGTAATGACTGCAACAGTGAAACACAAAGAACATAGTACAGTTGTGTACACTTACCAAAAATGTAGATGTTCGAGTCTATTCACTGTTGCAGTCCTGGTTACCCTCCCTCCAGCCCCCTATTTTTCTCTGGCTATAACTCTACTTACTTTCACTATGCTTAAAAGCCCTTTTGGTGTATTTGCTTTTGGGAGTGGAGGTATATTTTTTGTGTTTTTAATTTTTTTTGCTCCCTGTTTGGGGGGCACCTGACATCTGGGGCAAGAAAAACTGATGTAATGGTGTCGGCTGCATGTTTTGTACCCCTGACGACCTGACGTCATGGAAGAAGGGACAGCAACCAACGCAGGACCCAAGACTTTGTTAATCAGGCCTACTGAGGGCAACCTGCCAGCAGATTACCCAAATGTATGACTACAACAGTGAATACTCTCGAACATCTACATTTATGGTACGTGTACACAACTGTTTTGTCTTTACAAAGTGCCTGGCTTCAGTAATTGCATTTTACAGGCAAAGAAATATTCAAATATATTCATACCTGGACAATTGCCTAATTCAGGCAGAAAACAAGGACATTCTTCTAAAACACCTGGTGTTTGTAAAAAGGGTTCTGACTCGTCTAGGGTAGACTATAAACGAAAAGAAATCTCAAATGGTACCCTTTCAAAAAATTACATTCCTGGGTGCAAGCTTGAATACAACTGCCCAGATGGCTTTCCTTACACCAGAAAAGCAAATTCATTTGGTGACTTACTTCAAACAGAAGTTCCTTCCTTTCTGCAAAGCAAATAATGCAAGCCTTGGGGTTCATGTCCTCCTGCATTCTTCTAATTCCATGTGCAAGACTGCATATGAGGAAACTTCAGTGGTATTTAAAAAAGTCTATGGAATCAACATCACAGCCTGGAAACAATGATTCCTGTCATACCTTGCCTGCGCCTAGAGTTCCTATGGTGGGCAGAGGCCTGCCACCAGAACAAGGGACTGCCATTTACACCACCCCCTGCCGCCCAAACCCTAACTACAGACACATCAGACTATGCATGGGGGGGCTCATTTGGCAGGGAAGTGCATTCAGGGCAAATGGAGCTCAAATCAAATGCACCTTCATATAAATCAAAAAGAAATGCTAGCTGTACAGAATGCACTGACAGCCTTCAAGGACTACCTTCATCAAGGACAATTACTGATAGACGGACAACACCACGGTTATGTGGTACATAAACAAGCAGGGGGGTACACACTCCTACCCCCTCTGCAGACTAGCCATGGCATTGTGGAACATGGCCTTGACCTGTCAAGTACAACTACAAGCTCAGTTCCTGCCAAGAAAGCTGAATACTCTGGCAGACGAACTAAGCAGAAATCTCATGGACCCACACGAATGGAAAACTGGAACCACGGATTTTCAACATGTTGACACACAAATGTGGGAGCCCAGACATAGATCTTTTTGCCTCACCCCAGAACTATCAGTTGGACAAATTCTGCACAAGAACTAATCACAAAAAAGCCTGGAAAGTGGATGCTCTATCCTACAGCTGGAAAAAACTATCAGTCTATGCTTTTCCCCCTCTGTCTCTGCTCTCCAAAGTTCTACTAAAAGTCAAACAGGACAACCCAAAAATTATTTTGATTGCTCCAGACTGGCCTCGCCAACACTGGTACCCACTCCTGCGCAGTGTGTCACACATTTCACCGTGGCACCTGCCTCAGACACCTTCCTTACTGTCTCAGCAGAACAACCAAATTCTGCACCCTCAGCTCCAAACTTTGAATCTTGCAGCATGGCTAATCACCTAAATTTACACTTGGCATCCCTCAGCAAACCTGTGATGGATGTCATTTTGGAGGTGAGAAGACCTAGTACTAGAAAATCTTATGCTGACAAATGGAAAAGATTCTGTGCCTGGAATCAATCTCAAGGGATAAGCACAGCAGTGCCCAACATTCCTCAGATTTTGCAATACTTAACTGAGATGCTTCACAAGGTCTTTTTCTTCCATAAAAATCCATGCCTCAGCCATTTCAGCTCATTACAACACAGAACCTCCCCTCTTCAGTCATCCTCTGCTATAGCAGTATCTCAGAGGGGCCAAAAACTTTAAGACCACCCAGGAGAGCTCCAACCCCTGCCTGGGACCTTAACTTTGTATTGGAGAAACTCGCTGTCCCTCCTTTCGAGCCAGCTGCTACTGCAGACTTAAAATTTCTCTCATGGAAAACAGTCTTCCTTTTAGCAGTCACTTTGGCTAGAAGGATTTTTGAATTACAGGCTGTTATGACAGTGGAGCCTTTCATCATTTTTCATGCAGACAGGGTATCTCTCAGGACCAACCCATCCTTCATGCTCAAGGTGGTATCCAGTGTGGCTTTTAATCAGTCCATTCATTTGCCAACATTTTCATCGTGCATACAGCTGCAGTCATAACAGATGGGTTATCCTGCCGTCAGGCGGGTCCTCGGTCGGCCGAATTCCAAAGTCTAAGTCCGGTGTCGGTTGTCGTCGCTTCTTCCCTGACATCAGTGCGGCAGGGGTATAAAAGAGGCAGCCGACGCCATTTTCTCCAGTCTTTCTTGCCGCGCGGTACCCGAAGCAGAAGCAGTTCGCAAGTGCCGGTCGGCCAGCTCCTGAGATTTACGAAAGTATTTCAGCCGAAGTCTTCTTGAAAGCTAAGTACCCCGTTGGGGAAACTTTTCTTGCCTCAGACCGATGTCAGACAAAGTTAATAATTGCATTTCATGTGGGAAGCAAATACCGCATAAGGATTTCCACTCTTTCTGTATACCTTGCTTAGGCCCAGACCACGAAGTCTCGGCCTGCCGTTTTTTTGCTAGATTCAACAAGCGCACTATTAAGCGTTGGGCGGAGTTCGCCCTTCACTTTTTTGGCAAAAAATTTAATTATATTATGTCGTCGGATACTCCGACTCCAGTTTTGAACAAAAAACGCAAAGATAAGGACCGACATACGAGGTCCGCACCTCCTACTGAAACCACGCTAAGGCCGACTACCGGTTCCCCGGTACTCAGCGAGGCGCCTATGCAGCCCCTGAGTACCGATGACAATGCATTACCGGTGTCTTCAGTACCCGAGGTCGCAGGCTCCTCGGACCCCATTCCTACTACAGATACCGACGCCACTCCTGGTGGGGAAACTCAGAATTTAGACAGGCCTGCCATTTCTCAAGGGGTCTTCAGGCCTTCCTCCTTCTCTATTAAAGCCTTCACTAAATCTAAAGCAGCCATGAAAACCAAAAAACAGGTTCCTCCCACCCCCTCTCAAGGCACCATGCCTAAAAAACAGATGCTTAAAATGGCTGAGGATTTGATTACTCTTATCCGGGGTTCTCAACCCCCCTCTGACAAAAGGCCCAGATTAGAGGAAGACTACCCTTCCTCAGATCAAGCTTCTATTACCTCAGAACTATCTGAGGACTAGGATTATGCCTATTCTCCATTCGAAGACTCTGATGCAGAGGAGTCTATTCCCTCGGTCTCCCCCCTTGAGGACTTCTCTTTTGGGGAAACCCTGCATACATTGAGGGAACACTTTCACTGGGAAGGCCAAGATTAGGCTCAGGGAATTTCTTCTGCTCCCCCAGCATAGGCCTCTGGCTATCCCTCCTGTTTTAGATATATTGGATGATGTGTACACAGAAGCCAGCCTTAATCCAGATTCTTTGCCTCCAGCTCCTGTTAAACCAGACAGGTATTACCGGGTTCCTGATTCTCACCAGTTCCTATATAAAAGCCATACCGCTGACCCAGAAACAATTTCACAGGGTCCCAAGGGAATTAAGGCCTCTACTGCTAAAAACCCATTACCTTCAGAGAGAGATTCCAGAGCTTTAGAAAGGTGGGGGAAAAAGGTGTACACCTCGGCCACTTTAACCATACAGGTATTAAACTGTCAGTTCCATATGTTAAAGTATCAACAGTTTTTGATATCTCAGCTGAAAAGCAAGATGACACAACCAGAACAACCAGATTTAAAAGAGTTGCAGGATTTGTTGCATGGTGCAGAGCAAGTGGGTAAACATACCTTGCAGTGTGGTTTTGATGCTTTAGAGGCCTCATGTAGAGCTGCTGTTACGGGGTCTGTTATACGTAGGCATGCTTGGCTCAAAGAGCAAACCTTACCAGATCATGTCAAAGCTAAATTATTAGATGCATCTCTTCAAAAAGATGTATTGTTTGGTGTTAAAGCTGAGGAGGTGCTAAAGAAAATGGAGGAAAAAGCGAAATCAATGCAAACAGTGAAAGATTTCCTGCAGGTACAGCCTCCATGTTTCAGCAGAAACTGGCCTTCAAAAAATTGGTCCTTTCCAGCCACGGACAGACCTCAGAGGGGCAGATACAGGCGTCCAAGGGGTAGAGGGCAACCTCAAGGATCTTTCAGAGCCAGACAGTGACAAGCACCAACCCCAAGAGGTGGAGAAGATAGATCACAGTCTTTTAGAAAACAGACACAATGACTTCCCCCTACACCTGCCAAGCAAAGCTTTAATGGCAGCACCTTTGGGCGGAAAACTGACATTATTCTCAAAAAATTGGCATATTGTTACAAAAGACAAATGGATTCTGGACATTATAGAAAGAGGCTACAGGTTCCACTTTCACACCCTTCCAAAAATGAGAGGTATGCCAAACCTGCCACAAAATCAAAGGGCAGAGGCACAAAAACAAATTTTAGCTCTCATGGACATGAAAGCAATTCAAGAGGTACCTGCAAAAGAACAAGGTCAAGGGTTTTATTCCAGACTATTCCTGGTACCAAGGAAAGACAAAGATTGGAGACCTATCTTAGACCTGTCCATCCTAAACACATATCTACAGGTGCCAAAATTCAAGATGCTCACATTACAGCAGCTTCTTCCCATGCTGGGCAAGGAGTCTTGGCTGGTAACTTTGGACCTCAAGGAGGCATACCTGCATGTACCTATCAGACAAGATTGCAGAAGATACCTCAGATTTCTTGCAGGTTCAACCCATTACCAATTCTCTGTATTGCCCTTTGGCTTATCTACTGCGCCCAGAGTGTTTACGAAATGCCTGGCATCAGTAATCGCCTTCTGCAGACTACAAGGGATACAAATCTACCCATATCTGGACGACTGCCTGATCCAAGCGGACAGCAAGGACATACTACTGCAGCACCTGGCGTTTGTAATAAAACTGTTGAACTTCCTGGGATACACAGTCAACTAAAAGAAATCAAAATGAATACCCTCTCAACAAATAATTTTCCTGGGTGCCAGCTTGGATACAACCACCCAGATGGCCTACCTCACGCCAGACAAGCAAGGGCAACTGTCTCAATACTTCAGAAAAATGGCAACTTACACCAGGCTAACTGCAAGGAAAGTCCTGCAGGCTCTGGGATTCATGGCATCTTGCATCCTACTAATCCCATGTGCAAAGCTGCATATGAGGAAACTTCAATGGTACCTAAAAAACTTATGGTCTCAACACAGCCACAGCTTGGAAGCAATTATACCACTCATTCCATGCCTTCAAAAGGAATTTATGTGGTGGGCTCAAGCTTGCCAAAGAAACACAGGTCTTCCTTTCTGTGTACCTCAAGCAACTCAAATCATCACAACAGATGCCTCAGACTACGCCTGGGGAGCACACGACAGATCAGTGCATTCAGGGAAAATGGACCCGAAAAGAGAAGCACCTTCACATCAACCGAAAGGAAATGCTAGCCGTGCAAAAGGCTATTATGACCTTCAAAGACCTACAGCGTCCAGGCCAGCTGTTGATAAGGACAGACGACACCACAGTGATGTGGTACATAAACAAACAGGGGGGAACTCATTCATACCCCCTGTGCAGGCAAGCCATGACCCTATGGAACACAGCACTGGAATTGCAAATTCAACTACAGGCACAATTCCTGCCAGGGAAGGAAAACACACTGGCAGACAACCTAAGCAGAAATCTGACAGATCCACACGAATGGAAGTTGCATCCTCAAGTTTTTACAAAGATAACTCAGGCATGGGGACAGCCAGACATAGATCTCTTTGCTACCCACAGAAATTGCCAGTTGAAAAAATTTTGTTCAAGGACCTATCATCCACAGGCCTGGAAAGTGGACGCACTTTCCTTCAATTGGGCAACATTGACAGTCTATGCCTTCTCGCCTCTTCCTCTGCTGCCCAAAGTTCTATTAAAAGCCAGAGCAAAGAAGGCGAAAATGATTCTCATTGCTCCAGACTGGCCAAGACAACACTGGTATCCGCTCCTGAAGAGCCTGACACATTCCCCACCATGGATCCTACCTCTAGTCCCTCTTCTGTTGTCCCAGCACAACTACAAAACTCTTCACAGCCATCTCAAAACTCTAAATCTAGCTGCATGGAGAATTCCTTGATTTCCCAACAGTTTCTCCTCTCCAAGGAGGTGCAGGATGTCATCTTGGAGGCCAGAAGACCTTCTACTAGAAAGGCCTACTCCGCCAAATGGAAACGATTTTGTGCCTGGAATCAAGAAAAGGGACATAATCCTTGGGTAATAAATATACCTCAAATTTTACAGTACCTAGCTGAGATGTTAAACAATGGACTTTCCTTCTCCTCCATCAAGATCCACGCTTCAGCCATTTCTGCACAATACAACACAGATCCTCCTTTATTCTCTCATCCTCTCTTAAGGCAGTTCCTCAGAGGGGCAAAGAATATAAAACCCCAAGGAAACCACCAGTCCCTGCTTGGGACCTCAACTTCAGATTGGAAAAGCTGACCCTTCCTCCCTTCGAGCCAGCTTCTTCAACAGAGTTACAGTACTTGTCATGGAAAACAGCCTTTCTTCTGGCTATCACCTCAGCACACAGGGTTTCGGAGCTACAGGCCCTCATGGCTGTGCAACCATTCATCATTTTCCATCAGGACAGAGTTTCCTTACGAACCAACCCTACCTTTATGCCAAAGGTAGTATCCAGTGTAACTTTGAATCAGACTATCCACTTACCTACCTTTTATCCTAATCCACAAAACAAAGGGGAAAGACTACTACATTCCTTGGACATTCACAGACAACTTTTACTATTTGGACAGGACAAAGCCATTCAGGAAATCTGAGCAACTCTTTGTGTCCTATGCTGCAGGTGCTCAAGGAAAGGCTATTTCCAAACAGACAATTTCAAAATGGATAGCCCACTGCATACGCTTTTGTTACTCATTTCATGGAAAAACTGTGCCTGCATGCATCAGATCCCACTCCACCAGAGCCACAGCTACCTCTGCAGCCTTCCTCAGGGGGGTCCCTACCAAGGACATTTTGGAAGCAGCCACCTGGAGTTCAGTGCACACTTTCTCCAAGCACTATCACCTCCCACTATACTCAAAATCTAGAGCGGGCTTTGCCACAGCAGTCCTGCAGGGCATCCTAGCCCCTCCTAGTTCCACTTAATGCCTACCACCCTTACTTACTTTGGGATCCTACCTATCTGTTATGACTGCAGCTGTATGCACGATGAACATAGTACAGTTTTGTACCTACCATAAATGTAGATGTTCGAGTGCTCATACAGCTGCAGTCCAGGTTTCCCTCCCTCCATCCCCTCTTAGGACAGGCCTTATGACAAACACTTTTCATATAACCTTTTTGGGGTATTCTTTTATGGTGTATTTGCTTGCAACTACTGTTTTTGATTTATCAACATTGCATCTTTGCATAACATTATGTTTGCCTTCCTTCTGGGGGCACCTGACATCTGGGGCAAGAAAAACTGAAGAAAATGGCGTCGGCTGCCTCTTTTATACCCCTGCCGCACTGACGTCAGCGAAGAAGCGACGACATCCGATGCTGGACCTAGACTTTGGAATTCGGACGACCGAGGACCCGCCTGACGGCAGGATAACCCATCTGTTATGACTGCAGCTGTATGAGCACTCGAACATCTACATTTATGGTAGGTACAAAGCTGTACTTTTCTTTCCCAATCCACAGAACAAGGGGGAGCGGATTCTGCATTTATTGGATGTACACAGACAACTTAGATTTTACTTGAACAGGACTAAATCTCAAAGAAAATCTGAACAACTGCTGGTAGCATTTGCTGCAGGGGCAGAGGGAAAAGCTGTTTCAAAGCAAACCATTTCCAAATGGATAAGCCATTGTATTCATTTCTGCTAGAAGCACCATGGGAAAACTATCCCTCAGGGGCTCAGATCCCATTCTACCAGGACTGCATCTACCTCTACAGCCTTTCTCAGAGGTGTTCTTACCAGGGATATTCTAGAAGCTGCTACCTGGAGTTCAGTTCACACTTTCACCAAACATTATCATTTACCAATTTTCTCTAAATCCAGAGCTGGCTTTGCCACTGCTGCTCTGCAGGACCTTATAGCTGGTCCTAATGCTGTATAAATCCATCCTCCCAACCTTAGCTTTGGGAATCTACCCAAATGTAATGACTGCAACAGTGAAACACGAAGAACATAGTACAGTTATGTACACTTGCCATAAATGTAGATGTTCGAGTGTATTCACTGTTGCAGTCCTGGTTACCCTCCATCCAGCCCCCAGTTTTTTCTCTTACTATGCCTCTACATTCTTTTACTACTTTTATAAGCCTTTTTGGAGTATTTGCTTTTGTTTGCAGGTATAATTTTGGTATTTTATATTACCTATATATACATATATATATATTTTTGGCTCCCCATTTGGGGAGCACCTGACATCTGGGGCAAGAAAAACTGATGTAATGGCGTCGGCTGCATGTTTTATACCCCTGACGACCTGACGTCATAGAAGGGACAGCAACCGACGCAGGACCCAAGACTTTGTTAATCAGGCCAACTGAGGACAACCTGCCAGCAGATTACCCAAATGTAATAGTTCATAGTTCATAGTTTTGTACTAAGCTAACTGCCCTTGCGAACCATTTTAAGCCTAGCCAATTATCCCTTGTGAGACTCAAACCCTGCACCTTGTGTTTGTAAGGCAAACACCTTAGCCATTAAGCCACCCTCCCAACTGCAACAGTGAATACACTCGAACATCTACATTTATGGTAAGTGTACACAACTGTACTTTTGCAATCCTCAGCGAACTTGGCAAGTTAAAGGCTGCCTACATTGGCCTGGACTTCTGAGAAATAGATGCCAAAACAGTAAGGGGCCCAGCACAGTCCCTTGTGGTACTTCACTTGTGACTGGATTACTGGTGGAGGTGGAGTCACCACTTTTGACAGAATGTGTTCTGTCAGTGAGCCAATTAGGTATTCATCTAGTAACATAATGGTTAACCCCTATATGAGAGAGTTTCTCAGTGATGCCAGAGTGGGGAAATGTTTCCAAAGCCTTGGCAAGGTTGAGATAGGCTGTGTGCATTGTCATACCGTCGTCCATGGCCTTGTTGACATACTCAAAAAGTCTACCAGGTTTAATACGCATGGTCTACCCTTAACAAAGCCAAACTGGGTTGTGTCCAGCGATTGGAGGTTGTCTATGCCATTGTTGATAAGGTCTATGATAACTCTTTCCATGGCCTTGCAGATGAGGCTGGTTAGACTTGAGGGTCTCTAGTTCCCACAGTCAGTTGATTTCTCCTCCTTTGTGCAGGGGTATTACTGTTGCTGTTCTCCATTCTGCAGGATGTTCTTCGTGTTTCACTGTTGCAGTCATTACATTTGGGTTATCTGCTTGCAGTAGCCCTCAGTCGGCCTGATTAACAAAGTCTTGGGTCCTACGTTGGTTGCTGTCTCTTCTTCCATGACGTCAGGTCGTCAGGGGTATAAATTATGCAGCCCACATCATTACATCAGTTTTTCTTGCCGTGTGGTGCCCAAAGCAGTTCGCAAGTGCTGGTCGGACGACTCCTGAAATTTTCGTTTTCGAGTTTAAGAACAGAAGTCTTCAACTAAAAACTAAGTACCTCGTTGGGGAAACTTTTTCTTGCTCTAAACCGATGTCAATAAAAGTAAATAATTGCATTTCTTGTGGAAAGCAAATACCTCATAAAGATTTTCATTCGTACTGTATTCCTTGCCTAGGCCCTGACCACAACGTACCTCGCTGTCAGTTTTTTGCCTTATTTAAACCATGAACGATCTGTCATTGGTATATTTGTGCTTCTAAATATTTTGGTGCTCGGTTCAATTATCCTGATATGTCTCCGGTAAGCTATCCGACTACCGACATTCCGAAAAAACACAAAGATAAAGACAGGCTGCCCAGTTCGCTGGTACTCAGTGAGGTGCTTTCGCAGCCCCTGATACCCGCTACTTCAGATTCGCAGGCCTCTACTGAGACCCATTCGGAGTCCGGTATGCAGCGAGATGCTTCAGCTGTGGAACCTGTGGATGTCTCTACCTTGGATGGGTCCAGAGTCGCTCTGCAGGCACCGGCTTCTGAGGGTGTATCCAGGCCTACTGACTTGCATATTAAACTGATGCCATCTTCTTCTTCAAGGCCTAAAACTCAAACCATGCCTAGAAAACTGATGCCCAGACCGCATGGTCAGGCCTCTATGCTTAAAAACAAATGATAAGAATGGCTGAAGACCTTATTACTTTAATCAGGGGAATCCAACCTTCCCCCTCTAAGAGACCTAGGACTGAGTTTGCTTGTGATACTTCTAACCAGGATTCTGAGTTTTCTGTTTCCTCTGATGACCAGGATTTACCCTTATCTACCTATGAGGATTCTGATGCTGAGGACTCTATTCCCTCTGCTCCACTAGCCCCCCAGAGGATTTCTCTTTTGGTGAAACCTTGCATACTTTCAGGGAGCATTTTCATTGGGAAAGTCGGGATTTCTCTGATTCTAAAAAGAGGCTTTGGGATTTCTTACTCCTGCCCCAGCACAGGCCTTTAGCTATACCTCCTGTACTGGACATTGTTGATGCCTTTTTGGAATCTGTAATGGCCCCTGACTCTACCTCCTGCTTATAGAAAACCTGATAGATATTACAGGGTTCCAGACTCTCACAAGTTCCTTTTCAAAAATCCTACTGCGGATCCTGAAACCGTTTCACAAGGACCCAAGGGCATTAAAGCTACTACTGCCAAAAATCCTACCCCCTCTGATAGAGACTCCAGGGCGCTAGATAGATGGGGTAAGAAGGTATACAGTTCTGCAACTTTGGACATTAGGGCCTTGAATTGCCACTTTCATATGTTAAAGTATCAGCAGCATGTTATTGGAGTGCTTAAACAGAAAATTATGTTGATTTCCTGATTGTGCTGAAAATAAGGATTTACAGGATTTAATGCATTCTGCTGAACAAGTTGGTAAACATACATTTCAGTGTGGTTTTGATTCACTAGAGGCATCTTTCAGGGCTGCGGTAACTGGGTTTGTATTTAGAAGGCATGCTTGGCTTAAGGAGCAATCCTTGCCAAATCATGTTAAAGAGAAATTACTGGATGCTCCCTTAAATCAGGACCGCCTGTTTGGCAACAAGGCAGAAGAAGTTCGTAAAAAGATGGAGGAAAAAGCTAAATCTATGCAAACTGTTAAAGATTTTTTACAAGTACAACCCCCAAGATTTAGAAGCATTGGCCTTCTAAGAATTGGTCCTTTCCTACCTCTTCCAGACCTTCTCATTCCAAACCCAGATCCAGCAGAGCACCCAGGCTTCAGTCCCAGGGGACGCACAGGACTAAGCAGTGGGTGGCCTCCACTTCCAAATCTGGGAGTAATAAAACTCCCCCCTATGGTATACTGTCTCAATGACTTCTTTTTTAAACTTCCAAGCACTTCTGAACTGACTGCCCCTTGGGGGAGAAAGACTGCATTTCATGCAAAGAACTGGGGGCTCATTACCCAGGACAATTGGGTTTTAAATTTAGTGACCTAAGGATATAGATTTCACTTCTACGTTACCAACTCCAAGCGGTTGGCCGGATCTACCTCCAACTCAGTGGGCAGTGGCCCAAAAGCAAGTACTCTCTCTCAAGCATAGGGGCTATTCAGTTGGTACCAAAAGAGAAAAAGGGACAAGGTTTCTACTCAAGATTTTTCCTGGTACCCGGAAAAGTCAATTCATGGTATCCTGTCCTGGACCTGTCTACTCTAAACACCTTTTTGGGGATTCCAGTATTCGAGATGCTGACTCTTCACCAGTTGCTTCCTATGCTAAGCAAAGATGCCTGGTTGGCAACACTAGTTTTAAAGGAAGCATACCTGCACATCCCAATCGGGGAATCTTGCAGAAGATACCTACACTTCAAAGGTGGCTACACGCAATATCAGTTCTCTGCACTGCCCTTTGGCTTATCTACTGAGCCCAGGGTATTCACAAGGTGCCTAGCTCCAGTCATTGCATTTTGCAGGCAAAGAAATATTCAAATATACTCATACCTGGGCGATTGTCTAATTCAGACAGAAAACCAAGACATACTTTTGAATCATCTAGCTTTTATACAAAGTGTGCTAACTTGTCTGGGATACACCATAAACGAAAAGAAATCACACCTGTTACCCTGTCAACAAATTATATTCCTGGGAGCAAGCTTGAATACAACTTCCCAGATGGCTTTCCTCACGCCAGAGAAACAAATTCACTTGACAACCTACTTCAAACAAGTGGCCACAAAAACCCTGCTATCTGCAAGGTAAATACTAGAAGCCTTGGGTTCATAGCCTCCTGCATTCTTCTAATTCCATATGCAAGACTGCATATGAGGAAACTACAATGGTATCTAAAAAGCCTATGGTCTCAACATTCTCAGGATCTAAAAGCAATGATTCCTATTATTCCTTGCCTGCACCTAGAGTTCCTTTGATGGGCAGAGGCCTGCCACCAAAACAAGGGTCTACCATTCACACTACCCCCTGCCGCCCAAACCCTAACAACAGATGCATCAGACTATGCATGGGGGCACACCTGGCAGGGAAGTGCATTCAGGGCAAATGGAACCCAATTCAAATGTACCTTCACATCAATCATAAAGAAATGTTAGCTGTACAGAATGCTCTGACAGCCTTCAAGGACCACATTCTTCCAGGACAATTAATGGCAAAGACGGACAACACCACTGTTATGTGGTACATAAACAAGCAGGGGGGTACACATTCTTACCCCCTCTGCAGACTAGCCATGGCATTATGGAACACAGCCTTGAGCTACCAAGTGCATCGACAAGCTCAATTCCTGCCAGGAAAACTAAATACACTGGTAGACGGACCAAGCAGAAACCTCATGGACCCACACGAGTGGAAACTGGAACCAAGGATTTCAATATGTTGACAAGCAAATGGGGGAGCCCAGATATAGACCTGTTTCCCCCCCCAGAACTATCTATTGGAAAAACTTTGTGCAAGGCCTCCCCACAGACGAGCTTGGAAAGTGGATGCTCTGTCCTTCAGCCAGAAAAACCTATCAGTTTATGCCTTTCCTCCTCTGCCTTTGCTCTCCAAAGTAATACTAAAGATCAAACAAGACAAACCAAGGATGATTTTGATTGCACCAGACTGGCCACACCAACAATGGTACCCCCTCCTGCGCAGTGTGTCACTATTGGCCCCATGGCACGTGCCTCAGGCTCCTACCTTACTGTCACAGCAGGAGAACCAGATTCTGCACCCTCCACTTCAAACACTGAACCTGTCAGCCTGGCTAATTACCTAAGCTCTCCTTTACCATCCCTCAGTAAATCAGTGATGGATGTCATTTTATAGGCAAGGAGGCCTAGTACTAGAAAATCTTATGCTGAAAAATGGAAAAGATTCTGTGCCTGGAATCAATCTCAAGGGATGAGCACAGCAGTGCCCAATTTACCTCAGATTTTACAATACTTAACTGAGATGCTTCACAAGGGCCTGTCTTTTTCCTTAATAAAAATTCATGCCTCAGCCATTTCGGCTCATTATAACACAGAACCTCCCCTCTTCTCTCATCCACTGCTCAAGCAGTTCTTCAGAGGGGCCAAAAAAATTTAAGACCACCCAGGAGAGCTCCGACTCCAGCCTGGGACCGTAACTTTGTATTGGAGAGACTCACCCCTCCTCCTATCAAGCCAGATGCTACTGCAGTTTTAAAATTCCTTTCTTGGAAAACAGCTTTCCTTTTAGCCATCACTTCAGCAAGAAGGGTATCTGAATTACAGGCCCTTATGGCAGTGGAGCCTTTCATCATCTTTCATGCGGACAGGGTGTCCCTCAGGACCAATCCCTCTTTCATGCGAAAGGTGGTATCCAGTGTGGCCTTTAATCAGTCCATTCATTTGCCAACCTTCTTTCCTAATCCACAGAACAAAGGGGAATGGATACTGCACTCCTTAGATGTGCACAGACAACTTAGACTCTACTTGGACAGGACTAAACCTCAAAGGAAATCTGAACAACTGCTGGTGGCATTTGCTGCAGGGACAGAGGGGAAGGCTATTTCAAAGCAAACCATCTCCAAATGGATAAGCCATTGCATTCATTTCTGCTATAAGCACCATGGAAAATCTATCCCACAGGGGATCAGACCCCACTCAACCAGGGCTGCATCTACCTCTACAGCCTATCTCAGAGGTGTTCCTACCACGGCTATTCTAGAAGCTGCTACCTGGTGTTCTGTAGATACTTTCACCAAGCATTACCATTTGCCAATTTTCTCTAATTCCAGAGCTGGCTTTGCCACTGCAGTTTTGCAGGGCCTTATAGCTGGTCCTAATGCTATCTAAATTTCTCCTCCCATCCGTAGCTTTGGGAATCTACCCAAATTTAATGACTGCAGCAGTGAAACACGAAGAACATAGTACAGTTATGTACACTTACCATAAATGTAGATGTTCGAGTGTATTCACTGTTGCAGTTTTGGTTACCCTCCCTCCAGCCCCCTGACTTCATTTGGCTATACTTCTTCTCTCCTTTTCAATGCTTAAAAGCTTTTTGGTGTATTTGTTTTTTTGTTGGAGGTATAACCTTGTATATTTATAGATTTAATTGCTTCCCATTAGGGGGACACCTAACATCTGGGGCATGAAAAACCGATGTAATGATGTCAGCTGCATGTTTTTATACCCCTGATGGCCTGACGTCACGGAAGAAGGGAGAGCAACCGATGTAGGACCCAAGACTTTGTTAATCAGGCTGACGGAGGGCTACTGCAAGCAGATAACCCAAATGTAATGACTGCAACAGTGAATACACTCGAGCATCTACGTTTATGGTAAGTGTACACAACTGTACTTTCTCAAGGTATGATTAAACAGAATGCTAAATGGGTCCACTAGGTCTTGCTTTAGATTGTTTAGTAAACAATTGGGGATATTATCTCGTCCCACTGAGGCTGTGTTTTTGGCCTTGCCAAGCGCAGAGATGACCTATTCTCTAGAAATACTAGGCAGAGGGCTGGTGTCAGGTATGCTTCGGGATATTAGGTGGGGATAGAGGGGAAAGTTTGCACCGAATCTGTCAGCTAGCAGGTTGGCGATGTCTTCCTGCCTAGTATGAGTGATCCCATCTACAATCAGTTTGGCAAATAGGTGGGCATTCCCTTTTAGATTTCGGACATAGTTAAAGGATGCCTTATGATTATCCTTGGCTGGGGATGCAATTTTAGTTTCGTAATTTGCTTTAGAAAATTTTACAAGATTTCTGATTTTGTTGTTTAGGCTTAGGAGGGATCTCTTCCTCAGCAGAGCAACACCCTTCATGTTGTTGGACAACAGTTTCTTCCTCTTGTTATATAATCTGTTTATACTTGAAGTCCGCCATGGTGGCTTGTTTTTATGGGAAGAGCTGGTTTTGATCCAGTCAGGTACAGCAGAGTTTATGCAGTCACTTAAGTGTTTGTGCAGGGCATTTACATACACTTTTGCATAGTGATCATTGATGTCTGCGATTGCGGGTGGTATGAAGCATTTTATACCATCGCTTAGTAGGCTGTAGTTAGCTTTGGTAAAGTTTTTTATAATTTTTGTTCCTGTGAGTGTGTCAATTCCAGTAGTTCAAATGCGACTGATTTGTGGTCTGACCTAACCAGGGAGGGTATCGTGCACGGGAAAGTACAGTGACCCCCCCACATTGGTGAGTACTATGTCCAGAACATTAGAGCCCCTAGTGGGGGTGCAGACCATCTATTCCAGATCATTTATGTTAACAAAGTCAAGGAACCTCTAAGTGAGCGTGTTTTTGCTCGTGTATGTCCTCCAGTCTATGGAAGGATAGTTGAAATCTCCCTTGACTAGGGTGTCGGACTGCACGGTGAGGGATTCCAGCAAATCGAGGTAGGTGGTGTGCTTAGCCTGGTTAATGGTGAGGGACCTTTTGCTAGCAATGATGTGGTATGGTACTTTCCCAATAGTTAATTGGGCATGGAGTAGTTCGAGAGAGTCATCCTGTTTGACCAGTCTCAAAGTGTATTTGGTTTTAATGAAGATGGATATACCTCCACCTTTAGTTCTTTCATGCTCATTTTGAGGTCCGAACTTGTGGAAGGCTTTGTAGCCTTCCATGGCCATGTGCGACATTGAACCATGTCTCAGTAACTGCACAGACATCATCATTCTCCAAGGTGAGGAATGCTTCCTGGGAGTGCAGTTTCATGTTTAAACTCCTAGCATTAATCAGCACAACCCTGAGTTTGTCTTGATTAGATTTTGTTACATTGGAAAATTTGTGTTCTGACATTCTCTAAAAAAAAAAAAAAAAAAAAAAAAAAGGCACTATGGGGGAGGGGGGAGGCAAGGGCCTTTACCAGTATCCAAAAGCTTAGGGAGGACAGGTGCAGACTATCTCTAGTAAGGCAGCAAGGTCTGTTTACCATAACCTCCCAGGCTGACAGATACTGGATCCCTCTGGACCAACACCAGAAGCTGAGCCAGTTGTTGAAGTTGATCATTTTTTATTTATATTGTGGTATAATCCTGGATGAAGGTAGGATACAGCTTAGGGCTAGGGACATACCTGTCTGGGACACATAATCAGAGAGTTTTGTCATCTCTCTCTCTTCATATAGTCATGAGAGGTACGTGGACTATGACAGAGTCATAACAGTACTTGTTGAGTGACTTGCGTGCATGAGTGATTTGTCGGATCCTGGCATCCAATAGGCAGCTGACAGTGACCTTCTCCTTGTCCAGTCTGGTGAGGGGGAGACATCTGTGTGTCTCACTGTGGAGTTGCCTATGACCAAGACATTTGATGCGTTTTGCCTTAGGGGCATGTTTGTTGAGACACTGGTGCATGTGTGTGTTGATATGTGTAGCGGTTTCTTTTTGTTTAGTGATGAGTGTGAGTGGTATGTGTTTGGGGGTTCTCTGTTCATTTGGTAGGCTTTTAGTGAGTACCTCTGTGTATGTGGGTTTATGTATCATGATCTTATTTTGTGTGAGAGGTGAGGTTTGCCTGAGATGTGAAGTGTGTGTGCTGATGACCTGTTTGATGTGTGGTTTGTTTTTACGCGAGAGAATTGACTCGATTTCCACAGTGTATTTGCATCTCTCACATAGGATGTTAGTTTGCTTTAGGAGTAAATGGTTGTCACTATACATGAGGCAATTGCTACATTGCCTCAAGATGCCCATTTCAATCAATGGCAGGAGAAATGATGGGAAACTTTCCATCCATTGTGTCAGGATTTTTCTGAATGTGGTGTTTGGGAAGGAACTGAGCTAGCTGGTCTTAGTCACAGACAGCAAAAATGAAGCAGTAATTCAATTAAATACGGTTAACAAAGTGCAGTGCTGATTTAAAACAAACATATTTTTCAGTTTTTTCAATGGATACCTTGGATTTCAGTGCAGATGCACTCCAGACCTCTGGCCAAAGTTGCAAAATTGAGCAGCTCTATTAAACTGAGCACAAACCCGCACAAACGTGAGGCTTATATACAGGCAGGTTTAAGCAGTTTTAACACAAGGAAAGGCCAAGACTGAACCTTTCTCCAGTAATCCCCAACTCAGATGAGTCGTGAACTACATACTTCTGCCACAAGGGTGCAGGGACGGCCCTCTTAATGTAAGATAGCTGGTTTAAGAACACACTGATACCAAACACTCTATATTCAGCAGGTCTGAATCTAGCCTATGCCATGTAAGGCAAGGAAACACAATATCCAGATGGGAAGGAGTAAGGGAGAGTCACTTAAAGGTCATAGTGAGAGTGTTTACTAGTATACTATATATGATTACCTCCAGTGGTACCACCCTTTGCACCAACTGGCAGCTCTTTGAGCAGCTGTGAATGGTGGGGAGACTATGGAAAGCATTTCCTATACAGGATTTTAAACTGAAGTGGTTTGCTTATATGCATGCACGGGGAACAGAGTTTGCATATCAGCAGGATGAAAGACTTTTATAAAGTTAAACCCTCAGGCCAGTCAGATAATAACACAGTAAGCTAACAGCCAGTAATTCCCACTTTGGATGGGTTGAATTTAGCTCTGTGATCCCACCAGAGTGCAAAAGAACCCTCCCAATGTAAAACCAACTGGCTTTGAGCTCAAGTGCAGTAACAATACTTTAGAACAGAAGCAAGAATTCCTGCAATGTCAGGAATCCTTAGGAATAAGTTCACTACGCCTGAGATTCACAACACACAAAAACTTTGCAAAATTTAGCAGTATGTTGCCAGACTCAGGAGAACTTTGGCAAACTCAGAACAGTTTTTGCAGAATACTGTTGCTCATACTAAGAGCAGTACAGTAACAAACAGATGGAGTTTCCTTAACAAGTGCAGGTTGAAAAACAGTGATAAATTCAATAAATGCAGCACAGAAATATTAGCTGTTTCTGAAATGGTTAGAGCAAGTACAAAAAATATATACTTATATCAGCTTTGTAGGTCCAGATGGTTTTAGATGCAATCCAATCTTGTAGTCACAGGTGTCTAAGCCAGGCACAAGGAAGCTCTGAATAAATGAGTGATTTAGCAGATGATGAGATAAACATAGGAAAGAAAGGGAGAGATATCAGAAAAAGGCAAGTTCAAGTTTAAAACAAATGGAATAATTATTAAATTTTGTTTTTTTCTTTGTCTGGCACTTTTGAATAATGGTTTACAGGGAAAGAAAACTACTTTTGGGGTGGGGGACAACATTTGAGGTGAGTTCTCCTTTAAAGTGAAAGTCAAAATATGGTCAAATTTTAGGGTGTCTTAGTCAGGACATCCCTTACCTTTTCATGTAAACTAACTTTATCAGTACATTACAATTACCCTTTCGCATACCGATCATCAAGGCAGTAGTATTGCTTGCTTGTGTCTTTGCTGACAAAAGTCTTTTGTTGGGGGAGCTTGCAATCCATTTTACTTTCAGGGCTGCTACACCTCCAAATGTATGTGCACATCTTTGTGCACCTGCTTAGGAAGGTTTATGCAGTTGCGGGACTTCTAGAGTCAAATGCATGCAACATGACCACCCCTTCTCCAGGGGATTGTGGTACAGCTGGCTCTATTCCGCCCATATTATTATAGATTGCTTTTGTCAGCATATTCTGGCCTAACAGTAGGGATTATGAAGGGACTTAAGCAAATTAGGGTTGCCACCTTTTGCTGTGGCTAGAACCAGTCAGAGGCTACACCCTTAGCACCACCCTAACCCTGCCCATCTCCTTCCATTTCCACACCCATTCTGCCTACATTCACACCCCATTTTGTGAAGTAATTGATCACATCAGGGGAGGAGGAGGAAACTCTTCTTTTCCTAGTTAAAGACCCAATTACATTTCTTTAACTATGTTTTTTTAAAAAAAAAGTTTTGAGATAAGAGTTTTAACAAACGCTGGATAGTCCAGAAAAAATGCTGGTAGGTGGCAAGGCTGAATCAAACCCACAATACAGATGTGCTAAGTTTATCTATGACTCTGTCACATATCATAAAATCCTTTAGTTGCCTTTCTCTTAGGCATAAACGGTCACTTGCAAAATTTCATTACCAGTTTCTACATCTCACCTCACTACTTTACTAAGCAGTACCTACCTGCATGAGACTTTATATGATTTGGTAATCATCTGATAAAATAAACAAGAGCTGTAATTATTTTAGAAATGTTAAGTCAGATTTGTATTAGGAAATCTTACATCCTGCTGATTGATATTAGGTACTCCGATAGTCAGAAAGCTTTAAAGAAGGTGGTATGTTTTCACTTTATTAAAAATGTGTTGATTTAATAATGTGCTACCTGAATTGCTCAAATTCTTGCCAGTGCCTCCCATCTTATCACGTATTGCTATAATGTTTGCCTTTTCTATTTATCTTGTCTTGTCTCATTTTAAGTATTTTTTGTTTCAGTATTACTTAATGTTTGATTTTGTAATCAGTGAATATGTTTTCAATTTATTTTTATGCGTGACTTTTTGTCCTGGGACACCACTATTACAATGTAATAGATTATGCGTTTTGTCCTACTGCTGCTTATGAAAAAATAGTGTTTATACTGTGTTTCTTGTTTTATAGTATACTTGAGGCTTTACTCCCCAAGTCTCCACTGAAACTAATCTTCAACCCAGCTGAGCAACTCTGTAAATAAAACATAAATAAATTATAGTGTTTTGTTGTTACAGTGTGCAGATAATTTAAAGTTTTCACTTCTGGTTTGAAGACTTCACAATATTTCAAATTAAAAAGCAAGTTAGCAAGTTTAAAGTACCCAGCACTGTTCTGAAAGTGCTATTGAATGTATAATGCTGCCTTCCTGCGTAGATTCATGCCTGGTCATGCTTATAAAGGCGGCACCATTTTATTTTTATGAACTTGTTTAAACAGCTGTAAATCCTGGGTCGGAAGTTGACATATCTTGGATGAAAAATAAAATGCTGTTTCTAGGAAATTTTAATGTATGGACAAAGAAAGTTGTATGTTGCTAGTGCAAAACCCAGTATTGTCAGTTCCACAGTAAACTTCAATTTCAGCTGTAGAGCTGCAAATTACAGAACTCATTGCTACACTTTTAAAGCATTTTTGTAGCATGGCAGTCCTCCAGCTCCCCTGGCATGAGGAACCCGTGCCCAGTCTCTCCACCCTTGCTATCTATTAACTCAAGGTGCTGTGCCTCTTAATTAGGGGGCATATTCTGAAGTGCCATTACTTCAGAATTATGTGTTTCCTCACGTATTCTCTGTAATCATATCAAAATTTTGACATTCAGAATTACACTAGCAAGCCACATACAAATGCATATACTGCCCCAGGAATATAATTTATGTAGAAAAAAAGAAAGAAGTGAAATAACTGCTGTTGTAGAGTCTTTGTCTCTCTTACTCTTTAATGTAGAGCTCGTCTCACTTCTGTGCTACAGTCTACCATTTCTTCAGCAGTATAGCAGGAATCCACAGTGAGCAGTATATTGACATAAGTGTGCATCAGAAATTGTAGTTTTGATGAAAGTTAAGAAAATGTCATCTATTTATAATGAAGATGCCCACATCCTTTGGGCAGTGCACTGTGACATCCTTTTCATTACAGAGTAGAGGCATCCACCACAGATGCAGATGAGCTGATGTTTCCAAGTTAACGGTCTTGCTTTTCATTTGGCTGATTGAGACAGACAGCAGTATTGTGCTTGACAGTGTGGTGTACGTGAAGAAGTGGGAAGACAGTAGAGCAGTCAGCTCTCATGCCTGCTGTTGTATTAGAGATATAAAGTTGAATGGCAAGATGTGATGAGAAATTGGTCATCAAGTTTGTATTCCTGCAGCAGTGGTCATAGAACAAGGCATAGTTTGAAAGATCTCAGGAAGGTATTTTGCCAAAAGCCTGTAACATGGGGGACCATCAGTACAATAATCTATAATGAGACATCACTGTTCTCTTTCTGGCTTTTGCTGTTGGAAAGCTACATCCATTATGGCACTACCTCAAATGCTACTATGACTGATGAGGAATCCTCTACTGCACACAGACAAATGGGGGGACCTTCTCTTTTTCAGGCAAAACTATTGGATAGACAGCAGAAAAAAAAGATAGCATGAAAGACTGTTTGGACATCTATTAGCTCAAATGAAATTCAAGGCTTATCTCTTGAAAGAGCAACATTTTGGTGTTCTTTGTAACTCTGTCCTAAATTATGGCACAGAGTTGTACAGTGTATTCCTTTAGGAGTGGACTGCTTGCCTACTTGGCTGCAGAACTGTTCCAGTTATGTTGACTGTTCTACCAGAGTATCCAACAGAATGTCACAGAACAGCAAAGCTTTTGTTGCATTGTGGGGTTCATTCCCACTGAGCTCTCAAGCTTCATTTTCAAGGCTATGGTTATTTTGAGCTCTTCTTTGGCAGAACATAACATTCTTATTTAACTTGGTCAGTAGCTTTTATGTTTACATCACCATGGGAAATTCTTGCCAAAGATGGCTTTTTTGTGTGTGTATGTGTGCATGTGTTCACTTAAGCAAATCACTCATTACATCCTCTTATTTCCAAAAATTCTCTGTTAGAAGTAGCAGAGCTGCTCAAGTCATTAACTACAGGTTACTGTTCTGGTGGTGTAAGCAGCAGAACATGATGCAAAGGCACTAGTAATTTGTTATTGTGTGTTGAAGGTAATTGACTCGGCACAGCTCCTTGTGGTGTCCTGCAGAGTTCTACAAGCAGCAGCGAGTGGAAGAGTGACTTTCTATTGATTATAAGTATTATTTTTGCCTACTTATTTCCGACTGCTTTTTCTCACCGAAAAGCGAGTTTCTTTAACTAAATAAGCTCTGCAAAGTTGTTTTTCTGCATTCCTGACTGTACTCCTGAGTTTTTGCACTTATAAAGTTTGTTTTTGCTTAGTTTAACTGGTAGGCTACTCACTCAAGTGCGCTAGCCGAATTAAAGCATTTACTGTGTTTCTGTACCTAATTTCTGCTACTTTGTAAAAAAAAAAAAAAAAAAAAAGAAAGAAAGAAAAAAAATATCCTTGTTTCCCGCCTTTACTGAACTAGAATAGTCCAGTCTTCAGGTATTGCTGATCTCTGGGCTGTGTCATAGTTCCTGTGTTGCCCATATCCTTATTTGGATAGGAGGAAGCTTCTTTGTTCACCAGTGGGAGTGGGGAGCTCTGAGCAGCCTATCTGTCCCTTGAGGAGTGGTTCCAGCCCAGAAGCTTGTAGCTTATTGGCCGTTTTGGGCCATTTCCTATCTCTTTCTAACCCCCTGCTTTAAAGCCCGCTTTAGTGCGCTTTTGAGCTTGTAATTGACTCAGCACAGTTCCTCGTGGTGTCCTGCAGAGTTCTACAAGCAGCAGCGAGTGGAAGAGTGACTTTCTATTGATTATAAGTATTATTTTTGCCGACTTATTTCCGACTTTTTCACGCCGAAAAGCGAGTTTCTTTAAATAAGCTCTGCAAAGTTGTTTTTCTGCATTCCTGACTGTATTCTTGAGTTTTTGCACTTTTAAAGTTTGTTTTTGCTTAGTTTAACTGGTAGACTACACACTCAAGTGTGCTAGCTGAATTAAAGCATTTACTATGTTTCTGTACCTACTGCGGTGGTGGTGCTGCGGTAGCGTTGTCGCCTCACAGTTAGACGTTGCACGTTCGATTCTCAGTTAGAGTGTCTCCTGTGTGTTGACATGCGTGAATGGGCGTTCCTTCGTTGAAGGTTGTGCGTTAGGCCCGGCAAGCCAGCACATAAAAATCTACTGCCAATCATTAACGGACCGGAGTTCCGCTGTGGCGACCCATAACCGGGAAAAGCCGAAAGACAGTTTACTGTGTTTCTGCACCTAATTTCTGCTACTTTGTAAAAAAAAAACGAAAAAAACAAAAAAAATCCTCGTTTCCTGCCTTTACTGAACTAGAATAGTCCAGTCTTCAGGTATTGCTGATCTATGGGCTGTGTCATAGTTCCTGTGTTGCCCGTATCCTTATTTGGATAGGAGGAAGCTTCTTTGTTCACAAGTGGGAGTGGGGAACTCTGAGCAGCCTATCTGTCCCTTGAGGAGTGGTTCCAGCCCGGAAACTTGTAGCTTATTGGCCGTTTTGGTCCATTTCCTATCTCTTTCTAACCCCCTGCTTTAAAGCCCGCTTTAGCGCGCTTTTGCGCTTGTAATTGACTCAGCACAGCTCCTCGTGGTGTCCTGCAGAGTTCTGCAAGCAGCAGCGAGTGGAAGAGTGACTTTCTATTGATTATAAGTATTATTTTTGCCTACTTATTTCTGACTGCTTTTTCTCGCCGAAAAGTGAGTTTCTTTAACTAAATAAGCTCTGCAAAGTTGTTTTTCTGCATTCCTGACTGTATTCCTGAGTTTTTGCACTTTTAAAGTTTGTTTTTGCTTAGTTTAACTGGTAGGCTACACACTCAAGTGCGCTAGCCGAATTAAAGCATTTACTGTGTTTCTGTACCTAATTTCTGCTACTTTGTAAAAAAAAAAGAAAAAAAGAAAAAATATCCTTGTTTCCCACCTTTACTGAACTAGAATAGTCCAGTCTTCAGGTATTGCTGATCTCTGGGCTGTGTCATAGTTCCTGTGTAGCCCATATCCTTATTTGGATAGGAAGAAGTTTCTTTGTTCACCAGTGGGAGTGGGGAGCTCTGAGCAGCCTATCTGTCCCTTGAGGAGTGGTTGCAGCCCAGAAACTTGTAGCTTATTGGCCGTTTTGGGCCATTTCCTATCTCTTTCTAACCCCCTGCTTTAAAGCCCGCTTTAGCGCGAATTTGTGCATAGCGCAGCATCGGGCAGCACCGCTTAATCGGGTTTAAACTATTCCCGGCTCCACAAAGTCTACTCTTCACTTTTTCCCTTGTAACTGCTCTAACTCTCAAACTAAACACACTTGCTCATATAAGCAATTTTTTTATAAATTAAGCACTAATAAACTAAAAAAGCACTACATCCTCATATAATCCTCTTGAGTACCTCACCTATTGGTCCTTCTGATTCAGTTACAAAGGAGTTCCCTATACTATTCTAGCATGTCGAAAGGTCAGTTGCTGGCTTCCTCTCCAGTCCAGCTGGTGAATCTGGGAATCGTGAGGCAATGTTTCAACTGCCTCATGTACACAGACAACCCTCTCCTCCTCCCAACAAGTACAAATATATGTGAGAGATGCAACCATATAGCCAAACTGGAGGCTGAGCTCTCTCGACCCAGTACTGACGTAACCAGTCAGGAGGAGAAGGTAACCACACACACCATAAATCCAGTCTCACATAGACCTACCACAACTGCATACCAAACACATAAACGCACAAAAACATACTCGGAGGCTCTAAATAAAAATCTGCCAAAGCAGCAGAGACCTCCAAAGCAGACATCCAAGCAACCACTACCCCAAAACAAATCACATGCAACACATAGTTCACAAGGTCAGTGTGCCAAACAGTCACAGCCCTTAAGGCCTAACAACATACTTGATACACTGGTAATACGTGACTCTATAGTCAGACACACTGACATCCCTCTCACCAGGCTGAACAAGGAAAATGTCACAGTGAGCTGCCTGTCGGGCTCTAGAATCCGCCACATAACACAAGCACTCAGGTCACTCCAAAGCAGGTACAAATATGACTCAGTCATTGTCCATGCTGGTGTGAATGACCTGAGACGTACCTCCCTGGACTACATGAAAAGAGACATAGAGGAGCTCTCTGATTATGTAGCCCAGGCTGGTATGACCCTGACCTTGAGCAGCATCTTACCCTCACCAAGAATGATGCCACAGTATAAAGACAAAATGATCAATTTCAACAATTGGCTTGCGTATTGGTGTCATTCAAAGGGGATCCAGTGTCTGTCTGCTTGGGATGACATGCTTGACAAGTCACGCTGCTTCGCAAGGGACGGCTTGCACTTGTCACCCCTGGGCTTTCGGATATTGGCAAAGGCTCTTGCCACCCCCATAGTGCCTTTTTTAGGCAAGGCTCAAAAGACAAACCCACCTCCTTAGACAACAGAAGTAGAAAGAAACTAAGGGTAATGCTGCTGAACGCCTGAAGTCTAAACCTCAAGATGCACGCTCTCGAAGCCCTCCTCAGTATGGAGAACATCGATGTCTGTGCAGTGACATAAACCTGGTTTAAGGCTCCCGAGAGCACCCCAGCACTACCAGGTTATACCTCATATCATGCTTTTCGGCCCCAAAACTTGGACCAAACCACAAAAGGAGGGGGAGTATCCATATTCATCAAGGATACACACACCTCCAGGTTAGTGGCATTGCACAAAGCATCGGAGACCATCCATGTGCAACTAACAGTGGGTAAAACTGCCTTCCAGTTTGTAGCATGCTACAGACCACCCTCTCAAACTCAGGAACCCCACTCGGCCTTCCTGAAGACACTGGAGAATATGAATGTCTCTCCAAACACCATCATATTGGGGGACTTATCCAAACATAGACTGGGAGCATTACTCAAGCCCCAACACCCTAGCCCAAAGGTTCCTAGAATTCATAAACTTAAATGCTATGGAACAACTAGTCACCACTCCCACAAGAGGGGAAAACATACTAGACCTGATCATCACAAACATGGGGACACAATGTTCCATACCAGAAGTATACCCCTCTTTGGTAAGATCAGACCATAAATTAATCTCACTAGAAATTCACATTCCGCCTCCACCCCCACCCCAAGCACAGAAGACCACAGTGAAGAACTTCTCAAAAGCTGACTTCACACTTCTTAAATCTGAAGTGGAATCCTTCAAGGCCCCCGGGCCAGTGGAAACTACAGCCCAATCTGCTGAATCCTTTATAAACACATTCTATGGACACCTTCAGGAATGCATGGATCATGCAATCCCAAATAAAACCAAGACCCATTTCCCCAAAGGCAGGCATCCTGTCTGGTGGACCCCAGCCATAAATAAGCTATACAACAGAAGGAGGAAGCTACTACATAGAGCAAAATCCCTAAAAGGGAAGGCATCTCTGACCAGTACTAGCAAAAAAACTACGTTCCCTCATAAAATCATCCAAGGCCAGCTTTGAGAGAAAAACTGCACAAGACACTAAAGATAATCATAAGGCCTTCTTTAGTTATGTTAGAAACCTGGATGGCAACTCCCAGATATGCTCAGAGTTAGTCCATAATGACAAAAAATACACTGAACCCACAGACATTGCCATCATCCTGGCAGAAAGGTTCAGTGCAAACTTCTCCCCCTTCTTCCCCTCCAAAAGGACAAATATCTATCCCAGCAGAGTGTTGCCTCCCTGACATCTCAGATGCCCAGGTGAGAGCCGCCCTCTCCAAAGCAAAAAAACACAGCATCAATGGGACCAGACGGTGTTCCGGGCTGCGTGCTACATGAACTCCAAGAAGAGCTGAACCCACACATAAGGCTGCTGTTCAATCTCAGCCTTACTACAGGATATGTACCCAACGAATGGCGTACAGCAACAGTGGTCCCACTCCACAAAGGAGGTGCTTCTACGGATCCTGGAAACTACCGCCCCATAAGCCCGACTAGCCTGGTCTGCAAAGCTATGGAAAGGATCATTATGGAACTCATAAACAAAGACATTGGGGACCTACAGACACTGGATCCTACCCAATTCGGCTTTGTTAAGGACAGATCCTGCCTCTTGAACCTGGTCGACTTCTTTGAAACAGTCACCAAGGCCATTGATGAGGGTAAGGTAGTTCACACAGCCTACCTGGACCTCGCAAAAGCCTTCGACACAATACCCCACTCGGGCATCATAGACAAGCTCTCCAGCTTAAATATAAACCCCTATGTCACAAGATGGGTTGCAAACTGGCTCAAGGACAGAACCCACATGGTCAGAATTGCTGGAGCCATGTCAGACTCTAAACCAGTCACGAGTGGCATCCCACAGGGCTCAGTCCTGGGACCTCTCTTATTCGGTATATATTTTTCTGAGATACAGGCTAACATGGGCGGACTGTGGCTGACCAAGTTCGCAGATGACTGCAAACTGGGTGCCATAATTGACTCTCCAGCTGACACAAGCATCCTCCAAAAGGGACTCATAGAAATGGATAACTGGTGCCAGAGCCATGGCCTTAAACTAAATGCCAAAAAGTGTACAGTCATACCCTTTGGGAAAAACAAGTGCCCACAAATTACCACATAGGTGGTAGTCCATTAAGTACAGAAGAAGTAATTAGGGAACTGGGGACCCAAGTTGATAGTAATATCTCCTTTGACAATCACATTCCCAAAGTGGTTAGAAAGACCTTCTATATAGCCCATCTTATCATGAAAAGATTCACATCTAGATCAAGGGAGGTCATTGTGCCCATGTACTCTTCCCTCATCAGGCCCATAATTGAGTACAATGCCCCATTTGGGATGTACCTTACCCGACACTTGCAGCAACTAGAAAGACCCCAAAAGTACCTCACAAAGAGGATCAAGGGACTCAAACAAATGCCATGTGCTGCTCGGCTAAAGAAACTCCAGCTCTACTCAGTTGCATACCGCCTACTCAGAGGCGATCTATGCCTGACGTACAAAGCCATGTCCAACCCGGAATTAATGGACATGCTCCACCTCAGAAAATCCAAATCCATTAGAGCTATGCGATCGAGAGAACTGAACCTCAGCACAGAAATAAATAGGACATGCTGGAGGGACAGATTCATAACCCAGTGTCTCCCTTCACTCTGGAATAAAATCCCAGCCCATGTTAGGCAGAGCCCCTCACTGACTCTCTTCAAGAGGAATCTTGACGAGTGGATGGGAGATCGTAGGTTCACCCCGGGGGTCACTTCTGTGTCACTGCTAGACAGAGGCACAGTAAACTAACCTTAAAAAGGGCACAGTAAACTCATTCCAAGGGGTGGCGAAAGCCAAACACACTCTGGCTAGGCTTGTAAATGCCCTAGGGCAGATAGCCTAGTATGACCCTATGAACCTATAAGAGGTGCTAAGCAATTTACCAGGGATCCAAGAGGTGCTAAGCAAAAAAGGGAACGGAGTACAGCAACAGGCGGGAGGAGTTTCCCAGGGTGCAAATGCACAGGAAACTGATATCTGTACACAAGATTTCAACTCTACGCCCATGGCTTTACGTGACCAAGCTAACCTGAACCTAGCAAGGAATTCTTCTGGGGAAGCCAATGTTAACACCAAATCTGTGGGGGATTTCACCAAATTGGCTGCAAGACAAACCTGTGTTTTGCAAACCAGGGACTAATTCTGCATCGGGTTTACTTTTGGAAAGCTACAAAGAAAATTTAAACAAGCTGCAAAGTTCTTTATCAAGGTACAAATCTTTTTCTATTGACAATGACTATCTTAATGAATGCATCAAGCTTGGTATTGTACCTAAAGGACTTCGCATCTATAAATATCCAAATAATGTTAGTCGGAAGTGAATTTCACAAGGAACTTTTAGCTATTTTTGACAATTGTGGTCTTGAAATCCTAGGAGCGATTATCAAAAACAATCAAAGGGAAATGACTGTGTTACAAGAACATACTGACTTGTACAATGAACGTATTACTAATGATTTATTGTTTCAGGTGCAGATAGAAAACAATAAATATTATGAATTAAGAGGTATTATAGATAGAAAAATGTGAAGAGATTCTGCATAGAAAATACAAGAAAGTAGACAGAGACATGAAGGAATATAGGGATGGTAAACAATACCCCCAACCCAAATACTATGTCCAGTCCCATAATAAGGAAAGCAATTTACCCTCAGGGGGCAAGAGAATAACTACCAGGGACAAGGTAATAATAATCCAACCATGTCTGAGAGGGAAAATGGTTATGATAATTACCAGGAAGCTGGCCCACGTAGATCAGAGAGGCTACGCAATAAGAACTACAGTTACAACCATTTTCACAGGGGGGGGGGCATTTTCAGGGGGTAGGAGGGTTCAGAGGTTACATATACTAGAACCGAACAACATTAGTTACCACAATGTAAACGAAAATACACAAATAGTCTCGAAGTCTGGTTTTCATATTTTCAGTTACAGCGGAATAGAAGTTACCGGAATTTTTTTTTACTTGTTTATCCAAGGTTTTAAGTTTGTTCCAATGATAAAAAGCAATCTGACCCAAGTAATACTTGATTTAAAAATGTTTATCAGGAGGTTAAACTTAGAAAACATGTTTGGTGATCAATCATCCGCACCACATTCTAATACGCCCAGGAAAAAAAGTGTTTTCAATCCACCTGTTCACCCACAATTGAAAAATCTGGAAAATGTGATTGAGAGTGAAATAAGGAAACAGATACCAAGTAATAGGATACACTCAAACTTGGGACAAGAACAGAGAAGTTTATTGGTTGAACTTTGTTCTAACCCACAGTTACTCGTCATGGAACCAGATAAGGGAGGGGGTATTGTCCTTATAGATAAAATAATGTATGAAGGGAAAATGACAACTATTTTGAACAATACCAGTAGGTATAGTAAGGTCTCTATCAATTAAATAAATATATCCTACAAAAAAATAGATTTGGCACCTAAGGACCTTTTTGATCAAGGTGTCATAGATTTTGACACCTACCAATACCTGGAAAATACTACACCTAGGGTACCCAAAATCCATACGTGTGTAGAACTCCCCCCCCCCCCCCAAGACCAATAGTTTCCTCTGAAGGTGCTAAAAATGCACCTTTATCTAAATTTTTGGATTGAAAACTTAAAATACTGTGGGGAAGACAAGTATACAAGTTAAAAGACTCCTGGGAATTTTTGAGTAAGGTGAAAAGTGAATACTTTTCACCGGATTTGAAATTTGCTACGGTTGATGTTATAGACCTTTTTTCAGTGATCCCGCACAATATTGGACTTACTTGGTTAGAGGAGGTACTCAGGGCAAATCCAGATACAACAGAAAATGAGATATTTTTGTGTCTGGAATTGGCTGAACTAGTTCTCAAAAACAACTACATGTACTTTGAAGGAGAGTTTTACAGGTAGGAGACAGGAGTTGTTATGGGGTCCAGTTTTGCCCCCATTTTTGCAGACCTAGTCGTATCAGTCTGGGAAAAGAAATTTGTACATAACAGTAAATATCACAAATACTGGACTCTGTACACGAGATTTTTGGACGACATCTCTATCTTTTTGGTGGGGGGGTTACAGTTGTTAGAGGAATTCATTCAATATCTCAACTCGACCACCCATTATTTCAAGTTTACTTACCAGGTTGGCCATGATAGTGTAAACTACCTTGATGTCTCCTTAAGTAAATTTGATCAAGGCTTCAAGTCCACCACATATAGAAGGACTACTTTTTCTAATACATACATCCATTTCTCAAGTGCTCACCCTTTTTTTCAAAAGAAGGGAATTGTGAAAGGTCAGTATGTAAGGGCCAGCCGTATGATATCAATGGACGTTGACTACGAACAGGAATGTACAAAATTTAAATGAATGTTCAAAGAACGTGGTTATCCCAGTGACTTAATATCGAACATCAACATTGAGGTTACACAGGGTAGGAATGATAAATACAAACCCATTTTGGGCAAAGGACTTGAGTTCAGTAATCAACATGGGTCTTTAACCAACAACAATATGGGATATAACAGAGCGTTTACAACCAGCTTTAGTGGCAGTGCGTACCTGATTAAAAATATAGTAGAAAAGGAGTACAAGAAATTTTTAGAATTTACAGATTTGCCAAATTTAAAGGACAAACCTATAAAAGTAGTATTTAGAAAAGGACAAAACATCAAAAATCTGTTGGAAAAGGCCAACTACGGGAATGTTTTTTCGCATAAAAGGAAAGGAACATACAAGTGTGGAGCTTGTAACCAGTGCCCTTACATTATACAAAAGGAACAAGTATTGGTTGCCTCGAGGCACAGAGTTTTTAATTTCCCACAGTTATTCTAACTGTAACAGCTCGGGGTTAGTTTACCTGGTTTGTTGTAAGGGCTGCGAAAATTTCTACGTGGGGAAAACTGAGAGGCAACTCAAACGTAGAATATACGAACACATGAATAGTATAAACAACAAGAACAATCACAATGCTTTATATAGACATTCTCTGGCATACCCCAATGCAAGCTTTTGTTTCTTTGTAATTGAGATAGTCCAAAAAGACCCTGGGGGGGACCTTGGGAATCTAAGTTGGCATACAGAGAAACTTATTGGCAAATTTTCCTGGAGGCTAACAAACCTCCAGGTTTAAATGAGAGCATTTCCCTTACACCGCTATTAAAACTCAGATTAGCCAAATTGTAACAACAATATTTTTTACTGGTAATATTATCAGTATAGTAATTGTTTTCAAAATGATTTTAGAGTTTGTATTATATTTTAGATTTTAAACTACAATGTAACATGTCAATGTTTACAATTTTATATGAACTTTTATCATTTATTTGACTGTTTTCAAGTTATTTTGTCCAAACCTATCATTTTGTTTTTCATTCAATTACTCAAGTTAATTGTTCAATTACTTAGAGGGGAGGTCTTACAATCTGTATATGTATGTATATATATATATATATATATATATATATATATATATATATATATATATATATATATAGATTAATGATGGAACAAATGATGTATCTGAAGAAGTCTGATGATTTTTCGGATGCAAACACTGTGTTTTATTATTCTGATTGCATTAATATTGTTAAAGAGAAGGAGTCTGTTCTCATCAGTTGTGAGTAGTGTGGTGTTCATAGGTAGGTACTAGGCTATCGGCCCAAGGGCCTACGCAAGCCTAGCCAACAAGGTTCCCTGGCTTATGCCACCCAAGAAAGTTATTTTCCTGTGCCACTGTCGAGCAGACACACAGAAGTGATCCCCGGGGTGTATTTCCTATTTCCCATCCACTCATCAAGATTTTTCTTGAAGAGTGCTAATGAAGAACTTTGCTTGACATAGATGGGTAGCCTGTTCCAGAGTATGGGAAGTCTCTGGGATAGGAATCTATCCCTCCAGCATGTCCTGTTTATTGTGGTGACAAGGTTTAGGTCCCTAGAGCGTGTAGCTCTGAAGGATTGGGATTTCTTTAGGTGTAGCATGTCCAACAGCTCTGGGTTTGACATAGCTTTATATGTTAGGCAGAGATCACCTCTGAGTAGGCGATATGCTACAGAGTAAAGCTGGAGTTTTTTGAGGCGGTCAGTGTAGGGCATTTGTTTGAGTCCAGTAATCCTCTTTGTGAGGTACTTCTGTGGCCTTTCCAGCTGCTGCAGATGTCTTGTGAGGTACATTGCAAACGGGGTGTTGTACTCTATAGTGGGTCTAATGAGTGTCGAGTAGAGGGGAACGATGACCTCTTTTTTCCTGGATGAGAACCCTTTTATGATGTGGTGTGCCACATAGAAGGACTTCCTGACTACTGTGGCGATGTGACTATCAAAGGAGAGACTACTGTCCACCTGGGTCCCAAGGTCTCTTATCACGCATTCGGTGTTAAGTAGATTGCTGCCTATGTGGTAGTTCATGGGTACAGAGTTTTTACCAAAGGGGATGACACTGCACTTTTTGGCATTGAGCGCGAGGCCATGGCTCTGACACCAGGCATCTGTCTCAGAGAGGCCCTTCTGTAGGATGTTCACATCATTTGGGGACTTGACAATGGCTCCTAGTTTGCAGTCATCTGCGAACTTCGTGTACCTTCTATTGTCCAGCATTGGGTTTCCAGTCTTTACTTGAAGGTATCCTAGCCAGAGGTAGCATTGAGCATGCATATCAAAAGCTGTGCACATCGTGCTTAGTCAACACAAGTCATAAAAACTGAAATTACTCATGACAGAGTGGTGGCACTGGTTCCACATGCTCTGGCACTGTTCATGTCACGTTAGGTAATGCTGGCACTAGTCACGTGCGGAAGCTACTGTGAGAAAATCTGCAAACATTTATGTATGTTCAGACTACCCTAGCCAGAGCTGGCACTGGTCACATTTGCCAAAGCCACCCTAGACCGAGCTAGCACTAATCACATAGGCCAAAGCTTCTGTAGACCATGCTAGCAGAATTTGCCTATCCTGAAGCAACTTTTGGCAGATCAGACACCGTATGCAGTTGTCTAAGCTTCTGTGGGAAAAATTAGCACCAGTCCGACTTGCTGATGTTGCTATAAGTGAAGCTAGAGCCATTATATACACTGAAAGTAAAACACCGTCGCAATAGTCACACATGGTACCAGTCATATGAAGTGACATGCATGCTGTGGCTGGCTGCTTGCTGCATCAGATGTAGCACTGTTGCCAGCTGCTTTCTCACATGCAAACAATAATGGCTACTGTCTGCCAAGATGAATCCATGTGTTCGGCCTTGGTGACATTGAAGTTGCCAGGTCTCATAATGCTGCATCATATGGATCTACAGTAATTCAGTCTGTTGTTTCTTAACTTGTATGTGTTGTTTGATTTTCCCCCTGAGGAATATATATATATATATATATATATATATATATATATATATATATATATATATATATATTTTACATTTGTTAACCAGGAAATTCTGACTGGGCCAGGTCCATTTTCAGCGGAGGCCCGGGGAGAAAAGCTCCAGCATCAAGTTATACAAATACAGTACATCCAGCATAATACATAAAACAGGTTACATCATGTATGCTTAGCATAGTAATAGAACAAGAAATTAATAAAAACACTCCAGGTAAAAGAAGATCTAGAACATAGGTAAAAGACAATGTCAGTTACAGTACATCCAGCATAATACACAAAACAGGCTTTATCATATATGCTGAGCATAGTAATATAACAAGAAATTAATAAAACACTCCAGGTAAAAAAAGATATAGAACATGGGTAAAAAGACAATGTCAATTATACATTGGTAAGAGAAGAAAATCTATCAAGTAAGATTCTACAGTTAAAAGTACCCTTTCAGATTACCAAGCCTACAGGGGATCAGAGATCCAGCATGTGATCAGAGAGGTGTTTGGGGAGTTAATAGTAGTATGGGTAGGGTTATGTGATACAAGGGAATAACCAGGTACTAAGAAGGTGCGATTTGAGGGAGTTTTTGAATATGGATGTGGAGGGGGCAGTGGACACGGATAGGGGAAGAGAGTTCCAGTTTCTGGCAACTGTGTGGGAGTAGAGCGCTTTCCGTGCATTATTGTTAGCCTTGGTGATGGAGAGGAGAGATTTTTCACTGGATCTTAAGTACCGGTTTGCAGTATAGACAGTAAATAGTTTGGATAATGAGGTTTTTTTTTCAGGATATTTGAGAATATTGTAGGCTGTGCCTAGCTGGTGATAGTTAAGTAGCTGTGGAAGTTCAAGCCATTTTAGTTCTTTTAGTGCAGCACAGTGATGGGTTCTATAGGTTGAGTTGGTAGCAAACTTGGCTATTTTATTGTAGCATGATTCTAGTTTGTCTAGGTCACATTGTCTGATTTGGGTAAAGATTGGTGCTGCGTATAATAGAGTTGAGAGGAGGTGGCTTTGTGCAAGAGTGACTCTTGGTTTTTGTGAGAGAAAGGACTTATGCCTGTATAGGGAGCCTAGTTTTTGTGTACTAGTTTTATGGTATGTGAGATGTGAATATCAAAGTGGAGATTATTGTCTCTTTCAATGCCCAGAAGTTTGGTGTGGTTAGAATGGGAGATGGTAGTGCCGTCCTTAGATGTTATGGTAAAGGAGAGGTTTTTTTTTATCTATTAGGGGTAGATAGTAGCAGTTTTGTCTTTTTGGGATTTAGAATTAGTTGGATACCTGATATCCATTTTTCTACTGAGTTAAAGGTATCTTGAGTGAGTGTATGTAGAGTGGTGGGAGATGAGGCAGAGCAGATCAGGGTTGAATCATCCGCATATTGTATGAGTGTGGCATGTTGTGTAGTGCTATTGAGGTTATTTGTGAAAATAGAGAACAATAGCGGGCCCAGTATAGAGCCCTGTGGGACTCCTTTGGTGGTTGGAAGTTGTGTAGACAGAGTTCCTTTCCACTGGACTGATTGTTGCCTGTCAGATAGGTAGCTTCTGAACCAGGCTATAGTAGAGGAGGTGAAGGATAATGATGTTAGTAGGTCTAGTAGAATGGAGTGGGAGACCATATCAAATGCTTTTGAGAGGTCTAGGAAAATGGCTGATACATGTTTGTTAATCATTCCTGTGAAGGTTTATATAATTAGTGAAGGACAGAAGGGCTGTGGTAGTGCTGTGATGTGGACGGAAACCGTGTTGTGTGGTAGATAGACTGTGTGTGTTAAGAAATGTCATCACTTGCAAGTGGATGCATTTCTCAAGAATTTTGGATAAGGGGCAAAGGATGGCAATAGGTCGGTAGTTGGATAATTTGTAAGAATTACCTCCTTTATGGAGAGGAATGATTTGAGATACTTTCCAGAGTTTGGGTATGTAGGATTCTAATATGGAGCGGTTGATAAGGATGGAGACAGGATATGATTAGGGAGTCACTAGTCATTTTTAGGTATGCAGCAGGTATGTTATCAGCTGCCAGTGTGGTTGGCTTTAGTTTTAGGAGGAGTTTTTTGATAGTTGAGATGGGCACTGGTGATAGGCTGAAAGAGGGGGTGGTGTGAAATAGTTTAGGTTGTGATTGAGGTAGACTGTTTTTGGTTATTTGACTGGACAGGGCTAAGATAGATTTAGTAAAATGGTTATTAAATTGAGAAGCTATGTCTAGGGTATTGTTAGTAGAGCTGGGTGCTGGAGTTGTGGTTTTGCCTGGCTTTAGTAGGAAGTTAATGGCATGCTAGAATTTTTGTGGATTATTTGAATATTTCCTTTAGGCGCTAAGAAAATAGTTTTGTTTGTTTATTTTGGATTCAGCCTTGGCTTTGTTTCTAAGCTGTTGATAGTATTGCCTGGAGCTAGGGGTTTTGTCAGTTTTCCAGGCTTTATCTCTAGCTTTTAGTAAGGCTCTGGTGTCCCTATTTAGCCAGGGTGCGTATATCTATATCTATATCTATATATATATATATATATATATATATATATATATATATATATATATATATATATATATATATATATATATATACATGCATCATTGTAAATAGTGAACTATGTGAACGTTGTCAGAAGCAGGTGTCACATGGTTGTAGTCAAGGTGCCCTTTCATTTGTGCATAATCTTGTTACAAGTGCACTAGTCATCTGCCAGTTGCCTTGCAGCATTTGTTTCAGATCCCTGTTTCATTGTAGACACATGGTCCAACAAGTATTGTAGAATTCTGAAGATGAAAGAGTTGAAGAATACATGGATCTGAAAAAAAAAGCAGTCTTGTCATGAAGTAGGCTGTTGGCTTACTTAAAATCTCCGCTTGCTATTTGGTAGATTGCTGACTTTGTAAATTCAAAAGGTTGCCTTTACTCAATTTTCTCTCTCTCTCTCTCCCTCTCTTTGTCTTCCTCTCTCACTCACTTGCTCATTGAGCTCTTTTTGCTGTTTGGTGTGTTGAGCCCAGTCTTTCAGCCCTGCCCTAGAGCTCGGAATTTAATTACTTCCTATCTTCCAGAATTAAGACATTCTGGAAATTAACCTATTTTCTACATGGAAAAATGTTCTTTCCTCTGTTCTGCTTATAGATTACTTGATCCCACTGGATTTAACAACACTGGGTCTCTGAGACTTTTGAGGGTGCTTGGAAACTTTGCAGTCAGCAGGCCTGTGTCTCCAGGTGAAAACAGTTCTCAGGTTGGTCTTAGAAGAAATGTAGACCTCCAGTCAGTCAGCTAGATGGCTTGAGTTAACCTCAGATGTCTGTGGTTTTGGCCTCAGTTATTATTTTTTTTCTGATGGCCATTATCTTTGATCTTAAGATCTTGGAACTTCGGGCCCTTGTGTGCAGTAATGACATCTGATTTTGAACAAAGACAGGTTATCCCTAAGGATGGAATTGATTTCCTTCTGACATTGACTTTGAAATTGTCCCTGTACAAGTGTATTCTGTTTTTTCTTGCACTAGTAGAAACAGGAGGACAGCATTGCCTTCAGACCATGGATGTGTACTGCCAACTCCGGTGTTGCCGGAAATGGGTACATGGTATTAGGAAGACGGGCCAGTTTGTATTCTTTGTGCTTGCTGGGAAAGGAATTGCTATTGCCAAACAGACACATTGTCAGGTGGCTTGCCATGTGAATTGTCTTTTTCCATCAGGCAACTAACCACCCTTTGCCAAATACTGTTGTTAAAGTTCACTTCACTAAAGGTGTGGCTACCCTGCTGTACTTGCTTTAAGATTACCTGTGTTGCAGACATCAGTACCATGGCCATTTGTGCTTCGTTACACACCTTCACCAAGTATTATTGTCTGCTCTCTAGCTAAAACAGTCCTCGTTTGGGAAAACTGTGCTTTTGCAGCATTTTCAACTGCATCTATTCTTGTGATTACTACTTACGTTTTAACCTATACAAGAGCATATCAAGGCGGTTGCTTAATGTTAGACAAAAGAGATCAGTCTTACTGTATCAGGTGACTGATGAGAAGATCCTCCATGATAAGTCAAGAATGTCTTCCTTCCTTCTATCCCCTTTGGAATGGCTGTCTTTCCAGCAGCCTTATCTGTTACATGTCCTTAAAGTCAATCAAGCATAAACTTGGCTTACTTATTTTAAAATGCTGTATGTGGGTTTTTTTTCTCAGACTTATATGAACGTATAATATTTCTGGCAGTTTATAACTAAGGTGCCATGATGCATTTTCCACTCTATTGTATGTATATTATTTCTGTGGTTTCTTAATAAAAATCATCATAAACGTTTTATTAAGAATAATTCTGCCTCAGTGACATCAGCATAGGAATAGCATGGGATGCATCCATAGACTTTTGTTGGGTTTCCATGCATGTGTTTTGGCATCCATTAAAGTCTATGAATCCACTCCCACTCTGTCACTATGTTGACATCACTGAGGGTAAAGTTCACTGAACTTTTGGCAATATCAGCATAGAGGAAACAAAATTTTACAAACATTTTGCTTAAAATGTGGCTCCATATTATTGGAATAACTGGGGGGGGGGGGTGCAGCATGGCATTTGATGAGCCGTATGCTGTAGTGCTTAAGGGAAGATGTAAAGTGCAATGAAACACTAAGGGTCGGGTCTTTGTGGCATTTCCTAATCTGTGGGTATTCACTGATGGCATAGGTAAACTGGTAGTTATGGGCCCTACATTGCTACAGGTGAAAGACAACCTCAAACTAAGATCTTGTAAGATTTCTCTAGTATGGTGTTTGTGAATGAAAATCAAAGATTTATGAAGGAGGTTCTTGTAGGTCAGCTGATAGTTTAAGAATATATGCGGTATTTTCATGTCCATCATTTTTGTAAAAAGTTTTTATATTCATTAGTCTTCCTGATTTCACAGGTGCCACAGTGGTGCAGTGGTTAGTGTTGTCACCTCACAGCAAGAGGTTCTCCGGTTCGATCCTCAGCTGGGGTGCCTTCTGTGTGGAGTCTGCATGTCCTCCCTGTGGTCGCATGGGTTTCCTCCGGGTGCTCCTGTTTCCTCCCACATCCCAAAGACATTCTGCAGGTGGACTGGATGCTCTAAATTGGCCCTAGGTGTGAGTGGTTGCATGTGTGTGCCTTCTGTGGAAGGTTGGGTGCCGGGCTGGCAACTTGACACCATAAAAAACTCCACTGCCAATCATGAGCGGACAGGTGATCCGCTGTGGCGACCCCTAACCGGGAAGAGCAGAAAGAAGACATAGTCTTCCTGATTTCAGAAACTGACCTTTCATTTTGTTGATTTTTGTGTAGAGCCTCAGACTCCAACTCTTGAAGATGAAGGAATAAACTTGGAAGAGATTCGAGAATTTGCAAAGAACTTTAAGATTCGTCGTCTTTCCCTTGGCCTCACACAAACTCAAGTGGGTCAAGCACTAACTGCCACTGAAGGCCCAGCTTACAGTCAGTCAGCAATTTGTAGGTACGTAGTCTGTTTATAATGTTTAGCTGCATAAATGTGTCAGTGTCCAACAGAAGTTTTCAGATTACTTAAACCACTTTAAAACCCAAGATTTTCTTTAGGAGATTAGTCTTATTTTCTCTAGCTGAAATGTAGGGACCCTTTCCAACTCAAAATCCAAATGTTGTCAAGACTCTGAAACTGTCCAGAACTGCTTGAAAAACAATGTATTAACATGGCTTTAATTTTATATGCTTATGTTGTTCTAATACTTAGTAATATGTGCATGAAAACAAGATCCATCTCTAGCTGCTCACCTATTTGGGAATATGTCTTTTCATCAGTGGTACTTTGAGTCTGTAATAAAAGTAGTGGAATGCTGAGCTTTTTGAAGATGTTTCCTTCCTTGTCCTCATGACTTAAATATACAGAGTCCAAAGCCATTTAACCTTGAGGCCAAAGGAATACTTATTTTTGTCTGAAAGTCTGCCTGAGTTGGTATCTTATAATGGGTCTGTATTATCCGAACGAAAACCGGAATGCACAAATCCACTTTGAGCGACACAAAATGAGCGAATGTCGCAAATATCGAAGGAATGAACAGAAAGCACTGTAGGGAATTCTTCCCTTTACTTCAGTGGAGTGCGATCTCGGAGTTGGTATATTTAAGTAGTGGGGGTGTGGGGGCGCAGGGGGGCTTCCCCCCTGCATAAAACAGTTAGTAAATGTTTTCGTGTGTTACTTTTTTTATTTTTGTGGTTCGATGTTTGCGACATTCGCTCATTTTGTGTCGCTCAAAGTGGATTTGCGCATTCCGATTTTCATTCGACTAATGTAGACCCCTTTTAATTGTAGGAGTGAGAGGTGCAAAAATTCATGGGCAGTTACTTGGCTTGCAGTTCAGGAGACAGTTTAGGAGCCTAGCTCAAGTGCTCCAAAGCACAATCTGGCTAAGTGACTTGTTCAAGGTCACACATTAGGCAAGTAAAGGTTGAGAGAGTCAAATCCTGGACCACAGGAAACGTCTCGTTTACAGCTCATAGCGACCAAGGAAACAGCTTGTTACAGTTCATAGCGACCAAGGAAACTGCTCATTTACAGCTGATAGTGACCAAGGAAATAGCTCACTACAGCTCATAATGACCAAGGAAACAACTTGTTTACAAGTCATAGCGACCAAGGAAATAGCTCATTACAGCTCATAGCAACTAAGGAAACAGCTAGTTAACAGCTCATAGCCTTAATCCCTTGCACTAACTGACAGGTGCCACAGTTGCATTGATAACTTTTTATTGATTACTTGGGAGTCAGAATTGGCATCAACAAGATGACGTGCAGCCCACCTGTTGTCATACATTTATTGTTTATTTAAATGAGTGGCATCATTTATTTATTTATTACATTTTTAACTGGGACAGAACACTGATCCAGATGAACAGTCTTCAGATTCAGCCCAGGTGCACATTAATACACACAGTTAAAAACAGCAAACAATACATTCCAAGGCAAAATACGATGCAGTAAACATAAAATTAAGGGGTCAATTTAGGAAGGTTATCGCTAGGGTACACAAGGTGTACACCTCTCAGTAACCATTTCTGACTCGGATAAAGCCCTACCATGGTAATTCAGCATGAAGTTTGCTGCACTGCTGTGTACTGTTTGTGTCTGTGCTAAATGCTAATGATGTATTATGGGGGAGCAGCTTATGCTAATTAGCAACATGCTAACCTCTGGAAATGCCTGCAGTAAGGCAAGTAAAGTAACATGACGTCGCCAGTTAATGAACACAGCCAAAAATTCTTTTTCACCCATCACTGTACAGGTAAATGCTGGCAGTTTAGTGGATAGGTATTGTTGGGGGGGATGTGTGTGTATTAATAAGTATATATACAGCTATATATATATATGTGTGTGTGTGTGTGTGTGTATATATATATATATATATATATGTATGTATATATATTTATATATATATATATATATATATATATGCATACATACATATATATAATGTGTGTGTGTGTGTGTATATATACTCTTTCAGTTTGAAACAAATTGCAGCGCGAATGACGTGGGATGAGGGAAACACTAAATACCAGGGTTAAATTTTTACAACATATCCTAAAGGCACTAAAGAAGATTCAAACCCTGAACCCTGATATATCACATATATTAGTCCTCTGCACCACCATTAGACACTAAGGATATTTGAAAAATATTACCCAAGTCTCTAAGAAAAAAATAGTAAAATGAAAGGAGGAGGTTTCAAACGCTGCACCTTAGAGAGCTGTACCATTAACCCACACATTAACTAATTTGTTAGTATAGCCAGTTTTCTTATTTAAAAAAAAAAGTTTTAATTGTGAAGCTGTAATGTTTGGCTTGATCTAATGGATGCAACAGTCTGTGAGTTACGAGGAAAAGATAGCTATAAGAGGTAACATCAGGAACAATCAGTTGAGAGGGATGGTGGTGTATCTATGTGGCAATGCTTCAGTACAAATTCTGGGGGAGCACTGGATGACACCAGGGAGAATAAACAACTCACTTAAAAAGTTAATAGAGCAACAGCTGTAGTATCACTGTGCACTGCAAAGACACTACGAAGAATGAAACTATAATGTCTGGCTTATTAACTGACTGTAAGGATCTGTGATTTACAAAGGCAGGGAGAACCTAAAAAGAGACATTGGGGACATTCTGTCTACTCAGGGACAGATAAGATGTATGTGATGTGTGTATGTATACGTTCATATGCACGTGTGTGTGTGTGAGTGTGTGTGTGTGTACATGCATGAGAGAGTGAATGGGGGGGGTGTGCCTATGCCATCGCGATGCATGGGCCGCCAGTGTTAACTACAACAGGAAAGTGCTGACTAGTACTCTCAGTAGTTAAAGGAGATTCAGAGACCTGCAAATTAGCCAATAACGAGGTTTTTCCTCATTGCAGCCAATAAACCTCAAATTCCCATAACGTATAAACAGTCCCTTTTTGCTGCAGTTCTTACCACCAGCACTGAGGTCCTTTCTGAATCTCCAAGAAAGTAATGTGTTTTAAGATTTTTGACTTTGTATGTTGTGACAGTGTTGAACGACTACAATGAAAATGGCACAGATTGTTTATTTTTGCTGGCATTGTAGTCCCACATTAATCATTGTATTTCCCATACTTGTTGAAACCACCTTTAGTAAACTATGTGCACATCACAAATGCATATGCCATGGGTACATAGTGTACATATTCATCTGCATGTCCTTTTTGAGATCATAGCAGGAGTATTCTAACTGTGTAAGAAGGCAGAAAAGCTAAAACAAAGAAAGATGAATTTAAAAAAGGTTACCTTGAAGCTTTAAGGGCTTGCTGAAATGCTGTAATGTGAAGTTGTTCACTCTCGCCATTCATTCATCACTGATGGGTTTTGAGCCGATCCTCAGCTCCGACACAGCCGACTAGCAAGCTCAAAGTTCTCCAGTAGCTCGAGACCCCACCCCTTATCCCATAATGCACTGCTGGAATTACCCCAGATCTAGTTTGCCGCGGCACAGATCTCTGTTTCCAGCTTGGCTCGAGACTTTATTGGGAGATTTTCAACTTTCAGCAAGTTATATTTTTCAATTTTTATATATCCTTGTTCTATTCTTAATAGCAGATATTACTAGCTAGTAGATAGTAGTTTTTCTGTGTTCATACCCCTTCCCTCAGTATTATCTATCTTGCCTTCGGCCCTTTTTAGTTATTAGTCAGTGTTCCCTGTTGGGACTATTGTTTTTGGATTTCTTATTACTGTTTATAATTAGTTAGTTGTCCGTTGCCCCTTTTGGGCTGTGTGTGTGTTTGTGTGAGTTACTTAGTTAAAGCAGCTCATAGTTAAATAGTGTGCTTCAGTTGTGGAAATGTCTGAAGAAAAAGACAAACATCCAAAGTCTGGGTTTAAAAAATGCCCAGACTGCAGACAGAAAATGTCAGTCACAGATGCCCATGTGCAGTGTGTTTACTGCTTGGGTGAGGTACACCTGCAAGGGTCTTGCAGTATCTGTCACTCCTTTTCCACCAGAGTGTTAGCAGAAAGGAAGAGGAAATTGATTGATAGGGGTATCATCAAACACCCTTTTTCTGAGGCATTGTCTGACCAGGATGGAGACAGTAAATCATCTAAATCTTCCACTGATTCTAGATCCAAAAAAGGAAAAAGGTCAGAGAGTGTGGTGACTTCTGCTCCACTGCCTTCGGAGCCAACAGTCTGCCCTTTTCGGAACCGGGACACTGCCTTGGAACCGCTTGCCAAAAAATCTCCATCCAAATTGCTCCAGTCGGCTCCATCTGTTCACGCTTCCAGGTCCTCTGTCAGCCTATCTGATCTGGATATTGTTCAGAAACTCTTAAAGGCACCAGGCCTAGTTAAATTGCTGTCAGCTCAGACACAACCGTCGGAGCCGAAGACCACTACTTTTGAATTGTCTGCTCCTCCTCCGAGCCATACCGGACCTTTGGAGTTGGAGAAGGCTGACCTGATGATTGTGGATCCCTTGGAGCCAACACCTGCTCCAGTGTTGTTGGCTCCATCTGCTCGGACGTTCTTGGCGCCGACTGGGGACTCTAGGAGCCGACACTCTCCAGTCGGGTCCGGGGAGGATAGCCGCACCGACTTGTCGGTGCAGACTCTTCCTCTCGGGGCCTCGGCTCAGGTGAGCTCGGCTCCTACCTCGGGCTCGGAGCCCACAGCTTCGGTGTGGGAGGAGATCGCAGCTCCTTTGGAGCCATCGACTCCTCCTCATCGGAGCCGAGGTGTATTCAATGCCATGAGGTGAGTGTTGTCTCCTAAGACTTCCTCATCTCAAGGTCTGGCCTCTTCTTCCCCTAAAGTGCCTGTGTCAGTTTCTGTTTCCTCTGGTCAGGAAGAGATTATGCAAGAGGAGGCATTTGGACTCCCCCCCCCCCCCAAGAGTCTCTCACATCGGACACCGACCTGGATGAATCAGAAAGGGCCCCTAGATCCCCCTCTGACGACATCTCCTTTGCGGAGATTCTTGAAATTCTTAGGCAGAGGGGTGATTGGCAGTCCAAGAGCCCTACTGAGGACGAGTCAGTTCTCCTGAAGGCATTCGGTTCTCAACCTTCCACCTCTTAGGTATCTCCGCCCTACAATGAGCTTATGGATCTGGTCTCTCGTAGGGCGTGGGCGTCAAGCTACTGGAGAACTTTGAGCTTGCTAGTCTGCCGTGTCGGAGCCGAGGATCAGCTCCAAACCCATCAGTGATGAATGAAGGCGAGATGGAACAACTCACATGGAACGTTATGGTGAGTACATAACTTCTTCTTCTGGGCTGTCCACTGAAAGAGGGAATATACTAAAAAGCTACAGAAAATGAACGTTGTGTCACATTAAAATGATATGTTCTATTGAAAGTTCAGAAACAAGTAGTGCCTCAGCCAGAAGCTTTCCAGTATTAAAGCTGTACATTTTACAAAGCTTCTGTATAAAAAAAGAAGAGAAAAGACCAAAGACCAAATAGATAAAAAACAACTGGAAAAGGGCAGTAACAATTTAATCGACCTGTTGAAAATCAAAAGTAAAAAGCTATCCAAGACATTAGCACATAAGTCTTATAAGCACCGTCTCCAGATACAGTAAACTCTCAGTTAACCAGCACTTATGGGGATTGCTAGATGCCGGATAACTGTAGATGTGAAGCTGTTCAATCTCACACAAATCTTTCATTCTTACACATGGGTTCGGAGCCAATCTATCGGCTCCAAGTCGGCCGCTTTACTAGCTGAAGATCTCAGAGTAGCTCGAGGCCAGGTCCCTATCCCATGATGCTCTCTGTCCTACCTCAGATCTAGTTTGCCACTGCAACAGATCGGAGGTCGTTGGAGAGCTTGGGCCATTTTGTGAAAATATTTCTAATCTGTATTATCTTTATAGCTAACTTTTTTGGCTAGTTTTCTGTTTAAACTTTTTATTGGGCTAGTTAGCCTTTGTTTACCTCAGTTTTTTGTTATATTTGACAAAAATTCGTCCTCTTAAGAGCGGCTGCTCTTAGGCCTTTCGCCATGCCTTGGTTTAATAGTTCCCTATCCAATTTTAGCGTGCACTTAGTTCTTAAGATTTAGGATAGTTTTTGCTAGTTTGTGTATATTTAGCTTGTTAGTTAGATAGCTTTAAAAATTTACAGTTATACTTCACCTTTTACAGTTGTGAGTTTGCAGTTTGTGTGTGCATTTTTTTTTTTTTTTACAGTAAAATAATTGTTCGGATTAGTGCATGCTGTTGGTTTTTCTTCTTAGTATGGCTGACCAAAAGGAGAAACAGAAATCAGGCTTTAAAAAGTCCCCAAAATGCGAGCAGAAAATGTCACTCACTGACTCCCATGTAAATTGTGTCTATTGCTTGGGGCCAGTTCACCTCCAGGAGGATTGCTCTATCTGCCATTCCTTCAGTAGCTGGGTTTTGCTTGAAAGAAGAAGAAGAAAGTTGGTGGATAGAGGATTACTGAAGACAGATTTTCATGAATCCTTGGACAAGGCTGACCAGACCTCCAAGTCATCGAAGGGGTCTGAGTCCTCTAAATCTTCCTCAGAGCCCAAGTCATCGGTTCCGAGCCTTGCTGTGAAGTTGCGGTTGCCAGCTCCACAGTCTTTGGAGCCATGCACTGAGCCAGTGTTTCAGAGCCAGTCCCCAGCCTTGGAGCCGGTCTCAGAAACCTTAAGATCTCCTATTCTTCAATTGGTGGCTTCTTTGGCTCCTTCAACTTGTTCTTCGAGAACCCTCTCTGATGTGGATGTGGACCGGGTGGTGCAGAGGCTTCTCGAGAACCCGGCACTGGCCAAATTATTATCTGCTTCGACCCAACCGGTTTCAGAGTCTAAGACCATCACACCTGCTGTGACTACTCCTCCTCTGAGCTGAGGCGGGCCTTTGGAGCTGGGGGAGGAGTATCTGATGATTGTGGAGCCTTCGGAGCAGAGGCCTGTTCCAGTGCCATCGGCTCCATCAACCCTGACTTCTTCGGTGCCATTTGAAGAGTCTGGAAGCCGACACTCTCTGGTCGGCTCCAGGGAGGAGAGTCGAACCGATGCGTCGGTTCCGACCCTGCCTCTCAGAGTGTCGGCGTGGATGAGCTCGGCTCCTTCCTCTGGCTCAGAGCCCACTGTCTCGGTGCCGGGGAGGTTGCCGTCTTCTTCAGCTTCCTTGGGTCAGAGCAGTGGAGCCTTCAATGCTATGAGGAGGGTCATGTCGTCCAATACACAAAGTGCCGCTTTCTGCCTCTACATCGCAGGTTCCCGTGAAGTGTCTAGACCCAGAGCCTCAGGTAACCCCATCGAGTGACCCTTGTTCTACTGAGACCTCACCAGAAGCTCCCACTGATGAGGTTCCCAAGAAGAAACTTCAGCAAAACAGCGACAGTAAATTCACCTCTGCTGATGTCCTGTAGAGGTACTGATATATCTCAAAAGAAGTCAGTGGAACAAGAAACTTTCTTAAAACAAATTAGTGAAAACAAATTAAAAGCAGTGCAAAAATGTCCCTTTCTTAACAAACGATAAGCGCTTTCGATTAATCCTTCCTCGGATCGTGATAAAATATGGGACAGTTATTGGCTTAAATAAAATTCATCAACCAATCCAAGAACAATAAAAATAATTGGAACCAATTATTTTTAAGAACGTTCCATCTGTGAAGCCAATAGCTTTCGCTTGTTAGCGACACACCTACTAACCATTTTGGTATCCGGATCCTATGTTGGATGCAAATTAGCTGAAATGAGTAGCCAATTGGAATTTTCAAAGTGCGGCAATAGCTGATCTCATTACAGCTTAATAATAATTTTGTATGTTATCAGTGGTGGTGCTGCGGTAGCATTGTCACCTCACAGTAAGACGCTTTCCGGTTCGATTCTCAGCTAGAGCGTCTTCTGCGTGGAGACATGCGTGAATGGGCGTACCTTCGTTGAAGGTTGTGCGTCAGGCCTGGCAAGTCGGTACGTAAAAATCAACTGCCAATCATTAGCGGACCAGAGTTCCGCTGTGGCGACCCCTAACCGGGAAAAGCCGAAAGACACAAATCAGTAAGTCAAATAGGCAATGCCATATGGAAATGACATATAGGAGTAACTGGTGATTAAATTCTCATGCTATTCGCATACATAAATTATCTTCATAAGACAAAGATCAGGAAAATAACACACAAATAACTCAGTCAAACCCGTAGTCATATCTTTCTTTACGTCGGTTGGAGGAGGAAAATAGCCAGTCCGGGCTCTCAAAATGAAAAAGCCACCAATCATATTTTCTGTCCCTTTTTCTAAGGCGTCAACGTTAATCTGCCACTGTGATATCAATGTAAGCAATGCCATATAGAAATGGCATGTAAAAGTAACTAATAATTGTATTTTCATGTTAATTACATAGTTTGAATGTCATAAAAACAGAAATAAAAAAACACAAATGACTTAGGCAAACTCGTAGTCATATCTCTCTCTACATCAATTGGAAAGGGAAAACTGCCAATCCGGGCTCTTAGAATGCAAAAGCCACCAATCATGTTTAATACAAGTCTAATCAGTGGTCATTCTTTGAAAACTGACAGAATCAGTACTAGTGGATGTTTCTTGTCCCTTTTTTAGGGCATCAGCGTTGATCTTCCATGAATTGTTTTCTTTCTAATGTATTCATGACTATATTCTATAATTCTTATGATCTAGAAGATAATCATGACGTAATAGTTTCATCCGATGTATTCAGTACTTCGCTAATGGTAAACATTAGTAAGAAACTCTAAGTGCTTTCTTTATAACTTTATAAGATTTATTATTTGATGGGTCCATAGGTATTACGGAGCATAGACATAAGATCGGATAACCGATCGTATCTCATTATAAATGAGCCAGATAAAAGAATTGATGAGTATAAATGGCTAATCAAAACTCCCAGAGTGTAAAAATAACCACTCACTGTTGGTATGTGCCATTCAGTGACCATTTGGAGGCACTTAGTGAAATGTAAGAGATAATCAATACTTCGTCAATGATAAGCCTTCGTTAGAGAACTCTTAAGTGCTTCCTAAATAGCTTTGTGAAATTGTTTATTAGATGGGTCCATGTGTTTTGAGGAACATGGACATAAGATTGGGTAACCAATCATGTCTTGTTACACATGAGCCAGTTAAAGGAATTGATGAATGTAAATGGCCAATCAAAACCTCAGGGTGTGGAAATGACCGATCACTGTTGGTATATGTGGTTCTGTGGCCATTTAAAGGCATTTAGTGAAATATAAAAGATAGACTCAATAGTCTCTTTCCAAGCACCATAGATGGCTGCCCATATTTCCATAAAGAATCCTACGATAAATGCTGAACATAATCAGTCATTGAAGATGCTTCTGGTAATTATTTCAGTGGCCAGTTGGCACCGTCAGCAGTGATGGACATTATGATCTTGATTAAGATGTCATTACTTTGCTATGAAGGATCCTACGATAGATACCAAATTTGATCAATCAATAATAGGTCTCCTTTTTAAGAATGACTAACATGTTATAGGCAGCATATGAAAATAGTGTCAGGCAAATGTCGGATCATGATATAAGTTGCTTGTTTAATCATGTTATTATTTTATGGTCGGTCTTCTCATTTTCAAAATTGGTTTTAAAGGAATAATGCTATCTAGACCTGGCTGCTGATCAGCTCTTAAATTGATTATCCATTTTGTTTCTGTTCTTTCAGTCACATTTTCAATATCTCCTTTCCTTGGACCCACGTGAATAGTTTCAATAACTTTAAATGTGAACGAATGGCCTCTATTCATATCTATATGAGAGGCCAAAGCATTATGTATGTCTTTGTTATTAATGTCTCTTTGGTGTCTTTGTATTCGTTTTTTGAACATCTGGTTGGTTTTACCAACATAAAATGACGAGCAAAGTTTGCATGTAGCCAGATATATTACATTATTAGTTGTACATGTTGCCTTGACGTCAAAGAAATACTTTCTGTTCGTTTTTGGATGTTCAAATTGATTACTGCTGTCTGTAAGGGGACAAATATTGCAATTGCCACACATGAAAGTACCCTTTCAACCTTTTATTGGATTTCTGTTCTGGTGATTTATGCACAGTAATCTTTTTATGTTCTTTTTATTTTTGTGGCTGAATTGTGGTCTATCACTAACAATGTCCTTTAACTGTGGATCTTGTGTTAATATCGGCCAGAATTGTTTGATCACTTGTTGGACTTGATGGTTATTGGTACTATAGGTTAAAAGAAATCTGGTTGTTGCATTCTCACATTTATGACCTTGACTCTGTTCTCTGGTTATGGGTTTTAGGTCTTGTTCTTTATATCCTCTTTCTTTAAGATTTTATTGTAATAGTTGTATTTCTCTGCTCCGTGTAGCTTCCTGGTTGCAGCGTTTTTGAATCCTATTAATTTCATTGGTCATGATGATTTTTGTGATGTGTCTAGGATGCATGCTACTCTTCAGTAGGTAGTGATTCCTCCATGTACTTTTCCTATGTAATTCAATATCCAGATTTCCTGTCTCATTAAATTTGATGTTAACATCCAGGAAACTTACAACGTGTCTGGAGTAATTTGAGGTAAATGTCAGAAATGATGTAGTGGAATCAAGATACTTGTGGAATTGTTGAAATTGTTCCACAGTTCCTTTCCATAGGATGAATAAATCATCAAGAAAACATCCATAGTACAAGATATTATTGTACCATGGGTTGTTGGAATGTAGTACATGTTGTAATTCCCATTCTACTAGAACTAGGTTTGAATAACTGTTGGCACAGGGGGTGACAATGGCAACTCCCCATTTCTGTAGGTAGCTTTTCTCGCCATATACAAAGTAGTTATTCTCCAAAACTAGTTCCAGCAGATCACAGATGGTTCGAGTTTCTGCTGGGGTCTTCTTTGTTGCTAGTATTCTTCTTATGGACTCTATTCCAGTATCATTTGGAATGGTGGTAAAAAGATTGTTGACATCTAAAGTAGTTAATAAAAGGTCACAGTTGTCCATCTTGTCTTTCATGACTGTATTTAATTTATTTAAAAAATTATCTGTGTCTCTTAGAACTGTTTTGTATAGACTTAGAAGTTCTCTTAATTCTTTTTCCAAAAACAGAGACATATTTTCAGTAACCCATCCTTGACCTGAGACTATAGGACGTAACGGTGGATTTGAAATATCTTTATGTATCTTGGGAAGTCCATTGATGCTTGGAATAGTAGGCTTGGGAATATCCAAAAAGTTAAACAACTCCATATCAATTTGTCTTTGTAAGATCATATCATTCAAATAAGAGTTGACTTTGTTTATAGCCTGGGTTACCATAAAAGGTGTTACTTCAATATATGTTTTGGAGTCTTTTAACATATTTTCCATCCGTTTTGAGTACCATATGGAATCCATCACCACTATGGCTCCACCTTTGTCAGCTGGTTTCAAGGTGATGTCATTATTTCGCTGTAAGTAGTGTATTGCTTCTTTCTGTGCAGGTGTAATATTCCTATAATGTTTGGTATGGGGATCCATTATCAACCTTTCAACCTCATTACTGCAGAGTCTGGTGAGTAATTAAACTGCCGGTTTAACTGGTACAAAAGTACTGTTTTTTTTTTAATTTGTTATTTTGCTCCTGTTTGTTTCCAAAAATACTTCTTAGCGTCACATTCCGTCCAAAGCATCTTAAATCTGTAACAAATTCATCTAAGTCTGATCTAAAGGCGGGAATAAAGGTCAAGCCTTTCTGCAAGATTGACTGCTCAGCTGATGTCAAAACATGCTGGGAAATGTTGACTACCAGTGATCCATTTACATGGGTGGTTTCTTCCTCTTTCGGTCTTGACTCTGTGATCTGTGGTTCTTGTACTGATTTTGTTTCAAAAAAATCAGTAAAGTTGCAGTTAAAGGGAGATGTGTGCCATTTTTCTTTGGTATAGCCCCTAAGGTGACAATTCCTGATGTATTCGTTACGTTGGTATCCATGACATCAATTTGTTGTTCTTGCAGAACAGGATTAATAGATTGGTTCTCATCATCTGCAGATGGTGTTACTGTGGTGTTATAAGTGGTTACTGGATTTGTTCTTTTATTAGATAGAGGATAGAGTCTTTGTTCTCCTGTATGCTCCTCTCTAGGCCACTCAAAGATCCGCCCGTACTTAAAGTCCAAAACATTCCTGTTTAATTTCTTGATTTTCTGTTCCTTTATCTTGGAATCATAGATATTTAAATTAAACTGCAAAGTTTCCAATTTATTTATCTGGTTCCGACCCTGCCTCTCGGAGTGTCGGCATGGATGAGCTCGGCTCCTTCCTCTGGCTCAGAGCCCACTGTCTCGACGCCGGGGAGGTTGTCGTCTTCTTCGGCTTCCTTGGGTCAGAGCAGTGGAGCCTTCAATGCTATGAGGAGGGTTATGTCGTCCAAGACACAAAGTGCCGCTTTCTGCCTCTACATCGCAGGTCCCCATGAAGTGTCTAGACCCAGAGCCTCAGGTAACCCCATCGAGTGACCCTTGTTCTACTGAGACCTCACCAGAAGCTCCCACTGATGAGGTTCCCAAGAAGAAACTTTGTAAGAGGAGGCATTTAGACTCCCCACAGGAGTCTTTGACATCAGACACCAACTTAGAGGAGTCAGAAGGGTCCCCATGGTCCCCCACGAAGAATATCTCTTTTGCTGATATCCTGGAGGTCCTTAAGCAGAGGGGTGACTGGCAGTCCGTTAGCCCTACTGAGGATGAGTCTGTGCTCCTGAAGGCTTTTGGGTCTCAACCTTCTACCTCCTGGGTGACTCCACCCTTCGACGAACTAATGGAATTGTTTGCTCGAAGGGAGTCTCCTGATACTATGGAACCGGTCCCTCGGGCGCCCAACAAGTTTATCACCTCCCCCCAAGATAAGATGTTCCTCACTAAGGGAGTTGGTTGATGCCATGGTGGTGGCAGTGGCCACCAAGAACGAGATGTCCGAAACGTCTTCTACTGTCCATCCTCCTAATAGAGATTCCAGAATGATGGACAGGTACGGGAAACACATCTTTAGTACTGCGACGTTTGCTATGCGATTGCTTAACTACTTGACTCATTTTACTTGTCTTCAAAGAGATCTCCTAAAAGAGCTCGGAGATGCTCTGCAGGGTAGTACAGATGGAGGTGTCTCTGAGAAGGTGGCAGCCCAGCTTAATGCCCTTAATTCCATAATTAACTCATCCATACAGCTCATTTCCTATGCAGCCGATGGTTCGAGTCAAGCAGCGGGTTCATTTCAGCAATAGCTCTTTGGAGACATTCCTGGATGCACTAATGCTCCTTTGCGGAAGCCTTCAAGTCTTCCTTTGTCAACACCCCATTCGATGGCTCATCTCTTTTCGGGCTCAAAGTCCAAGGAGACTCTTACTAGGTGTGAGCAAGATTTAAAGACTCTATCTGCCGTAGGAGTCTGTTTTTCCACCCCTACCAGACCATACCCCCAAAGGGCAGAAAGGTGGAAAAATGTGGTTCCGGAAGTCCGAAGAAGCTTTCCAGAATACATGTAGTGAACCCCCCCCCCCAGGGGCAGAGGAGGGGGGTAATAATGGAAGACGCCACCTCAGCGGCAGTGGGGGTCCACAGAACCAGGGTGACGGGGTTCAATTCTGTGGTAAGCCCTACCAGCGCTCCTGAAAGGAGGCCCGACTGTCCTACTCTGGAGGCAGTCATGGGTTGCTTGGCTTTGTATCCGGACGCCTGGCGAGGAATTACAAGAGATTCTTGGGTACAAAGCGTAGTTAACAGAGGTTACAGCATCCCATTCTTAGAAACCCCACCTGTTCGGAAGAAAATCCCAGACGTTCCACCCAGTCTCAGGGATCAAGCAGCCATAGAAATCCAGAGGCTGCTGGAAAAAAAGAGTCATCCAGCCAGTCCCAGCAGACCAGATAGAATCCGGAACTTACTCCAGATTCGTTTTAGTTCCAAAGAAGGCAGGGGACTGGAGGCCCATCTTGGATCTCAGCAGACTCAACACATTTGTAAAGAAAGAGAAGTTCTGGATGGTCACGCTTCAGTCTATCCTCCTGTTCCTCAGAATAGACAATTGGATGTGCTCTATAGATCTCAGGGATGCGTACTACCATATCAAAATGGACAGACCATCGAGAGATAATTTGCGTTTCCGGCTGGGAGCCAGTCAGTACCAATTCCGAGCACTGCCCTTTGGACTCACAACAGTCCCCAGAGTGTTTACCAAATGCATGGCAGTGGTTACAGCTCACCTGAGGCACCTAGGATTCTGAGTGTTTCTGTATCTGGACGACTGGCTCCTTGCCGCCGCCTCCAGGCATCAGCTAATTCTGTCCAGGGATCACACTCTCAATCTCTGCTCTCAGGCATAACTATAAATTTCGACAAGTCTGTGTTGTCGCCATCACAGCGTATCTCCTTTATTGGAGCAGAATTAGACACCACCACCGCCACAGTAAAATTGCCCTTGGATAGAATAGCCACTCTTCGAAACCAGGTATCAGACATTTTGCAGAGAAAAAAAGTACAAGCCTCTCAAGTATTGAAACTACTAGGTACCATGGCAGCTACGCTCATAGCAGTTCCTCTGGGACATATGCACATTAGGATTCTTCAGTGGTTACTCTTCACCCAGTGGTCTTACCAACAACTTCCGATGTCATTCTTAATCATGATTACAGACTCTTGCAAGAAGGATCTTCGCTGGTGGTTGACCAGCCACCAGGTTACAGTAGGTCGACCATTTGTTTCTCCCCCGCCGTCAGCCATGGTGACCACGGACGCCTCTCTGATAGGGTGGGGAGGGGCTTTTTCAGGGAAGGACAGCCCAAGGCACCTGGTCGGAGACAGAGTCACGGTTGCACATCAGTGTTCTGGAGCTGAGCGCGGTGCTTTTGGCATTGCAGCACTTCCACGACTCTCTTACTCTAGGGACGATTGCAATACAGACAGACAACATGCCTGTGGTCTGGTACATCAACAAGCAAGGGGGAACCAAGTCTTACCCTCTGTGTCAAGAGGCCTTGAGAATTTGGCAGTGGGCGGTATCCACCGGGCGCTTTCTGATAGCTATGCATATCCCGGGGAAATCCAACGTGATCGCGGACAAACTGAGCAGAGCCATTCTGTTACCGCACGAGTGGTCTCTCAAAGACAAAGTTGTGGAGATGATTTTCCGCAGATGGGGCTAGCCTTGCTGCAACCTATTTTGCATCCCTATGAAATGCCAAATGCAGAAACTACTTTGCCCTGAATCCCCTGTCAGGGGACAGCCCAAGGGACACGCCCATACACGATTGGCCCCTGGTACTCCTATATGCCTTTCCACCAACACCCTTGATTCCGAAATTCTTACAGAAAGCCAAAAGCCTGGGAAGGACTGCAATCTTAATAGCCCCTTTTTTGGCCTCGACATATTTGGTTTCCCTTCCTTCGACTCTGTCAACTGGAGGAACCTTGGATTCTGGACCCAGTTCCAGACCTGCTGACACATTCGGCAGGGGCCCTCCATCCCTCCCTTCGTTCCCTCAGACTGACACCTTGGCTGCTCCAATTCCCAACCTAGCCAGGTCACACGACTTTTATTCAGAGGTACAGCATATTCTTGTATCTTCGCATAAAGCTTCCACTAGAAAGTTGTATGCTAGTAAATGGAAGCAATTTGCTTTTTAGGCCTCCCAGAATAACATTGATCCTTACATTGCCCCGATTGATAGTATTCTGGAATTCCTATCTAAGCTTTTTCATGAAGGTGCTGCAGCTGCCACTATAAGAGTTCAATTGGCTGCAATTTCGACTTTTCACCTCAGAGCTGAAGGTTCTAATTTGATGTCTCACAGATTATATAGGACCTTCTTAAAGGGTACCATTCATCTTAGGCCGCCTATTAGACAACCTTTTACTCCCCAGAATCTAAAGTTTGTGCTGTCATGGATTATGCTTCCCGCCTTTGAGCCTGCATCATCCTGCCATTTAAAGTTTCTTTCTTGGAAAAGTATTTTCTTGGTGGCCATTACCTCAGTACGTAGAGTGTCTGAGCTTCAAGCCCTATATATCAAACCCCCATATTTGGTGTTTCACCCTGACAGAGTATCACTGAGGACTAATGCTTCATTCCTTCCAAAGGTGTATTCCGAGACTAACCTGAATCGAACTTCCAAACTTTTTCAGTAACCATTCTAATACGTTGGAGTACATGTTGCATAAACTTGATGTTCACAGATAATTGAGATTCTATTTGGACAGGACAAAGGAATTTAGAAGATCTGAACAACTCTTTCTTAGTGTCAGCATGAGAGACAAAGGGCTACCAGTCTCTAAAGTTACCCTTTCCAAATGGTTAACTGATTGCATTAAATTTATATACTCCTCAGCGAACCAACCATTAGAGCATGGCGTGAAAGCACATTCCACTAGAGCTGTTTCCACATGTTCTTTGTGTTTCCCTGTTGCAGACATTACATTTGGGTAATCTGCTGGCAAGTTGCCCTCAGTCAGCCTGAATTCCAAAGTCTTGGGTCCTGCGTCAGTTGCTGTCTTCTCTTCCATGACGTCAGGTCATCAGGGGTATAAAACATCCAGCCGAAGCCATTTTCTTTAGTCTTTCTGGTTGTGTGGTGCCCGAAGCAGAAGGATTTCACAAGTGCCGGTCAGCCGACTACTGAAATATTCGAGTTTGCGTTTCAGAACCGAAGTCTTCACTAAAGCTAAGTACCCCATTGGGGAAACTTTTTTCTTGCTTTTTACTGATGTCAGAAAAAGTTGTATTACTTGTGGGAAGCAAATAACCTCATAAGGATTTCCATTTATACTGTATTCCTTGCCTAGGCCCTGATCACAACGTGCCTGGCTGTCGGTTTTGTGCTAGATTTAACCAACGCACTATTAAGCGTCAGTATATTTTTGCATCAAAGTATTTTGGAAACAGATTTAACTACCCAGAAATGTCATTGGATAGCAATCCGACTACCGGAATACATAAAAAACGCAAAGAAAAGGACAGAGAAAGGCAGTCGAGATCCAAAACCGACGACAAAGCTTCTCCTAAGTCAGTCGCCGATACTCAGTGAGGCGCTTTCGCAGCCCCTGATACCCGCTACCTTCGAGTCACAGGCCTCTACCGACACCCATGTGGAGTCTGGCTATTGGTCTGGAGTCCAAGGTATTGGACTGACAGATGTATCTCCCTCGGATGGGTCCTGAGCGGCTGAGCAGGCACCGGCTTCTGAGGGTGTATTCAGACCTCAGCATTTATATATCAAACCAATGACAGCTGCAAAATCAAAGGTAAAGACAACTTCTAAAAGTAAAAAAAAAACAACACCTGAGCCACGTGCACAGGCCTCTATGCCTAAAAAACAGATGATCAAAATGGCTGAAGACCGTATTACCTTGATCAGGGGTACCCATCCCCCTACAGATAAGACGCCTAGGCAAGACACTGATTATGAATCTTCAGATCAGGTTTCTATTTCTTCTGATTCCTCTTCTGATCAGGAATTATCTATACCTCCCTATGAGGATTTTGATGATGAGGAGTCTATTCCATCTGCATCTCCTCCAGAGGATTATTCATTTGGAGAAACCTTGCATACTTTGAGGGAGCATTTTCACTGGGAGAGTCAAGACTTCTCACAATCAAAAAAGAGGCTCAGGGATTTCCTTCTTCACCCTCAGCACAAGCCTTTAGCCATTCCCCCTGTTTTAGACATTGTGGATGATGTGTTTTCGGAGTCAAGCTTGACTCCTTACCTCCGGCTCCCAGTAAGCCTGACAGATATTACAGGGTCCCTGACTCGCATACATTTTTATTTAGAAACCCTGCTGCTGACCCTGGAACTATTTCACAGGGTCCAAAGGGAGTTAAGGCCTCAACAGCAAAAAACCCTACCCCCTCTGACAGAGATTCAAGGGCACTAGACAGATGGGGAAAAAAGGTTTATTCATCTGCAACCTTGGCAGTAAGGGCCTTTAACTGTCAATTTCACATGCTTAAGTACCAACAACATGTTATGGGATTGCTGAAACAGAAAATGATGTTGATTTCAGAATGTGCAGAAAATAAAGAATTGCAGGAATTATTGCATGCAGCTGAACAAGTTGGAAAGCATATTTTGCAATGTGGTTTTGATTCCTTAGAGGCCTCCTGCAGAGCCACAGTTACTGGATCTGTGATTAGGAGGCATGCCTGGTTAAAGGAACAAAATTTGCCTGATCATGTTAAAGCTAGATGCTAGATGCACCTTTACAGCATGATTCTTTGTTTGGTATTAAGGCAGAAGAGGTTTTAAAGAAACTGGAAGACAAAGCTAAGTCTATGCAAGCTGTTAAAGACGTCTTACAAGTGCAGCCACCAAGATTCAGTAGACACTGGCCTACAAAAAATTGGTCCTTTCCTGTGTCAGACAGAGCTCAAAGGGGCAAATCCAGACGCCCAAAGCGTTCCAGATACCAGGTGCAAGATTCATACAGGTCAAAGCAATGGGGCGCATCTACCTCCAAATCAGACGGAGATAAAGAGCAAACCTACAGAAAACAGTCCCAATGACTTCCCTCTGCCTACACCAAGCACTTATCTTTTGACAGCACCCTTAGGGGGAAAATTAGCACTTTTTGCTCAAAATTGGCAGTTAATAACCCAGGACAAGTGGGTACTAAACGTAGTATCACAGGGATACAGATTCCATTTCCACACTCTGCCAATGGCAAACGGTTGGCCAGATCTGCCCAAAAATCAATGGGCAGAGGCACAGAAACAGGTTACGTCCCTCATGGATATGAGGGCCATTCAACCAGTACCAGAACAGGAAAAAGGACAAGGTTTTTACTCAAGACTGTTCTTGGTACCCAGAAAGGCGAAGGCCTGGTGGCCAATACTGGATTTATCAATTATGAACACATACCTAGACATTCCAAAATTCAAAATGCTGACTTTGCAGCAGCTTCTGCCCATGCTGGGCAAGAATGCTTGGCTGGTGACATTAGACTTAAAAGAGGCATATCCCAATAAGACAATCGTGCAGAAGATGCCTCAGATTCAAGGCTGGCTTAATGCATTACCAATTCTCTGCACTGCCCTTTGGCTTATCTACTGCGCTCAGGGTCTTTACAAAGTGTCTGGCACCAGTAATTGCATTTTGCAGACAAAGAAGTATACAAATATATCCTTACTTGGATGACTGTCTCATTCAAGCAGAGAACAAGGACACTCTTCTTCGACACCTGGCATTTGTGAAAAGGCTTCTAACATGCCTAGGGTACACTATAAACGAAAATAAATCACAACTGGTACCCTCTCAAAAAATAACATTCCTGGGTGCAAGCTTGAATACAACTGCTCAGATGGCTTACCTTACGTCAGACAAACAAAGGCAACTGACTAATTACTTCAAACTGATGGCAACAAAAACCCAGGCTTCTGCAAGACAAATTCTGCAGGCTCTGGGCTTCATGGCATCCTGCATCCTACTTTTTCCATATGCAAGACTGCATATGAGGAAACTTCAATGGTACCTAAAAAGTTTATGGAGTCAACATTCACATAGTCTGGAAACAATGATTCCTCTCATTCCCTGCCTGCAACAGTAGTTTCTATGGTGGGCAAAGGCCTGTCACCAAAACATGGGACGGCCCTTCACTCTACCCCCTGCCAGCCAAACCTTAACAACAGACGTATCAGATTATGCCTGGGGGGGCCCACATGGCAGGAAGATGCATGCAGGGCATATGGGCACCAAACCAAATGCATCTACATATCAACCAGAAAGAGATGCTAGCTGTTCAAAATGCCCTAACAGCCTTCAAGGACTTACTTCATCCAGGACAACTACTGATAAAGACGGACAACACCACAGTCATGTGGTATATAAACAAGCAAGGGGGCACACACTCATACCCCCTTTGCAGATTAGCCATGGCACTGTGGAACACAGCATTGACCTACCAAATACATCTTCAAGCTCAATTCCTGCCAGGAAAACAAAACACTCTGGCAGACGATTTAAGCAGAAACCTTATGGATCCTCACGAGTGGAAACTACATCCACAAGTCTTCAGCATGATAAGAGAGAAATGGGGGAGCCCAGACATAGATCTATTTGCCTCTCCTCAAAATTATCAACTGAAAAGATTCTGCACAAGGACTTATCACAGACAAGCATGGAAAGTGGACGCCCTATCCTTCAGTTGGAAAAACCTATCAGTTTACGCCTTTCCTCCTCTGCCTCTTCTGCCCAAGGTTCCCCTAAAAGTCAGACAAGAGAAGCGAAAGATGATATTAATTGCTCCGGACTGGCCCCGCCAATACTGGTACCCAGTCCTAAGGAACTTGTCTCAATACCCAGCTTGGACCTTGCCTCAAACACCACAACTACTGTCCCAGCAAAACCATCAGATCCTGCACAATCAACTACAGACTCTAAACCTGGTAGCATGGCTAATCAGGTAATCATACAAACAACACCTCTCAGTAAAGCTGTGATGGATGTCATTTTGGAAGCCAGAAGGCCTAGTACTAGAAAATCTTATGCTGACAAATGGAAGAGATCCTGTGCTTGGAATCAAGCACAAGGAACTGATACAGCAGAACCAAATATTCCTCAGATATTACCATACTAACTGAGATGCTTGACAAAGGCCTATCTTTCTCATCAATCAAAATCCATGCTTCTGCCATTGCGGCTCATTACAACACAGAGCCACCAATCTTTTATCATCCTTTACTAAAGCAGTATCTTAGAGGAGCCAAAATTTTAAGGCCCCCTAGAAGATCACCACTACCTGCATGGGACCTCAATTTTGTGTTGTAAAAACTCACCCTGCCTCCATTTGAACCAGCTGCTACCACTGATATAAAGTTCTTATCATGGAAGACAGCTCTGTTACTAGCAATTACTTCAGCAAGAAGAGTTTCAGAGCTACAGGCCCTCATGGCTTATCATATTTTACCCGGACATGGTGTCTCTGAGAACAAATCCTACTTTTATGCCTAAGGTGGTTTCCAGTGTGGCTCTTAACCAAACAATTCATCTGCCAACTTTTTATCCAAATCCGCAGAACAAAGGGGAGAGAATTCTGCATTCCTTGGACGTTCACAGACAGCTAAGATTCTACTTGAGCAGGACTAAAGTTCTAAGAAAAACTGAGCAATTACTAGTGTCATATGCTGCAGGATCAGAAGGAAAGGCTATTTCAAAGCAGACAATTTCAAAGTGGATAAGCCACTGCATCCGTTTCTGCTACTTACACCATGGTAAACCTGTGCCCAAGGGCATTAAGTCTCATTCCACCGGAGCTGCAGCTACTTCAGCAGCCTTTCTCAGAGGAGTACCAACCAAAGACATTCTAGAGGCTGCTACTTGGAGTTCTGTTCACACCTTTACAAAGCATTACCATTTGCCTCTCCACTCTAAGTCCAGGGCAGGCTTTGCCACTCCAGTGCTTCAGGGCCTTATAGCCACACCTAATGCTGTTTAGCTCCAGCCTCCCAACCATAGCTTTGGGATTCTACCCAAATGTAATGACTGCAACAGTGAAACACGAAGAACATAGTACAGTTGTGCACACTTACCATAAATGTAGATGTTCGAGTGTTTTCACTGTTGCAGTCCAGGTTACCCTCCCGCCATCCCTCTGTCATTCTGCAGTTTATCTTTCCTTCACTATCTTCTACAACCTATGTGGTGTATTTGCTTGTAGATGAAGGTAAAGTTTATATTGATGCATGTATTTATATATATATATATATATATATATATATATATATATATATATATATATATATACATATATAAAATATTGCTACCTTTTTAGGGGCATCTGACATCGGGGGCAGGAAAAACTAAAGAAAATGGCATCGGCTGCATGTTTTATACCCCTGACATCATGGAAGAGAAGACAGCAACTGACCCAGGACCCAAGACTTTGGAATTCAGGCCGACTGAGGGCAATCTGCCAGCAGATTACCCAAATGTAATGACTGCAATAGTGAATACACTCGAACATCTACATTTATGGTAAGTGTACACAACTGTACTTTCTTCTGCTTATGCGGCTTGATTGCCTTTGGGCACTATATGTGCAGCTGCCACTTGGTCTAAGCCGCATACCTTTATCACTCATTACAAAGTGGACAGGACTTCCTTTTTTTCCACTTTCCTCAGGTATATACTCCCCTGAGCCACCCAGGATTAGGGTGCTTAGTATGCTACCCATGTGTAAGAATGAACGGCGAGATTATACAACTTCACATAAAGAAGTTATGTACTTACCATAACGTTCCATGTAAGTTGTTCATCTCGCCTTCATTCTTACATTCCCACCCACCTTCCCCCTCCATGGTATCAAAAAACGAGTAGACTTGGGGTCTGGTGGGTCTTATTCTGACTTCTTACTCCAGTTGGAGTATATGTTAGATTTATATCTATTACATGCTGGGTTTAGCAAACTAGATCTGAGGTAGGACAGAGAGTATCATGGGATAGGGACCTGGCCTCCAGCTACTCTGAGATCTTCAGCTAGTAAAGCGGCCGACTCAGAGACGATAGATAAATAAAAATCAGCTAATAATTGTGACTGGTAGCAGTAATGCATGATAAAAAGCTTGAAAAGACTCAAATAGTGTGCATATCTGTAAAATGCTAGCCGGATCCAATGGTGTAGAGTAAACGGGTTTACTCATCTTAGAGGGATGGTAGCACTGCCAGTCTTGGGATGTAGCAGTCCTTTAGAAGAAGGAAGTTGGCACATAACCTGTGGTGGGCATGTAGTGCACCAAGCTGTAAGTGGGTGGCAGTCTTCATTAAGCATGAGCATGGGAGCTTGCTATTTCGTGAAGGAAAGGCACTAGCCCCCATGGTGATGTGGATCACAAATCAGCAGCAGCAGTTCGGCAAGAAAAAAGGATGCACAGAATGGTGACTGTTTCACACTTAAACAACAAATGTCGCTGCTGGTGCCTTAGGAGTTATCATTTTTATAGACACAGGTCCAAATAATAGTTGTTACAACTTTCTAGACCTTGAAGAATTCATATATGATGAGAATTATGTGAATCTGTGTCTGCAAAAATGATTGCAGTAAAGAAGAGGACAAAATGAGATTCACTTGTTTTATATCCAAGTTTGTAGCAGCCTGACTATCCCAGTAGCCTTTTCTGATTGTGCCAAAGGCAGAGCACTGCAGAATCCAGCATGCAATACTGTAGGAATATCCTGTTTTGTTAAATAAGTAGGGGCTGTAATTTCATTGCTGGTAGGAAGCTAGAATACTATCAGAACTGGCTTGTGTTTTGCCAAGATCTTGTGAGTTGTATCAGGGCTATAGGTCATCTCACTTGAGAAATCCATGATGACAGACCAAATGAAATGGAGCAGAAAGCTTCATATGGATTTTTTCTACCTCTTTACTTCTTATCTTTAATATACTGCTGCAGATCCAGCTGGTGATGCTGAACTGGATTAGACATTATTTTATATATTATTTCCTCCCCAGTCCCTCAGACACCAGACGTCTTTGTTTAGTTATCTTTCTAACATTGCACTGACCTGGGCACCCGTTGTTGTTCCCTTTGGTGCAAGGCAGAAGAATTATGTACCAATGACATAAGGCTTTTTGTCCATCACTCTTAATTTACGGAGTTCCTCTGAAGTTGACAGAAGGATACTAAATAACTGTACCTACAATGAAAAAAGCTTTCTCACTGTACGTTTATGCAGTATTGATGTCCTATAACTGAAAGTGGTGAGCATTTTGTCTAAGTTTTGTATCCCAGAAATCATCTGATAGGGGTTGCCATGTTGATGCAATTATTGTTTTATTAACAAGTTTCCTTGTTTATCAGAGATAAATACTGCATGTCATGTAAACTGGAGATAGATCTGATGAAAGCACTCATCTATTTGTTTTTCAATAAAGAAGTTTTGAAGATTCTATTCTGTTCTAGTCTATTGTAAAGTTTCTAAACAAATTATAGTTGGCTGATTACTCTGAAGTCTCAGCTGAGCTTGTCTACAGTACATGGTTCTTTTTTCCTGATTTTTTAGGATTCTCAGCCAGCAGCTTTGTTGCTCACAAGTACCAGTTTTCCCTTTGGTCTGTTGTTTTTTCTTTCGGGAGGGAGACGTACTAACACTGCACTTCTAACCTTTATAGATACTGTCAATAAAACTAGAGATAATGGCAGACTAGTCTCCTCCTTATTTCTAGACTTGTCTAAAGCCTTCGACAGTTTGTCACAGCAAACTTCTATTTCAGATGTCCTCACTAGATCTATATCAGCCCACCCTTCAGTGGTTCAAAAGCTACTTGTCCAATAGGTATCAGTTAGTAAAATGGCATTCTGCCCTCTTCCATACCTCCCAGTCACCAGCAGTGTACTGCAAGGCTCTGTTTTTGGTCCTCTCCTCTTTAACATTCACACCGACACCCTCCACGCATCCTCACAACAGGCCTCCCTAATATAGGATGCAGATGACTCCACACTCATTAAAACATTGGATAACCTGGCACATCTCCATAACATTACTCAGGAAGCTTTAGCCGCCACTGAAGCCACTGAAACATGACTTTGTAACTCGCAACTCATGCTCACCCCCCCCCCAAACAAAATGTAATAATAAAAAATACTTATTTTTTTCCCCCAAAATCCCACTGTCGTGAAAAAAATTTAAATCTTCTCTCTTAATAATACAACCATTGAAGTCACTTCTCATAACAAATTATTAGGGATGATGATCTTAAATGTGACATGCGTATACAAAATTGCATTTAAAAAAAATCACCAAAAACTAGGGATACTTTATAGGGCCAAAAATTTTCTCTCAACGCAACTAAAACTATACTTACCACTACTTACCTCCTCCCCTTACTACTATGTGGCGCCCCCATCCTTAACTTCCAGGTGTCACAAAAAGAGAAACTTCAACAATGCTATAATAACCTGGTTAAATTTGTAGCAAATACCACTTTCAGAACCCACCACTGTATAGCAGGAAAAAGCCTAAATTGGGTAGAACTACCCCATCAGCTAACATATACACAGCTTCTTTCCACCTCTAAAATGGTCCAGCATCTATCTGCTTGTCTAGCAGTAATTACTACTCTACACAACTATGTTCCCAGTCGGTTGTTACGATCCAGTGACCAAAGACTTCTCTTTGTTCACAAACCTCTCACATCTCCTGGGCATGGTCTGTACTCACACCATGTTGCTAAGGCCTGGAATTCATTGCCTATATCTATCAGGTCAGAACCCACCCTCCAATCCTTTAAAACCATTCTAAAGACTTCCTAGCCAAAATCTGTCTGTTCTTGCTTAACCCAAGGATAAACTATATCCCTAAATATGAACAAGCACCTATTCATACCTTACATTTCCTTAACTCTCCCTTCTTCACTCACTTCTTAACGTCAGTCAGTTTTTCTCCCGACTGTCTAAATTTGCCATAACTGTATTTTATTTTCTTTCACTTCATATTACAATTCCTGTTTGTATCATACTAACTCATGTTTAATTCCTCTAAACTAGCTGAAATTTCTCTAAATATTAAGTCATTGTCCTATACGTTGTACTTATTTAAATATTGTTGCATTATGCTGTTTTTTACATTATTTTTGCAGATTGCAAAATTGCTGTTCTTAAAATGTTTTTGTAATACTTTGAAGTTTTTTCCTACCAGGCCTCCTCTGGGTATCTACCCAGTCAGACTTTCCGGTAATCAAATGTCAAATAAATTGGCTAACCTAGGCAATTTCCACAGAGAAGTATCTTATTGCTGTAGGAGGACAAGAAGAGTACAATAAATGAACCCTAAGTTGTGTAGCATATACATCAGAGTTGTATTGCATGGGAATTTATCAGACAATCAAGAAGATTCTTGTTAAATAAGTCTGGTGTCAGAAACGGTGATACTGGACATAAGTAGTATAGCAAGTGTAAAAACAGGATATATACAGTACCATAGGAAAAAAAAAAAAAAGCACACAACACAGATGAGCAGTATAGTACAGTTGTGTACACTTACCATAAATGTAGATGTTCAAGTGTATTCACTGTTGCAGTCATTACATTTGGGTAATCCTGCTGGCAGGTTGCCCTCAGTCGGCCTGAATTCCAAAGTCTTGGGTCCTGCGTCGGCTGCTGTCGCCCCTTACCTGACGTCAGGTCGTCATGGGTATAAACGATGCGGCCGATGCCATTTTCTTTCGTTTTTCTTGCCCCAGATGTCAGGTGCCCCCTAAAAGGGTAGCCACAATTTATATATATATATATATATATATATATATATATATATATATATATATATATATATATATATATATATAGATATATATATATATATATATATATATATATATACATGCACCAATATAAACTTTATCTTTATCTACAAGCAAATACACCACATAGGTTGTATAACTCAGAGAAGGAAAGATAGGTTCCATCAGAAGAAAAAGGGGGATGGCGGGTGGGTAACCTGGACTGCAACAGTGAATACGCTCGACCATCTACATCTATGGTAAGTGTGCACAACTGTACTATGTTCTTCGAGTTTCAATGTTGCAGTCATTACATTTGGGTAGAGTACCAAAGCTATGAATGGGAGGCTGGAGCTAAACAGCAGTAGGGGCGGCTATGAGGCCCTGCAGAACTGCAGTGGCAAAGCCTGCCCTGGATTTAGAGTAGAGTGGCAGATGATAGTGCTTTGTAAAGGTATGCACTGAACTCCAAGTAGCAGCCTCTAAAATGTCCTAGGTTGGTACTCCCCTGAGAAAGGCTGCTGAAGTGGCTGCAGCTCTGGTTGAATGTGGCCTAATGCCCATAGGCACTTGCTTGCCATGGTGTAAGTAGCAGAAACGAATGCAGTGGCCTCTCCACTTTGAAATAGTCTGCTTTGAGATAGCCTTTCCTTGTGATCCTGCAGCATATGCCACTAGTAATTGCTCTGTCTTTCTGAAAACTTTGGTTCTGTCCAAGTAGAATCTAAGCTGTCTGTGCACGTCCAAAGAATGCAGAATTCTCTCTCCCTTGTTTTGTGGATTTGGATAAAAAGTTGGCAGATGAATAGTTTGGTTAAGAGCCACACTGTACACCACCTTAAGCATAAATGTTGGGTTTGTCCTCAGAGAGACCCTGTCTGGAGAAAAAATGATAAAAGGTTCCACAGCCATGAGTGCCTGTAGCTCTGAAACTCGTCTTGCAGAAGTTATTGCTAGGAGCAGAGCTGTTTTCCAAGATAAAAACTTTATATCAGCAGTAGTAGCTGGCTCAAAAGGAGGCAGGGTGAGTTTTTCCAAGACATAGTTGAGGTCCCATGCAGGCATTGGTGATGATCTTGAAGGACTTCAGTTTTTGGCTCCTCTGAGGTACTGTTTTAATAAGGGATGAGAAAAGATTGATGGCTCTGTATTGTAATGAGCCAAAATGGCAGAGGCATGAATTTTAATAGATGAAAAAGATAGGCCTTTGTCCAGCATCTCAGTTAAGTATTGAAAAATCTGAGGAATATTTGGCAAAGCTGTATCTGTTCCTTGTGCCTGGTTCCAAGCACAGAATCTGTTCCATTTTTCAGCATAAGATTTTCTAGTACTAGGCCTCCTGGCCTCCAAAATGACATCCATCACAGCTTTACTGAGAGGTGTTTTGTATAACTACATTATCCGCCATGCAGTCAGGTTTAAAGTCCTGAGTTGGCTGTGCAGGATCTGATTGTTTTGCTGGGACAGTAGATGAGGTATTTGAGGTAAGGTCCAAGCTGGGCATTGAGACAAGTTCTTTAGGATTGGAAACCAGTACTGGCGGGGCCAGTCTGTGGCAATCAGTATCATTTTTGGTTTCTCCTGTCTGGACTTTAGGAGTACCTTGGGGAGTAGAAGCAGTGGGGGAAAGGCATATACTGATAGGTTTTTCCAGCTGAAAGATAGGGCGTCCACTTTCCATGCTTGTCTGTGATAAGTCCTTGTGCAGAATCTTTTTAGTTAGTAGTTGTGAGGGGAGGCAAATAGATCTATGTCCGGGCATCCTCATTTCCTTGTTATCATGCTGAAGACTTGTGGATCCAGCTGCCACTCGTGGGGATCCATGAGGTTTCTGCTTAGTTCGTCTGCCAGAGTATTTTTCCTTCCTGGCAGGAATTGTGCCTGCAGATGTACTTGGTAAGTTAATGCTGTGTCCCACAAAGTCATGGCTAGTCTGCAAAGGGGGTAAGAATGTGTGCCCCCTGCTTGTTTATATACCACATGACCGTGGTGTTGTCTGTCTTTATCAGTAGTTGTCCCGGATGAAGTAGGTCCTTGAAGGCTGTCAGGGCATTCTGAACAGCTAGCATCTCTTTTTGATTGATATGTAGATGCATTTGGGTTGAGGACCATGTGCCCTGAATGCATCTTCCTGCCATGTGGGCCCCCCAGGCATAATCTGATGCATCCGTTGTTAGTGTCTCCATGGCTGGGGGTAATGTGAATGGCTGTCTCTTGTTTTGGTGACAAGCCTTTGCCCACCATCGAAACTCTTGTTGTAGGCAGGAAATGAGAGTAATCATTGTTTCCAGGCTGTGGCAATGTTGAGTCCAAACGCTTTTTAGGTACCATTGAAATTTCCTTGTATGCAGTCTTGCATATGGAATTAGTAGGATGCAGGATGCCATGAAGCCCACCTAAAAAGCGAGTTTCTAACTGATCTGTGCTTGAAAAAGTTATAATTGCATTGCCTTACCTGCTTTTTACAGTTGCACTTTTTAAAAAAATAATTTTAAGTAATTTTTGTATTGTTTAACTGTTGTAGGCTACAAACTCAATTGTGCTAGCCTGTTTATAGCATTTACAGTGTTTTCTGTGTGATTTTCTGTTACTTTCTGCAAAAAAATCAATATATATATATATATATATATATATATATATATATGTATAAGTGTATGTATATATATATATATATATATATATATATATATTCTTTCTTTTTAAAAAATAATTTTAAGTCATTTATGTATTGTTTAACTATTGTAGGCTACAAACTCAATTGTGCTAGCCTGTTTATAGCATTTACAGTGTTTTCTGTGTGATTTTCTGTTACTTTCTGCAAAAAAATCAATATATATATATATATATATATATATATATATAATATATATATGTATGTATGTATGTATATATATATATATATATATATATATATATATATATTTATTGTTTCTCCCGCCTTTACTGAACTAGATTAGTCCAGATTTCAGGCTTTGCTGAATTCCAGACTGTGGTATAGGTTCCTGTGTTGCCCATATCCTTACTTGGATAGGAGATAGCTTCTCTGTTCACCAGTGAGAGTGAGGAGCTTTGAGTAGCCTATCTGTCCCTGGAGGAGTGGTCTCAGCCCAGAAACTAGTAGCTTATTGGCCGTTTTGGGTCAATTCCTATTTCTTTAAGTTTCCCTGCTTTAAAACCCGCATTTGCTCTGTTTTGCGCCAGTATACAACTCCGCACAGCTCCTCGTGGTGCCCTGCAGAGTGATACAGGCAACAGAGAGACCTGAGAGAGACTTTCAACAGATTTAAGTATTTTTTCTCTGCTTTTTGCTCCGACTGCATTTTCCCGCCTAAAAAGAGAGTTTCTAACTGATCTGTGCTTGAAAAAGTTATAATTGTATTGCCTTACCTGCTTTTTACAGTTGCACTTTTTAAAAATTCATTTTGTCGTTTTTGTATTGTTTAACTGTTGTAGGCTACACACTCAAGCGTGCTAGCCTGTTTATAGCATTTACAGTGTTTTCTGTGTGATTTTCTGTTACTTTCTGCAAAAAAATAAAAAAAAAAGCCCCCAAAAAATATTCTTTTTCCTGCCTTTATTGAACCGCCCTACAGCACTGCTATCTCCTATTGCTAAAATAATGGAGAAATGCATCCACAAACAACTTTTAAATCACCTCCTATCTAATAACCTTCTAGCTACTTGCCAACATGGCTTTCATCCCTACCATAGCACCACAACAGCCTTATTATCCTTCATAGACTCCATTAATATAAACCGGAATAACAATCTTCTTTCATCTGCATTCTTTGTAGACCTGTCAAAAGCCTTTGACATGGTGAATCACCAACTCCTCCTACATTGTTTAAAATCTCTCTCTCTGAAGATAGGAAGTAAACCAGCTTAAAGCAAGATTATTGAGAATCGGAAACAAGCTGTTTTATGGAACAACAATCTTTCCGAACTTCTCCCTACCACTTTAGGAGAACCTCAGGGCTCCATCTTAGGTCCTCTTTTATTTTCCATCTTTATTAACGACCTGTATCTAGCCACCTCACTAACTACTTGCATTCAGTACGACGATGACACCACCACCATCTGCTCTGCCACAACCCAAGCTGACCTCCACTCACTTACTCAAAAAAATTTACCACCATAGAACAATGGTTCTCCAATCACTGCCTTCTCTTAAACCCTAAGAAAACTAAACTTGTCCTCTTCTCACCCACATGCCTGTCTCCCCCTATTAGTTTCACACTTACTTCTAACAATGGCACCCTTATCTCTCCTGACCAAACAACCAAACTTCTAGGAGTTACTATCGACAACCTACTAAAATTTGATTTTCATATCAACTCTATCATAAAAGCAACTAACAAAAAATTAGGTTCTCTCTACAGAATCAAATCTTTCTTAACTCCTGAAGCAAGAACTACCATAGCCAGAACATATCTTATCTCTACTCTACTATATGCATCCCCCATATATACTAATCTTTCTAAACATAACATCAATAGGCTTACAACAGCCTATAACAACATTGCCAAATTTGCCACTGCCTCTCCATATAAAACACATCACTGCCTGAACCTCCTTAACCTAGGGTGGCTGGAGTTACCTCACCTAATTCAATACTATCAGCTTACAACTGCCCATAAAGCCCTTCACCACCCAGAAAAGATACCAATGCTCTCCACCCTGATAAAACCCTATAACAACCTAAAACCCTACGCTCTTCCAATAAAATACTGATTCAAACCTCTCTATCAAAGAATACAGCAGGTGACTCTATATTTTCCAACTCAGTTGGTAAAATTTGGAATCAACTTCCTACAGACCTCTTAGCCCAAACTTCTGTCACACTATTTAAAACTCAACTGAAACATTTTCTAACCAATCACTGGCTTTGCTCTTGCAATAACCCTAGCTGATCACGTACCTCCTACCTTCTCCTGCATCCTTTGCACTGTCTCCCAACTCTATTTCTCCATTTTATTTTTCATCTCTAACTAAGAAATTGACTCTCTCAACTTCAAACTAAAATTTTCTAGTAACTCTATCTTTTGCTTTTAAACTACTTAATTATTTCTGTCTCACATTTTATATACCTGTACTGAAGAAATTTGATAGTCTCTGTTTTCACCTTTTGAACTTATTGAAAAGATAGCCTAAATGCCTGTTTTAGTTGCGTCTTAAATTCCCTATGTAATTATGAATGCCTGTTTTAGTTGAATCTCAAATTACTTATGTACTTTGACCTGTACTGTAGAAATTTGATAGTCTCTGTATTCACCTTTTTGAACTTGCTGAAAGGAAAGCCTATATGCCTGTTTTACTTGTGTCTTAATTCCCTATGTAATTTTAAATCCCTGTTTTAGTTGTGTCTTAAATTACTTATGTACTTTGAATGTATTTTTGTTATTATGCATTAGATAGTGGAGCTTTTCTCCTCGGGCCTCCACTGAAAATGGACATGTATCCAGTTGGACTAGCCCGGTTAACAAATGTAAAATAAAAAAATAAATAAATAAATAAAGATTAGTCCAGATTTCAGGCTTTGCTGAATTCCGGACTGTGGTATAGGTTCCTGTGTTGCCCATATTCTTACTTGGATAGGAGGAAGCTTCACTGTTCACCAGTGAGAGTGGGGTGCTTTGAGCAGCCTATCTGTCCCTGGAGGAGTGGTCTCAGCCCAGAAAGTAGTAGGTAATTGGCCGTTTTGGGTCAATTCCTATCTCTTTCAGTTTCCCTGCTTTAAAACCCGCATTTGCATGGTTTTGTGCACCGTGCAGCATCGGGCAGCGCCGCTTAAACAGGTTTAAAGTATTCCCGGCTCCACAAAGTCTACTCTTCACTTTTTCCCTTAGAACTGTTCTAACTCTCAAAGTAAGCACTCTATTTTCCTTCTAAAGCCGTGCACTTGCTCAGATCTTATAAGTAAACACTAACAAACTAAAGCACTACACCCTCTTATACGCTTTATAAGTACTTGGCTCCCTATTGGTCCTTTCTGATCAGCCAATAAGCAGTTCCTTATACTATTCTGGCATGTCCAAAAGTCAATTTCAGGTTTACTCTCCAGTCCAGCTAGTGAATCTGGGAATCTTGAGGCAATGTTACAATTGCCTTATGTACACAGACCACCCTGTCCTCCTCCCAACAAGCTCATATATATGTGAGAGATGCAACTATACAGCCAAACTTTAGGCTGAGCTCTCTCAAACCAAGACTAGCACAGTCAGTCAGGAGGAGAAGGTAACCACTCACACCACAAATCCAGTCTCACATAGACCTATCGCATCAGCAAACCAAACACATAAACACACAAAAACATACTCGGAGGCTCTAAATAAAAATGTGCCAAAGCAGCAGAGACCTCCAAAGCAGACATCCAAGCAACCGCTACCCCACAACAATACCCACGTATCACATATTTCACAAAGTCAGTGTGGCACACAGTCACAGCCCTTAAGGCTAAACAACACACCAAATACACTCGTAATAGGTGACTGTATTGTCAGACACACTGACGTCCCACTCACCAGACTGGACAAGGAGAGGGTCACTGCAAGCTGCCTGTCGGGTGCCAGGATCCGCCACATAACACAAGCACTCAGGTCACTCCAAAGCAAGTACAAATATGACTCCGTCATTGTCCATGCTGGTGTGAATGACCTGAGACGTACCTCCCTGGACTACATGAAAAGAGACATAGAGGAGCTCTCTGATCATGTAGCTCAGGCCGGTATGACCCTGACCTTGAGTAGCATCTTGCCCTCACCAAGAATGATGCCACAGTAAAAAGACAAATTGATCTATTTTAACAATTGGCTAAAGTATTGGTGTCACTCAAAGGAGATCCAGTGTCTGTCAACCTGGGATGATATGCTCGACAAGCCACGTTGCTTCGCTAGGGACGGCTTGCACCTGTCACCCCTGGTCTTTTGAATACTGGATAAGGCTCTTGCCACCCCCCATAGTGCCTTTTTTAGGCAAGGCTCAAAAGACAAACCCACCTCCATAGACAACACAAGGATAGAAAAAACTAAGAGTAATGCTACTCAACGCCAGAAGTCTAAACCTCAAGATGCACGCACTCGAGGCTCTCCTCAGTATGCAGAATATCGATATCTGTTCAGTAACAGAAACCTGGTTCAAGGCTCCCGAGAGCACCCCAACAGTACCAGGTTATAACTCATACCATGCTTTTCGGCCCCAAAACTCAGACTGAAACACAAAAGGAGGGGGAGTATCCATATTCATCAAAGATACCCACACCTCCAGGTTAGTGGCACTGCACAAAGCATCGGAGACCATCCATGTGCAACTAACAGTGGGAAAAACTGCCTTTCAGTTTGTAGCCTGCTACAGATCACCCTCCCAATCTCAGGAACTCCACTCGGCTTTCCTGAAAACATTGGAGAATATGAAGGTCTCTCCAAACACCATAATATTGGGTGACTTCAACTACCCAAACATTGATTGGGAAAACTACTCAAGCCCCAACACCCTTGCCCAACGGTTCCTAGAATTTATAAACTCAAACGCTATGGAACAACTGGTCACCACTCCCACAAGAGGGGACAACATATTGGACCTGGTCATCACCAACATGGGGACTCTATGTTCTACACCAGAGATAAACCCCTCATTGGTAAGATCAGACCATAAACTAATCTCACTGGACATCCATATCCCGTCCCCACCCCCAGCCAAGGAAACCACTGTGAAAAATTTCTCAAAAGCAAACTTCACACTTCTCAAAACTGAGGTGGAATCCTTCAAAGCCCCCGGCCCAGTGGAAAATACTGCCTGAACCGCAGAATCCTTTACAAACGCATTCTATGCGCACCTACAGGAATGCATGGATCATGCTATCCCAAATAAAACCAAGACTCACTCCTCCAAAAGCAGGAGACCTGTCTGGTGGACCCCGGCCATAAATAAGCTATACAACAGGAGGAGGAAGCTACTACATGATAGAGCAAAATCCCAAAAAGGGAAGGCATCTCTGATCAGTACTAGCAAGAAATTACGATCCCTCATAAAATCATCAAAGGCCAGCTTCAAAAGAAAAATTGCCCAAGACGCTAAAGATAATCACAAGGCCTTTTTTAGTTATGTCAGGAATCTGGGTGGCAACTCCCAGATATGCTCTGAGTTAGTGCAAAATGGCAAAAAATACACTGAACCCACAGACATTGCCAACATCCTGGCAGACAGGTTCAGTGCAAACTCCCCCCCCCCTTCCCCCCAAAAGAGCAAATGTCTATCCCAACAGAATGTAGCCTCCCAGACATCACAGATGCACAGGTGAAAGCTGCCCTCTCCAAAGCAAAAAACAAAGCATGAATGGGACCGGACGGTGTCCTGGGCTGCGTCTTACATGAGCTCCAAGAAGAACTGAACCCTCACATAAAGTCACTGTTCAAACTCAGTGTTACTGCAGGATATGTACCCAAAGAATGGCGTACAGCAACAGTGGTCCCGCTCCACAAAGGTGGTACCACAACGGACCCGGGAACTATCGCCCTATAAGCCTGACTAGTCTGGTCTGCAAAGCTATGGAGCGTATCATCATGGAACTCATAAACAAAGACATTGGGAACCTCCAGACACTGGACCCTACCCAATTCAGCTTTAAGGGTAGATCTTGCCTCTTAAACCTAGTTGACTTCTTTGAAACAGTTACCAAGGCCATAGATGAGGGGAAGGTAGTCCACACAGCCTACCTGGACCTCGCAAAAGCCTTCGACACAATACCCCACTCGGGCATCATAAATAAGCTTACCAGCTTAAAATCAAACCCTATGTCACAAAATGGGTTGCAAACTGACTCAGGGATAGAACCCACATGGTCAGAATTACAGGTGCCATGTCAGACTCTAAACCAGTTACAAGTCGCGTCCCACAAGGCTCAGTCCTGGGACCTCTCTTGTTCGGTATATACTTCCCTGAGGTACAGGCTAACACGGGAAGACTATGGCTGACCAAGTTCACAGATGACTGCAAACTGGGAGCCATAATCGACTCTCCGGCTGACACAAGCATCCTCCAAAAGGGTCTCACAGAGACGGATACCTGGTGCCAGAGCCACGGCCTCAGGCTAAATGCCAAAAAGTGCATAGTCATCCCCTTTGGGAAAAACAGAGTGCCCACAAATTGCCACATAGGTGGTAATCCATTAAGTACGGAAGAAGTAATTAGGGATTTGGGGACCCAAGTAGATAGTAATCTCTCCTTTGACAATCACGTTGCCAAAGTGGTTAGAAAGACCTTGTATATAGCCCACCTTATGAAAGGGTTCACATCTAGATCAAAAGAGGTCATTGTGCCCCTCTACTCATCACTCATCAGGCTCATAATTGAATACAATGCCCCATTTGGAGTGTACCTTACCCGACACCTGCAGCAACTGCAGAGACCCCAAAAGTACCTCACCAAGAGGATCACGGGCCTCAAACAGATGCCCTATGCAGTTCGACTAAAGAAACTCCAGCTCTACTCAGTTGCGTACCGCCTACTCAGAGGCGATCTATGCCTGACGTACAAAGCCATATCTAACCCAGAATTAATGGACATGCTCCACCTCAGGAAATCCAAATCCCTTAGAGCTACATGCTCCAGGGACTAACCTCAGCACAGCAATAAATAGGACATGCTGGAGGGACAGATTCATATCCCAGAGACTCCCCTCACTCTGGAACAGAATCCCAGTTCATGTTAGGCAGAGCCCCTCACTGACCCTCTTCAAGAGAAATCTTGACGAGTGGATGGGAGATCGTAAGTTTACTCCTGGGATCTCTTTTGTGTCCCTGCTAGACAGAGGCACAGTAAACTAACCTTAAAAGGGCTATCTTCTGTGACCTACTATATAGAGGCACAGTTAAATAATCTAAAAGGGAGGCGAAAGCCAAACTCACTCTGGCTAGGCTTATAAATGCTCTAGGTCAGATAGCCTAGTATCTACCTATGAACCTGTGAACCTAAATTCCAGTAATCACAACCACACAGGTAAAAAAACGTAGTCTCCAAAGTTAAGAATACAGCATCCATGGGACCAGACAACATCCCGAGCTGTGTACTACATGAACTACAAAATGAACTGTCACCTCACCTAAGTATCATGTTTAATCATAGCCTCACCTCAGGCTTTGCGCCCAATGAGTGGCGCACAGCTGCAGTTATTCCACTCCACAAGGGGGATCCACCTTGGATCCCGGGAACTATTGTCCCATCAGTCTGACGAACCTGATCTGCAAAGCCATGGAACACATTATCATGGAACTTGTAAGCAAAGACATTGGCAACCTTCAAACACTGGACCCCACCCAATTTGGTTTCGTAAAGGGACGATCTTGTCTCCTCAATCTGACTGACTTCTTCGAATCAGTCTCCAGAGCCGTGGACTAAGACAAGGAGGTCCACACAGCCTATCTGGACCTTGCCAAGGCCTTCTACACCATCCCCCACTCTGGAATCATAGATAAACTTACTAAGCTGGGCATTAATCCCTGTGTCACTCGATGGGTTTCCAACTAACTTACTGACAGAACCCACACTGTAAAAGTAACCGATTCAAAAGCCAGCTCCAAACAGGTGACAAGTGGAGTACCTCAGGGTTCAGTCCTGGGACCGCTCTTGTTTGGCATCTACTTCTCTGAAGTACAGACCAGCACTAAGGGACTCTGGCCAACAAAGTTTGCAGATGACTGCAAACAGGGAGCCATTATTGAATCCCCAAATGATGTGGATATTCTACAAAAGGGCCTTACAGAAACAGATGCTTGGTGCCAGAGCCATGGGCTCAAGCTCATTGCCAAGAAATGTATAGTTATCCCCTTTGGGGAAAAACATGTACCCATGAATTACCAAATAAGTGGCAGTACACTAAACATCGAAAGTGTGATAAGGGACTTAAAGACACAGGTGGACAGTGGTCTCACCTTCGATAACCACATCACCACAACAGTCAGGAAATCCTTCTATGTGGCACACCTCATCACGAAGGGCTTTTCATCCAGAATAAAGGAGGTCATTGTCCCACTGTACTCATCCCTCATTAGACCCATTATAGATTACAACGCCCCGTTTGTTATGTACCTCACAAGACAGCTACAACAACTGGAAAGGCCACAGAAATACCTCACTAAAAGAATCACAAGCCTAAAGCAGATGCCCTATGCTTACCATCTAAAAAAAACTTCATCTATACTCTGTCGCATATTGCCTGCTCAGAGGCGATCTGTGCTTAATATACAAGGCCATGTCAAACCCAGAGCTGTTGGACATGCTACACTTAAAAAAATCCTAATCCCTCAGAGCCACACACTCCAGGGATCTAAACCTGGTCATTACAATGAACAAAACATGCTGAAAGGATAGGTTCCTGACCCAGAGACTCCCCGTACTCTGGAATAGACTGCCCATACATGTCAAGCTGAGCGCCTCTTTGGCCCTCTTCAAAAGGAACCTTGACGATTGGATGGGAGGTAGGAAATTCACCCCGGGGAATCTCGTCAGTCACCCTGCTAGACAGGGAACCAGGGAAGTAAATATTCTGGGAAGAAATAGGCAGGGAATTGTTATGGCTAGGCTTGTATAGGCCCTAGGGCCGATAGCCTACTACCAACCTATGAACCTATAAGGGTTTTAAAATTAATAAAAAGTCCATAACTTTGTTGTGATATAAACAGAGTAGAACAACTGATAACTAATATGTAAAGGTTTGGTGTCTGCATATTGTTTAATTTAACTTCACACATTTATTTTTTTAGTTTCAATTTTGCATTCAATTAAATGTGTTTTTCAATTTAGTGTATTATCATAAACATTGCTTAAATTTGTGTGACTTTGTGATCATGTGTTTGCTTATTTTTTTCTTACTATAGAAAATATACTGCAGCACTTACCTTTTAGGTATTTGAACAAGCTTAAATAGGGTAGATGTGTCAGAATAGCTGTGATAGAACAAGGTGAGCAGCTAAGGGGAGATACCAGGAGGCATTTTACATAAAGAGTAGTGAATAATTGGAACCGCCTTCCTGTCGTAGATGCACTAATAGTGAGTGAACTCGAGTGCATGGGACATGAATAAGGCAGTCTTTGCAAGGATTCTGGAGTAAGTTGTTAGATAAGTAGGAAGAGTAGTAGTAATGGGCAGACAGTGTGGGGCCATGGAGTCTGTACCTCATGATCAGAATTTAAGTAATAACCCTTTAGTTGCATAGTTAAAAAAAAATTGTTACCACTGTGTTCATTACTTAAAGCCTTTAGTCACTGCTGTTAACAGATACATACTCAGGATAAAGCGGTTCATCATGGTGGTTGATCATGGCTAGGTGAACATGAAGTGTAAGCTCAGAACTGTCCTACTTCTCATTATGTAGGATTAAGACCCTTAAACGTAAGGTGGAATTTTCCCAAGATATGATGTTAAGTTGTCTATCTCGTCTTCATTCTTGCTGTTTGGGATCGGAGCCGATCCTCGGCTCCGACTCGCCCATTTTCAATAGCTCGAGAGCTGTTTATTGGCTCAAGGCTACCCCTTATCCCATGATGCCTAGCGATAACTACCCAGATCTCGTTTGCCGCTTCATCTGCGAGGTGTGTGGTTTTCTGGCTCAGGCTTGTATTTTCAGATTTTCAAAGTTTTTGTGTAGATATATATCCTTATACTTCTTAAAACTATTTGATAATTACTTTGTCTTAGTTTTAATTGCTAGAGTTGTTGTTGAGTACCTTTTTAGTCCCTTTTAGTAGAACTTGTTTAAGTTCTCCCCTCCTCCACTCCTTCCCCAAGGAAGCTGTTTAACATAGAGGCTCTCCTTTTCTGCTATCTTTAAAAAAAAAAAATATATATATATATATATATATATATATATATATATATATATATATATATATATATACATACTCTGTTGTTCTTAGACTAGAGTAGACATTCTTTCTATCTGTGTTTCTTTTCTGTTGCTTAGTTTTTTGTGGTTGATATGTCTAAAGAAACCAAGGTATCTAGATTTAAGAGGTGTGACTCGTGCTGTCAGAAAATGTCTCTCGACAGATGGGCACACTAGCTGCGTTTATTGTTTGGGCACTGTTCACCTGCAGGACTCTTGTTCTATCTGTCATGCCTTTAGTCCAAGAGTCCTGCAGGAATGGAAGAATAAATTTATTTATTTATTTCAGTTTGATAACCGGGGAGGTCCACTGGGCTCAGGAGCCCATTTTCAGTGGAGGCCCGGGGAGAAAAGCTCCACATTACTTAGTAAAGATAAAAAACAGGTAAAATTAAAGATTCAAACATATGGGTATATTAAGATAGAACAGAAAACAGTAGGTTTTATGAATACGGGTAAAATTGTCATACAGAGACAGTTATGAGGTACAATGGTTACATAGCATATGAGTCATATATTAACATGGTTGGTTAATAAGGATATTTAGAATTTGAGTCTTGTTAGGGCAGAGTGGAAGACCAGAGACAGTATGGGGTACAATGGTAACATAGCATTTGGGTCATAAATTAACATGAATGGTTAATAAGGTTATATAGAGTTTGAGTTTTGTTGGGGCAGAGTGAAAGACCAAGTGTAAAATTGTAGGGAGGGGGAAAAAGGGAGTGCAGACTATTTACAGTATTTACAATATATACAAAAGGCAGTATAAAAAAATAAGTAGAATCATGGAAAAGTGTAGGAAGAAGGAGTAGTATGGATATACAATTAGTGTTGAGAGTAGAAGGCTAGGTGGGGAAAGTGTAGTTGCACTTCCTATTAGAGAATAAGTGGGAATGGAGTAGGGTTTTGAAGTTGTTAGGGTTTTCAGTCATTCGTAAAGATGGAGGTAGAGAATTCCATTTTTTGGCTAAGGAAAAGGATAGGAGGAGTTGGCCGGCTGGTCGCTTTGGTGTGTGGACACTGAGTAGGTTTAGGTGAGCAGATCTAAGTGGCCTGTTAGGGGTGTAAAGTTGTAGGATGTTGGATAGTGCAGGACATTTGGAGGGGTTAAATAATAGCCTATGGGCAGTGTTAAGTTGTAGGTAGTCTAGAAGGTTGGGGAGTTCTAGCCAGTTTAGTGAGTAGAGGGCAGAGCAATGGTGGGAGGTGTGTTTGGCTTTGATGGTGAATTTAGAAATTTTATTATAACAAATTCCATTTTTGAGGAAAGGGAGGCAGACAAATTAGTTAATAGAGGGGCGCCATACAGTAGTGAGGGAAGAAGATAGGTAGTGGCGAGTGTTTGTCTAGAAGAAGGAGAGAGATGGTGAATGTTTCTATATAGCAGGCCAAGTTTTTGATGTGTCTTCTTGATATTGAGTTGAATATGGGTGTCAAATTTTAGGTTTTCATCAATAGTGACCCCAAGTAGTTTGGCATAGGGAACAATTTCTATAGTTGAATTACTATGGCTTCTAATTTGGAATGAGTTTTTGTCAAGAGGGGAGGATTTTGAGGGGGGGGGAGAAGTATTTTGGATTTGTTAGCATTTAGAGAAAGGTGGATGTCCTTCAAGAATGCAACTGCAGTCATAACATGTGGGTTGTCCTGCCTCAGGCAGCCCTCGGTCGGCCGGATTCCAAAGTCTGGGTCCGACGTCGGCTGATGTCGCATTTCTCTCCGACGTCAGAGCGGCTGGAGTATATAAGCATCAGTCGACGCCATTTTCTTCAGTCTTTCTTGCCGCGCGGTGCCCGAAGCAGAAGCAGTTCGCAAGTGCCGGTCGGTCAGCTCCTGTATTCTACGATACCAAAGTCATCAAAAAAGCTAAGTACCCCGTTGGGGACCTTTTCTTGCCTCAGCCGATGTCAGAAATTACTGAAAAAGTTAACAATTGTCTTTTTTGTGGTAAACAAATACCTCATAAGGATTTCCACTCTTACTGCCTCCCTTGCCTGGGCCCAGACCACGACGTCTCGGCCTGTGTAGCCTGTACTCGCTTCAACAAGCGCACTCTCAGGCGCCGGGCGGAGTTCGCTGAAGATTTTTTCGGCAATAAATTTGCTTACACCATGCCGTCGGATCTTCCGACATCGCAAACTCCCAAAAAGCGAAAAGACCGGGACCGACATCCTCGGCCCGCGTCTACTACCGACTCCACGCCAAAACCTAGCGCGAGTGCTCCGGTTCCCTCTGAGACGGTCTCTCCACCGCACCGAACCGAAGACACCGCATTACCGACGACTCCGATTCCAGACATTACTCCGACACCAGTTATAGATTTTCCTCCGGATACCGAAACCGAGGAAATGCCCGAGACCATTGCTGTAGACAAGGTCACTCCTGCACGTGGAGCTGCCAGGCCTCCTATGGCCATGTCTATTAAGGCCTACACTAGGGCTAAGGCAGCCAGCAAAACAAAGTATATTACTTCTAAATCCTTACCTCAGCCGACTCCGGAGACACAAATTATGTCCATGGCTGCTGATTTAATTTCCATGATTAGAGGTTCACAGGCCCATCCTGAGAGAGCATCCCAGCCTCCTCCTGATAAAAGGCCCCGGGTTGAACCATCTGACCCTACTGCTTCAGATGAAGATTCTGAGGGCTCTGTCCACTCTGATAGCCAGGAAGAGCTCTTCCAGACCTACGAGGACTCGGATGCAGAAGATTCCATACCTTCGGCCTCCCCTCCTGAGGATATTTCTTTTGGGGAAGTTCTGCACACCATGAGGGAACATTTCAAGTGGCAGGGCCAGGAATATTCTGATTCCAGGAAACGCCTTAGGACTTTCCTTAAGAAGCCTCAGCACAGGCCCTTAGCTATTCCTCCTGTACTTGATGTTCTGGATGATTTGTATTCTGATTCTAGTGCTGCCCCTGATTCTCTCCCTCCTGCTCCAGCCAAGCCAGACAGGTATTACAGGGTCCCAGAAACTCATTCCCATTTATTCAGGGCCCATACTGTTGATTTGGAAACTATTTCACAGGGGCCTAAAGGAGTTTCAGCCTCCACCTCCAAAAATCCTTGCCCTCCAACAGGGAAGCAAGGTCATTAGAGAGATGGGGTAAAAAGGTTTACACATCCACTACCTTATCTATGAGAGCTTTAAATTGCCTTTTTCATATGTTCCAATATCAGGATTATCTCTTAGAAGATTTACAAAAAACATTAGCTTCTCCTGATCCTTTAGACAGGAAGACTTTGCAGGAAGCTGTACATAACACTCAGCAAGTAAGCAATCACTTCCTGCAGTGTGGATATGATGCACTGGAAGCTTCATGTAGGACAGCTATGACAGGGGCAGTGATGCGTAGACATGCTTGGTTAAAAGATCAACCTCTACCAGATCATGTAAAAGCAAAACTTCTGGATGCACCTTTGGAAAAGAACAAGCTTTTTGGTGCAAATGCTAAGGATGTGTTAAAGACCATCGAAGAAAAAGCAAAATCAGTTCAAACTGTAAAGGATTTCCTCCAGGTTCAACCCCCCAGATTCAGTAGGAATTGGCCTTCAAAAAACTGGTCCTTTCCTAATCCAGAAAAGTTTCAAAGGGGTAAGAACAGACGTGGCCGAGGAAGAGGCCAATACAGAGGCCCTTACAGGGGACGTCAATGGCAGCCAGGAAACCAAAGAGGTGACGCAGGGGTTTCTCCTGCCCAACAACCACAATCTCAATGACTTTCCTCTACTACCGCCTACCAGGGAACAACTAGAAGCTCCCTTGGGCGGGAAATTATCTCTGTTTGCAGAAAACTGGCACAGACTGACAAAGGACAAATGGATTTTGGACATTATAGACCGAGGGTACAGGTTTCATTTTCATACCTTACCAAGAAAACAAGGCATGCCAAATCTACCACAACATCAAAGAGCAGAGGCTATCAAGCAAATCACTCTGCTAACTCGAATGAAAGCAATAGAAAGAGTTCCACAACAAGAACAAGAACAGGGTTTTACTCGAGACTGTTCCTTGTTCCAAGAAAAGAAACTCAATGGAGACCAATACTGGACTTGTCCGCATTAAACACCTTTCTCATAGTCCCAAAGTTCAAAATGCTGACTCTACAGCAACTCCTTCCCATGCTGGGCAAGGAGTCGTGGCTGATTACTCTGGACCTCAAGGAGGCATACCTGCATGTCCCTATCAGACACAGCTGCAGAAGATACCTCAGATTTCTTGCAGGGCCAGAGCATTATCAATTCTCAGCATTGCCATTTGGCTTATCTACTGCGCCCAGAGTGTTTACAAAATGCCTGGCTTCAGTAATTGCTCATTGCAGGCTCCAGGGTATACAAATTTACCCGTACCTGGACAACTGCCTCATACAAGCGGACGACAAATTGATGTTGACAAAAAATCTGGAATATGTCATACGATTACTTCAAGCTCTGGGATACACAGTCAACTTCCAAAAGTCAAGACTGCAGCCATCCCAGCAAATAATCTTCTTAGGAGCCAAACTAGACACAGCCTCTCAGATGGCTTACGTGACAGAAGACAAGCAAGAGAAGTTAACTCAATACTTCAAAGGTTTAGCAAAACTCACCCAGATGACTGCAAGGAGATTCCTACAGGCCCTGGGTTACATGGCATCCTGCATTCTACTGGTTCCATTAGCAAAACTACACATGAGAAAGCTTCAATGGTACCTAAAATGCGTTTGGTCTCAGCACAGCAACAACTTGGAGACAACCATACCACTCATTCCATGCTTACAAAAGGAATTCCTATGGTGGGCCTCGGTGAGCCAGGAAAACACAGGTATGTCATTCAAAAAACCACAGATAACACAGACCATGACTACAGACGCCTCAGACCTCAGATGGGGGGCGCACATGGAAGGCAGGTGTATACAAGGGCAATGGTCTCCAAAGGAAACACATCTGCATATAAACCAAAAGGAAATGCTGGCAGTAATGCATGCTATCGAGGCTTTTCAAAACCAACTCCAGCAAGGTCACTTAATGATACGGACAGACAACACCACTGTGATGTGGTACATAAACAAGCAGGGGGGCACCCACTCTTACCCCCTTTGCAGACTGACAATGCAGCTTTGGGAGAAATCACTGAGTCTAAACATCCAGTTACAATCACAGTTTGTTCCAGGAAAAGACAATGTGTTGGCGGACAACCTAAGCAGGAATTTCACAGATCCACACGAGTGGAGGTTACATCCGAAGGCTTTCAGACAACTCACTTCGACATGTGGCAAGCCAGAAGTGGACCTATTTGCCTCTCACCTCAATCATCTCCTCCCAAAATTTTGCACAAAGACATACCATCCAAAGGCTTGGAAAATAGATGCTCTTTCATTCAACTGGAACTCCCTAGCAATCTATGCATTCCCACCTCTGCCACTGATGACCTCAGTATTACTAAAGATGCTAACAGCCTGGGAGATCCCATAAATAACTTCAGCTTATCTCTCTCCAAGGAAGTTCACGCATATACTAACAGAGGCTCGAAGACCGTCCACCAGAAAGGTCTACTTAGCAAAGTGGAAAATATTCAGCAATTGGAATACCAGCAAAGGGCATGATGCATCATTACTGAACATCCCACTTATCTTGGAATAGTTACAGAGTGGCCTCTCATATTCTTCAATAAAGATACATGCATCTGCTACTTCAGCTAGATACAAAACTGATCCTCCTGTTTTTTCTCACCCCTTACTAAGACAATTCCTCAGGGGAATCAAGAACATTAAGCCACCAAGAAAGGCCCCAGTGCCAGCCTGGGACCTCAATTTTGTCTTAGAAAAACTGACTCTACCTCCTTTTGAGCCAGCAGCTTCAGTTGACTTGCAATTTCTCTCATGGAAAACAGTCTTCCTGTTGGCAATTACCTCAGCAAGAAGGGTTTCGGAACTAAAGGCCCTAATGGCAATACCACCCTTTATTATTTTCCACAGAGACAGGGTTTCATTAAGGACCAACCCTACCTTTATGCCAAAGGTGGTATCTAGGGTTTCTCTAAATCAAGCCATTCATCTACCTGCTTTCTTCCCCAATCCTGAGAATAAGGGGGAAAGGCTTTTGCATACCTTGGACATTCATAGACAACTTCGATACTACCTGGACAGAACCAAGGCCAGTAGGAAGTCTGAACAACTTTTTGTAGCTTACGCCCTGCAGTCCAAGGAAAAGCAATTTCAAAACAGACTGTTTCTAAATGGATTGGACATTGCATCAGATTCTGTTATTCCTTTCATGGAAAGACTGTTCCAGCCTATGTCAGACCACATTCCACCAGAGCTACAGCCACCTCTACAGCATTTTTAAGAGGGGTGCCTACAAAGGACATTCTAGAAGCTGCTACATGGAGCTCCGTGCATACATTCTCAAAACACTTCAATCTCCCCCTATATTCCAGATCCAGAGCAGGCTTTGCTTCGGCAGTCCTGCAGGGTTTGATTGCCACACCATCTCTGTCCTAGAGCATACCTCCTCCCCCAGCTAAGCTTTGGTACTCTACCCACATGTTATGACTGCAGTTGCATTCTTGAAGGACAGTTTTGTACCTACCATAAATGTAGATGTCCGATAGACATGCAACTGCAGTCGGGTTTTCCCTCCCTCCATACTCCTCTATGCTTAGGGTCCACTCCTATCCCCCTCACTCTTAGCTGGGGATATCTGCTATGGTGTATTTGTTTTATTGCTCATGTATTTGTTTGGAATCCTGTTTTTGTCTTCCAATTTGATTACAGCCTTCCTTGGAGGGCACCTGGCATCTGGGGCAAGAAACACTGAAGAAAATGGCGTCGACTGATGCTTATATACTCCAGCCGCTCTGACGTCGGAGAGAAATACGACATCAGCCGACGTCGGACCCAGACTTTGGAATCCGGCCGACCGAGGGCTGCCTGAGGCAGGACAACCCACATGTTATGACTGCAGTTGCATGTCTATCGGACATCTACATTTATGGTAGGTAAAAACTGTACTTTTTGGAGCATCCACTTCTCAGTGGTGGAGAAAGCTGTTTGTGTGTATGATAGAAGTTCTGGGAGGTTGGTGGCACAACAGATTAAAGTGAAGTCGTCGGCGTATTGTACAGTTTTAGTATTAGGGATGGCAGAGTGAAAATCATTGATAAAGATGTTGAATAGCATAGGGCCAAGAATGGAACCTTGGGGAACACCAGTGGGGGTTGGAAGGAAGTTAGAGGTACCTTTCCTCCATTTTACAGCTTGAGATCTATTGGATAGGTTACTAAAGAACCAATAAAGTGTATTGTAAAAGAGGTTGAGGTTAGCAAGGTGGCTAAGGAGATGAGTATGGGAGACAGTGTCGAAAGCCTTTGAGAGGTCTAGTAGAACTGTTGAAACTATTTTACCAGTATCGCGGGCACGGTTGACTGTATCTAGGAATGAGAGTAGAGCAGTTATAGTGCTATGGCCAGGGCGGAAACCATGTTGGGTGTGGGAGATGAGTTGGTTATTGATAAGGAAGGGCATTAACTGAATGTGAATGCATTTTTCCAGGATTTTTGATATTGGGGAGAGGTTGGCTATGGGGTGAAAGTTTGAGGTATTATTGTTTTTACCGCCTTTGTGGAGAGGATGTATAAAGGCAGAACGCCACAGCTTGGGGACATAAGATTCCATTATGGATCTGTTGATGAGGATACTAATGGGAAGGGCGATTCCATCTGCAGCAATTTGTAAGAATTTGGATGAAATATTATCTGGAGCATTAGAGCAAGGTTTTAGTTTGCTGAGAAGTTTTTTTTATATATGAGGTGGAGACTGGTTTAAGTTCGAAGGTGGTGGGAGGGTTTGGTTTAGGGGCTGGTTTAAGTTCAAAGGTGGTGGTAGGGTTGGGTTTGGAGGCAGGGGTAGAGTGACTGAGCTGTGTGGATGGGTTAATTTGAAATGTCTTATTTAGTTCAGTTATACAGTTAATAAAGAAGGAGTTGAAAAGAGTGGCAGTTTCTGGATCAGACTTGGTAGTGTCAGGGCAAGGATTATTTTTAGTGCCTGGGTTGAGGAGTGAATTAATGGACTTCCAGAATAGTTTAAGGTTTTTGGAGTGGTTGGCTTGGAGTTTCATATAGTAGGATTGTCAGTTCCACTACCAGCCCCACCGGCTCCGTCCCCTTAGTGCCTGTGCCAACCTCTGCTCCTCCTCCAGACCCCAAGCGTAGGGAACCGATGCTCCAGGACACCCTATTGGGTGTTTCCTCTTCGTCCGAGGCCTCCCCTGATCACCCAGAGGAGCCCCCTCGGAAGAAGAAGTGCAAGAGGAAGCACATTGACTCCCCTGAGTCTGTCACTTCTGATACAGACTTAGATGAATCGGAAGGGTCCCCGAGATCCCCCTCTGAAGATGTTTCCTTCTCGCACATCCTAGAAATGCTTAGGCAGAGAGGGAACTGGAATCCCCTAACCCCTACCGTGGATGAGTCTGTATTCCTGGATGCTTTCGGTTCCCGGCCATCCACCTCCTGGGTTTCTCCGCCTTTCGACCCACTTATGTCATTAATGGCTCGAAAGGCTTGGTCATCTCCAGACACAGTGGAATCCAACTCCGAGGAGACCTGGTAAATTTATTACAGCTCCCCAGGATAAGCAATTCCTTTCTAAAGGTGTGCCCGGTGATGCCATGGTGATAGCAGCAGCCACCAAAAAAGAGCAAGCAGAGACCTGTTCATCTGTTCATCCCCCTAACAAGGAGTCTAGGACGATGGACAGGTACGGAAAGTGAATGTTTGCTTCAGCAACCTTCTCCATGAGGTCACTGAACTATCTATGTCATTTTACTCGACTTCAAAGGGATCTCCTTAAAGAGCTTGGAGATACCCTTCAAGACCCTACAGCTGAGGGAGCACAAGCCAAAGTAGCTTCCCAGCTAGTGATGCTTAATTCTATAGTTAACTCCTCCATGAGGCTCATTTTCTATGCAGCCGATGGAGCGAGTAGAGCCGCGGGCACGGGTGTAGCCCTTAGAAGGCATGCGTGGATGCAGCTGTGTAACTTTGCGGAACCCTTTCGAGCATCCTTCACCAATAACCCCTTTGATGGCTCCTTTCTCTTTGGACCTCAGGTGAAAGACATGTTGACTAGGTGTGAGCAGGAAGGCAAGACTCTCTGCCGTGGGAGTCCATTTTTCCACTCCCTCTAGACCTTACCCCAAGGGTCAGAAGAGTGGGAAGATGTGGTTCCGTAAATCTCCGGGAGCCTTGCCTGACACACGTAGTGATTTTTCCTCCAGAGGCAGAGGGGGAAACAATAATAATAGATGCTGCCCTCGTGGCAGAGGGGGTCCGCAGAACCAGGGCAACAGAGAATCTTTCTCTGATAAGCCCTTCCAGCATCCCTGAAGGGTAGCCCAGCTGCTTGCCTCTGGAGGCAGTCGGGGGATGACTTTCACTGTACCCAAAAGCCTGGCAAAATTTAACAAAAGACAGATGGGTACGGTCCATTATATCCGGAGGTTACAAAATTCCCTTCCATCCCCCCCCCCCCCCCTTACAGTCAAAGAAAATCCTTCCAGATGTTCCACCCAATCTGAAGGAGCAAGCAGTAATAGAAGTTTCACAACTGTTAGAAAAAAGAGCCATCCAGGAAGTCCCCGCAGACCAGCATGGATCTGGAACTTACTCAAGGTTCTTTTTGGTACCAAAAAAGACAGGGGACTGGAGACCGATTCTGGATCTCAGCAGACTAAACAAGTCTGAACAAAGAACAAAGTTTCGGATGGTCACGCTACAGTCCATTCTACCCTTCCTGGGTCAGGACAATTGGATGTGCTCGATAGATCTTCAGGATGCGTACTACCATATCAAGATGAACAGACACTCCAGGAGATTTCTTCGCTTCCGGGTGGGGGCCAGTCATTACCAGTTCAGAGCTCTGCCCTTTGGTCTCACCACAGCCCCCAGGGTGTTCACCAAATGTATGGCAGTGGTCACGGCTCACCTGAGACGTCAAGGATTCCAGGTATTTCCATATCTAGATGACTGGCTCCTCACTGCTACCACCAGGCATCAACTCCTACAAGCACGGGATTATACAATCACATCCTACACCCAGGTAGGCATTACAATAAATTTCGAATAATCTGCCTTGTTGCCCTGTCAATCTATCACTTACATAGGAGCAGACTTAAACACAAGGGATATGTTTGCAAGGTTACCTCTAGAAAGAGAGTCCACAATTCGTCAACAAGTGCAAATTCTAATGCAGAGCAAAAGGATCCAAGTCAGGTATGTCCTTCAAACTCTGGGCTCCATTGCAGCTGCCATTCTTCTAATCCCACTAGCGTGCTTCCATATGAGAATTCTTCAGTGGCTTCTTTTCACGCAGGGGTCTTTCCAAGAGCTACCCATGTCTCACATGATCCTGATCACGGAGGCATGCAAAAGACACCTTTCTTGGTGGATGGTCTACCCACTAGTTACTCAGGGCAGACCTTTCATACAACCCCGTCCGGTAGCCACAGTGACAACAGACGCCTCCCTGATAGGGGGGGGGGGGCATTATTTGGGCAGGACAGTCCAAGACACTTGGCAACCTCACGAGTACCATCTGCACATAAATGTCCTAGAAATGAGAGCCGTGCTCCTAGCGTTGCAAGCTCTTCAAGACTCTCTTCCTTCCGGGACCATTGCAATTCAAACAGACAACATGTCAGTGGTATGGTACGTTAACAAGCAGGGCGGAACCAGGTCCTACCCGTTGTGTCGAGAAGCACTCAGACTTTGGCAGTGGGCGATTTCCTCCCAATGTTTTCTGATTGTGACACACATCCCTGGGAGATCCAACGTCATAGCGGACAGGCTCAGCAGAGCTATCCTCATGCCTCACGAGTGGTCTCTGAATCAGGAAGTTGCGGATCTTATTTTCCGCAAATGGGGACAGCCTTGCTGCGATCTTTTTGCCACCCCCTTCAACAGCAAATGCAGCGACTACTTCTCCCTTCTTCCGCTTCCTGGTCACATACCCAGAGATGCTCTAGTCCACGATTGGCCTCAGGGACTTCTTTATGACTTTCCTCCATTTCCCCGATACCGAAACTCATACAGAAAGCAAAATCGTTGGGTTGCAAAATGATCCTCATTGCCCCCTACTGGCCTCGACAGATATGGTTCCCGTTCCTGCACCATTACCTTCTCGATCAGCCCTGGACTCTGGACCCAATTCCAGATGATCTGATTCATCAATCGGGCAGGTTGCATCAATCCCTCCAAGCTCTCCAGCTCACAACTTGGTTGCTCCACTTCCAACCTTAGCCAGGCTTCCCAGCATTTCCCCTGCAGTCTGTGAGATTATCGTCTCCTCTCATAGGTTGACAACGAGAAAAACGTATGCTAGCAAATGGAAAAGCTTTTCTTGTTGGGCAGAATCTAGGAATGTGGATCCCTTCTCAGCCCCAGTCCACGAAATTCTGGAATTCCTAGCACAGCTGTTTCACTCTGGTGCCGCTTCCGCTACAGTTAGCGGCCATTTCTAATTTTCATATTGGTTTGTCAAATTCTTTACAAAGTGCCTGGCACCAGTAATTGCATTTTGCAGATAAAGAAACATACAAATCTATCCTTACTTGGACGAGTGTCTCATTCAAGCAGAAAACAAGGACATTCTTCTTCAACATCTGGCATTTGTAAAAAGGCTTCTAACATGCCTAGGGTACACAATAAACAAAAAGAAATCACAACTGGTACCCTCTCAAAAAATTACATTCCTGGATGCAAGCTTGAATACAACTGCTCAGATGGCTTACCTTACGCCAGACAAAGGCAACTGACTATATACTTCAAACAGATGGCAACAAAAACCCAGTTATTTGCAAGACAAATTCTGCAGGCTTTGGGGTTCATGGCATCCTGCATTCTACTAATTCCATATGCAAGACTGCATATGAGGAAATTACAATGGTATCTAAAAAGTTTATGGAGCCAACATTGTCACAGTCTGGAAACAATGATTCCTCTCATTCCCTGCCTACAACAGGAGTTTCTTTGGTGGGCAGAGACATGTCACCAGAACACGGGATGGTCTTTCACTCTACCCCCTGCCACCCAAACCCTAACTACAGACGCATCAGACTATGCTTGGGGGGCCCACCTGGCGGGGAGATGCATTCAGGGCATATGGAGCCCAAAACAAATGCATCTACATATCAACCAAAAAGAGATGCTAGCTGTTCAGAATGCCCTGACAGCCTTCAAGGACTTACTTCATCCAGGACAACTACTGATAAAGACAAACAACGCCATGGTTATGTGGTACATAAACAAGCAGGGGGGTACACATTCCTACCCCCTTTGCAGACTAGCCATGGCATTGTGGAACACAGCCTTGACCTACCAAGTACATCTTCAAGCTCAATTCCTGCCAGGAAAACAAAATACTCTGGCAGACAACCTAAGCAGAAATCTTATGGACCCTCACGAGTGGAAACTGGATCCACAAGTCTTCAGCATGATAACAGAGAAATGGGGGAGCCCAGACATAGATCTATTTGCCTCTCCCCCTAATTATCAACTGGACAAATTCTGCACATGGACTTATCACAGACAAGCATGGAAAGTGGATGCCCTATCCTTCAGTTGGAAAAAGTCTATGCCTTTCCTCCTCTGCCTCTTCTCCCCAAGGTCTTACTAAAGGTCAGACAGGAAAAACCAAAAATGATCCCAATTGCCCCGGACTGGCCTCGACAGCACTGGTACCCAATTCTAAGGAATATGTCTCAACTCCCTCCTTGGTACTTGCCTCAAATACCTCATCTACTGTCTCAGCAGAGCAACCAAATTCTGCACACTCAGCTCCAAACTCTGAACCTGGCAGCATGGCTGATCATGTAATTATTCAAACAACACCTCTCGGTAAATCTGTGATGGATGTCATTTTGGAAGCCAGAAGGCCTAGTACTAGAAAATCTTATGCTGATAAATGGAAGAGATTCTGTGCTTGGAAGCAAACACAAGGAACGGACACAGCAAAGCCAAATATTCCTCAGATTTTACAATACTTGACTGAGATGCTTGACAAGGTCCTATCTTTTTCTTCAATAAAAATCCATGCCTCTGCCATCTTGGCTCATTACAACACAGAGCCTCCCATCTTTTCTCATCCTCTGCTAAAACAGTATCTTAGAGGGGCCAAAAATTTAAAGCCTCCCAGAAGATTACCAACTCCTGCATGGGACCTCAATTTTGTGCTGGAAAAACTCACCCTGCCTCCTTTTGAACCAGCAGCTATTATGGCTATAAAGTTTTTATCTTGGAAAACAGCTTTCCTTTTGGCAATCACTTCAGCAAGAAGGGTTTCAGAACTACAGGCCCTCATGGCTATGGAGCCTTTTATTACATTTTACCCGGACAGGGTGTCCCTCAGGACCAATCCTTCCTTTATGTCTAAGGTGGTATCCAGTGTAGCTCTTAACCAAACTATTCACCTGCCAACTTTTTACCCAAATCCGCAGAACAAGGGGGAGATTATTCTGTGTCCCTTGAACATACACAGACAACTAAGATTCTACTTAAACAGGGCCAAATCTCTAAGAAAGTCTGAGCAACTACTGGTGGCATTTGCTGCAGGATCAGAGGGGAAGGCTATATCAAAGCAGACCATTTCTAAGTGGATAAGCCACTGCATTCGTTTCTGTTACTTGCATCATGGTAAACCAGTGCCCAAGGGAATCGTGTCACATTCCACCAGGGCTGCCTCTACCTCAGCAGCTTTTCTCAGAGGAGTTCCAAACAAAGACATTCTAGAAGCTGCTACTTGGAGCTCTGTGCATACTTTTACAAAGCATTATCATTTGCCTCTCTTCTCTAAGTCCAGAGCAGGCTTTGCCACTGCAGTTCTTAGCTCCATCCTCCCATCCATAGCTTTGGGATTCTACCCAAATGTAATGACTGCAACAGTGAAACACGAAGAACATAGTACAGTTGTGTACACTTACCATAAATGTAGATGTTCGAGTGTATACACTGTTGCAGTCCGGGTTACCCACCCGCCATCCCCCTTTTTTCTAGAACCTCTCTTTCCTTCACTATATTCTAAAGTCTTTGTGGTGTATTTGCTTTTAGATGAAGGTAAAGTTTATGTTGCTAACAGTGCATTTATTTATAATTGCTGTTTATTTATATGTATATATATATATATATATATATAGAGAGAGAGAGAGAGAGATTTCTTTTTTTGTGTGTGTGTGTGCTCCCCATTTGGGGGGCACCTGACATCTGGGGCAAGAAAAACTGAAGAAAATGGCATCGGCTGCATGTTTTATACACCTGACGTCATGGAAGAGGAGACAGCAACTGATACAGGACCCAAGACTTTGATATTCAGGCCGACTGAGGGCAACCTGCCAGCAGATTACCCAAATGTAATGACTGCAACAGTGAATACACTCGAACATCTACATTTATGGTAAGTGTACACAACTGTAATTTGCATATTGTCCAGATATCATAGTTTGCAAATGTATGAGTGTTCTGCAAAGGAACTTCCGTAAAACTGTTTAAATTAGAAAAAGATGAACTGACTAAGTTCGTTATCTTTGCATAGCATTAATATTTGGATGTTTGAGGATGAAATTATTGGAAATGAGTTAAAGTCTGTACAGTTCTATTATAATTAAGAATAAATCTAGTGGAAGGTGGAAAGAAGATTTCAAATTGAAAGCATCAGCACAAACTATCCATTCTAAAATGTTGACATACCTAGAAGTGTTTAGGCATATGAAATAAAATTACTTCATTCAAGTATGTAATGTAGTAAAAAAATATTTCATGTATATCCACATTTATTTATCAGAGAAGATTATTGTTTAATGTGAGGGTTTTTTTGCACCATTTTGATATCAGTTCTCATAGGTTTATTTCAGTGTCGGGCCCTTAGGCCATAAAGAGCACTGACTCATTAAAATCCATTGCAAACACATTATATCCCATCCAGTGATCTCATTTAGTTTTAAAACATTCAATATTAGTTGACAACCTAATATCAGTTGATATGGTTCCAAATTCTATGAATAGTTTGAGTTCTATAACTTCGTCTTAATTGTGTTTTACAATAAAAAGTATTAAAATTGATATTTTCATATTGGTGTCTTCTCATGTTAACAGAGAGATTGATATTATGTATAAGCTATAGCAATTTGTCTCTAAAAATGTATTTGCTCTTATAGCTTTTCCTCTTGTAAGCCTGTAATTAAGTGTAAGTAAATTTAGAGTTGTGCTGTGCATCTATCAGAATAAGATAAGTGATGAACTGAGGATTTTCCTTTTGTAAATTTTCATTGAACAGACTCAAGTACCACTAATTGGTGCCTGTTGTATTAGCAAAAAGTGCTATTATATTCTAAAACAGGTTGGATGTATGTCTTATGTAAATTAACCAGTCTTTCTTCATCTTGCATAGATAATGATCTAAACATATGTCCCATTAATAATAATACACATTTTTGTAATAGTTTTATGAGATAAAAAGAAAACTCAGACAATATGTATATACCCAGATCTTTATAGCAGTTGGCTTCAGATAAAAGTATTACTTAAAAAATAATTTTGGTCTTATTCGGGGATTTTCAAAAAAAATTATTTACACTTATAATGGCTGAATTTCAGTCGTATATTGTTTGCCCAGAAAGAAAATTGTCCCAGAAATTCTGATATAGATGTTGAGGATCCATCCTTATCAGTTATAAATCCAAACTTACAATCATCAGCATGTTTAGCTTGCCAGCACTGACTGTTTTTAGGACTAGTTGAAAGTACTAAAATTGAAAAGTAAGCAACACAGGGAGAAAACTGAAGTGACACTGTTTGACTGCTACACATCGAGAATGACAAGATAACCAAAGAATAAGTCAATTGAATAAAAAGAATTATAATTCTTTGGTGTATCAATTACTGAACTGTGTGTGATTGTCTCAAACCTAGATAACACCGACCAAGTTACTTGATCACAGAACTCCACTAAATTTGTGAGTGCTGATCTACAAGGACAAAAAAGGTGTTTTTGTAAGTCCACACATCCGTTATGATTCATTGAGTCAGAAAGTAGATTTTGTAGAACTCTTATAGGTTCATAGGTTCATACTAGGCTATCTGCCCTAGGGCATTTATAAGCCTAGCCAGAGTGTGTGTGGCTTTCACCACCCCTTAGGATGAGAATACTATACCCATTAGTTTGCTGTGCCTCTGTCCAGCAGTGATGCAGAGATGATTCCCGGGGTAAACCTACGATCTCCCATCCACTCGTCAAGATTTCTCTTGAACAGAGTCAGTGAGGGGCTCTGCCTTACATGGACTGGGATTCTGTTCCATAGTGTAGTGAGTCTCTGGGTGATGAATCTGTCCCTCCAGCACGTCCTATTTATATCCGTGTTGAGGTTTAAGTCTCTTGCTCTCGTGGCTCTGGTGGATTTGGATTTTTGAGGTGGAGCATGTCCATTAATTCCGGGTTGGACATGGCCTTGTATGTCAGGCACAGATCACCTCTGAGCAGACGGTATGCGACTGAATAGAGCTGGAGTTTCTTCAATCGGGCATCGTATGACATATGTTTGAGCCTTTATCCTTTTGGTGAGGAACTTTTGGGGTCTTTCCAACTGCTGCAGGTGTTGGGTAAGGTACATTCGAATGGGGCGTTGTACTCAATCATTGGTCTGATAAGTGAAGAGTACAGGGGTACAATGACCTCTCCTGATCTGGATGTGAATCCCTTCATGATCAGGTGGGCAATGTAGAAGGTCTTCCTAACCACTTTGGCAATGTGAGTGTCAAAAGAGAGGTTACTGTCAACTTGGGTCCCCAGGTCACTGATAACTTCTTCCGTGTTTAATGGATTACCACCTATGTGGTAATTAGGGGTTACCTTGTTTTTCCCAAAGGGTATGACTATACATTTTTTGGCATTTAGCTTAAGGCCATGGCTCTGGCACCAGTTATCCATTTCTATGAGACCTCTCTGGAGGATGTCTGTGTCTGATGGAGTGTCAATTATGGTGCCCAGTTTGCAGTCATCTGCAAATTTTGTCAGCCACAATCCCCCTATGTTTGCCTGCACTTCAGAAAAATAAATGCCGAACAAGAGGGGGCCCAGGACTGAGCCCTGTGGGACACCGCTCGTGACCGGCTTAGAGTCTGACATGGCACCAGCAACTCTAACCCTGTGTGTTCTGTCCTTGAGCCAGTTTGCAACCCATGTTGTGACATATGGGTTTACATCTAAGCTGGTGAGCTTTTATATGATGCCCGAGTGGGGTATTATGTCGAACGCTTTTGCTAGGTCAAGGTAGGCTGTGTGAACTGCCTTACCCTCATCAATGGCCTTAGTGACTGTTTCGAAAAAGTCGACCAAGTTCAAGAGGCAGGATCTGCCCTTGACAAAGCCAAATTGGGTAGGATCCAGTGTCTGTAGGTCCCCAATGTCTTTATTTATGAGTTCCATTATGATCCTCTCCATAGCTTTGCAGACAAGGCTCGTCAAGCTTATGGGGCGGTAATTTCCAGGGTCCGTAGAAGCACCGCCTTTGTGGAGTGGGACCACAGTTGCCGTACGCCATTCTTTGGGTACGTATCCTGTAGTAAGGCTAAGATTAAACAGCAGCCTTATGTGTGGTTTAGTTCCTCATTGAGTTCGTGTAGCACACAGCCGGGGACACCGTCTGGTCCCATTGATGCTGTGTTTTTTGCTTTAGAGAGAGCAGCTCTCACCTGGGCATCTGAGATGTTTGAGAGGCTAGACTCTGGTGGGATAGATATTTCTCCTTTTGGGGGGGGAGGGAGAAAATTGCACTGAACCTGTCTGCCAGTATGTTGGCAATGTCTGTGGGTTCAGTGATTTTTTTATCATTTTGGACTAATTCTGAGCATATCTGGGAGTTTCCACCCAGGTTTCTAACATAGCTAAAGAAGGCTTTATGATTGTCTTTTGTGTCATTAGCGATTTTTCTCTCAAAGTTGGCCTTGGATGATTTTATGAGTGATCGTAGTTTTTTGCTAGTATTGATCAGAGATGCCTTCCCTTTTAGGGATTTTGCTCTGTCATGTAGTAGCTTTCTCCTTTTATTGTAGAGTTTGTTTATGGCTGGGGTCCACCAGACCGGGCGCCTGCCTTTGGTGGAAAGGGTCTTGATTTTATTAGGGATTGCTTGATCCATACATTCCTGGAGGTGCTCGTAGAAGGCATTTGTAAGGGTTTCAGCAGCGTGGGTTGTGGTTTCCACTGGCTCGGGGGCCTTGAAGGATACCACTCCAGTCTTAAGAAGTGTGAAGTTTGCTTTTGAGAAGTTCTTCACTGTGGTCTTTTGCTGGGGTGGGGCGGGATGTGGATCTCCAGTGAGATTAATTTATGGTCTGATCTCACCAATGAGGGATATACTTCCGTGTGGAGCATTTTGTCCTCATGTTTGTGATGATCAGGTCTAGTATATTTTCTCCTCTTGTGGGAATGGTGACTAGTTGTTCCATAGCATTTGAGTTTATGAACTCAAGGAACCTTTGGGCTAGGGTGTTGGGGCTTGAGTAATGTTCCCAGTCTATGTTTGGGTAGTTGAAGTCACCCAATATGATGGTGTTTGGAGAGACATTCATACTCTCCAGTGTCTTCAGGAAGGCTGTGTGGGTTTCCTGAGTTTGAGAAGGTGGTCTGTAGCATGTTACAAACTGTAGGGCAGTTTTACCTATGGTTAATTGCACCTGGATGGTCTCTGATGCTTCGTGCGTTGCCACTAACCTGGAGGTGTGGGTATCCTTTATGAATATGGATACTCCCCCCTCCTTTTGTGGTTTGGTCCGGGTTTTGGGGCGGAACGCATGATATGAGGTATAACCTGATAGTGCTGGGGTGCTGTCAGGAGCCTTGAACCAGGTTTCAGTCACAGCACAGACATCGATGTTCTCCATACCGAGGAGGGCTTCGAGTGCATCTTGAGGTTTAGACTTCTGGCATTGAGCAGTATTACCCTTAGTTTTTCTCCATTTTTGTTTTCTAGGGTGGTAGGTTTATCATTTGAGCCTTGCCTAAAAAAGGCACTATGGGGGTGGCAAGAGCCTTTGCCAATATCCGGAAGCCCAGGGTGACAGGTGCAAGCCATCCCTTGAAGCAGCGTGGCTTGTCAAGCATGTCATCCCAGGCAGACAGACATTGGATCCCCTTAGAATGACACCAGTAATTAAGCCAATTATTAAAGCTGATCATTTTGTCTCTGTATTGTGGCATCATTCTTGGTGAGGGTAGGATACTGCTCAGGGTCAGGGTCATACCGGCCTGGGCTACATAATCTGAGAGCTCCTCTATGTCTCTTTTCATGTAGTCCAGGGAGGTACGTCTCAGGTCGTTCATACCGGCATGGACAATGACTGAGTCATACTTGTACTTGCTGTGGAGTGACCTGAGTGCTTGTGTTATGTGGTGGATTCTAGCGCCTGACTGGCAGCTTACTGTGATCTTTTCCTTGTTCAGTCTGGTGAGTGGGACGTCAGTGTGTCTGACTATGGAGTCACCTATAACAAGTGTGTCTGGCATTGTGTTTGGCCTTAAGGGCTGTGACTGTTTAGCACACTGACTTTGAGAACTATGTGTTGCATGTCTTATGTCTTGAGGTGGCAGTTGCTTGGGTGTCTGCTTTGGAGGCCTCTGTAGTTTTGGTAGATTTTTGATCAGTGCCTCCGTGTATGTTTTTGTGTGTTTATGTGTTTGTTTTGCAGTTGTGATAGTTCTGTGTGAAACTGGGTTTGTGGTGTGCGTGGTTTCCTTCTCTTCCTGTCTGGTCTTGCCAGTCCTGAGTTGAGAGAGCTCAGCCTCCAGTTTGGCTATATAGTTGCATCTCTCACATGTATTTGTGTTTTGTGGGAGAAGGAGTGGGTTGTCTGTGTACATGAGGCAATTGTAACATTGCCTCAAGATGCCCAGATTCACCAGCTGAACAGGCGAGGACGCTAGCAACTGACCCTTCGACATGCTAGAAAAAGTGAAAAAGTTTGCTGTGTAAATGAGTCAGAAGGGACCTATAGGGAAATGGGTACTCAAGGGGATTCTAGGCTAATGTAGTACTTTGTTTAGTATACAAGTACTTTACCTATATAAAAATGCTTTAGGAGCAAGTGCTGAGCTTTTGAGATAGAGAATAGACTGTTTAGATTGCAAGTAGAGAAGTTCTAAGGGAAAAATTGAAGAGCAGACTTTACGGAGCCAGAAATAGTTTAACCTTGTTTAACCGGCGCTGCCCGATGGTGCTCTATGGGCAACTCCGCGCTAAATCACGCAAAAGCGCGCTAAAGCAGGCCTTATAGCAGGGGGCTGAAGAGCCAGGAATTGACCCAAAACGGCCAATAGACTACAAGTTTCTGGCTGGAACCACTGCTCTAGGGACAAATAGGCTGCTCAGTGCTCCCCACTCCCACTGGTGAACAAAGAAGCTTCCCTTTATCCAAGTAAGGATATGGAATAGCACAGGAACCAAGCCAAAGCCCAGAGATCAGCAAACTCTGAAGACTGGACTATTCTAGTTCAGTAAGGCGGGAAAACAAGTTTTTTTTTTTTTTTTTTTTTTTTGCAGAAAACAGAAGAAAAACAGACAGTAAATGCTATAAATGCTTTTAAGCGGCTAGCGCACTTGAGTGTGTTAGCCTACAGGTAAAATTAAGCAACAACTAACTTTTTAAAAATGCAAAACAGTTAATCAACACAAAAACAGTTTAAATAGAATGCAGAGCTGTATAAACAGGCTAAAATGCAGTCGGTAAGCAGTAAATAATCGAAAAGCCAGAAAAAATACTTAAATCCGGAAAAAGTCACTCTTTTGCTCTCTGCTGCTTGTAGAACTCTGCAGGACACCACGAGGAGCTGTGCTGAGTTGAATACAAGCGAAAAAGCGTGCTTAAGCGGGCTTTATTACAGGGGGCTGAAAAGAGCTAGGAATTGACCCAAAATGGCCAATAGACTACAAGTTTCTGGCTGGAACCACTCCTCTAGGGACAAATAGGCCGCTCAGTGCTCCCCACTCCCACTGGTGAACAAAGACGCTTCCTTTTATCCAAATAAGGATATGGAATAGCACAGGAACCAAGACAAAGCCCAGAGATCAGCAAACTCTGAAGACTGGACTATTCTAGTTCAGTAAGGCGGGAAAACAAGATTTTTTTTTTTTTTTTTCAGAAAACAGAGGAAAAACAGACAGTAAATGCTATAAATGCTATAAATGCTTTTAAGCGGCTAGCGCACTTGAGTGTGTTAGCCTACAGGTAAAATTAGGCAACAACTAACTTTTTAAAAGTGCAAAACAGTTAATCAACACAAAAACAGTTTAAATAGAATGCAGAGCTGTATAAACAGGCTAAAATGCAGTCGCTAAGCAGTAAATAATCAAAAAGCCAGAAAAAAATACTTAAATCAGTTATAGCAAATACAGTTATAACAAATGCTCTGAAATATACTGTATATTTCCAAAATGTTTGAGAAGAACAGTCAGAACACAAGAAGGTTCAGGCGAAAGAGGGAAAAAAAAAAAAAAAAAAAAGTTTTGTTTTACTTTTTGAAAGGGAAAAAGGAGGAACAGAAGGCCTTATCAAATGTTCTCTCTGTATTAAGCAGAATGAGCTAATGACACTAGACTGGGAGGTGTGTTACAGTAGGGGCGGGCAACTGCAAAGCCACCAAGTATAAGAGCAAGACACCAACAGTGAGGGAGGGTGGGACAAAATAGCCTACAAGACAGCAAGCACTACAGAGAGAGGGAGGGTGGGACAAAATAGCCTACAAGACAGCAAGCACTACAGAGACAAATGAAAATTTTTAAACAGATAAGGATTTGTGAAGATACTGAATAGACAAAGTGCTTTATATATATTAAATTGTAAAAACAGTAATCTGTAAAAATAATCAAAAAAAATCAAGATACTTATATTTTGTAGCTCAGTTGCAGTCAACAACTTCTCTAGTCTGCACTGTGTGCAAAGACAGGAACTTCTTTTTTTTTTTTACAAGAACACAAAAGAACCAGCCCCCACTAGCCAAGAGATAATTACACAGAGGAAATGTTTCAGTTTCAGTTTACACAATAGCCTACAAGACAGCAAGCACTACAGAGACAAATGGAAGTTTTTAAACAGCTAAGAATTTGTGAAGATACTGAATAGACAAAGTGCTTTATATATATTAAATTGTAAAAACAGTAATCTGTAAAAATAATCAAAAAAAATCAAGATACTTATATTTTGCAGCTCAGTTGCAGTCAACAACTTCTCTAGTCTGCACTGTGAAATAGATATAAAACTTAAAGGTCTGTCATTTCTTAAGTCCCTTTATCTCCCTTTTTATAAATAAGTGAAATAATGTTTTTCCAAATTTAATGTACTATACTAATATGTAGCAAAGTGTTTAAAGATCTTATGCAACACTGGCAAAAAAGCACCTGTTAAGCAATGAATCATCATCTCCCGAACAAAATCTGACCCCATAGAGGTTTTATTTCCTAACCTTTTAATACGTTAGGTGTAGGACAGTTCTTATTAGCTGTACATACCAAGTCCAAATTAGCCATTATACTCCTAGATTGTGATAAGTCAGAAAAAAATATTATACTTGGCAACAATTACAAAGGATCAGTTGTCAGTTCCCAATCAGCAAAAAATGATGAAATAGAATGAATACTCCATATAACACAATTAATATATTTATAAAACTGTTTTTACTAGACATTGAAGATGACAAATGGTTTTAATCCCTTAAAGTTTTTGGCAATAGATTTCATATATGGATTAGGTTTTTTCCTTAATATTTAAAAGAGTGTCTTCTTTCTTTTATATGTACATCTTTTTTATGTTTGACGCAGCTCTGTGTCCCCCCAGTAAGGAAATTTGCAAGTTACATATGCCTTATTGCACGTTACTGAATCCATAGCATTACTCAGAATAGATTCCAGAATAGAGTAACCTCCATCCTCCTTAGTACTTCATAACAATGACCAGTCAGTTACGTTTATAGAATTATTTGTACTCATAAAGTCAATCTTATGATACTGTTATTTCCTAATAACTCTTGATTGTAAAATAGGACTAAATAAAATACAAGTTGTAATTGAACAATGGTCAGAATTACATAATGGTGGACCCACAATAATTTCTTCAACTTGTGAAGGTCAGTTTGTCACAAATCTAGTATGTGACTACCACTGGTAGGAGTGCAAATTAATTGAGTCATATAAAATTAAAGTAAATTGTGTAGAAACTCAGGCTTGAATTTCCTGTTTGATTAGCAGTTAACCAATTTATAGTTGGATATTTCAAATCACCAAGTAAACCAGCAAAGCTATTCCTAAACTGTAACTTCAAACATTTAATGAATTCTTTGTGAATGTTGGAGTCCATGGAAGGTTTTCTATAAGGACAAAATATTTTTAATGTATTTCATGCAGAAAAGGAATGTATATCAATAGAAATGATCTCCAAGTCAGTGTTATTTTAGTGTATAAACTAATCCATCTTTTAAAAGAATTATAACTATATCTCTATTTCTATATATAGAAAGACATTGTCTTCTCATATCCAAGGAAGAGTAAATTAGTCGTACCCCATACTTCAGTTATTTCTATTATACCCCAGTTTCTCTCGTGAGACATAAAGTAACTCGTATTTATTTACTAAACTTCTTGCATTTCAGTAATGTAGCTTTAGAATATAATTAGGTCTTTGGTAGTCTGAGACCCTAGGTCTATCAGAAGTGGTATTCCTAAAAAAAAAATTTTTAACAAAGTAATCAATTTACCATAGATAAAACTTGAATCATATTTACTTGTGCCACAAGTCATTGACAAACATTCGATAATCAAAAATAAACTGTTCCTAATAAGTAATCAGTGAATTATTATGAATTAGACATGCTGATCTTAACCAGTTGTTAAGACTGGTCTATATTATATTCTCGAATGCCGGCAATATTGAATCTGACATTGTCGACACAAGAATATCGAACACTCAGAATCTCGAGCATTTAAACTGAAATCTTTTAAGGGGAGATTTCTGTTTACTGCAATGTAGTGCGGTCTCGGAGTTGGTATATTTAAGTAGCGGTGGGTGTGGGGGACGCAGCCCCCCATGTGGGGGGTGCTTAAACCCATTAGGGTACTTTTTTCTTTTCTGTCGTTTTATAAGTTGGATGTTTGAAGACATCGACCATATGTTGTTCAATGTTTTCAAACATCGATCTTATAATGTAGACCCGTTAAGACAGCTTTAGAGTACATATAGTCATTCCACTTTGTATTTGGGATTATGTCACTTAACACAACCTTTACTACTTTCTAACAGTTCAGTGACATCTAATACCACTGCTTTCATATGACTTATTGGAGTTTTCTTCAAGTCATTAGTCCCACAGTGAGTAAAGATAGTAGAATAAAATATTTTTCCATTTAATAGATTTCGTAAAAGACAAGGTAAATCAGATCATTTCAAATCCGATAGACTAGATTATAGTCAAATGAAGAGTTAATATTCCACAAAGGTCTCCTTATATCCTTTACCACTGAATCATTTAGAAATAAAATGTCTTCACTTTGTAACATACGACCCATTGTTGTGTCAGTGCCTTTAGTTTGCAAACTTTGAACATCAAAGTGACATTCTTCTAAGAAATTACAATCAGTTACCCCACTCACTACTGTTCTTTTAAGTTTTGTTTACAACAGATGTGCTAGTTTTATTGACCTGTTGATATAGGTTCATAAATTTTTTTTTTTAGAATTTATTACAATTTCAGGATACAAAATGGGTGGGGGGATGAAATTTAAGTCATTAAAACTGTTTCCATCATCAGCAGGAACACTAGCTGTTTTGACTAAAAATTTCTGAGAGAAAGCATCATGATTGAAATCAAAAGATCCTTCACTAGCTGTTTCTAATTCAAAATCAATCAGCTCTACATTATGCTTACTTTTAGAATCATGAGTAGCTGAATTTGTAATTAAATTACCATCTGAAATGGAAACCACAGAATAATCACCATCTTGAGACATGGATGAATTTACTGAAGGAACATTTGTTGTCTATAGTACCAGAAGGAGAAACGGTTATTTTCTTTTTCTGTTCTTTTGTCCGATACACTCTCTGTAACTTTCTGTTTATAGATACTTACGCTTTAAATAAGTTATTGCTGAGATATTGTTTGGTTTTATTACCTGCCTTATTGCACTTGTCTAAAATATTTACTCTTTAATTTATCAGTCATGTCTCCGAAATCGGGTGGGGCCTGGTACTGTCCTCTTTCATTGGACACAAATTCATTACTCATAGGTAAATTTGTATTTATTTGAGGATATACTAAGCTAATATTATATGCAGAAAATACAGATTGACAGTTCCCTGAATGAGCCAGTGATTCAATTAAATCTTCATACAAAGATGATACAAAACTGGATATACTTTTTAAGGAAATTTCTAATTCATGTTCAGTTAACTTGGCATTAGCTATGGGGCTGACTATTGAGAATCCTTGTTAATTCAGATATCTTAACACAGTTAAAACAAAACCCTAAATCTTAACTTATTACATGAGAAAGATAAACTTCACAATTTCTGCACTTTACTATAAATATATTCTTCAGTAGATCATTTAGTGCCTATTCATTAAAAGAATATATCACTGTGTTAATGAACTAACTAAAAATGTAATTATTAATAAATTTAGATGAAATCGTCAGTACACTGAAGATAACCTAAAGTTAAGTCAAATATAGTAAAATATAAAAGTCACTAAAATAAAAGAAATTTATCTTCACAAATCATGTAAAACTCACAAAGTCACAAAAAATATGCAGTGATACATAGATGCATCACTCTACTCACAGCTACTCATAGAACACTTCTAATGTTGCTTGTTAAGTCCAGGATCTGACCACAGCTAGGCAGTATCACAGACTGAAAGAAAGAAAATAATTTCCGAGTATCTTTACTAAGATGTGGGAGAGTTTGCAAATAAAGTAAACTCCTCAAAGCACAACACTAGCAAGTTCTTCGTTATAAGTGTTGCAGCTGCTCTTAGAGCACTTCTGTCTTGCCCTGTTAACTCAGGGAGCCCTCCACGCTAGACAGCCTCATACAGAAAGAAAAAGTCAGTATACAGTCTAGAACAACTCACAGTGATGTTCCCAAAACATCGACTCATTGTTATTTCTCAGCTCTTTTCCATACTACAGTTGCTGCACATGAGACATTTGCTTTGTAAACAAAAGGAGCACTGCAATAGTAGGATTATATTTTATGCATGTAAAATTGCACCTAAACTGTTAAAATGTTTATCCACCATGGTGTACTAAAACTAATTGTCGTTATTGGTCTGTCCACTGTTACAGTAACTCTTGCTCTGCTCTCTGTACTTTTTTACCTTAAAAATTTTAGGTAACGCCCAATTTATTATGTTGTTTTATTGCTGTTCATTCATGTAATCGTATGCACTTCATTTCATGTCTAGGTATGAATTCTGCCTTAATATTCTTGTTAACATATGAATTTTACTTTTTTATTTTCTTTAGGTTTGAAAAATTGGACATAACTCCAAAAAGTGCTCAAAAACTTAAACCTGTTTTAGAAAAATGGCTTAATGAGGCTGAACTACGGAATCAAGCAGGACAGCAAAATCTGATGGAATTTGTTGGGGGTGAACCTTCCAAAAAACGAAAACGCAGGACTTCCTTTACTCCACAAGCCATTGAAACTTTAAATGCCTATTTTGAAAAAAATGCCTTACCTACAGGACAGGAAATCACTGAAATTGCCAAGGAGTTGAACTATGACCGTGAAGTGGTGAGAGTATGGTTTTGCAACCGAAGGCAAACACTAAAAAACACAAGCAAGCTCAACGTCTTTCAGATTCCTTAAAAGGAAATTATATCCAGACACACATTTGCTCCACTCATATGCACAAATGCGCACACATACAGTAGCCCTGGGCACTGATCAGGTGTCTTGTGACCAGGCAGGAGTTCAATGCATTTGCTTTGTCATCATAACCATTCGCCTTGTACTTAGTCATGTGATCAGCAAATGGGACCCGAGATTCTTTTCATTTACTACAGATGAAGATAAAAAAATATTGTGGGTTTAATGAATTGTTGAAAAAATGTTATAAAGGTAAAAATTATATCTGTAAATATCTTGCTACAATTTTATTTTATGCATCACTTAGTGCAGCTAGGTGATAAATTTGTGAAAAAAGTTCCTTCCTGTTTAAATAGTTAGACAGCATTATAAGACATGAAAGTTAATAATGTAGGTTTATTGGCATGAGTGAGACCGGAGTTAGCATGCAATTCCACTGAATCATGCACTGTCAGGGAGTCTCTTATAAGGGTATAGCTTTCCTGTATATCATGGAGATGGCAGATTGCCCTGTAATGGTGCAAGCTATGGTGACTAGTCACAGAAGGGTGTTTGTAGCTGATGTTAACATCAGGAAGATGGTATGGGGAGGGCTAGATGGACATGTGCACAAGTTTCTTCCAGCAGTTTTCTGATGGCATTGAATTTCATATTTGGCTGGTGATAATGCAGTTTAGTTATGCATTTGGAAGGCACATATTAAGTCATACTTAAGTAATGCTCAAAACAAAAATCCTGCAATTGAGTTACTACTAGCAAAATTCACAGTCATGGGTGAATTATTGTTTGGTATAGTAACAGCATTATTTTATTCATTTCTTGAATGATAAAAGCTAGTCTAAAGAAGCAGAGGATAGAGTGATCTATTTTGCACCTAAACTAAAAGATAACTGCATTGAGTAACACAAAACCTGTCACTGCTCTCTTTTGGGCTCTTATTTCTCTGAATGGTATGCGTGTTTATGACACTGCATGCAGATCTACTGTTCTTGAAGTCCTTTGTTTTAAATGTTGACTGTCTTTTTGCAGATGAGGCTGAGCCTTCAATCAGCAATTGTAAGAAGAGTTTGTTTTACCTCATTTTGCTCTTGATTTGTTAATGTTTTCCATGATGGCAGCTTGAGATAATTACTTACAGTGACAGCTTTGGGCCTTTTTTTAGGAAGCAAATACAGTAAACTCTCAGTTAACCAGAACTCAAGCAACTGTCAAAAAAAAAAAACAAAGAAATGCAGTACAATTTTCATGTGTTGCACTTTGTTTTCCCCTCCACAGAAACACATTTTACATTTTTAGAGTTGTAGAGTTTTAAAAAGGAAGATGGGAATAAATTCTCTCTCCTCCCAACCTGAGAACAAGTCAAACCAAACAAATAGTATAGGGTACAGTATTAGTCAGGTCTGTTTTTAATAGTAACTCTCAAGCAACCAGAAACTACAGTTGTAAGGCATCCAATCCCCATGGGTGCCAGTTAACTGAGAGTTTACTGTAATATAATTTGTGTGAAAAGTTTATCAAGACTGTAAGACGTATTAAACCTGTTCTTGCAAATACAGCATTAGGGAGTACAAAACACAGTTTGTCAAAGTAAGTCTGTAATGTAATGATAATGCTAGTTTTGAAGATGTAACTACTTTTTATTATTTAGTTATTTTTGCAAACCCCCCCCCCCCCCCCCGCAACAGCGGGACAGATATAAATGTGTAATGAGCCAAAAGATTGAAGTGATTTTCTCATGTCACTGGTATGGCTGGATACAAATAATCACACTTTCATTATCTGAGGAAGGAGTGTATTTGCTTTGAAGCTGATTTTCATTTTTAGGATGTGTGAAGTATCTATATCCCAAAATAATGTTTGAATAATGCTGCCATTGGATTATGAGAACATTTAATCTGATGTTGTAAATCTTTATTCATTCCTTACTGTTAGGACTTCGGTTCCGTCCTCGGAACCAACACGGCCGTTACCAAGCTCGCGCCAGCCAAAAACTCTCCTCAAAGACCTACCCACAATGCCCCTCTCATAGTCTCTCCAGATCACGTTTGCCACGTTCCTCGTCAGACGTGCCAAGCCTTCTCTCTCAAGCTAAGTGTAGCATTTTTTGTGATTGTCTTTATCATTACCTTCCTTTAGTAGTTTTCCCTAAATATCATCTTTTCATCTGTATATATACCTTTTTCTAAATCCTACCCTCTACCTTTTATACCATCGTTGGTACTGTCCCTCACCTTTACCTTTGGTAGGCCATTTCCTACCACTTTGTGGTATTTCTAAGTACCATTGTTGGTACTCCTCCCTTTTCTATCTGTTTAAAAAAAAAAAAAAACTTCTCTAACCTTGCCATTGTAGTTTTGGTTGGTTAACTTGTAGTTTAGGGTAGTGTGTTTTTTCCATGATGTCTGATAAAATAAAACTAGAATTTAAACAGTGTGATAAGTGCAAGTGTAAGATTCCCAATTCAGAAGGTCACGCTCTGTGCGTTTATTGTTTGGGCGTTGACCACATCAATGCTTCTTGTGATATTTGTTCCAGCTTCAGCAACCGTACATTGGCTGAGCATAAGAACAAACTGATTCTGAAGGGTATGATGAAAACTCCCTTCTTGGAGGCTCTTTCTGGGATGGAGGTGTCAGCACCTCCTAAGACTAAGAAACATAAAGAGAAATGAAGTCACTCTGTTCCGACATCTCCGTCCTCCTCAGAACCAAGTCAACTCCAGTGCCTTCGGCTCAGACTACGTTGGCACCAGGCTCCATGTCTTCTCCCTTGGTGCCGCCATTAATTCTGACTGCAACCACTGTGCCAGCTTTGGCACCATCCTCCTCGGTGCCAAACTTGGTTTTGACAAGGCTCCAAATACTGTTCCTGCATTGGCGCCATCCCCGGCACCAATGTCTTGTATGGCTCCACTGATACCGTCGGTTCTGAAGGTCGAACACCTTACCAGAACCAGTTATTCTCCCACTTATGACCTCTTTTTGGGACACCAGTTTAGTCCATTTCTCGGGAGACCTGAATCTCCTTCGGCAGCTTCCTTCAGATCCACCAAGAGTCTTTCAGAACAAGATTTAGTGAGGGTTGGGGGCAAGCTTTTGGCAGCTAGAGGATTATCCAGTCCTGCTAGGTCTTCCTTCCCTCTTGGAACGGAAGCTTTCACTTTATATTCACCTGTATATCCTCCTCCCAGGCCCCGGAGACTTTGGTACCGATCGCCACCCTGGTGCATTCTGTCTCGGCTCCGATGGCTCCCCTGTGGTCATCGATTACTTTTGGTGCAATGGCTCCTTTGGAACTGGCGCACTCTCAGAGCAGTGATTGGGCTGTCAGCACCGTGGCCCCTAGTTCAGCGCCTATTTTTTCAGTGGCACTGTCTATGGCCACGGCTCCCCCAGCAGCTACCGGTCCGCTCAGAGCTCCTCACCTGGAGGCGGGCTTCTCAGGGCAGGGTGTAACCCCGGTTCTGAGGTTGTCCTTCTCGGTTCCAGGCTCTCATTCCTCTTTGGGCGAGCCGGCTTTCCAGGTGATTGAGAGGGTCCTTGCTTCAACAGGCTCGCATTTGGCACCATTGGCATCGACACCAGTACCCCCCTGTAGCATGGAACTGTCCCAACCCCCTACTCTGGAATCCTGAGCATGGGAGCCGCAAGACCTTCCCTTGAAGGGAAACCTTTCTCAGGAGTCGTCCTTAGAAGATCCCACTGGGGAGCCACCCCGGAAGAAACTGTGCAAGAGGAAGCACCTTGATTCCCCTGAGGAATCCATCATCGAGGACACCGATTGTGATGAGGGAGAAGGGTCCCCACGGTCTCCTTCAGAAGACATCTCATTTGGAGACATTCTCGAGATCCTCAAGCAGAGGGGAGACTGGAAGCCTTCCAACCCTTTTTCGGAGGAATCTGTGTTCTTGCAGGCCTTCCGTGCTCGGCCATCTACTTCCTGGGTGACCCCACCTGCGGATGAGCTTGTTGAACTAATTGTGCAGCGTGCCTGGAAGGCCCCGGACAACATAGAACCTGTCCCCCGGAGGCCAGATAAAATTTTATCCACCCCTGAAGACCAGCCCAATTGGTCCAAACAGCTGGTAGTTGATTCCATGGTCGTGGCGGCAGCCACCAAGAGGGAACTGGCAGAAGATAGTTCCACTGTTCATCCCCTGAACAGGGAGCTGGGGAAGCGGGTCTAAGCTTCAGCGACCTTTGCCATTCGGTCACTGAATTATCTGGCACAGTTTACTCGCCTCCAAAGAGACCTAATCTCAGAAATGTCTGCCTCTTTGTTGGGGGTACTGCCTGACGAGGTGTGTGACACTGTTGCCTCTCGGCTGGCTATCCTGGAATCTATCTCGAACTCCTCGATGAGCTTAATCTCTTACACCACCAAGGGGGCAGCTCGACCAGCCGCATCAAGCATTGTCATGAGACGGCATGCTTGGATGCGTTTGTGTGATTTTGCGGACCCCTTTAAATTTTCCTTTGTCAATGCGCCTGTTGACAAATCTTCCCTTTTTGGTCCCAAAGTAAGAGGCACACTATTACGTAGTGAGAATGACAGAAAGACCTTGTCTGCTGTGGGCATATGTTTTTCCACCCCAGAGATCCTTTTCCAGGAACCAGAGGGGAGGAAATTGTGGTTCAAGAAGTCCCAAGGATCTTTTTGTGACGCTTGTAATGAGCAATCCCCCCGGGGCAGAGGGGGCAACTCATCTGGAAGATGCCTCTTTTGGGGCAGAGGGGGTCCACGCAACCATGGTGCTAGAGATTCCTTCTCTGGCCGACCCTACCAACGCTCCTGAACAGTGGCCCCGATTGCTTTCCTCTGGAAGCAGTCGATTTTCCCTGCACCTGCAGACCTGGCAACTAATAACGGCTGTGTGGGTGCAGATAATAATATCCCATTCGATCTTACTCCCAGACCCATAAAACTAATCCCAATGTCCCACCCAGTCAGAGGGAGGCTGCAGCCTTAGAAATCGAAAAGCTGCTAAGAAAAAGAGTCCCACCAGACCAGGGAGGATCCGGATTTTACTCGAGGTTCTTTTTAGTGCCAAAAAAGACAGGGGACTGGAAACCAATCCTGGATCTCAGCTTACTAAACAAATTCATAAAACCTCAAAAATTCCGGATGGTCAAGGTACAGTCCATCCTCCCCTTTCTGGGGAGGGACAACTGGATGTGCTCTATAGACCTCCAGGATGCGTATTACCACATAAAGATGGAAAAATGCTCCCGGAGATTTCTCCGCTTCCGGCTGGGAGCCAATTACTATCAGTTTAGGGTACTGCACTTTGGTCTCTCGACAGCCCCCAGAGTGTTCACCAAATGTATGGCAGTTGCAGTAGCTCATCTCCGACTACAAGGATTCCAGGTGTTTCCATATTTAGATGATTGGCTCCTTACTGCCACGACCAGGAATCTTCTCATTCTCTGTCTCTTACAGACAAAGCCTTGCTCTATGCATGGGTATCACGATCAACATGGGCAAATCACAAATGTCTCCAACAAGAGCACTGGAATTCATTGAAGCAATCTTCAACACAATGTCCTGTCAAGCTTCCCTTCCCCCTCACATGCTCTCAAAAATAAGCCAGATTCAAGTCCTCCTTCCACAGACATTTGTACCAGCACGCCTTGTACTACAACTACTGGGATCTATGGCAGAAACCATTACCTTAGTTCCACTCTCAAAGTTGCACATGAGACTAGTACAGTGGCTCCTTTCATCACAATGGTCGATCTTAACCCACCCACTTGACCACATGATACGCCTTACAAACCTTTGCAAGAAAGAAATGCTTTGATGGATGAAGCCAGAATCAAATCTTTGGTGTTGACCATTCTGCCTTCCCCAGCCCAGGGCTACAGTGACCATGATTGCTTCCCTGTTAGGGTGGGGGGGGGGGTAATTCCAGGTAAAGACAGTTCAGGGCACCTGGTCCCCCATGGAGGCCAATTTTCACATAAATGTCCTGGAATTGAGGGCAGTTCTCTTAGTGTTGCAAGCGTTCCACACATCCTTTCCTTCCGGGACCATGGCAATTCAGTCAGACAACATGTCAGTCATCTGGTACATCAGCAAACAAGGTGGAACCAGGTCTTACCCCCTGTGTGTAGAGGCCATGAGAATTTGGCACTGGGCAATGGCTTCCAACCGCTTTCTCATAGCAATGCACATTCCTGGGAGTTCCAATCTTATTGCGGACAATCTGAGCAGGAACATTCTGATGCCTCACGAGTGGTCCCTCAGTCCTGTAATAGCAGATCAGATCTACCGCCGTTGGGGCAGGCCTTGCTGCGACCTGTTTGCTTCTCCCCTAAACAACAAATGCAGAAGCTAACTTTGCCCTGATCCCCCATCAGGGGGAGTCACCGAGAGATGCTCTGATGCACGATTGGCCTCCGGGTCTGCTGTATGCCTTTCCCCTCATCCTGAAATTCCTACAGAAAGCTCAAAGGTTGAGAAGCAGAGTGATCCTCATTGCCCCAAGTCTGGTTCCCTTTCCTATGGCATCATCTGATTCACAGCCCGTGGATCCTGGATCAATCCCAGGGTCTGCTGTCTCATCCTCAGGGACTGATTCACCCCAATCTCCACAGCTTCAAGCTTACAGCTTGGTTTCTCCACTTCCGATGATTGCCAGGCTACCTGATATTTCATCTCCTGTTCATGAGATTCTTCTGGCTTTACATAAAACCTTTCACCAGGAAAATCTATTCTAGTAAGTGGGCTAGGTTCTCTACATGGGCCAAAGATCATAACATAGACCCCTTTTCCATGCCTGTTCAGAAGATCCTACAATACCTGACTACCCTATTACATGCAGTAGCTTCAGCATTGACAATTACTGTGCACTTAGCTGCTATTGCAAATTTTCACAATGGATTTGATAATTCTTCTGTTATGTCACACCGACTGTGCAAAACCTTCATGAATGGAGTATTGCATGTTAAATCTCCTGTCAAGCCTCCTATAGAGCCTTGGGACTTGACATTGGTACTTCGGTCATTACTAAGTCCTCCTTTCGAGCCTTCTAACTCATGTGATATGAAATTTTTGTCTTGGAAAACTCTACTTCTAGTAGCCCTTACCTCAGCGTGAAAAGTATCTGAGTTGCAGGCCTTGAGTGTCAAGTGACTTTACTTGATTTTTCATAGGGAAAGAGTGTCCCTACGTACTGACCCCTCCTTTTTGCCCAAGGTCATTTCCGGATTTTCCATTAATCAGTCTATTGACCTGCCGGTTTTCTTCCCTCATCATTCAAATAGAGGGGAATATCTTTTGCATACCCTCGATGTTCATAGGCAACTTAATTTGTACTTGGACAGAACTAAATCTTTCAGAAAAATGGATCGTTTGTGGCTTTTGCAGGACCCAGATTGGGTAGGCCTGTCTCCAAAATGACTTTTATCTTCTTGGCTTAGAAATGCCATTACTTTCATCTACTATCAGAACAAAGTGTCTTTACCTTCCAGAATAAAGGCTCACTCTACTAGATCGATGGCTACTTCAGTGCCACTATGGATGATATCTGTGCAGCAGCCACTTGAGCAAAGCCTCATACCTTTATCACTCATTACAAATTGGATTTGGCCTCCAGGGGACGAGCATCTTTTTGTTCTATGGTGCTCAGGAATGTCCTTCCTTAGGGCCACCTAGGAATCCAGTAGCTGGGGACTCTGTCCTAACAGTAAGGAATGAATAAAAATTTACAACATCAGATAAAGGAAGTTATGTCTTACCATACCATTCCATCTGTCCGCCCTCCTTCCCCCTGCCTGGACTCCTGGTGGACTTTGGGAGTTCCTTATTAGTTAAGGTATTTGCTCAGACAGAGCCTCCTGATGTCTCTTTTATTATTATTACACTATAATGGCGGGCAAACTCGATCTGAAGAGACTATGAGAGAGGCATTGTGGGTAGGTCTTAGCTGAGAGTTTTTGGCTGGCGTGAGCTTGGTAACGGCCATGTCGGTTCCAAGGACGGAACCGAAGTCCTAACAGTAATGAATGAAGATCTACAATTCAGATGGAACGTTATGGTAAGACATAACTTTTTTTTTTTTGGTTCATGTGCATTTTGTAAATGCATGAACTGTGAATTGACAGAGACTGTGTTATCTTTACATTGATTGTACCAGACCTGTTTTATGCGTTTACTATTTACTATTTTACCATTTATATTGCTTTATGTGTTAGAAGTTTAAATTGCCCTGTCAGACTGGTTTCCATGGTCCATCTCCCACCTTGGGCTTGTGTAGGTTGCACCTCTTAACTTTCCCTGATATTGACTCAAATTTTAGCCCTGTCCCTCCTAATTCCTCCTAAAAATGGTAACTTTTAGGGAAAAGGTGGTGAATAATTAATAAATAATGGCAATAATTACCATTGCAGAGTTCTTTTACTTCAGAAAATGTATATTAACTCACATTCTCTTATTCTGTGTATGTCTCATGTTACTAGTACTACTGTTTAAAAAGTGTGCCTGATTATTTCTGGATTTGTCCCTGATTGGTTGAGAGGTACTTGTACCTGCCTTCTTTTGATTGAACGTAGTGTACATATTGGTAACTTTCTAGTGCAGTAATTAAGGTAGCTGTTAATGAATTATGTATAGCATATTTTGGGTCATTTTTTAGAGTTTCAGTTTGATTACAGCATAATTCTGTAGACACTGGTTAAGACTAGAGCTTTTTCAGTAAAGCCTTTACATGAGCAGATATGTTTCAGAAACATACTAGAAGCAAAATAGTTTTCAGTACCAAGACTGTTCTCATCCAAAACAGTATTGTTTAGTGTGGCTTTTACTGAATAATCTGGTCAGGGTGCAGAAAGTACTTTCCGTTGAGTTTGAAAAGTATACAGTATGTTTGTGAGGCAAACCCTGTCTACTTTGTAACTGTTAAAAATTAGTAACATTTTGAAGCTGCATCATTTGTAACTTTGTTGACTTGCATTATTTTTGTACCAGATTTCAGCATCATGTTAAATCCTTTCTCCATATTACCAACAGTGATAATTAGTCTAACCTACTCCAGAGGTAGTTTTATAATATGCAGAAAAGTGAATGTAGTACATGTTTTGGGTCAAAGTATTGAAAATTGACAAAGTTACACAACTAGCTACGACTCTTTTTACCTCAGACGTTCATCACACTTGTTTTGTGACCGCTTCTTACAAAGCAAAGTAGTGAACATATTAGGTATTGATTTAAAGGTGATTTTACAAACTACGTGAAAGATCTTTTTGTGGATAAGTAAAATAAATTATTTTGACTTGGAGCTTAGAAAATAACAGCTGTCATTTTCAGGAGGTGTTCTAAAGGAACAACTTTGTTCTACGTCTTAGGTTAAAATGTTAAAGAACTGTTGCAGGCTTTCAGCTGGCTTTTTATCAGCATTTTCCCAGACTGTTGCAGGCTTTCAACTGGCTTTTTATCAGCATTTTTTCAGAAGTTCAATATGCATATCTCATGTTTCCTTTTCTTGCAGTAAGATGGTATCACTTTGCAGATACTATCCATTGGGTGATTTCATATTATTTATTTATTTTTTCTTAACTGATTTAGTCCCAGTAAGCCAGTGACATCTTTTCAGGGAACACCTGAGTTGGTATTCATACTGAATAGAGGAAATTTGGCTGGAGCACCTGAGAAGTTCCCCTACTGTGTTTTTTTAATGTGCTGTGGGAATTTTAACTACCTGAGTTATCGCCTACTCAGGCAGATTGGGACTTAGTTTAATGTCTCATTCAAACAGCATCAGTCAGGAGTGCAGCAACTCCCACCATATGCTGCACTGCAGTGTCAGTAATAGGAAATGAACACAAGCACTTTGGGTGTGAATAGAACCCACAGCCTTCTGATCTGTCAGCATCAAAGATGCATGCGCTACCTCTAAAGCCACTGACTATAGTTACTTCAAAATCACTTTCTGGTACAGGTTTGCATTGTTGAAGAAAGATGCTATCCAGGTGACACACACATACACACTTGTTAAATGCAAGGATAAGGATATGGTTATTAAGTAGTACAGGTAATATAGAAAAGACATGGAAGGCAAGGAAGTAGTGATGTATGTGAGAGTGGCACCAGGAGACAAGGGAGTAGTGGTGTATGTGAGAGTGACAGCAGGAGACAAGGGAGTAGTGGTGTATGTGAGAGTGGCACCAGGAGACAAGGGAGTAGTGGTGTATGTGAGTGACAACAGGAGACAAGGGAGTAGTGATGTATGTGAGAGTGGCACCAGGAGACAAGGGAGTAGTGGTGTATGTGAGAGTGGCACCAGGAGACAAGGGAGTAGTGGTGTATGTGAGAGTGACAGCAGGAGACAAGGGAGTAGTGGTGTATGTGAGAGTGGCACCAGGAGACAAGGGAGTAGTGGTGTATGTGAGAGTGACAGCAGGAGACAAGGGAGTAGTGGTGTATGTGAGAGTGGCACCGGGAGACAAGGGAGTAGTGATGTATGTGAGAGTGACAGCAGGAGACAAGGGAGTAGTGGTGTATGTGAGAGTGGCACCAGGAGACAAGGGAGTAGTGGTGTATGTGAGAGTGGCACCAGGAGACAAGGGTGTAGTGGTGTATGTGAGAGTGACAGCAGGAGACAAGGGAGTAGTGATGTATGTGAGAGTGGCACCAGGAGACAAGGGAGTAGTGGTGTATGTGAGAGTGACAGCAGGAGACAAGGGAGTAGTGGTGTATGTGAGAGTGGCACCGGGAGACAAGGGAGTAGTGATGTATGTGAGAGTGACAGCAGGAGACAAGGGAGTAGTGGTGTATGTGAGAGTGGCACCGGGAGACAAGGGAGTAGTGATGTATGTGAGAGTGACAGCAGGAGACAAGGGAGTAGTGGTGTATGTGAGAGTGGCACCGGGAGACAAGGGAGTAGTGATGTATGTGAGAGTGACAGCAGGAGACAAGGGAGTAGTGGTGTATGTGAGAGTGGCACCGGGAGACAAGGGAGTAGTGATGTATGTGAGAGTGACAGCAGGAGACAAGGGAGTAGTGGTGTATGTGAGAGTGGCACCGGGAGACAAGGGAGTAGTGATGTATGTGAGAGTGACAGCAGGAGACAAGGGAGTAGTGGTGTATGTGAGAGTGGCACTGGGAGGCAAGGGAGTAGTGATGTATGTGAGAGTGGCACCAGGAGACTGCAGGAAAGAGCAGCTAGAGATGGATTAGGAATGTAAAGGAAAAAAGACTAGTAGTGGAAGTTTGTGCAAGACTAGGGGATCTGCTGATGGTCATCACACTGTAGAGATAAGACACTGTGGATGTGGACAGAAGTGGATAACGGAGAAGGATAGAGCAGGTAGAAAGGAGTAAGTCCTTATTAATGGTAGGCATACGCTTGAAACAGACTGGGGAAAATACTCAAGCATAAGTTAAAATAGACATGTTGAAGTAGCTGACTGAGGCTGAAAAGAAAAGATAATGATTTTTTTTTTTTAATGTAGCAATATTGTGCACCTTAACAGGTGATGCGGGAAGATGTAACTCACAAAAAAGAAGAAAAGAGAGGGAGTAGAAGGAGAATATTCTGGTTTAATAAGGCTGTAAATGAAGCATTTTTGGGGCGAGGGTTACTTACAGAAAAAAGAGGCAGAAAGGGAGTAATATGCAGTGAGTAAAAGGAATGCATACAGGGTTTTCTGAAGAGAAGATATTGAAATAGGGAACTGGCAGAGGATGTGAAGGAGGAGGAGCATAATAATTTTTGCAAATGTCTAAGGGAACAGAGGTGGAAAAGGAAGACTTGTAGCTGTGGATGAGGGAGGCATATGGTAGACGGAGGCAGATGATCAGACTAAGTTGCTTATTAGATGCTTTGTCATTGTTCACAGATGAAAATTGTGAAGTTTTACCAATTGGGTTGGGAGAGGAGGATTGAGGAGAAAAGATAACTGATTGAAACTAACAATAATGCCTGGAGGATGTAGAATAACAACTGAGGCAGTTAAGGTTGGAGTACCCCCCCCCCAGTAGTCAAGGGTACAGAAATACTTCCTGAGCCCTTAACCAAGCCGTAAACCCAGGTCATTTGAGTCACAAGTGGTACCACTTGACTGGAAAAAGGTGATGGTATTGCAGTTGCACAAAAGAAAGCAACAGAAAGGAACCGGTCAGGTCAGTGAGTATATAGTCTTTTACATGATCACAGGCTAATATTGAATAGACAGTGGAGAGCAAGGGATCAGGAGGCCTTGCATCAACCAAGGTCAAACAACATCATGCCCCATGGGGTGCTGTTAGCATTTTAATTTGTAGTGAGAGATCAAATTTAAAATCATTACTGCTGACCACTTTGATGGGTTGCATCCTCAGGTGTCATCAGTAATCTTTCTGTCTTCTAACATCTGACGCTCAACTGCTTTTGACCATTTCCTGAAAAGCAATTTCCGGTGACAGACTCTGTGGTCAAACTGGGACTCAAGGACTCTAATTCTCTCACCTCCTAGTCAAGAAAGGCTTGCAGGCTAAAGTAGGTAGACTCCAGTAGTTCTTTGTAAACTGTCTAGGCCACTTGAATATCCAAGGTTTTTTTGATAGCTCATGGAATCTGGCCTGGATACTGGAATCTTCCCTTAGGTAGCTTGGTTTATTTCCCATACAAAGTCACATGCATGGTTTTAATGACCAGTCACTGCCTTTGGGAAGCTGTTCCTAGCGTTTAGATTCCTGTCTCCAGCACACAGAGTGAGTCTGCTTCTCCCTTGTTGCCTTTGCTAGTGGGAGATCACGTACTACAACATCCTGGAGCTTAGGGGCAGGAGACTGTTTTCTTCTCCCACAAAATTACCTTAGGAAGAGGGGTCAGGACCAGGAGATCCTTATTTTAGGGATGAGGGTAATGTCTCCCTACTATATAACTCTCCTCTTAATCAACCACTTTGGAGAGTTTCTTAAGCCTATGAAGTTCATTATTGATTGGCCTGCTACCCCTCTTTTCACCCCCATAAACAGCTGACCCAGTATCTGGAAAGAAGGCAACAAGAAACCATGCTTCAACCCTCCCTTAGAGCCCGTCATAAAGGATTTCAGCTATTGAGGCGTAGAAGAATCTAGAGTCAGTTTCCTGTGCGCCTAAATAGATGATGCCCTCTGCAAAATTTGTGATTACTGTGACATCCTCTCTCTCATCTTCATCTCATCATCTCTCCATTCAAGCATAGGCCCCAGATGCCACAGCATCTTTTATCTTTTCCTTCAATGTAATAGTCTAAAGTTTTGGACTGGATGGGCAAGAAACATTTTTTCTATGCCAGCTTAGGCCATAGACCTTTAATTATCTTTCTCAACTGTTCTCGTCCTTCCTTTTAAACTGGGCTGTATGACATACTGTCAGATCTTCCAGATTGTGGGATGGAGAATTCTTTGGAAAACACTCTTATGGTGGCCTCCTTGGTGGGCTTGCATACATCCTGTAATTTTCAGTGGGCCAAGTTAGGAGGCTTATGCATGTGACTGCACTGCGTAAAGTGGCTTAGACCTTCCTGCTTTGAGAGTGAGCCGAGGCAGAAAATGCTGGATACAAGCTTCCTGGATGATTTGCTCTTAATTAATGTTTCCCAGGACTGAGTTGAAGACCTCCCTGATTAAAGAAAAAAAAAATAAAAGAAATATTCCGCTTAAAACAACACTGGATATTTTTGTTATAGTTTAATTTGCTGTGTTTTAAAACCAGTAATTTTGTAAACTTTTTTTTTCATATTGACAGTCTTAAATCATTTTTGCTTTGTCTTTCTCCTTCAGCTTAATTCTGAATAATGTCTGCTTTTAGTCACATTCTGCGTTTCCCTAGGTTTATATTTTCTGGTAATGAAAATTCTAATAGCATCATAGGTAACTATTTGGTAATTTGTTTAAGGCACATTTTTCTTAATTGCACTTAAATTTTACTAGTAGACTGTAGTGCTAGCAAGTTATGTTTGCCGGTACTTGACAAGAGGTTTCCACAAAACTAAGGAGAGATTAAGGTATAATGAACTGGTATTGCATTGTTTTTATAGCATTTGAATGTGTCATTTTGTCATGAGCCTGCTCTCCAGAAGTTAATTTGTGTATGCTTCCTAAGCATGTTTTAAGAGTTGTTTTTATGTTTGTATTTCTTTTTTAATTGTTCAGTTATGAACCCTCTTCTTTGCATGTAGACACTCTTCTGATTGCCTTTCAAGGAGACATTCTGGCCTCTGTAGGTGCAGAGGGACCAGAATTTTTTCCCTGACCCCACTCTTCTCCTTTGGCAGTTCTGGACCATAATGTGCAGTGCACAGAGCACCTATGTTTTTGTATACTTACCTGTACAAGTCTACATGCTGCTACTGCTACATTGCCCTCAGGCCTGCTGTCCAGTCTAAGTACTCCATGTCATGACTTCCTCATCTCCTGGTCATCAAAAAACAGTGCTTCTCTTCCAGATGTCTCTCATTTCCTGCCTCAGGATGTATGAGCTTATGTTCCTCATGTCTTCCTGGACAGTCTCTTCAGCATTTAGGCTTCTTATAAAAACTCATTTGTCTTAAATTAAGTGCCTTGCAGTTTAATAATATTTTCAGAACACCATATGCTAGTTTATTCTTAAAGTCAAAACACATTCTGTGATGTGAGCACTTTTTTCCATTTCTGCATTGATGAAAAAGAAGATTCTAGAGCTACTATGATGGTCTCTGGCTCCCTTTAAGAGCTGCATATTACTGCTGCCTGTGTACTTGTATATCACTTTCACTGGGAGAAAAGGTAGTGGAAAAGTCAGCCTAGTTCATACATTAGATAACTGTGCTTTGAAGGGGTAACTAGAAATGTTGATTCATTCATTGCTGGCTTCAGCAGAATATTGTAGTGCCATTCAGGTAATCCTTCATTTTTGGGTGTTTTCATGTAGATTGCCCCTTTGTTCTAATTTTTATATGTGGAAAATCTTCAATGGGTGGCTGAGGAAAGTTTAACCTGCAGTAATGGCTTGATGAAAGAATGGTAATTTTCATGATAGGACTGGCAAACTGCTGGTCCAAGTACTGCAAGTTTAACTTTATATGCTGGGCTTGGAGACTTCTCTATAACATTAAACCATAATTTTTATGTGTGAGACAGAGGACAGTTTTGATTTTATTTCATGAATGACCCCAGATTGATGGATGGAACCTTTCAGAATCCTTTACAGTGGAAATATACAGTGGAGGATTAGGCACGCCCTCGGGATTTATTTATTTGATGTCTTCACTGGGTGGGTGAGCTGCTCTTCAGACTCTTTTCGGTCAAAACCTGAGCCAGAAGGCTGAGTACAGAATCAGCAGTAGTTTACCCAGTTTATAGCTATTGAGTAATATAACAATATTAAAAAACATATCTCTCTCTCTCTCTCTCTCTACACACACACACAGATATATATATATATATATGTGTGTGTGTGTGTGTACACACATACATAAAGATACAGAGAACAGTATAAACCGGTTTATATATTTTGTAAAAGAGTCAGTATAACAATGTTTTCAACATTGTGAATGGAAAAAATAGAAAACAGTATATACACATGGATTTAGGTGGTCATTACAAAACTTTCTTCACATAACTCATGAAGTTAAGAAGAAGAGAATCTGAGATGAGCTGTAAGGGAGATGAGACGGCTTGGATGAATGAGTCAGTTAATGAAATGTAAAATTAATTCTAGTGAGAAGTGGTAAAGAGGTTAGTTAGGTAATTGAGCTTGGAAAAACTTTTGAATTTGTTACCTTCACTGTTAGGCAGTTAATTGTAAAGACTAGAATTTGTGGGTTCGTTAGTGTTTGGTATAGTAATGAGAGTTTATATGAGAAAGAAAATGCTGCTGAGTAGCAGCAGAGAAGTTAAAGCTTTTGTCTATTTTTATTAGAGTGATTCTGGGCATACTTATGCTAGTTTGAGAGAGAAAAAAAAGCAGTGTAGCCAGGTACATCACAGAGATGTAGCATTTAATATTGCTGTGTCACAGTGCTTGGGCTTCACATGAATGGTTTCTGCACATCCTCCTTGTGTGTGTGTGTGTGTGTGTGTGTGTGTGTGTGTGTGTGTGTGTGTGTCTGTGTGATGGTCCAGTTTTCTCCTATATTCCAGAGACAATACTATATGTTAATTGGTGATTCTTCAGATTACTTGAGCAAATGTGTGTGGCATGCAAGGGAGTCCAATCATTTATTGTAAGAATGTATATGTCTCTGTCCTTTGCTTGGTGTCCTCTCCAGGTTTACTTCTCTACCTTACCAATATTGGGGGCAGCTACAGACTTTGGCTCTGCTACTACCACAGATCTGATAAAGTGGTTATTTTAAAATGACTGAGTGAATGAATGTATGAAAAGGCACTGTGGCTGTGGTACAGCACTGCCTGCTAGTTGAAGCTGTTAGAGTCCGGAATTCCTCACAGTTCTATCCCATTGAACATCACTCAAGAAGAAGCTTGTATATGATGTTTCTTTGATTCCTCATGTTCATCACACACCCTTCTGCTGTGCTGTACTTCATAAGGCAGTTTATGCATGCATGGCCTTTTATGCAGTAATTTCCATCCCAATATTTGCCCAGTGAGGATGCTACATTTTCTGCGATGATGACATGAAAATAAATTATCAAATGTTGCCATTTTTATTCATTCCTGAATGAATGAATCTGGGATCCGATGTTTGATCAGGCTCAGATGCATTTCTTTTAGACTCTTTGATACAGCTGTTGAGATCCTCCCTTTACCAGTATTGCCCCAGACCCCTATTTTACACTATGGATGTGGATCATGCTCTCTCAAGCTCTGGGTGTAGTTCCTCCGCTTTTTTGAGAGTAAAAAGTAGATTTTTTTTCTTTCTTTTCTTAGATATACTTCTACTGTACCTCACCCAATACTCCCTTTCCAGTGTTTCACTTTCTTTGCATTAGATCTCAGATTCATTTTTTTCCCTTCCTACCTGTTTCTGTCAGGTACCTCTTGTTACCATTGCTGGTAACCCTTTTCCCTTCCTTCCCTTTCATTAAAATTTTCTTACCCGTCTTTAGGGTAGTTACTTAACACCATTGCTGGTATTATATCCCTTTTCTTCATTAGTAAAAACTTAAAAAAGAAGCTAAACTCTTTCTTTACTTTTTTCTTTTTCCTTTCTTGCTAAGATGGCTGAAAACCAACAGGTTTCAAAAAGTGCACTTTCTTTGGGTATAAGATACCCAACTCTGATGCCCACAAGGAGTGTGTCTATTATTTAGGAGTAACCCATCTTAAAACCCCTTGTCAAATCTGTGCCAGTTTAAATTCTGGGGCCTTAAATGATTGACACAATAAGTTAGTTATGAAGGGATTCCTGCCTGCTTCAGTTCCTTCCTCTACAGCTTCTTTTTCAGGGGCTCAAACCCCCACCAAGAAGTCTTAAGTCCTCTTCGGAGTTCAGGGAGCATAGAAAACACTCTCCTGCCAGGTCTCCTACACCTGCTCTTGTCTTGGAGCCACCTATCAAAGTCTTAAGCGTTTGGATCTGACTTTTTTAGATCCAACAACAGGGACATCCAAGCCTCCCTGGCCTTGAAGTCCCCGCTTCTGTCCGGTGCCTAATTCCCATAGGCTCTGATCTCTATCCTTACAAGATACACCGAAAAGATGGTCTCATCCTCCTTCCATTTCATCATCTATCATGTCCTCTCGAAGTCTGTCTGAAGCAGATGTGGATAGGATGATGAGGAAGTTTCTCAGAGCTCAGATCCAGGTGGGGGGTTACCATCTTCATTTCCCTTTGGATCTGTGAGACTTCAACCTGTATCCCATACCATCGTCTCTCCTTCTCCAGTCCAACCAACAATTTCAGAGCCTTTGGGTCCAAGAGTCGAAGCATCGGATCTTAAGACAGCTACATCTTCAACCCCGATTGTTTTCCTGATTCATTCGGTGCTGATCCTCCTAGAGCAGGACGAGTCTCATAGCAGAAGCATCGGCACCAGATCGGGGGGTGCCTTGTGCCTTCGACTCTGAAGTTTTCGAAACAAACAGTTGCTTCCCATCAGTGCCTCTGTGTTAGATAGCTTGGGTTCGACTCTTCCCTCATGGCAGGAGCCCAGGCAAGGCTGGAGCTTGACAGCACCTGGAGCTTTGTCTCTGGTGAGGCTGGCAATGGCTTCTCCCAGTCCTTCTGCTTTCGAGGTGGTGGACAGGGCTTTCTCTCACCCTAGAGTTAATTTTACTCTTCCATCTCCTGATCCTACCACCTTTGGATCCAACTTCCTGAGCCTCATCAACCTATCTGTCAGGAACAGTATGAGCTTCCAGGCAGTAACCACACAGGAACTTGCCCTATGTTCCCTTATCTCTCCAGATCATCCCCCTGAGGAGGTCCCTCTGGAAGAGGTTGTGTAAAAGGAGCCACACAGATTCCTCCCAGGAATCTTTGACCAAAGACACAAACTCCGATGAAGGGAAAGCGTCTCCAAGATCTCCACCAGAAGATGTCTTCTCACATTTTAGAGATCCTCAGCCAGAAAGGTGGATGGTCTTCTGATCCCCTTCCCAGGCAGAGTTGTATTCCTAGAAACCTTTAAGTCTGGCCCATCTGCGTCTTGGGTTATCCCTTTGGTGGATGACCTTGTAGATCTTGTGTCTCACCAGTTATGGAAGGAACCAGATACTGTGGAACAATTGGCAATTCTCTGTCACCCAGACAGATTTCTTCTCCACCTAAGGACAGGCCTCTCTGGAGTAAAGGAGTTCCTGTGGATACCATGGTTGTGGTAGCAACCACAAAAAAGGACCTAGCTGAACAAAACACTACTGTTCATCCTCCTAATACATAGTCCAGGGCAATGGGAATGTGTTTAGGCCTCCATGGATTTTGCTGTATGGTCGCTTAACTACTTGGCTCATTTTATCAGATTGCAGGGAGACTTGATTAAAGAACCCTGTGAGTCTGTTCCTGGATCCATATTGGTGGAGGAACTTAAACAGTTTTTTTTTTTTTTTTTTTTTTTTTTTTTTGCAGCTGGGCACACTTCGGTCTGTTTCCAGTACATCCATGAGGCTAATCTCTCATGCAACAGGAGGTTCCTCACAGGGTGAGGCTGTTTTGTCTTCTTTCATCAATGCTCCCTTTGATGGATCTTCCTTGTTTGGCCCCACAGTAAAAGAAACACTGTCCTGTAGTGAGCAAGATAGAAAGACTTTGTCTGCCATGGGAATCAGTTTTTTTACCCCGCAGAGATCCTTCTCCAGGAATCAGCACAGAAAAAAAAAGATGCGATTCCAAAAATCATAAGGCCATTTTCAGGATTCATGAGGAGAAAAATTCACCTAGAGGCTGGGGAGTTCCAATGGAAGACGCCACCCTTGTGGCAGAGGTGGTCTGCAAAACTAAGGGTTTCAAGATTCCTTTTTGGATAAATCTTTTCAGTGCTTCTGAAGGGTTTCCCGACTGCTCTTCTCTGTAGACAGTCAGGGGGTGCTTGTCTCTGCACACGGAAGCCTTGGCATCTATCACAAAAGACACTTGGATGCAAAAAATTATATTCAGAGGATATTTCATTCCCCTTTTGCATATCACAGCATCCAAACGGAAGATCTCCCCAATGTTCCATCCATTAAGCAGGAGTTAGCCATACTAGAAGTTCAAAAGCTGCTAGACAAAAGAGTCATCCAATAGGTCCTACCAGAGCAGAGAGGATTCAGAATTTACTCATGGTTCATTTTAATGCCAAAGAAAAGAGGGGACCTGAGGCCCATCCTGGACTTCAGCAATCTAAACCGGTTGATAAAGAACTCCAAGTTCCCAATGATCACGGTTCAGTTAATTCTACCTGTCTTACAGAAGGATGACTGGATGTTCTGTGTTGATCCTCAGGATGCATACTATCACATCAAAATGAACAGAAGCTCCTGGAGATGTCTGCAGTTTCGGCTGGGTGATAGTCATTACCAATTCAGAGCCCTGGTCTTTGGTCTCACCATAGCCTCCAGGGTGTTCACCAAGTGCACGGCAGTGGTAGTATCTCATCTCAGACTACTCGGATTCAGAGTGTTTCCTTACCTAGACATCTGGCTCCTCACTGCCCCAACCAGGCATCTCTTCAAAAAGGCCAGGAACTACCTACTCCAATTATGTCAATCTTTAGGGATCACAGTCGGTTGTACCAAATCCCATAGTCAACCAGTTCAGGTCTTGGACTTTATAGGAACTCGCCTGGACACCACCAGTCAGTTGGCCTTTCTTCCGTCAGAGTACAGTCCTTAAGATTACATATCAGAGTGATACTTTCACACCTTTCTCCTCCAGTAAAACTGGTTCTTCATGTTTTGGGATCAATGGCTGTGGCTATTACCCTATGACCAACAGCTCATTTCCATATGCATGTTCTTCAGTGGACACCAGCAGTTCAGTGGTCAATTCTTCAACAGCCTCAGACCCATCCGATAAAACTTTATCGGGCTTATAAGGACACCCTGCTTTGGTGAATTCAGTCCAACAAAGTTTGTCAGGGACACCCCTTTGTATTTCAACCCCCAATAGCCAAGGTGACCATGGATGCCTCCCTGTTGGGGTGGGGGGATTTCTTGGGGCAGACAGTCTTAAGACGTCCCCGGAAAACACCAGTTTGCATATCAGTGTCCTGGAGATGAGGGCGGACCTCCTAGTATTGCGGGCTTTTTAGAATCCTCTTCCTCCGGGAACATTTGCTATCCAAACAGACAACACTTTGGTAGTTTTGTATATCAACAAAAACAGTGGGATACCCGATCCTATCCCATTGTTGAGAAGCAGTGAGAGTGTGGCACTGGGCGATCTCCTCCAACTGCTTTCTTTTAGCAACACACATATTGGGGAAATCCAATGTGCTAGCCGCCAAACTCAGCAGAACTATTCTGACGCCTCACAAGCAGTCTTTCAATCAAGCAACTATTCTGACACCTCACAAGCAGTCTCTCAGTCAAGCAGTAGTTGAGAGGATCTTCCATCAATGGAGTCAACCTTGCTGCAATCTCTTTGCCTCTCCCCTCAACAACAAGTGGAGCAAGTTCTTTGTCCTAATACTTCCTCCCCAGGGGGAGTCACCGAGAGATGCTGTAGTCCACATTTGGCCCTCTGGTTTCCTTTACACTTACCTCCCCTTACTTCTAATCCCCAAATTTCTTCAGAAAGCAATCCTGTTGAAGAGCAAGGTCATCCTCATTACCCCCTTTTGGCCTAGTCATTTGTGGCTCCCCTTCCTTTGGTCTCATCTTCGGTGTCCTTCATGGACTCTGGACCCCACTCCAGATCTGATCACTCATCATACAGGGATGGCTCAACTGGACATTCCAGGACTCAGGTTGACCGCATGGTTTCTCCAGTTCCAGTGATGGCTAGACAACCCAGGCTTTCTTCCCTGGTCCATCAGATTTTGATATCATCCCAAAAATCTTCCACTAGAAAAGTCTATAAGAGTAAATGGAAGAGAGATTTTCTTATTGGACCTATCAGAAAGAATTGGATCCCTTCACTGCAGCTCTTCCTGCTGTTTTAGATTTTCTTGCTTCAGTTTTCAAGAAGGAGCTATTTTTTTCCACCATCAAGGTTCAGTTAGCAGCCATCTCTAATTATCACAATAGAAGTAATACTTTACCTCTAGCTTTTTCTAAGTTATACAAGGTTTTCCTTAAAAGTACATTTTGCTTAGACCTCCGATTAAAGAACCAACTCCACCCTGAGACCTTACACTATTGTTGCAGTGTTTGACCAAACCTCCCTTTGAGCCCTCAGCCAAGTCTGATCTCAAAATTCTTTCTTGGAAGACTATCTTTCTAGTATCCATCACTTCAACTAGGCAAGTTTCTGAAGTCCAAGCACTCTTCTCAAAATCTCCTTACTTGATCTTCCAGAAAGATAGGGTCACTTTATAGGGTCTATATTATGATATCACACGCTCAGAGGAGCGAACGACACATAATTGACTACATGTAAACGAAAGCTTACAACGTCGAAACCTCAGAACAGTGATTTTTTTCCAAGGGAAAAAAATTGCTGTTCTGAAAAAAAAAAAACATAAAGCATTACATAATGTGGGGGGGGGGGGTGCCTCCACACCTCCCTACTTAAATATACTAACTCCGAGATCACACTACAGTGCCGAAAATGGCAAAGTAGCGAAAGCAGCCAAGCGAATTCTTTCCCAGGGAAAGAATTTGCTGAAAAGCCACTTCGTTATTTTGCCTTTTCGTGCTTTTCAGCTCGACAGACGCATTCAACAACCTGCTTCGACAACGTAATAGGGAGCCCACTTTATATACTAATCCATCCTTTCTGCCCAGAGCAGCCTCTGAGGTGAACATCAATCAAGTGATCAATATACCTGTGTCCTTTCCAAATTTTTCTAATAAAGGCTAATGCATGCTTCCTCTCTTAGATGTGCATAGACAACTTTATTTTTATCTTCATAGGACAAACGCTTTTAGACAGACTGATCCATTGTCGGTCTCCTTTACCACCAAGAGATTGGGAAAACCAGTTTCTAAAGTTACCTTAGCAAAATAGTTAACAAATTGGATTTCATGTTTATTCTCATTGAGGTTTGTCTTTGCCAGGACCTCTAAAAGCTCACTCCACTAGATCCATAGCTACCTCATTCTGCTTTTTGGGCCAGAGCTGTGCTGCACCCACTTGGTCTAATGCTCATAACTTTATTGCTGATTAAAAATTGGATCTGATTTCCAGAGGCAGTTGCTTTTAGTTTTGTTGTACTTCAGAGTAGCCTTCCATGAGGGCCACCCAAGGTTATCATAGCTGAGGACTGTTTCTCATCCTTTGAGGAATGACTGAAAATGACAACATCAGATGTAAAAGTTATGTACTCACCATAGCTATGCATCTGTGTTGTCCATTCTCATTCTTCCTCAACTTCCGCCCCCTTTGCCCTCTCCCCTTCTTTTGGGTGTGATATGATAGAAATATGGGAACCGCTGTTCCTGTTTGAGCCCCTATTCTGTCTTTATCTTTTATGTGGGGGTATAACCATCCTTTTTCTGACTGAGCAGCAAACTTGATCTGAGGTAAAATTGAGTTCTGGGGCATTATGGATAAAGAGAGAAGATCGAGAGTCAGATCCAAGACTTTGGAAGAAATGCAACCGAGCTGGATCCGAGGTCAGATCTAAGACCCATTCATTGAGGAAGAATGAAAATACACAACACAGATGCATAGTTATGGTGAGTACATAACTTTTTTTTTTTTTTTGCATACCTATAAAAGTCCTGTAATATCTCTAGAGACATGCAGAATCGAAAGATGTATTGTAAATTAATATTATCGTTTGTGTTTTTTGAGTTCCATAAGACTTGCTGTTGGCATCCATCTTTTTTTCATGATTAACCAGGAACTACAGTCCAGTGAACAGACACTTATAGGTTTTGGAAATTTGGCATCTAGAGGCTGTGTTTCATTCATTCTTCGCTGCTTTAGCACTGGGTGTTTACCTAGGTTGTGACAGATTTGGACTCGGTTCAAAACAGAGCCAAAAAAAGCCATGTAGAATACTTTGGGTCTAATGGTATCATACCAGTACTAATGCTTGAAATGTCAGAACTATTGTCTGTTAGATATGTTTATGCTTGTATACCTATCCATTTTTGGTGCTCTTTTCAGACCACTGCAATCCTCAAAAGGTTGGGGAGAGAGAGAGTTGTTCATCAATTTGGTATTTATGCACACTCTTCCCTGTACAATATTTTGCTAGGGTATGTTCCTGTTCAATTTCTTTTGAATGTCTAGATTCACATTATGGAATTCTTGTGTGGTAGGTGATTGTCAAAAAGTAGAATGTTTGACATTTAATTAAGCATGTTAAGGAAAGTGGTAACACATTAGTTTGGGCTGAGTAGCAGCTCATAATCAATGGTGCTACACTATGAACATTTTCACATAATGGTGAGCATTTAAAATGCATACAGTTTGTGGGAGAACAGACAGAACTCACGTTATTTGTTGTGGGGTGAACAATAAACTGCAAAGATGTTTATATTGTGAGAATAAAGCAGTGATTACCGTTGCATTAAAAATAGAAGAGAGTTGGTGCTGATGCAGGGAAACAGCATGACAGTTACTTCAGAATCATTTTTTGTTTTACCCCAGATAATAATGCGTTTCCAGTAGATGCCACCACCCCCCAAACTCCTTCCTGAGCCAGTTGATATTACAGCAGGGGCAGGGTGTGTAAGCTTGCAATGAATTTCTTTGTCACTGTAATGAATTAAATAACTGTCTTATGGTAAATGGTGCTAAAGAAAAGATAACAGTTGCACTCACTGGTGGTACTGTTTAGTGCATTATTCCAATGGAAGTAGGGATCAGAGATGTTTATTTTTAATTGTTATGTAACACAGTGTTAGGTTTTACTAAGTACTGTTGTAGCTTTTAAATAAGGTTTATGTAAGACTGAATAAGCTAAATGTCGGCTCTTTACACAAGTTCTAAAGTGACAGCATTTTTGATGTAGGGTTGTGAAATAAACAGTATTTTCTTTTTTGTAAATGAGTGCACTTTGTGTCTTGTATAAATAGATTATTGTAATTCTTATTTGTTGATGTCTAGTGCTTCTTCATTTACAGTTGGTGATGGTCATCATAGAAATCATGTTGCAGGAAGTCATAAAATGATTGAGAAATTGCTAAAGGTAGACATTGGTATCTAGTCTGCTTTTTTTCAGCAGTCAAATGTCCCCAGGGCTGCATGTATACAATTTCATGTGTGCTGTGGAATTTGCGAATGTGATGTGTAGAGCTGTACAAGCCTACCATGCACTAATGCACTATGGTAAATGTGCTAGTGAAATAGTACTGCAGTTCGCAGATATGATTAGGGATACTGATCACCCCTATTTAAAGACCATGTCCATATGTGAACTGCACATGACAGAGTAGTACACTGCTGTGCTGCATACTGTATCAACATTTGTGCATGACGGCAGTAGGCTGCATAGAGGTGCAGTGGTTAGCATCCATTCCTACAGCTGTCCATTGTCCACTTTTGTTTCCTGGGTGTAGCTTGCATGTCCATCCTGTGTCCATTTGGTTACTTACTAGGAACATAAGCTGCCTCCTAGTTTCTTGCCACCTCTGCACATTGCTGGGGACTGCATACGTCATCATCCTCGGTCAACGGTAGTAGCTGTTCATAGAATTCAGTTGCTCATTGCAGATGCCTTTGGAGGAACCTGCATTGTCATATTATGATAGTGAGCGAATTTGGTGCTTTGCAAACACCCATTACCAGGGGACCACCAGTATCACTGTGAAGGTGGGGAAGGCATGATTGAGGTATCTGACTAGCTTATTCCACAGCACGCTGTCGCTGCTAACATTTTCATTACCTTGCAATGGATTTATTCTGTACTTTTAATGTTTTGTACAGCAGTGATATACTGCTTAGCTCTCTATGCTGAATAACATGGAAAGGAGAGAGAGAGATTGTTATGCTCATAAGTGCAACATCATCTATCTGCATGTCTGCTGCTGTGTGTAGTTCACTGACACCAACATGTATGCAAGTACAGGTAGTTGTGGGCTGTCCATTCCTGGGAGGGAGTCTTTTCCATATATACCCAGTGTGTGGAGCACAGTGCATACAGAATGGTGCAAGACTATGTACAAAGGCTTACCTCATAGTGTAAGGGTTTGGATATGTCATTCTGCGGTATACAAGTCAAATTCCTTAGCACAATGTATTTATGAATATGGTTGTCTGTCTGTCAGAGGGAGTTTGACTATAAATAAGAGAGCACCACACACCTTAATCACTTATTTTTGTGGTCTTAATCAAATGGATAATGCAGTGTGCTTCCAGAAATATCATTTTGTAGAACTAGAGATTCAGAACTGTTGCATAAAAACATTTTTGTTCCCTATGGGTATTGCAGGAGCAAATTACAAATAACTGCTCCAGTGGTTGTTGCAGTCCTTGTCAAGCAAAAAATAAATAAATAAATAAATAAACTTTTCCATTTAGGAAGAATCACGATATTAAAATTTGTGAATATTTTATTTTTAATAAGAGATTTGGTAGGAAAAGTACAAAAGATGTGACACTAATTTTCCTCATTCTTTATTGTAGAAAAGTACAGTTAACTGAGCACTTAACTAGGAACAAGTCTAAAGAGAAACAGAAGCAGATTAAGTCTTCAAGTAAAATTAAGAAAGCTAAACTAATGAAGTCTTTGGACAGATACAAGGGCAGGCATCAGTGAATTGAGGAACAGGGCCTGTTGTACAGACTGCTGTTTTAGCAGTCCGTGCAGGATGAGTGCTCAGTTTATTCAGTCCTCCCTTCCATCTCTCTGTCCTCAACAGGAGGTTACGCGAGATGAAGCAGCTGTCGGAGCAGACTGATTAATTAGCATTCATGGTTTAAAATATATATTATGCTGGATGTTTCCAGATTTCTAAAAAAAAAATCTCCTTGTGGATCTTATTCCAGAGACATGCAGGATATAGCTAGCTAGCACAATATGAATCTACATCTATTTGTTGCTCACGAGAGTCCCTAGTTTTCTGTCACTTCCTTGATAGGTAATTTTAGTGCAGTTATGGCTGAGATATACAGGGGTCGGATGCTTGTCTGGTCAGTGTTTATACCCAAGCTAAAAGTGTTTTGGGAGAAGACACACGAGACTTCAATGTCTGAGGATCATTTATCTACCTCCCGAACATCAAGAATTTCTCCTGTGGTTATTTTTCAGAGAAGTATTCTGCGTTGTTGCAAAAGGCTTTGCAGTTGTCAAGTCCTCCATAGTTTATTGTTTCAGACCCAGGGGCCTTAGTTAAAACATTAAAAAAAAAAAAAAAAACACTCCCATGAGTCAGACTTGGAAGAGGATAATGCATCTATGCCATAAGTGGATCACATGTTTTCTCCAAACAGATTTGATTCCAACTCTGGGAATGAGGATGCCCTGTCCAGATGATTTATTTTTTGAACAGACACTAAATTTGATGAAGGATCACTTTAAAAAGGGTGATATAGAGTTGAAGATCACTAAAGCCACTTACCATTTCTCATTCAGTCATTCCATGACTGATGTTTATAATGAATTATCTTTAGAATCTACCCCATCTGCTCCAAAGGAGCCAGACTGATCTCTGAGTGTAGCAGCAGTTCAAGTTTTTTTGTAAAAATTGCCTGACTAACCCGTAGGTTTCAGCTTTGAAATCATAAAGGAGGATCTGAGAAAACCCCATCTATTAAAAAATATGCTGTCAAATGACAAGTGTGTAACTCTGGGTAGACTTGGCCAAAACTGTATACATCTGCCACAATGAGGATTAAAGGAACCACACACTAGACTCGCATCTTGAAGTGCCAGTGTGAGAGATTTCATCAAGTGGAGTACATATGTCAAGGCTTTTGTGACGATTTGCAAACTAGTATAGGCAACTGATTTAATAAGGACTTGTATGTGTAAAAAATATATCTTTATAAAATATCTCAGACATTGAACTGAAAAATAATTTACAACTGACTTGGCAAAATTCTGTCAATGTTATACACAGTACAGTTTTAAAAAACATGCTGAAAAGAACTGGACTCTTGATTACACTAAAAACATTTTACACAAAAGTGTTAGTAAGATCCAGTCAAAATGACACTCAAGACATTGTTATAATGTATATAACAATACCAGAAAAGAGCTTGGTGCAATTGTTTGAGGAAACAATGCTATTTGGATAAATTGGTGATTATAAACTAGGATGAGAGGAAAACAAATGCAGTTGTAATAAACTGTTTGCCAACATTTAAGTCCAATGTTACTCATTTCTCTCGGACATCAGAAACTGAAATATTTGACAGTCTGGTTAAAGGAGGGGGGGTGAAACAGGCAGCCAATGTAATATGGGAGGAGTTTAGCTTGAAGATAAATAGATACTTAAAATGCTGGCAGTTCATGAAGATAATAAAATGCAGACATACAGTAGTACCCCTTATTTTGTATATAGGACAGACTTATTTTTTTCTCAATCTGAAGAAAAAATCTAACAAAAAAAAAAGAAACTTCTGGGCGAGTAAGACAAATAATGCAATGGAAAAAACTGAACGCTACCTATAAGCAAGAGGAGAATTAGGTATGCCAATTGGTGTAAGTACTCATAATGAGGAAATGCGAGGCAAAATGGAAGAGTGCATTTCTGAACCAGCCTGGTTCTGGCAAACAACAGGCAATGGGAGTATAAAAATGATTGGAGGGAGGAATGGAGAAATACCAGATTTTCTAACAAGGTGTTTGAGACAACTGCTTGAAAATAAAGATATAAAGCCATGGTATACAGGCAAGATAGATAAGCTCAAGGGCGGGAAGGATACAGCATGGACACAAGCATCTGACCACTGGAGAAAGATGGACAAAGTTCCCTTACAGTTCAACTTGGTAGATATTATCTATGATATTTAGGTTTGGTCTCAGATCTTAGTGAATAAGGTAGTCAGTAGTAGTCACTATGAGCAGTAAGACGGTTGAGTAGAGCATATAAATCTGTCTTAGAAGTCTACAACAAAAGCAATATAAGAACAACACAAGGATGGGGTGAAAAGGTGGGGCATAATAGGGACAATGGACAGAATTTGTACTAGCCCCAAGGTACACTGAGAAATCCAAGAGATTTCAGATTTTTGCATGCAAGTGTCTGCAGCGGTACTTCTATACTCCCTCGAGGGTTAATAAGGGGTATTCAGGGGTAGGCTGGGTCTTGTTGGATGTCCAACCAAAATGAGCAAGGTAGCTGAGAACATATATTCTGGGGATGGGGATCACTGCAACAATATAAGACTGAATTGGCGAAGGTGGTGGAAGCCTTGGGATATGATAAAACATACTCTTGCAAAAGTGTTATTCCTATGCCATCAAGATGCAAAACACCCAGACGTAACTAATCCATAGGCACTTTTGGTAATGTTGGTAGATAAGAAAGGGATTATTAGACTATAGAAAAGAAGAGAGAGTCTAAACATATCAGCAGTGTTGGAAAAGATGAAAGATATAGTAATGTAGACATCCTCCAAGAGGTTCTCACCAAAAAAAAATGACTGGCGCCAGAAACATAGCCTCAAACTGAATGCCAAAAAAGCATCATCATCCCCTTTGAGGAGAGTGACATCCCCACAAATTATCACATTAATAAAGTCTCAAGCACGCAATCAGTCGTGAGGGACTTGGGCACCCAGGTTGATAGCAAACTGACTTTTGAGGCCATATTGCCTCCGTTGTATGGAAAGCTTTCTACATGGCCCTCCTTATTACGGAGGGTATCTCATCCAGGAACAAGGAGATCATAATATCCCTGTGTTCTTCCCTTATAAGACCCATTATTGATTACAATGCCTTTTTCGGCATGTACCTCACAAAGCACATGCAGCAGCTGGAGAGACCACAGAGGTTCCTCACTAGGAGAATCCAGGGCTGGCCTGAAATATCTACCCTACACAGGCTAAAAGCCCTGCCCCTCTACTCAGTCTCCTACAGACTCCTCAGGGGTGACCTGTGTCTGGCATACAAAGCAATCTCAGACCCAGCCTTGATGGGACAGCTGCATATCTAGACGTCAAGCTCCACTTGAGTAACCACGCATGACCTTAACCTGGCCTGTGACATCAATAGGACTTGTTGGCGGGACAGATTTGTGTCCCAGAAACTCCCCCATCTGTGGAATAGACTCCCTCTCCACGTTAAGCAGAGTACCTCATTAATCCTTTTTAAGTGCAACCTGGATAACTGGATGATGAACAGAAAATATACCCCTGGGATTCCACCTGTGTCCCTGCTAGTCAGAGGCATTGGGTGCTGACTTGTCAGAACACAGGCTAATGCTTGGCTAGGCTTGTAAGGGCCTCAGGGCCAATAGCTTAGTAACTTCCTATGATCCTATGAACATGGAATTGCCCATCAGGAGTCCAGATGCAAGGAGGATGACAAAAAAATGGAAATGTGGGTGAGAAGTATTATGCAGTAGTCTGTTCTGCAAAAAGTGCAAGTCTGAAATAAGTAAATATAATGCCTAAAATTCCCCAAAAGAAGAGGGAAAATGTCTGTAAACATGAGACAAAGTTTTGGAATTCACTGAAAAATATTTAGCTTTATATAGTTTAATTTTAAGTGAATTATAAAATTATCTTAAGATATAGTTTGTTTGTATGAAGGCACCATGTTGAACTGAAATGCAAATACTGAGGGGAAAAGTAGAATAAGATGTCATCTGAACAGCTGGGAGAATAGAAAGGAAGAGCTGAATGGAAACCTTCAGGAAACTAGATTGTTAGTATGATATGAATGTGCTGAAATGGCATAGTGCATCATGCATGAGTATTGCACAAAGTATGTGCCGATATAAACTGAATGTAGTTATTGGAGTAAACAAAGTAACTACAAGAAAAGGCCACATAACATCTGAAAGAAGCACTAGACTCTTAATTACATTTTAACAAAAAAAAATCTTGTACTATAATATTCGTAGGGTCCAGTCAAAATTCCACACAATACGTATAAACTAAGCACTGGGAAAATCAGTGGACTGTATCTTTCAGACTGTACACCGTATAGCGAGACCTTTCTAAATTGTTCTTCTTTCGGCTTTTCTCGGTTAGGGGTTGCCACAGCGGAACTCCGGTCCGCTAATGATTGAGAGTAGATTTTTACGGTGCCGAGGTGCCAGCTCGACGCCCAACCTTCAATGAAGGCACTCCCATTTACGCATGTCTTTCGAACGCCACTCGACCATGGGGAGGACATGCAGACTCCACACAGAAGGCGCTCCAGCTGAGAATCGAACGGGAGAACCTCTTGCTGTGAGGTGACAATGCTACCGCTGCACCACCACAGCTAATTGAGACCTTTGTAAATATTAACATGTTAAATAATACTTATATGGTAATCTGTCAGAATCATTGTCATAGGCCTCACTCACTTGTCACACGCTAAATTACTACAAAAGCAAAAGTCAATAAAGATTCCTAATTAACTGGTTTACCAGTGCATAATACAACACATTCCCAATGCCTTGCCTGCTCTGTTCAGACAGCTCATTGCTGGGACAGCTTTCATCTTGCTGTTTGCTCCCAAGCAAAGACAATTTCTCATTTTAACTGCATTTAACTACATGTTGCCAAGTATGAGATCTGTGTCACAGACCTGGGACAGTCAGTCCTTCTAAGAAAAATAAAGACCCTTACTGAGTTTAGTAACATTGAGAATCCTTCTAGAGCACTTTAACTTGATATATTTAAGTAAACCTCATGACCATGTTTAATGATGTGAAGTAGTGCCAGCTGTGCCAGAGGGAGTAGGGCAGTGCATTTGTAACATATGCCAGCATAACTAGCTGGAGTTTTGTAAAAAAAAAAAAATTACATGTCATTTGAGTATCAAACTGATTTATAAAGGTACTTGTGTTAAAAATGTATTTGTAAAGTGGTTTGTGTTAAAAATGTATCAACAGTGGGTCCTGCTGGACAGAAAAGAAATTTACATGTATGTCAGACTGTACTGTTATAGCTCATGAAATGTATATATTTTAGCAGAGAATATGGGAAGGGAAGGGGTTAAGCTCAGCCCAGCTAACCAGGAAAAATAGCTGGATTTTTATCTCACAGGTCTAAATTCAGGTAGAGAATGGCTTGTTAGTCTCTGCAGGAAGGGTGGAAGGGTTGAAAATGTATCTACTCCCTCACAGTCTGTCTGACTCATTCAGGCACCCTGTAACGGGCCATCTTGATAGGTCTTTGGGGTTCTGTATCTACATGGTGCTGTGCCAGGTGGGTGCACCCAGGTTCCCCAGTGAACATGTCACAAACTCCTGGATCACTGCTCAGATTTCTCAAACCTGGGTATGGGATAGCCGCTGGGACATTGCTACCCCTTTCACTGAGGTGTCAGTCTGAGCTTCACTAAGGAGATCAGTCACCAGATCCCCCTCAGACTCCTCCTACCACCCACTGCAAATACTCAGCACAAGGGCCACCCTATCATGGTAAGGCTTCATAATATTAACATGGTACAGTTTCTGCACCTGCCTCCTGCCTAGCAGTTTTATCATGTAGCTAGTATCACTGACCTTCCATACCACTTTGAACGGTCCTTCCTAAGCTCCCTGCAGCTTATTGTGTCTGACAGGAATGAGCACCATAACCTGCTGTCCTACAGTGTACTCTCAGGCTCAAGCATTCCTGCCATACCAGGCCTTTTTCTGCTGTTGGGCTCCTGCCAAGTTCTCCTGGGCCAAGCCCGGGAACTCCCTAAGGCTTGTCGTGAGGTTTAGGATATATTCCACAACAGACTCGTTGTGGGATTCACAATCGCCCCCCCCCCCCCTCACCTTATGTCCATACAGCAACTCAAAGGGTGAAAAACCTGTAGATCTCTGGGGTACCTGTTGGTATACAAACAGCAGATGGAGTGAATATTTGTCCCACTGTCTCTTAAACTGGTCTGCAAATCCCCTTAGCATGGTCTTCAGTACAGAGTTTAACCTCCCAACAAGACCATTACTCTGGGGGTGGTAGGGCCAGTCTTTAGGTGCTTCACCCCACAGCGCTCCTACAGATAAGGCAACAGGTCTGACATGAAATTGGCACTTCTCAATCAGTATTTTGCACGGGAAACCTACTCTGCTGAAAAAATAGCTAACAAAGCATTTGCCACTTTCTTTGCTTCAGTGGAGGACAGAGCCACTGCCTCAGGGTATGTAGCAGCATAGTTAACTACCACTAGGATATATTTCTTCTTGTGGAACTTGGGGGTACTGAGAGGGCCCACTCTCTGAAATGGTTCCTTTGAGCTTGTCTCCTGCCTTGTCTACTTTTTGGCAGTGCTCTCAAGTTCTACAGTACCCTGTTACATCCCTTGCAGTCCCATGCCAATAAAAGTACTGCATAATACATCTCTTTGTACACTTTATGCCCATATGACCTGCAAAAGGAATGTCATGGGCTGTGGCTAGAACTACCAGATGGTAATCTCTAGGCATTACCAACTGCTGTATTGCCTCATCCTCTAACCCTCCCTCAGGGGCCCACACTTTATACAGTACTTTTTGTTCCAGTACACAGACTCTCCTTTTCCTTGAGAATCAGGTGCCTTCTTAGGTACCTTCCTCAAGCCTCATAATGTAGGGCCCAAAAGCTGAACCTGTCTCAGCTCTACCTTTGTGACCCTTCCCAGCTCCTGTTCCACAGGAAGTCTGGTATCTTCTGACAGCAGTGCCTCAATCTCAGTCTGGGTACTACCACACACCTCTGCCCTTGCAGTCACCCTGTCCAAGGGAACATCAGTACCTATCAGCAGCTGTGACTCACCTTCAGGCTCACTGCTACAGGGTAGCTCCCTGTCTTTAATAGCCACATCACCAGCCCCGGCTACAGGTGTGGGGTCTGTCTGGGTCTTCCCCAGGCTACCAGATCCACACGCCTGTCTCCAGGCCTGACTGCATGTAACTACATGCACACAAGGTACTGCATTATCAAAATCATTCCCTATCAAGACATTTGCAGGGATATATTTAAACACATCTACTTGCTTGCTTCCTTTTCCACCCTTTCAGTCAAGGTGAACCCTGGCCAGACGTATTTGGAATGGGCTCCATTCTAAAGCTCTGACTGGAGTGGACTGCCCAAGCAAGTACTGCTCCTCTTTAACCACTGCAGGTGTCACAATAGTTATGTCAGAGGCTGTGTCTGTCTTGGCAGTGGCCTGTTTTCCATCCACCAAGATATGATACATGCTCTGGTGATAGTTTAGTACCCCTGTTGTCTTACCAGTGGCATGCTGTTATTCCCACTTGCTGTCTCCCTCACCTTTTGTTCCCCACATTGCTTCAGTTGACATTTGTATGCTACATGGCCCCACTGATTCCATTTAAAACATCTAAACCCTGATCCTGGCCCTGTACCTGAACTAGTGGCTTCCCCATTTACTGGTGGACCCTGTTGGGGTGATTTAGGGGTTCTCTTATATCCATGTGCAGCACTGGGTATCGCCTTCTTGTGCAGTGGTGCCCTGCTTGCAAAGTAGGGATCCCCTTTTCTCCCCAGCTCATGTGCAGTGTTACACTCCTGGTCTGCCAACCAGATTCTCATGTCCTCAGGCAAAGTGCTAAGGGCTTGTTCCCTCACCAAAAGGTCTGCTAGCCTTTCAGAAGTGGTGACCTAACGCCCACTCATCCACCTATGAAAATAAGTGCTTAGCTCAGCAATGTAATCACATACACCTTTCGGCCACCTAACCTGGACCGAAACACTAAAGGCAGACGCGTGTCCATATTCATTAAGGATATCACCACCCCCAGACTAGTTGCTCAGCATAATGCATCCGAGATTATCCAAGTGCAACTAACTCTGGGCAAGACCACAGTACAAATTGTAGCTTGCTACAGATCCCCCACCATGCCCCGGGATTCCCACTCATTTTTTGATACACTGGAAAATATTAGGGTACAACCCTACACCCTAATAATAGGCGATTTCATGTACCGACTCTTTTGCTCAACATTTTCTGGAATTTGTAAATTCCAATGCCTTTGATCAAATTATCCACACCCCCTCCAGGGGCAGCTATATCCTAGAACTGGTCATTACCAACATGGGCGATCGGTGTTCCACACCAGAGGTCAATTCCTCGTTGGTCAGATGCTACCACAAGCTAATCACCCTAGACATCCATATCCTGCCCCCACCCCCCATTAGAGAAACCACCGTAAAAAATTTCTCCAAAGCCAACTTCACGTTTCTTAAGGCAAAAGTGGTAAACTTCACGACACCCATCCAGATGGACAATAGAGGTACCACTGCTGAATCCTACACAGATGCACTTTATAAGCACTTACATGAGTGTATGGTTCATGCTATCCCTAACAGAACCAAGATGCCTATCCTCCAAAAAAGGAAGCCAATCTGGTGGTCCCCCGCCATAAGCAAACTCTACAACAGAAGAAAGAAACTGCTGCAAAAAAGAGTAAAATCCCATGATTGGAGAAACTCCGTGGTCAGCCTCAGTAAGAAGCTGAGATCCCTCATAAAATCATCCAAAGTTAGTTATGAAAACAAAATCGCAACTGTTTCTAAAGACAACCACAAAGCATTCTATAGCTATGTTAAGAATATCAGTGGCAACACTCAGATCTGCTCTGAGTTGCAGCACAATGGCACTAAACATACAGAACCAGCTGATATTGCCAACATCCTGGCAGATAGGTTCAGTGCTAACTTTATCCCTCTCTCACCCCCTAAAGGGCCCATCTCTATACCAGAAGAATGCAATGTTCCTGTAATTACGACTGCACAGGTAAAAACCACACTCTCCAAAGCCAAGAACACAGCACCCATGGGACCTGACAACATCCCAGGCTGCATTTTACACGAACTACAGAACAAACTGGCACCCCACCTAAGTACCGTGTTCAATCATAGCCTTACCTCAGGCTTTGTGCCCACTGAATGGCATACAGTGATGGTTATCCCACTCCACAAAGGGGAATCCACCATGGACCCCGGGAACTACCGACCCATTAGCCTGATGAGCCTGGTCTGCAAGGCCATGGAACATATCATCATGGAACTTATAAACAAAGACATTGGTAATCTCCAAACACAGGACCCCACTCAGTTCGGGTTTGTAAAAGGCAGATCATGCCTCCTAAACATGATAGACTTCTTTGAAGCAGACACCAAAGCCATAGATGAGAATAAGGTGGTTCACACAGCCTATCTAGATCTTGCCAAGGCTTTCAACACCATCCCCCACTCTGGAATTATAAATAAACTCACTAAACTAGGTATAAATCCCTATGTCACAAGATGGGTTGCCAACTGGCTCACTGACAGAACCCACACTCTGAAAGTAGCAGACTCCAAATCTGACTTCATACCAGTGACAAGTGGAGTACCACAGGGTTCAGTCCTGGGTCCTCTCCTGTTTGGTATCTACTTCTCTGAAGTACAGGCTAACACAAAATGTCTTTGGCTAATGAAGTTCGCACTTGACTGCAAACTAGGAGCCATAATCGAAACTCCTACAAAAGGACCTCACTGAGACAGATGCCTGGTGTCAAAGCCATGGCCATAAGCTCAATGCCAAAAAGTGCATTGTCATCCCTTTTGGTAAAAACTCTGTACTCATGAACTACCACATAGGTGGTAGTGTACTTAACACCAAAAGTGTGATAAAAGACCTTGGGACACAGGTGGACAGTAGTCTCTCCTTTGAGCACATCACCACAGTAGTCAGGAAATCCTTCTACATGGCACACCTCATCACAAAAGGTTTCTCATCCAGGAAAAAAGAGGTAATTGTTCCCCTCTACCCATCACTCATTAGACCCATTATAGAGTACAGTGCCCCTTTTGGTATGTACCTCACAAGACATCTACAACAACTGGAAAGGCCCCAGAAATACCCCACAAAGAGGATTATGGGCTTCAAACAGATGCCCTATGCAGACCATCTCAAAAACCTCCAGCTTTACTCCGTCTCATATCACCTACTCAGAGGTGATCTCTGCCTAACATACAAAGCTATGTCAAACCCAGAGCTGTTGGACATGCTCCACTTAAAGAAATCCCAATCCCTCCAAGCTACATGCTCTAGGGAGCTAAACCTTGTTACCACAATAAACAGAACATGCTGGAAGGTTAGATTCCTGTCCCAGAGACTTCCCATACCCTGGAACAAACTACCTGTCTATATCAAACAAAGCTCCTCATTAGCACTCTTCAAGAAAATTCTTGATGATTGGATGGGAAGTAGGAAATTCACCCCAGGGATCACTTCTGTGGCTCTGCTTGACAGGGGCACAGGAAAATAATTTTCTTGGGTGACAAAAGCCAGGGTACCTTTCTGGCTAGGCTTATATAGGCCCTAGGGCCAATAGCCTAATACCTTACCTATGAACCTATACATTATTCATCTGCCCTACGTTTATGCTCACATTTTTTTTTTCTGTAAGCTTCCGATGTTAACTTAAAACATTCCAATAAACATTGTTTAACCTTGTCATAATATAAACAGTCAGTATCAGACAATTTAAAAATGGAATTTACAGCTTTACCATGGAGTAAGGGGGTCAGGGATCGTACCCAGAGCCCTTGGTCAGTAGCCTAGTGTTTATGTACTCTTTCAAATATATGAATAAAACTATCAAAATGATCACCCTCTGTATACTGTGGAAGAAATGTAATGACCTTTGCTGCTTCTGGGGTTCGGTTATTCCCTTCCCCATTACCTCCACACTCCTGTTGAAGAGTCAGCAATGCCCTCTCATGTTAATGCTGCTTCTCATTTTCTTCAGCCTCCAAATGTTACAATATTTCCCGTTTCTAATTCCATACATTTTGCCTCCAGTTCAAAACTCTTAAATTCCAGATGGGCTTTAAGTCCTCTGAGGAAAAGGTGAACTGTCCTGTTTCTAAGGGCTGCACATCCCCATCGCCAGACTGGTTGTCCTCCTGATTGCTGGTCTGTGCTCATCTGTGACTAAGGCTGAAAAAATGTCTTCTATAGTCAAGTTGGCATGCACCATTCCTTTGGAGTTGCACACCTTAGCCAACTGGTTCACTGTTAGCTTGCCTTTATCCTCTGATGACATCTTTTCCTGCTTTCCCTGACTCAACTAAACTAAAAAATAAATAAATAAATAAAACTGTTGTGAAAAATGAAACTGTAAGTTTATCTTATGGTTGCTGAAAGTACCCACACCTTTAGTGACAACTGCTTACAGGTTACATAAGTTCAATTAATATCCGACCACTGCCACTACTATGTGACATCCCTCCTCTGGGCCACTGATCAAGGAGCTTCAATCTTCACCTTTGACACTGGTGGGTAATATTCACTGAGAAAAAAATAGACACACAGTATTTTCAGATGCAACCCTCTGCACCAATTACAATTTCCCTTAAGAGCACACAGAAAATGCACACTCCAGTCCTGGGGTTGACTTCCTCACCAGGTCCCAAATAAGACTCCTCACTGACCACTGTAATGCTGAGTCCTTAGCCGGGTGTTCCAAACCAAATCCTCCACCACCCTCTCTGTGAAATCAGTGCTCTCAATGTCCCTGTTCAAAGTAGGTGACGCGCACACACTCTCTGAGATTGGATTTTCATACACACTCACCCATCTGAGAAAGGCTTACACAACTTACCTTCTCTGCCACCTCCACCCAGACTATAAGGTAGATTCACTACGACCAGAACACCCAAAGCCAGCAAACTTAAGGCTCTTACAAGGGTACCCAATTACACTTAGTAAAATTAATATTTATACAAATGGTAGTGGTTAACCAAGCAGCAAGTCTTTCAGGAATGTGGAACCACAGTGCCACTAAATAAATGCAAGTACTCTCAAAGGTTAAATATTTTCTAAAAGACCAGCTACAATGAAAGGTTTAGATGTATTTAATAATAAAAAAACCATGAAAACACTGAATATCCATTTACAATAAACACCTGAGTTTTAGACACAGGAAATATAAAAAACAGCACATATGGAAAGATTCTGACAGATACAGAAAAAAACTACATTTAGCTAATCTCACTGTATTTCTCTGACTGAAGAAATACTGTTCCTAGTTATATGTTAAAGCAATGTAAGATGAAAGCGGATGAGTGTCTCTTGTCAGGTCCAAAAACAGAGGGCACACTTCACATGTGTCACTAGTATTCAAATACAATTTCAGTGGTTGCTACAAAATGAAATCACATCTGATTACCTGACTCTATGCTTCCTACACTACCCCCTCACTAGAAATTGAACCAGGATTTGGCACTCATGTGTCACAATACCCACATAGAATTTTAGGTAAGGTTTATTGCAGCATCTGGAAACTAAAACAATTCTCTGGCTGCATTCAGATTTGTGAGATAAAATATTTATGGCCTAAACTAAGTCTTTAATTTCATGCTATTGTTCATAAGGTTAGATTGGCTGAGCTTAACCCCTTCACTTCCAGGATCCTCTGTTAAAATATGTACATAGCAGCAGTTACCAACAATACAGTCTGACATACATGTATATTTATTTTCTGTCCAGCAGGACTCACTGTCAGTGCATTTTAACACAAGCATCTGTACAAATCAGTTAGGCATTCAAATGACATACAATTCTTTGCAAAACTACAGGTAGCTATGCTGGCATATGTTACACATGCACTGCCCTACTCCCTCTGGCACAGCTGGCTCTATCTCACAGCATCACATCATGTATTGTTGTTGATAAAATCCATGAAATAGTGGAGTACTAATTTAAAACTAAGTTATCGAAAATTGAACTAATTCTTATTGATAATATATAAATAACTAATCTTCTTACTATAAACAAACAAGTATTCCCCTCATCCTAATGCAAAAGTTCAATACAAAACAAGATTGAACAGCTTTCATAAGGGAAAAAATACTGAGCTTCTCTTCAAAGTGTCATAAAATTGCCATCTTGATTTAGAAAAATCCCATTTTCAAAACAGATTAACATGGCAGCATAGTATAAATAAGACTCCCTGTTGGAATATTGGAATATTGGCACTCAAAATGCAGAGTACTAAGCCAAAAAAAAAAAAGAATGAAAACGAAGAAGAGCAAATTTTGAAAACCACTGTTCTTAAAAGTTCTTTTTGCAGGGGTGACAAGCTCCCCCTGCACTCCCACACACCCCAAACTTATATATACAAACTCTGAGATCCCCATACCTCAGAAAAAAGGGAATATTCATAGAAATATCATCTCAGACTTAGTATATGTAATTCCGTTCATCTGATGTTAATCTTTGTTCATTCCTTAGTGATGGGTTATCTGTTCCTTCCTCAGAACTGAGCCGGCCTCATACCAAGCTTGTGGCAGCCAAAAGCTCTCGAGCCAAGATCCTACCCAGAATGCTCTGCTCCCTGTTACCTCAGATCTCGTTTGCCGCGTTGCTGTACAGCCATGTCAAGCCACTCTCTCTCAGCTAAGTGAACAATTTTTTGAAAGTTTCTATATTGTTAGTGTTTAAAAAGTTTTCAGACAGTTACTATCTCTATACTCCTACCCTATCATAACTTTAAGAATCTCTCCCTATAGTTTTCTTCTCTTTTATTACACTTTCTTACCTTTGAGGTAATTCTTCATTACCAACATTGGTAATCCTTCTTTTCTCCCTTTCTTACCCTTCTGAGTAGCTTTCTTAACTTTTTGGTACTGTTGTTCTTCTCCCTTCATATCATTATGTCGGACAAGAAAAGTAGTGTTGTTTTCATACAATGTACGGAATGTGGCCATAGGTTACTGCTTTCTGATGGCCATGATTTATGTGTCTGTTGCTTGAATGTCTCCCACCTTTCAGTGGATCACCCGTGTGGAATTTGTAGAAATATTTCGACCAGGACTCTCAATAAAAAGAAAAATAAGTTAATCCTGAAAGGCCTCCTTAAAACTCCTTTCTGGGAGGCTATCTCTGGGTCGGAGGGCTCACCCCCTCCTGCTTAACCCCCATAAGAAGCATTCATCTTCTTCCTCCTTAAGGTCATCTCCCTCTGGAGATCACTTCATCGCCCTCCGGAGATCACTTCATCTCCCTCTGGAGATCGCAAGAAGTCAACTCACAAAAAGGTGCTGCCATCCATGGTCCTTTCGGCCCCAGCCTCCACACTGCCCTAGTTGATTCTTGCTCCAGCTATATCCTCTTTATCACCACCGGCACCGGAGTTCCGGCTCCGACAGTTTCGTCGCAACCTTTATTGGCACCATCTCTGCAGGTACAGTCTCCTTCGGCATCGTTGGTGCAAACTCCTTCAGCCCTGACTTTGACGATACTGTCCTCTATGGTGCAGACACCTTCGGCACCGGCATGCTGTTCAGTGCAGTCTTTTTCGGCACCATTGTTACTGGTGCAGACACCTTCTTCAATGACACTCTACTCATTGGTGCAGACATTTGCCACACCGCCCTTTATAGTGCAAACACCTTTGATTCCTATGGTGCTGCCGTCGGTGCAGATAACCTCGACACCATTCTCTGTGCAGACGCCCTCAGTTCCGGGCTCTGCACCACACCAACTAGCAAGGACTAAGTATTCTCCTTCCTTGGGTCCGTTTGTTGGAAGCCAATATAGCCCTTTTTTTAAGGAAGGCCAGAATCGCCTTCAGGTTTCTCTATGAGGTTGACCAGGAGCCTCTCAGAACAGGATGTGTTGCTGCTTGTCGACCAGTTGCTTGTGGCTAGGGTTCTCTCATAACCATCTAAAATGATGTTCCCTCTTCCAGGTGACCGCATTTCTCCACAGAATCCAACGTACACTCCTCCTTCGACTTCCAGGGAAGCATCAAAGCCCCTTCCTCTGACAGCAGCTTCTCTTCCTCCGACCCCAACAGTGAACCTCACATTAGAGCCAGAGTCGTCCTTGTGGCCCTCTGTGCACTGAGCACCGGGCTCTCCTCAGGCTAGTGGCTGTGCTGTTGGTATAGGCATTCTTGGTTCCACGCCAATTTTTTCTATGGCACCCTCCAGGAATCCTCCTTCCCTCATGCTTCACAGCCCTCTTGAGACTCCTGGTCTGGGGGTCAGCTCATCATAGCGGGCTATGACCCCGGTTCTGAGGTTGTCGTGCTCTGTTCTGGGCTCCCATCCTGCTTCGGGTGGTCTAGCCTTCCAGGCCATGGAGAGGGTGCTTGCTCCCACTGGCAAACCCTCCATGTTGGAGTCCTCCCCACCTCTGTGCCACAACTGTCACAAGCAGCAACCACCGGACACCGAGTGCAAGGGCCTCAGGTTTCTCCCCCTTAGGAGAGCCTCTCTTTGCAATCTCCCCCAGAGCTCCCCACTGAGGAAGTCCCTTGGAAGGTTTCTTGCAAGAGAAAGCACATGGATTCCACTGGGGAGTCTTTGACCGAAGATACGGACTTTTATGACGTGGAAGGGTCCCCACGGTCACCCTCTGATGAGGTGTCCTTTGTTGACATCCTCGAGATCCTAAGACGGGGGGGTGACTGGAAGTCCTCCAACCCTTCCTCAGAGGAATCCGTATTCTTGCAGGCCTTTCGTGCCCGGCCCCCTACCTCCTGGGTTACCCCACCGGCCGATGAGCTTGTCCAGCTCATCGTCCAGTGTGCATGGAAGGCTCCTGACACCTTGGAAGCTATACCATGGAGGCCTAATAAGATTTTATCTCCCCCAGCTGAGCATCCCCATTGTTCAAAAGGTCTTCCAGTAGATGCCAAGGTGGTGGCGGCTGCAACCAAAAAAAGACTTGGCAGAATAGAGCCAGACTGTCCATCTGCCCAACAAGGAGTCCCAGGCGATACAGACTTGGGAAGCATGTGTTTGCTTCATCGGCCTTCGCCATAAGGTCCTTGAACTATTTGGCACACTTTACAAGGCTCCAGAGGGACCTTATTAACCAACTCTCTGAAACCTTGGCAGGAACTGTTTCTGATCAGGTGCGTGACAATGTAGCTTCTCAGATAGCAACCCTAGAATTAATATCCAATTCTTCCATGCGCCTTATTTCACACGCAATGCAAGGAGCAGCAGGCGCAGGAATAGTCATGAGACATCATACCTGGATGCACCTTTGCGACTTTGCAGACTCCTTTAAGGCTTCCTTTATGAACACTCCCCATCGATACCACTTCATTGTTTGGCCCTAAGGTTAAAGATATGCTGGCAAGGTGTGAACAAGATGGTGGCAAGACCCCGTCTGCCATTGGTGTCCGACACTCCACTCCTCAATGATTCTACTCCAGAAATCAGAGGAGCGGGAATATGTGGCACAGAAAATCACAGGGCTCTTTCCGTGACACACATGCCGAGTTCTCCCCTAAAGGCAGAGGGGGAAACTCCAATGGAAGACACCCCTTTCGGGGCAGAGGAGGTACGCGAAACTGGGGTTCCAGAGATTCCTTTTCTGAGCAACCCTACCAGCACTCCTGAAGTGTTGCCCGACTGCTCACCTCTGGAAGCAGTCGGGGGTCATTTTTCATTGTACCCCACTGACTGGCGAAAGATAACCACCAATTCTTGGGTACAACGGATAATATCCAGAGGCTATTGCAGCCCCTTCCATCTCTGTCCCACCTCACCCAGAGACTTACCCGATGTCCCACTCAGTCAAAGGGAACCAGCAGCACATGAAATCCAAAAGCTGCTACAAAAGAGAGTCATCCAAACGCCCCCCCCCCCAGACCAGATAGGATCCGATTTTTACTCAAGGTTCTTTTTAGTGCCAAAAAAGACAGGGGACTGGAGACCGATTCTGGATCTCAGCACACTGAACAAATTTGTAAAAACAGAGAAATTCTGGATGGTCACAATTCAGTCTATCCTTCCTCTTCTGGAAGACTATCAGATGTGCACTGCAGATCTTCAAGATGCATATTACCATATAAAAATGGATAAGTGCCCAAGAAGATACTTCCGCATAGGAGCCAGTCACTACCAATTTCAAGTACTGCCTTCCGGTCTCTCTACAGCCCCTGAGTGTTCAAATGCATGGCAGTGGTCATTGCTCACCTGCGACTTCAAAGATTCCAGGCATTTCCATACCTAGATGACCGGCGCCTCACTGCCCTCACCAAGTGTCTACTGGAAGAAACGCTAGACTACACTCTTTTCACAGCACAAAGCATGGGAATCACTATAAACTGGGAGAAGTCCAACACAACCCCAGCACAATCCTTAGAATTCATCGGGGTTCTGTTGGACATGAGGAATTGCACAGCATCTCTTCCGGATCACAGACTTTAAAGAATAAGACAACTGGTTCAGCCGCTAATCTGTCATCACAAATCATCTGCTCGATCCATACTCCAACTCTTGGGGTTAATGGCAGTCTTGATTGTTCTTCTGGCCAGATTCCACATGAGACTTCTCCAGTCATTACTCCTCACTCAGCGTCAACATCCTTTGTCTTTTCAGATAAGTGTAACTCAGAGATGCACGCAAGATTTGCTCTGGTGGACGTCTTGAAATCCCAAACAATGGTCTCGCCCCTTCAGCTGCTATCAGCCAAAAGACACGGTGATCACGGATGCCTCCCTGATGGGGTGGGGGGGCTATCTCAGGGAAACTCCGTCCAAGGCACCTGGTCGTAGACAGAGGCCCATTTGCATATCAATGTCCTGCTATTAGCATTGCAAGCATTCCACTCCATTCTTCCATCAGGGACTATTGCGATCCAATCTGACAACATGTCAGTGTTCGGGTACATCAACAAGCAAGCGGGCGGCAGATCTCCGTTATGCTGAGAGGCCTTGAGAATATGGCAATGGGCGATAGCTTCCAACCCCTTTCTAATTGCAATGCACATTCCCAGGAGCTCCAACGTGATAGCGGACAAATTGAGCAGGTGCATTCTACAACCTTGTGTGGTCCCTCAACCCTGTGATAGCGGCAATAATTTTCAACTGCTGGGGCCAGCCTTGCTGTGACCTATTCACCTCCCCAACCAACTACAAGTGAAGTAACTACTTTGCCCTGATCCCCTCTCGGGGACAGTCACTGAGAGATGCCTAGCCACACTTGGGCCCTGGGTCTGCTTTATGCTTATCCTCCTCCTTTTCTCATCTTCCAATTTCTGAAGAAATCATGGCAGTTGAAGAGCAAAGTGATTTTCATTGCTCCATATTGGCCTCGACAAGTTTGGTTCCCCTTCCTCTGGCCTCACCTGCTAGATCGACCATGGATCCTCAAACCATCCCCAGTGTTCATCTCCCAACCGCAGGGTCTGACTCATCCCAATCTAACAAGCCTGAAGCTGACAGCTTGGTTTCTCCACTTCCTGCGATTGCCAGGCAGGATAACCTCTCTTCCCCAGTGCGCAATATTCTTATTGCATCTCATAAATCGTTCACCAGGCTAATCTATCTCAGCAAATGGAAAAGGTTTACATTATGGGCAGCGAATAAACAAATGGACCCCTTGTCAGCCCCAGTTTTGGTGGTTTTAGATTACTTAGCACATCTTTTTCAGTCTGAGGTGTCAGTCTCTACTATTTGTGTTCATTTAGCTGCCATTTCTAATTTCCACACTGGCTTTCAGGATTCTTCAGTCATGTCACATAGAATCTGTAAGACTTTCTTGAAGGGTGTTTTTCACCTAAAACCTCCCTTTAGAGAACCAGTACAACCTTGGGATTTGACCTTGGTTCTACAAGCCCTAACAGCTCCTCCCTTTGAACCTGCGTCTTCATGTGATTTAAAGTACCTCTCTTGGAAAACTTTGTTTCTGGTTGCAATCACATCAGCCAAACGTTTGTCAGAACTTCAAGCCTTATGCATCAAACATCCCTACCTTATTTTCCATAAGGATAGAGTATCACTGAGAACTAATTCTTCCTTTTTACTGAAAGTGGTGTCAGAACGGTCTATCAACCAGTCTGTTGACCTCCCAGTATTTTTTCCTAATCATTCTAACAAGGGAGATAATTGCCTGCATTCCCTAGATGTTCGCAGGCAAATACGATTTTATCTGGGCAGAACAAAATTTACCCGTAAATCAGACCAACTATTTCTGGCCTTTTCTGGACCAAGGCTAGATCATCCTGTCTCAAAAGTTACATTGACGTCATGGTTGAGAAACTGCATTACCTTTATCTACAACAAGAACATCACCTTGCCTCACAGAGTGAAAGCTCATTCTACAAGGTCTATGGCAACTTCAGCAGCTTTTCATGCTAGGGCTTCTTCAATGATATTTGCTCAGCTGCAACTTGGGCCAAACCCCATACTTTTATCCTTCTTTACAAATTGGATTTGGCTTCCAGAGGTAGAACTTCTTTTGGTTCCATGGTGCTCAGGAATGTCCTTCCATGAGGGCCACCCAGGGATACAGGTAGCTGGGGACTCTGTCCCATCAGTAAGGAATGAACGAAGATTAACAACATCAGATAAAGAAGTTATGTCTTACTATAACATTCCATCTGTGTTGTTGATCTTCATTCATTCATTACTCCCCACCCTCTGTCATCCTCCGGAGGTTCCTGGTTGATCTCATATACTCCTTTTTTCCATTATTGTAGGTCTGTTATGACCAGAGGTAGCATCTACTTTTGTCTATCAACTTGCAAACTCGATCTGAGGTAACAGGGAGCAGAGCATTCTGGGTAGGATCTTGGCTCGAGAGCTTTTGGCTGACTCAAGCTTAGTATGAGGCCGGCTCAGTTCTGCGGATGGAACTGATAACTCATCAGTAATGAATGAACAAAGATCAACAGCACAGATGGAACGTTATGGTAAGACATAACTTCTTTTTCCTGGCCATTCAGTCTGTTGTGTTTTGTGACTTGCTGTAGCGGGTCCCAACATTTCAAATGGTTACTATAAATCACTGCTAACCAATTCTGTCCCTTACTTCTTATATCATCCCCAGTTGACCTTAACTGAAGGAATATAATGAAGGTAAGACTATGACATCATAACTTCCATTCTATTACAGCACTCTTCAGCTCGGAAACTGGACAGCCATCCATATTATTTATCTTGCGTTAATGTTCAGCCAGCAAACCTTGTTCTAATCCCTTTTTCATATTAATAAGAGAGTCCACCCATCAAAATTCCAACAGGGAATACAGTCATTAACTTTAATAACCATGTCTACCATAAAATAGGTGCGTACTTTATATTCTTCAGGGGTGTCGTATGCTTAAACTATACTACAACCATATCGAGGGGCTGATCCTTTAAGAAATATAACATTATAGGAATGTGATGAGCCTAAAGAAGCAAATCCAAAATTTCTCAGCACCTTCTTGCAGTCTGACACAGTAAACAAACCAACATAACATTAGTTTGTAAAACAACATGACCCAGTCATAATATGTACCATCTTTCACAAAGGCACTCCAAAAGTTATCCTCAGCCTTAAGTCAGCTAGCCAAGTCAGGCAGTAAATATTAAGTAAATATTGAGTCCAAGAAGGTTTATGTGTTTAGTTTAGGAAGTTTAAATGCCAAGCATGCAAATTGTGTTTACTTATGTGAACTCAGCTAGACAGTGAACTGCATCAATCTCTTACAATTTGTAATGTATTAATTATATATACTATTATAATCCATAAAAATAGTCTTCCTGTTGTCAGCTCGACAGTCACCCCTTAAAATGAATTTTAATAGTAGAACCAAGGGGCTTGACCAATTAAATATATTTAGTCCAATAAGATCTGCATATGTGTGTGTTTATGTATATAAATACATATACGTATACATAAATTATATATATATATATATATATATATATATATATATATATATATATACACACATACACACATACAGAGAGAGAGATAAACCTAGCTAAGTCCACATGGAAAGAGAAACAACCAAAAAGCAATTAGAAGTATCCATTTAAGCTTTGAGGGAAAATTTTTGTTAGATAGATGCAAACGAACATTCACAAGTTTCATCTTGGGGACACATGCTAGGTGCTGTTAAAGTTAGTAATGTTCTCAGGCTGCTGTGTTCAGAGAGATATTAAAACCTTTTTAAGAATAAGTAGCATTTTGACATAGTTTTGGGCAAGTAAAAATGGACCTTTTCTCCCCGAGTCTCCACTGAAAATGCATATTACCCAATCAGACTTACAGTTAAACAAAGACAAATAAATACATGAAATCAATTGGTAAAGGTATTCCTTAGTACTCGCAAACATTTTTAGGATATAAGCTGAGTGGCTCAGGTGGCGTAATGGTTAAGGTCTTTGCCTCCCATGCACAGCAGCACATACTGTAGATGGTGCTCTATAGAGGGAACAGTTTATAGACCGACCACTTTGGGCATTTGCTCTGGTGCACACAGTATTCTCAAGATAGGAACACACAGAACACACTGCACATTGTTGCAGGGCTAGCCACTCAACAGTGTAAAAATACTGCTCTACATGATTCGGTTGTATTGACTAATGTCACGAAATGGGCATGGATGTTTGCCAGTGATAAGTTGGGTTGAGGACCTGGCCTACTCTGACCTGTGCCAGGGACCCATGCTAATGGTGGGGGGGGGTGTATTTCCCTGCCATAAAGCCAGTCATCTGTGGGTCATTAAGATACTGGTTAGCTAGTGTTCAGTTGCCAAGCTTGGGTTAACTTGAATAGCTGTGTTGAGTGAAAGCTGGATGTAAAACCAATCAACCTGCCAAACATGAACTAAGAATTGTTAAACTCATTGTAGGTTCCGTGACAGAAAGGAGCTTGGAAGTAGATGACATGATTGTAAGAGGGGAGGATGGACATCCTACAAATCCAAGAGACAAAATGGAAGAGCAGTGCAGAAAAGCCACTTGGCATGGGATCCAGAGTCTGCTACTCTGGAGGAGGACAAACTAGATATGGTATGGAAATTGTGGTGAGCGAGAGACTTCAGAAGACAGTGAGGGATGTCGTCAGAATTTGTGACAGTGGCATTCAGTCTCCAGCCTAATGGTAGGGTAGTATTCATAATTTCAGCCTCTGCCCCACAGCAGGGTTGTGATAGTGAGGAAAACAAATTAATTCAGACAGCAGTTGTAGAACCTACTAGATAAGGCAGGACAATATGAATTGATGTTAATGGGTGACTTGAATGCACACATCTGGACAGACAGAACATAATATGTGGACTGCCTGGGTCCACAAGGGTGGGACAACAGGAATAAAGAAGTTTAGTTCATTCCATCTGGCAAATGGCTTTATAGTAGCCAACACATCATTCAGAAAGAGAGGCAGTCACAAGATCACATACAAGAATAGCCAACATAGAACTCTAGTATACTTTCTCCTAGTAAGGAAAGGGCATTGGGGTAGAGTCAGTGATTGCAAAGTCATCCCCAGTGAAACAGGTGGCCACAATCAGATGCAAACAGTGGTCAGAGAAGGCTCCTAGGTCAACAGAGACAAGGCTGAAAACTTGAAAATTTACTGGAAATAAAGCACAACAGATCATGGATTTACTCAGAGCTCTAGCACATGAAGAAGAAGAAATAGATGGAGTTGAAGAAGAATGGCAGCACCTCAAAAAATTGTGTGAGGACTACAGAACAGATATGCGACTGAGCCAGATAATGAAATAAAATACATAAGAAAGCTGGTGGTGCAATGTAGAAGTCCAGGAAGTCATTGAAAGAAGGAATGCAGGAAAAAAAATGGAGATAGAAAAGACAGACCAGGCAAGGAGGGAATGCTGGTTAGCTACAAAGAGGCTAAGAATGGAGTTGCAATAGCAGAGCAAGGCATCAGAGGCACTATTATCAGCTTCTGGAAAGTGACTCAGTAGATAGCACAAAGAAACTGTGTCAGGTTGCAAGGCAAAGACAGAAAGATAAAGATAGACAGGTTCCCTTCATAAGGGATGCCAGCAATAACCAGGTCACCAGTCCACAGAACATCAAAGGCAAGTGGTAGCAGTACCTTCAGCAGCGTTTTAATGAAGAAAACCCCACAGAAGAGCTGTACTGCCCCAGACACAGTCTACGGTGAGAGAAGAGGAGGAGCCCATCGTAGAAGAAGTAAGGACAGCACCAAGGAAAATGAAGTCGGGGAAAGCAGCAGACACAGATGAGGTGACAGTAGATATAATAAAGGTGTTGGATGAGGTAGAGGAGAAATGGCTCATGAGGGTAGTATGGAGAGAAAAGTATACCCTAATGACTGAAGAATAAATACACTAGTGTCAAGAACAAAGGGGACATTCAAAACAGTAGACATTACAGAGGTATCAAACTCCTGTCACATTGTATGAAAGTTCTGGAGAGGGTGATTGATAAATGAATACACAAAATAGTAACAAGTAAGATGGAAGATGAGCAGTGTGGATTCAGATCAGGATGCAGCATAACCGATCCAATGTTTGTAGTGAGACAGATACTTGAGGAGAAGCTAGAAATGAGGAAAGAGTCCAAGTGGGCATTTCTACACTTGGAGAAAGCACATGATAAGGTCCTAAGAAAGGTGATTTCAGCAGTCCTGCAATGGTTTGAGGTCCCAGAAACATTGGTAGAGTTAGTGCAAGCCATGTACAAGCACCCAATGACTGAAGTATGAACAGTGTTCAGACTCTCAGGAGGGGGACTGCCATGGCATTGGAGGTGCATCAGGATTCAGCTGTGAGCGCACTCCTGTTCATACTGGTGATAGACTACATTAGCAACAGGTCAGAGGGGACAGATCAATAAAGTTGCTGTTTGCAGATGATGGGGCATTACAGGCAGACTCTGAGCAAGAAATTCAGCAAAGGAAAAGGGAAGTGGAATGCAAAAGTGAAGGCACATGGGGTGAAAATGAGTACAGATAAGAGAGTTGTAGTGGCAGCCAATGGATGAAATCAGAAGAAGCGGGGAATTGAGATAGAAGGGAAAATAGCAGAACAGGTTAACAGCTTTGAGTAGCTGGAGGGGTGGTTGAGAAGAAGTGAAGTCTGAATGAGGAGGTCAAAGCTAGAATCAGAGGGGTTGCAGCCAACTGGCACAATGTGTCAGGTGTAGTATATGACAGAAGAATGCCAAAGAAAACAAAAAGTAAGATGTACAAAACAGTGGTGTGACCTGTACTTCTGTATGGTACAGAAACCTTGCCAGTAAAGGCAGAGCAGTTGCTGAAGCTAGAAGTGATGGAGATGAAGTGCCTGAGACGGGTGGTAGAATGCACACTGTAGGACAGATGAAGAAATGAGGACATAAGAGCAAAGCCAAAGGAGATCCAATTGCAGAAAAGGTCAAAGAGGACAGATTACAGTGGTTCAGGGGCATGTTCAGAAAAGCAGAAAATAATCTGGTGAAAATGATTTGGGAAAGACAGGAAGAAGATAGAGGAAACTGAGGGCATCCAGCAAAGAACTGTATAGATTATGTGATAGAAGACCTGAGACAGTCAGGCATGAGTGTCAAGGAAAGTAGGAGAGTGACATTGAGTAGAGTAAGGGATGGTGACAGTTGACACCCCACCCCCATGTAGAAAATGTGAAAAGGGGGTTGATGATTAGAAACTAAGGCTATCTGGGAGCTGGCATACTTTGAGACCTTGGTTGCAAGTCCAAGCATCAGCCTGATAGTTTAAGCTGGGTAGGTTTAGTAACATCCTAACACTTGTTAGTAACATGCTCTATAGTCTTCCTGCCCTAATCAGAAAGCTATTTTTATATTAGCATAACCTATATCTCCACAAGATATATTGTTGGTGAGATATAGCATGCATTGGATTTCTATGCAAAAGTGAAACTGCCCCATCTAAACCTTTAGTTGAGTGAAGTTTTAAATCCCTCTATATTTTCTTACAACTCAATTGGCGCATAACCTCATTGGAAATTATTTTTGCCTTTTTGTCTTGTGGTTGATTGTAATTGCGCAAGTCTCCTCAGTATTTGATGAGTGGCCTTATTAGTGATTTATACATGGGCACCAGAAATATCTGCCATGTACCATTTGTGGTCCATAATATGTCCCTTAAGACAGCAAATTATTTCCTAGTAATGACATTGGTTTCAATCTTCAACTTTCTTAGACAGTATCTGATGCTGGCAGTATATGACAATCACAGATGGAGATTTATGACTTTTGATTCTAAAATGCAAGACTTTGTATTTTCTGTTTTTAACATTTTAGTAATGTAGAGCAATAGGAAAGAAAACAGACTATAATGATATTTCCTTTATTTTGATGAGTATTCTTTTTAACAATTTTCATTGACTCCAGGATTACTTTAAATTTTACTCTTCACAGTCCTCTGTTTTATACAAATTATCGTAACATTTTCAAAACCTTTCTAATGCAGCTATAGGATCTCTTTCTATCTATTTATTTATTAATTTTTCTTACATGATTCTGAAGTTTGGCAGCAATCTTTTCTATTTTCTACTGTTAAGTTGTTGTACTAAAATATTTGTACTCTGGAGACATGAAAAATAGTTTCTTAAAAGCAACTTATCTAAACTCACGTATGTTATATAAATACTCCCTTATTTCCATTTACCACTTTGCAGTTGCTCCTCTTCTTGTTCTTCCCTTATTCTGAATATTTTTAACCTTCATCCATTATTCTAAATAATTCTTATTATTTTTCCCACATCTCTTTCTGTCTTATTTCAACCATGTTTTTAAACTCCATTTTGTCTCTCACAAGCGATCCTTTCTGAAGAAATGTTCATCTTCCCTAACGACTCTTGAATCATTTCCATTACCTATTCCTTAAATTCAGCTCTCTTTAACAGGTAAACGGGGAAGTGCCAGTCTCCCGTTTTCACTTTTATTGTGTGTCTTTGTCTTGTTTGTATTGGTGCATGATCTGAAATAGTTATCGGATATGTGTCAAAGCTTTCAAATAAAAATAGATGCTTCTGTGAGATTTAATTTGTATCCAGTCTAGCTCCGTCCTTTGCTAATGGAAAAAAATAGCTAATGACTTTACAAACACAAGAAAGAACTAAAATGTTCATGTCTTTCATCATTTTATCTTATTTTGTATGCTTGCTTGCTTAAAAAAAAACTTGTCAACAGTGTAAACCAAAATTCAGTATTCTAGATATCCACATAGCTAGAAGAGGGAAAATATTATCATAGATCTGCATATGCTGTGATCAATACAAATGTACATTATCTACCATATTAGCGCAAGAGTGCAACATTATATTAACTGTAACTTGCTTCTGTCTAACCCTTTTTTTATTTTGTTACAATTAAAACCATGGATAGCTTACAACTAGTAGAAAGCACTTTCTTGCTTTACTAACTTTAACATAGTCACTGATAAGGCATCCCCCTCACATTTGAAATACCATGATTGCACACTATACAAGACTCTTTGCAATATAATATGTAGTTTACATCATTAATTTTTTTATACAAATAGTAAGACCAAAAGTTACTTCTTCAGTGCTTTTAGTGTAATTTAAAAGATTAATTATATAAAGTTGGTATGCTTTATAGTCCAGCCTTCAGTCTAACACAGTCAACAAAATTCCAGTCATGTTTTAACCACTTCTTGCAAAGCCACATTTCTCATGTGTATTCCTATATTTAATAGGATTCATGCATTATAGTCTCCAATGTATTCACTAATTTCACAGTGCTGGTGTTTTTCTCTTGATCCTCTCCATCTCCAAACACCAGACTTTGGTTCAAGTCCAAGGTACTCCTGGTTCTTCTGGTCAGCTCCTGTATGTTTTTCTGTCACTCAAGCATTTTCCTTTGGAACAGTAGAAAAGGTTTCACTGACAAAGTCCCTGTATGGGCTTTGTTGCTGTTAGAAGAATAAAAAGCAAAATCTCCATTGTGCTTGTTGGCTCACTATTTATTGGTTAAGCTTTTTTTTTTTTTTTTTTAATTTCTTCTTCAGCCAGCTCTGCATCCAAAATGTTTTTTGATCCTCTTGGAAAAATATTCTGAAAAAAAGGTAGTTACAGCAGCTTGGATCTCACACCTGCTCTGAGCAGCCAAGTGCTCTGGATTGTGTGGAATGCTCTGTATTTGTGATCAATTTAGCCCACTGTTCCGCTGTTCCACAATGAACATTGGTGGCTCCGCTTTGTGATTTTTGACTGGCTCTTGTATCACAGTTTTAGCTAATCAGCATTGCAGTATATGAGCCAGTCAAGTAAGTTACTTCTTTGAGAAAACGGCAATGGTATAAAGATATCAGAGAAAAAAAAGAAAGAAAACGGCAGTGGAAACAATGATGAAGAAAATCCTCCCACATTCTTACCCAAATTTAATTTTGCAGAAGAAGACTTGGCACAATCTGTGGATTTTCACATCAAAGGTGATGAAGTAATTGTATTTTTCAACATACAGAAGACTGGCGTCATCACATTTGGGACACACCTGGTAAGGAATAAACAACTAGTGCAGCCATGTGACTGCAAACTTGGTCAGAAGAAATGCACCTGTCACCACCCTGGTGAGAAGGAGGCATGGCAATTCTCTCAGTTCTCTACTGGCTGGAGTTGCATATTGCACACAGCTTGGACTGAACTAACTGTGTTCCCAACATAATAGAACGCAAAGGCAGCCAAAGAAGCCAGAGGTGAGTAACTTGTGGTCACTGATGGAGGGTTCCTTGTATCTGGAGCTACATTTTGGGAAGTGTAGGTATTTACTTAGGCTAAGTGGGTCTTTCGAACTGTGACTGCTCTTGAGGATAGGGGACAGAAATGGTGAGAGATGGCATTTGCAATTGCAGTCAGAAATTCTTTAGTTATTAGAGTTATCTTCATTAAGGGTTATCAAGACAATAAAATAAGTGTGCCATGGTTAACTTCTTAGACATGTGACTGACTGTTAAACTTTGCATTGCTACTGTTTTATCCAGTGCCTGATATTCAAGGGTGTAGATAGGCATACTCAATGTACTCAAATGAATAAATTTTTTGAGCATCTTGTCAAACTTCATCACTAAAGGGGTGCAGTATATTTAGAACTGTCTAGACTAATGTTTACAGAATAGACATATAAAACATGCTTTTGCAATCAGAAACACTGTTTTAGTTGTATAAGTGGCAACAGTTGAAAATAATATGCATCCTTTCTATGTTTGGGGGCAACATTTTGAAATTTTAGTACTTTTATTAAATGACAGGTGGATGGTGGGGCAGCAACATTAGGTTTAAGTGCAAAATATAAAATTTTGGCTACATCATGCTTTTGACTGCCTACAAACTTTGGAAGTAGACCAGTTTCTCTGGTTTTACTTGCTGTTAAATAAAATGCATTAAATGTAAAATGAAATGCCCAAAATGTATTGACAATCACTCCCTAAATGTCTTCCGAAAGAGTACTGTTATACAGCTACCACAAAATTAAATGAATTGCAGTTTTGCAGACACACTGTTGGACTCCATTGGCAATAAGATTGGTTGAGTTAACGGATTTAGCTGGGAGAAATGTGGAGAGATTGGAAAAGCAGGTGCTGAAGAGAATTTTTTTAATAGTTGCACTTGAACACTGTTATGTAACTGTTTGCTAATGAGTATATTGTATTTTATCAATGGTTTCTGCTGACTGTTTTATTTGATATGTGTGTAGGAGGAGGATTTTAAAAATGGACAGTATTCACTAGCATAATACTTCTGGCAGAAAGCCCACTTCAACCAGGTCCCATAGAAATAGTGCGTTTTTATTCAGTGGGAAAATAGGGTGTTGCACATACTGTTATGTAACTGTTTGGTACTGAGTATATTGTATTTTACCAATGGTTTCTGCTGACTTTGTTTTATTTGATATGTGTGTCTTATTGAATTTTAAAAATTGACAGTATTCACTAGCATAATACTTCTGGCAGAAAGCCTACTTCAACCAGGTCCCATGGAAATGGTGCATTTTCATTCAGTGGGAAAATAGGATGTTGCACATTTTGACTGTTTGTCACACATTGCCAGGGTCTGTGTCCCACATTGGCCTCTTGAGAGGTTGAGACCTACAGACCTGCCTCTTGACATTCCCCAATAGGAGCACATCAGTATGGCTGCCAAGTATGCAACCAAGTCTAGAAGATTTAGGCTTGTTGCTTGAAAGTTTTGCATAGATATTTTTATACTCCAAGTAGATTTCAGATATTTTTCCTCAGGCAGATAAATTCTGGAGGTGTCATGTTTTTGGGAATGCAGCAAATTAGCAGATTTTAAACGTTCCTTACAGAAACAAATTTTCTTCTGAGCTGGAATATAGGTTCTGAATTGCCCTGACATTGTAAGGCCTTTGTAAATGTAATACTATTGGCCGCAAAAAACATTTACTAGAAACTGGAAATCAAAATCTGCTGAAGTACTCGGTATTGTAAAGGAAATAAAAGACCTGGAAGTGAGATCTTTAGAAAAGGGAAGGAGCAGATTACAAAGAAATGGAATTTGTGGGAACAGTGCATGTAGAACAATGTGCAGTTGGAGGAGTGAAATTTAAAGGAAGCAAGCAATTTACGTAATGCTGGACTGAATGAAGAGTATTCAAATCTATATTCTAAGAAAATAACAAATGTTAGTATGTTTTTCTTCTGTTACTGTATATGCACAAATGTCATTCTTAGTGTGACATTTAATAAAAATGTTTAAGAAGTTCTTCATTCCTACCAATGTCAAGCAATTGTGCTTCCCATTCGTAACAGTGATCACTACCCCTTAATTTATGTGTTAGGGTTACAGAGTAAGAACATTTTCATATTTATGGTAGTGCTGACTTTTGCCTGCGTAGTATGTCCTGTATATGTAAAAGTAATGATCCTTGACTCTTCTGGTATCAGCATATTCTCTTTTCTTGTCTTTCCCATTCTGGTCTTTTCTGATGTAATTTGTTCTCCAGGTCTAGTTGCACAAGATATCTAGTCTTGAGAGGTGTGTTAGCAGCAGGCTAGTTGGTGTAGCTCCAGTAATCGGATATAATGTTTCTGGTAGATGCCTTTACACATAGCAAAAAGAAGACTTGACATTCCACATAAAGTATTCCACTAGCCCACTGGCTTGTAATTAAAGTACAGTAGTTGCCTTTTTATGAGCAGTAGAATGCCCCTCTTTAAATGAATTGTTTAATGGTGGATGTTAAAAAGTAGACTATTGTCCGTTCTCACTATCATCTGGTATGTCAGAAGTTGGAACTGTTTTGTCAACTGTTATTGCCACTATAAGCTTGAAGAAAACACACTGCATCTATAAAAGAGAATCTTAAAGTAATCATTGAGAAGTAGTGAATATTATGTTTTATCCAAATTGGTCAATAAAACTCGGTGCTTGAATTGGTCTATGGTTCTACTGAACATTCTGATTTTTTAAACAATTTTACTTTGTTTTATAGTGATCTGACATGGCAAGCCATCTACATTTTTCCCAGTTTTGTTCACATTTTATTTACTTTGTACATCACTTCTCTTTATCATGTTCACATTCTCTTCTGCATTCTCATCTTTCCTTTCTTCTTCCATCTACATGGGGAAGGTGCCTGCCTTTACTAGTCCAGGTTTCTTGGCTATGTTGTAGCTCAGCAAATATATTTGCACTTTAATGTTTGAAAAGTTCCGTGTCAATGCCACTGACTTATTGAAAATTCTGCCTTATTCATGGAATATTATTGTCATTCCTGTCCATTTAATTTGACCTCTTCAAAACTTTTAGTAAGGAAGCTATTTTTTTATTGTAGTTGTAGAATCTGTTTTGATTGCAAGTTCTGGATTTGGGTTTAGATTTCTTTGATATCTAATCTGTAAATATATTTATTGAGCATCCTGTGCCTATTATTGTCTTTACTTTGTTTAATAACCTATTTCTGATCATTCTGCATTCATACTTGCATTTATATTGTGCACACATTTCTATCTTCTTTACCTTATTCTTGACAACGTTACTATTTTTGGTGCTAGTATCTTTGCACATATTGCGGTATTCCATCTTGTCAGCTTTCTGCTTCTCTTCTGAAATTGATATGTATTGTCACTCCTCATGTACACTGACACTTCTACAAACGTTGACAAAGTGCACTATGACAATACTGCCTCTGAGATTTCATTTTTTAGTATATGTAATAGTAATAAACTTTTTTTTTTTTTTTTACTACTTTCACTTCACTTTTTTTTGTTCCTTCATTTTTTACACTGTTTTGTTAATCTTCTTGCGTCTTTCATTTTCTAAATATTATTTTCTTAAATGTCTGGTATGCCAAAGGATCTAGCAAAATTGAGCAGCTTGGATAATAATTTCTAGTTCAGCCAGTGCTTTCCTCCTTACTCTTTCACTGCTATGTGACAGTTATCTGGATCTTGATCTTTTTTATCAATATCAGTGAGGTCACCATTTCTGGGGAGTGCCCTCATATTAGTGTAATACATCTATGTGGCCTCATCTTTCTGCTTGGCATACAGCAGTTTTTATATTCCGTAGTCAATATTTGTCTTTGCCTCAAAGTGACTGTTTACTTAGTCTATCACATATTGAAACATTTTTATCTGTCTTGTTGCTTCATCTATAGCATATACATGATCTCCTGCTATCTGTAGGAATCCCAGTTGTTATTTGTTATCTTAAAATTACTTAGAGCTGTAGAGTAATTATTGAATCTGCCTATCTATATCTTCCAGCATGGGCTTATGTTTAATACAATCTAGATAAAATGTTGGCAGGCTAAAAATTTCAGAAGACATATTTCTTAAATTTATGTACTTTAAAATATTGTTTGCTTTCATTGACAGTTTTTCTTGTATTTTTCTCTTGGTTATGATCTCTTTGTAGCAGTCTGTAATGTTTCATAAAATCACTTAGATATTTACTACTTACTTGCAGTTTGCCCACGTTTCTTTTTTTTTCTGCTGTAAGAAAACTGTGCTTGTGACCACTCAGAATAATAAACTGAACTCTAGCCATCTCTAATACTGTTGTCTCACAAATAAAATTAATTTTCTTATTCACAGTTTTTAAATTGTGATGTGTTAGGCCTTGGAACATAATCTATCATTTTATATATATATATATATATATATATATATATATATATATATATATATATATTTGAAAGACAGAGAAAATCCACACATAGAGATCAACATGGGATTGTATGAATGCATGGATTGGGGGTATAACACAGATGGGCTACATGATTTAAAAGCATATAACAAATTATGCAGGACAGGACAATGTCAGGCAATCATTCTATTTTAGTAAAGGAAAACAAGATTGTAACATTCAGACCAGCATTACAAAAGCAACACAAAATTAAACAAAGGTTACGCAATCTTTACTTTCAAACCAAGCTCAGGAGTCCTGTAGAAAATGTAAAATTGTTGATGGGCCAATGGGTGAATTCTGTATAATTCAGCATCTGCAAAATTCATTACCTTCATGTTTTCTTTCTTGCTTAAGTTTTACTGCCACTCATTAACTGTATTACAGGTTTGCTCCTGATCAGGCTGGAATTCAATGTTTCCCAACAGGGAAAATAACTCCCAGAGCTGTTACAATCAAGTCTCACAAGCGACAGTAACTACAAAAGGGTGCTTCACTGCATCCCTTACCAGAAAGGCCCTGGCCATGAATTAAAGCTGATAGAGGAAATTCAAGAGTATTTAAAACTGTTAGACATCTATACATCAGAGCCTTCAGAGGAAGTTTGGGCTAACTGTGTGGCACTTTGGTCACTATAACACTAGCATTTTCATTCCAGATTCTTCCTAGTTCCATAGAGGAGCTGCCAGTGGATGCATATTTTAGACCTCTCAGATTTGAACAGATTTGTGTAGATGAAACAGTTCTGATGGTTCTCTGTATTATCTCAGGATGTTTATCTACACATTCCAATCTACACAACTGTTTTCAGATACTGAGTGGTTATTCCTTGTCATTTGACATTTCTTCTTCAAAGTTTTTGTCAAGTTCCTGGTGCTGGTCTAACCTCACCTAAGACTGACTGAAATCCTTATCTGCATACAAAACAAAACCAACTGGACAACCACGACAGAATCTTCACTTATATAAAATATTTAATGAATAAAGAGGACAAGTGCTTTTGCAAATTGTTTCTTCAGATCCTATAAAAAATCTTATAAAACAATGACGTATTTAAAATACATTACAACCAATTAAAAACACATAAAATTGGCGCCAGAATGACATCCTATTCGACAACAAAACCAAAATCTATTGCTTGTGACTATACACCTTCAATTTATGCCCATTTAAAATGGGCTTGATATTTACTTGACTATTCAACCCTGGATGCCTATGTGCTTGCATCCTAAGAATCCATTTAAGTTCCACTTGTTCCAGGTAATTATTATAATCACCTCCCCTCAAATTCTGATGTACCTGTTGTAGAACCCTGAAAGAAAAATAGTGGTTTGAAAACTCTGCTGCTTTGCCAGGGCGTTCTTAATATCACCCTTCCTCATGTCTGACAGATGTTTATATACCCTGTCCCTAAGCCGCTGTGTGGTTCTCCCCACATAAAAAACATGGACATAAGTCACATGTGGCTAGGTATACTAACTGTGTAGTAGTACAGTCAGCATAAAACCTGGGTATAAATTCAAAAGTTAAGGTAGGATGTCTATATATTTGTTCTTTGGTTAGAACCTTACATACACTGCAGTGTCTACATGGATAAGTCCCTGTTCATTGACCATGTTGGCCCATTTGCCTTCTTTCATTACATAACATTTGTTTAAGATTGCTGCTGTTCCGATATGTAAAGTTCGGTGTGTCCCCAACTAGACTATTAGTCTTATTATCCAAGGTCAATATAGACCAATGCTTCTGAATAATGTTTTTTACTATTTTATTATTGCTAGTAAAATTAGTCAAAAAGGAGGCCTGTTGTTTCCTCTTGTTAGTTCTAGTGGTGCCAGCACCCTTATCACTCTCCCAGTTCAATGCATCTACAGTCATCAAATGATTGCGGTCAGAGTTCGGCAACATGACGTTCGACACATCCATATTCTGTTTATAGTAGGTTATTGAGCTAGCATTGATCGTATCTCTGATCTTCCTAACATTAATGCTATTATACCCCCTATCTGTAAACATTTTTTTCTAGTGTATCAAATTAATTTTGGGCATCAGTTACACTATTGCTAATCCTAGACACTCTTGTGAATTGACTTTTGACTATACCAGAAAATACGTGTCCAGGGTGCATACTGTCTCTACTTAAAAGGCTATTATGCCAGCAGGGCTTCCTATACAAAGTAGTAATAATCCCCCCTAAAGGGTCCCTAGTCAAAGACACATCTAAAAATCTACATGTGTATGTGAATAAGTGGCCGTGAACTGAAGAAAATCAGTAGTTGATTCTAGATACTTCAATGTATGTAAGAAGAGATGTAACATCTCCCTCCCGAATGATAAAAACATCGTCCACAAAACATCTATATAAATTGAAGCATCCATACATGAGGTTCCCATTTAAATTCTGACTTTCCCAAAAATGCATAACAAGATTTGTGTATGAATTGGCACAGGGGGTGCCCATGGTATCCCCCATTTCTGTAGATATAACTGCTCCTCAAACAAAAATACATTGTTGTTTAGAATCAAATCTAGCAATGTACAAATTAAATTCATATCATAATTTAATTGACAGTCATTAAAACTCAAAGTCTGTCCAACAGCCTCCGTCCCATATCCATTGGGTGTGGAGGTAAATAAGTTCTTGATATCCATAGTGACCATTAAAAAATCAACTGTATCCTAGTGACAAATGAATTAATCTAAATCATGTAGAAAATGTGTAGTATATGTAAGATGCAGATAAACGCTGTAGTTGTAGAATTCAGCATTGTTTGGAATATAGGATTTTTATAGGCTTGTGTTAGTGTTGATAGAGAGAGTATAGTCACTTGGGGTATTAGGAAAGGTGGAAGTAAAGGGGAAGGGGAATGAGAAAGGTATGGCTAGAAAGCAGAGAGGAAAAGGAAATTATTTTATTTGGCTGCTGATGTTAAAAAAGAGGTTTGGATATCAGACTGAGACTATATGGAGAAAGAGGTTATAGAATAAGGTTATTGTGATTTGGAAGATGTCAAATAATTGTAATAGAGACTGAATTTGGTTAGGGAACAGTTTGCCTATGATGTGCATAGAGGTAGTTTTAAATTATATAGTGCTATAGTTAAATTATAGTTACGGGTAGGGCTAACCGTGAGCAGTGCACAAGCACAGCTAGTTCTTTTTTAGATACTACTTAAGCTTAGTTTTGAAATCAGATAGTTTGTGAATTTGATATCAAGGGGGATAGAGTTCCTTGTTTTCTTTTTGATGACTTGAAGTATGTGCTGGTCCCCTAGGACCCCTAGTAGTTTAATTTCTGAAACTTTCTGTTTTGATGTGCAGTGAGTAAATGTGAAAGAAGGACTTTTTCTCAGTGTATTTCTTTGGGTAAAAATCATTAGTTTTGTTTTATTTGGGTTCAGGAGTAGATGGGATTCAGATAGCCAGAATTCTAATGCTGTGAATGAGAGCTGGGTGATTTCTACTAGTTTGGGGGTGATGAGAGCAGGGCAGATGAGGGTGGAGTCCTCTGTATATTGCACTATAATGGCAAGGTTTGTTGCAGTATGCAGCTTATTTGTGAATATGAAAATAATTATTTTTCATTTAATGGTGGGATATTTTTTTCCTACACAGTCCTAGGTTTCATTAAGTATGTCCCACTTTGGGCATCTTAAAAGATGGCAACCCTAATAGCTGACCACATATTTTGTATTGTGATACACTTGTAAGTGGTATTTTGTGTAACTGCAACAATTTTATATGAAGTAATGTTAGTTTTACAAGAGGATTAATTATTTGTCATGCTGAAAGATTATGGTTTTAAGGAAGTGTTAGTATGCTGCAGTATAACAAAGCAATGTATTCCAATGCAACAGAAGTGGGGAGACTTTATGGATGAAGGCATTTGTGCCTCAGTTTAAAAAAATCTGCTAGCACAAATTCAAGAACTTTTTTGTACTGTGCCTGTAAAGTACTTTTAAACAAAATAGCAAGGACATTAATTAGTACATTTCTTGAACATACGGGATAACAAAAAAAATCTTCCTACTGCTGCAGACACAAAGCAACTACTTTGACTTGTTGATTGATAGCTCTTGGACTGTGGTAGTAACTAGCATCGACACCTCAGGAAGAGTATGGAGGAGGGTCTGTTAGTGCTCATAGCAAAGGACTACAAAATGACAATCCTTTAAAAAACATATAATTTAGCTACTTTCTTTGGTTTCAGTTGTAAAATTGCTCTAAACTGCCTAAAACGGCTTTGAGACAATTATATTTGACGGTCATTCAGGAATAAAATGCAAGCACTCCTGCCACAGAATGTGTGTAAGATGCCTGTGACTCACACTGCTGTCATTCTATCTCAATGGACTAGGTAGACAACATAACTTCTTTTGTCTACCATGAGTCATATAAAGTGGACTTGAAATAGATTCCGGTTAAGGGAAAAGAAAGTACTAAAATAAGATCATTCTAATATGTCAGACCCCATGTCTGCCACTTTGTAGAAAAAATATAATATTGTATAGGAAGTACCTAGAGTAATTTGAATGTGTTAAAATAGCTCAGAAAACAAAAATACAATGCAAAAACATATTTTAGTTCCAAGGTGTTCTTCTTTAAGACTTGATTTTTTTAAATGAAAAATTAACTTTTTCTTTTTTTGAGTCCATAAGTTCAGCAAAACTCAAGTATTTGCCTTGGAAAATTCTATGCTAAGTTCAGTGTTCCTATACTGCAGGCTGTGATGTGTAAAAAAAAATTAGATAGTTTTTGAAAAAGAGTATCTTTAAGAACAATGTCCTTGTTTATGCTTAAAGTGGTTTCTGAAGTTTCCTTGAACAAGTCTATTTACTCTAATCCTCAAACCATCTGTGTAAACAGCATAGAAAACTATAAAGCCCCACTTTTCAGACCTGCCACTTCCTGTATAAAAAGCTGCTCTCCCATTTTAATAGTTTTATATAATGTAAGGTATAGTAATTATACTTATCAGGACAGTTTTTATGATGAGGGAAATGGAATGTGTATAAAAAGTGCATTTAACGTCCTAGATATACCTCAAGTTGTTTTATATGAAAAACTGTGTGAGAATGATAGGCAATTTTTATGCAAAGGTGATGACAGTATTATGACAGCATTATAATTTTATGAAGGATGAAATAGCTTTGATGGATACTATAATGAATGACAGGAATCTGTGTATCAACAAACCTGACAAGGATGGTAGGATGGTTAAGAATGTATTTTTATATTCCCAAAAAATCTTAGATATTTGAACAATGAGGAATATTTAACAGTGTCCAAAAATAAGAATAACATAGCACTCAATAGATTACTTTTGCATTTGGAAGATATTTACTTAACATTGAGCCTACCACCCAATATTAAGGAATTTTTAATGGTTAAGAAACCATTAATACCTACAGAATTTGGAATACCAAAGATTCATAAGTCAGTATTACACCACCCCCTTAGACCTGTTGTGGCCACAGGGGTCTAACACAGAACCACTGGCTAAAAATGTAGATCTTACAGTTAAAGAAGTTTGCACTAAAAAAGGTACTTAAAGATTCATGGCATTTTTTGAGGGTGCTTACTAAGACCAAGTTTACCATTGATGCCATATTAGTTACTATAGATGTAAAGGATCTGTTCTTAATTATTCCCCATGAAAAGGACTTAAGAGTATTTTTTTTTCAAAGCCATGGTGAATGGTACTGAACTTTCTTAGACTGAAATGCAAATAACTGTGGAATGTTTGGAGATTGTTTTAAAAATAACTTTGTATATTACAGTGGTGAAAACTATGTGCAAATTAAAGGTGTGGCCATGGGAGCCATTTCAGACCAAGTATTTGCAAACATGGTATTATGGTAGTGAGAAACACAATTTATTTTTCCTTCCACATTTTGGCCCTTAATGGGGCAATATGAAAGGTTTCTGGATGATCTTTTTATCATTTGGAAAGGAAATCACAAAGAATTGGGTGAATTCCTACAATATACAAGTTCCACCACAGACTTTTTGAGATTTACTCATAAAAGCAATAAGAAAGCTACTAATTTTTAGACATAATGGTATCTAAAAATTGTGATCAGTACAAGTATGATTCAAGTATTTATACAAAAACATGCATACTTAAATGGTTTCCTACATTACAACAGTCAATGCCCGCCCTGGCAAAAAAAAAAAAAAAACTACTAAAGGAATTAGATGAACAAATTATAATGGAAATATCAACAAAGTACATACTCCTATTGAAATTTCAAGGGGAAATCAAATTTAATAAATAAAATATAATAGATCTTACTAAAGCTATGGTAGTAGAATACAATATGCATATGAAAGTAATAAAGGACATTATGTGAAGAAATTGGATTCATGTATTTAGTTCCTTCAGTTTAACTAACAAGTTGAGAGCTATGCACCCAGTTTTGTATACAAAAGGAATATGAATTTTAAAAGTACAGTTTGAAAGAGCCAAGAACAAAGAAATGTTTAGTAGAAATAAAGATGTGAGGATGAGGAAATGTGGGTGTGTAAACAGTGTACATTTATTTACAACTCAACAAACATTGTAATAACTAATTATCCTAGGGTTATTTCAGCAACAGCAGGGGAGTCATTTATGTAGCATCATGTTTGTCTTGCACTGTGTTTTATATCTGTAAGACTGAAGGACCTATAAAATCTAGGAAGTATCAACATAATTATGCAATCAAGGTTGGCAATATGACAGATGAACTTTGTTACCATTCTAAGGAGAGTGTACATTTTAATTTTTTTTGTACTTAGAAAGGTGGCCTCTAAGTTGAGGGAAGGCCTGTGGGAATTGAGATTAGAATACTGGGAACCATACTGACAACGTATGAACTCTTGTTAAATGCCACAGTTTTGCCAGGTTTTAATGACAAGGTATCCATAGACATTGTTTTATCCCTAAGGACTGCCAACCTCTGACCAGATTCTGTCATCTATGAGCTTTTTTCCAGACTTCTTAAAGTGGAGGAATCAAAGGACTCCTCATCAACCTTGATCCCGCCATCTTCAACCAGTCATCCACTAACCTTTGAAACAGCAACCTCTGCCACTGATGCAACCCTCAGGACACTCCTTTACTCTCTCTTTCTCATTCAGGGTGCATCAGTGAGGAGGCAAGAGCAAGAGTTATACCTAACATGAGGGAATGGCTTTCTAATGTCAAAGTAGTGACTTAGGCAATGAAACTGTATGACCCTACCTTTAGCTGCAGTTCTAATATACCATATATGCCATTCCCTCTGCCATAACAGACACCCACCTTTTTCAAAAGACAAAAAAAAGAACAGAGCATGCTGTAATTGATGCAACCTAAAGTCACAAAGGAAGTCCCTGGAAGTTATACATCTCAACTTCTCAGCACCAGAATCAGGGACAAAGCCCCCAAATCATGGATACTCTTTAAATATTAGCACCACTAATTTAGAAAGTTGACAGTAGGCCTGAATGGCTAACTGAAAATCAGCATTTTTTGGAGCTCCATAGATTAGTACTAAGTTCAGGAAATTAAATTATCTATTACTAACAAAACTGCTACAAATAATTAGTTAATAGTCTAAAACAACTAAATACAAATTTTGGTGGATTTCTAAAAGACATTTCCTGTCAAATTACTTAGAAGTCTATACATAGCATCTGAAGAGATGAGCAACCTAAAGAATTCTCATGCTGACTTGACACTAAAAAAGGAACTACAACTGGTGACTACCACGTTACAAGAATTAACAACAAAAATGGATGATTTTAAGATTAATCTACAGAACCTAGAAGAGAACTCACAGAAGCAAACAGAAGTCTTCAAAGAAATAGTTCAGCAACACCAGTCAAAGTTAACAAACATTGAAACTTCATTGACTGACATTGATCAAAGGCTCAAAGAGGAGGAAACACAAACAGAGTTTCTCTTGAAGCAAAATACTTGGTTATCTAACAAACTAGATGATCTTGAAAATAGAGAGAGAAGGTCAAACATCAGGATTTTTGGTTTACCTGAGAAAACAGGAGGAGGGGACACTATATCTTTCCTAAACTCTTGGATACCAGAGGTTCTAAATCTTAAAGAAGGTTTTTCCTTTGGAATAGAAAAGGCCCATCGTGCTATGGGGAATAGAACTTCAGCAACAACTTCATCAACATCTATCATACCACCAAGATCAATTATAGTAAAATTCTTATCTTTTTGGACAAATAACTGGTGTTAAAAACAGCTTGGAGGAAAAGTCCTATAAAATATAACCAGAACACAATAAGATTTGATAATGACTACTCCACTAAAGTGCTGGAACCGAGAAAAAAGGTATGGCCTCTAATAAAAACTCTAAAACAAAATAATATTAAAGCTCAAATAGCCTTTCCTGCAAAAATTACAATAATGCACCTAAATGAGATGAGAACCTTCAACACTCTGGAAGAAACCGTGCAATGCATTAAAAACATTAACATTATAACCATTTTTGAAGATATGGAATGGGCATCCCCATCCCTGAAGAGAACCACTGACAAAAATGGCTGGACTGATGTAAAAAAAAAAGAAACAGAAAACTGAATCCAAAGTACCAACTTCTATGAAATCTCTCAAAGTGTCAGCTGCAACCTAACTATTAAAAGCATCTAAATGGTCTTGCTATGTATTAATACCTTTAATCTCATGCATTTATTCACAACATATATATATATATATATATATATATATATATATATATATATTTATACAAGAAAAGGTATGTTTCCTATAACTATTTATACATGTCTTATCATCCTATTAAGTTTCTCTTCTGTTTGTTTTAATAAATAAATGTTAAAAATTTCTACTACTTAATATAGCTATTTATTTAATGTAGTAATATCAAAGTTAAATTATGTTTTATAACTATGTTTTTCAGTCTACTAGTGTCATGTCTATTATTTAATTAATTAATTTTCCTTTTATTAAAATGCTTAGTTATTTTCAGTTTGAGTCTCATACAGTAGCACTTATAGGCTTTTTAGACTATATTAATGAAATGATCTCGTAGCTACGAAACGTTCCCATTTTTAAATGGAGAAACACTATTGAGATCTGTCAGTTAAAATTTAAGTAACAAGAAGGTATTTCCTCATTGCTGATTTGAATGAGGATATTAAGAAAGACTCGTTTCGAGTTGCAGTTATTACATGTAGTAAACTGTCTATAATATAAATCTGGAGTTTACCTTGCTTTATCATTTAGTAATGGTAGAGTAAATATATATATGCTTTATCTGATTGGCTTTGATTGTTCCAAACTTGTGTGTGGTTGTCAGTCTAGGTGCGTATAAAACGTTTTTTTTTTTTTTTTACATTCTAAATATGCTACCTAAATTTCATTCCATATTAAAATGCTAGAGTGATTAGTAACTAACATACTGTGATCGGGAACAGTATAGAATTATTTGAATTAAGCGAAAATGAATGTCCTGCCTTTGGACGATGCATTAGAGTAATGTATGGAAGAGGTGATCTAACGAACTGCAAATACACACAGAATACACATTAATTTATATTCATTACAGTATTAAAACATCAACTTCCTTCTCTGGCATAAATGACAATTATTGCATACCTGTTTATTTTGACCTTTGTTATACTGCCCACAGCCTATTGCATAATATATACATTGCAGTCATTGATAATTAGCTGGGGTCTTCGCAATGGCCTTAAACAATGTGTATGCTTCTGGAGAGTGTTGCCGTAATCATCACTGTTGGTATTATGGTGAAAAACATTTTTTTTTTGCTTCTTGCCTCAGATGCACTGATGAAGAAAGGTTGAACACCAGGGTTATCCCCTATTTGAAATCTTGTCCAGTCTGTCATTGTGTGCTTGCTGCAAGGACTGGGACTATTGTTGCAGCTAGAGGAAAAAATTGTTACTGAAAGTAGGGTTTGGGTTTCTTAGATGGCTGCATTACTGAAATAGTTGTTATTTGGAATGGCTTGATGATTGTTTCTATTTCGGGAAGTTGGCTGCCAGTGGAGTGATTTTCTGGGCAGGGTATGTTGAAGTATCTGGCATTCCCCCATAGCTGACAAAAACAGAGGATAGTTACTAAGTACGTACCTGTAGTTGGTGTTAGCCCAGCTCCGCTCGCCCTCGCTGCGCTCGGGCTCACTACGCTCACCTCCCTGCCCCCAAATGTCACCCGCCCCTACTACGTCTAAATTTATCAGGGTGGTACCACACCCCTATTCCAACAACCTATCAGGTGATCCATAGGGCTACACCCACCTTACTCTGACCCTCCCACCTAGCACATCTGCTTTTTTTACTTTCTTGTCTTCTCTACTACATTATATCTGCCTTCTTTATCCCCCATACTCTGTTTAGGAAATTTGAATCCTATAGACCATATACCTCTCTCACAATGTTATTTCATCCCTTATTTCATTTCCTACTAATCACCTATGTACTCACCCTCTATGAGAACCAAACACTTACGGGCTGTCAGTACCCAAAAGGCCACACTATTACTCTATTACTCTATCTGTACAACATTCCTCCTTAAGTCATGCTAATATTAGAGAGTCATACTCAACGTCCTGCTCTCATTTCCAATGTACTAAACCTAGGCCCACTAGCTCTAGAACTAAGCAATACCACAAGCTCCTAAAGAACTTCAGAAACTCCTCTCAAGGTACAGTCCTAGTCTCACTCTCAGTGGGGATATCCACCCCAACCCAGGCCCTCCCACATCTAATAAAAACAACCCTACTACATGTAACGTAAACTATTCAACTCTAAACAGTAGACTAGCTAACTCTCTCCTGGCCTGTCACCTCAATATTAGGAGTGTTAATAATAAAGTACATGAACTACACACCCTACTGAAAGCCCACTCCCCTGAGATTCTCTGTTTAACCAAGACGTGGCTCAAACCTAGCACTACTGACAATGAAATAGTACCACCCAGGTATAATATACACAGGTTGGATCGTGCTACCAGGAAAGGAGGGGGGTAGCAATACTTTACAAATCTGAATTAAACGTAGCCATTAATCCTATCCAACCACCTATGATTAACAATTCAGAAATTCTTGCAACCAGACTCCAACTTAATAAAAAAAAATGCATTAACATCATCTGTATGTATATCCCACCAGGTTATAATATACCTACACTTGAGGACACCCTACACTGGCTCTCAAGTCACTATCCCAAGAGACCTTATTGTTTGGGGACGTTAACATAGACTGGAGCACATGCTCCCCAGAGTCACCTACTACACACATTAACCTGCATGCATTCTCTCAACTCATATCTAGCCCCACCAGACTTAGTAAGTTAAATCATAAAGATAGTCTACTCCACTGGGTACTCACAAATGGTAGCCCCCAACTATATACCGCTGGTACCCTCCCTGCTGATCTTAGTGACCACCTTCTCACCTATATAGTTAAACAAAAATCAATTATTTTGCAGACACCCTTACTGAGAAAAGTTAGAAACAAAAATGACTTTGACCCTGCTAAATTTCAGCGGGAACTCGGGTCCTGCAACTGGTCAATGCTCATACATCTCCCACTGGATGATGCAGTCAATTATTTCAACAAAAAATTCCTTGAAATCCTGGACTGGCATGCACCTGCCCGCTTAAAGAGAACAAAAACAAAAAATGCACCTTGGCTAACTAAAATGTATTTTCAAAACATCAACAATTGAAATAAACTATGGGCCAAATGGCAGTCCACTATACTCCCTATAGACCATGTTACATATCGACAAGCTAGGAATGATACCAAAAGATCCATCTTAAATGATAAAAAACAGTACTACTATAATCTACAAACAGCCTACCAGAATAAACCTCAGAAATTTTGGGCTGGTCTGAATAATCTCCTTCGCCCTGGTAAAACAACAACCCCTACCCCAGCTGCTACTTGTGACAAATCCCCTGAGGATGTCTCAAACAGTTTTAACCACTTCTTTACTGAAATTATTCAAATCCTAGCCAATCAATTACCACCTAGCTTTCCAAACCTTGATAATGCCAGCCATCTAAACATACCCACTTTCAATTTCCAACCAGTACCCTCCAGCTATATTCGCAAACTAATTAAAAAATTGAAGCCCACTACACTCTCCGCCGACCAACTCCCTGCTGATTACCTTCAAATATCAGCTGATGCCATTGCCTATCCAGTCTCAATACTCATCAATCGGACCATAGCTGAAGCCAAAATTCCCACCATCTGGAAGATATCCTTTGTTATCTCACTACATAAAGGTGGTTCCTCCACCGAATGCTCTAACTACAGACCAATTGCCATACTTTCTCCACTCACAAAAGTCATGGAAAATGCATACAAAAACAACTTATAGATCACCTACTCCTGAATCACCTCCTAGCTGACACCCAACATGGTTTTCGCCCACATCATAGTACTACCTCTGCCCTCCTAGCCTTTACCAATGCCATAAATACCAACCGTAACAATAACCACATTTCTTCAGCCTTCTTTTTGGATCTTTCTAAGGCCTTTGACATGGTGGATCATCAACTTATGATTCATACCCTGCAGTCTTATAGGCTCAACTGCAAAGCCCTTCAATGGTTTACCTCTTACCTCTTATCTCACTGGGAGGCAACAGGCTGTTATCTGGCAGAATAAGCTCTCCATCCTACTACCCACCACCTTAGGAGTCCCACAAGGCTCCATACTTGGACCCCTTCTCTTCTCCATTTTTATTAACAACCTTCACACTTTCATCCCTAACGTTAACTGCATCCAATATGCAGATGACTCTACCTTGATCTGCTCAGCTACATCCCCTGATGCCCTGGAATATTCCACCCAGTCCACCTTTAATATCATAGAAAGTTGGTTCACTGAACATCGATTGTTGCTAAATCCCCAAAAAAAGCAAACTGCTGCTATTCACTCCCACACCAAAATCTTTTACCTTTACTTTCACAGTAAAAGCAAAGGATGGGACAATTATTACCCCTGAACCCTCAACCAAACTTCTGGGTGTCATTATTGATAACAACCTAATATTTGACCTACACGTGAACCAAGTGATTAAAACTATCAACAAAAAACTTGGGTCACTATACAGAATAAAAGCCTTCTTAACCCCTACTACTAAGATTACCATTGCTCGCACACATTTACTCTCTACTCTTCTATATGCTTCTCCCCTTCTCTCAAATGTAAACAAATCCATTCTTAACAGACTTTCCACCTGTAATAATCATATTGCCAGGTTTGCCACTGGCTTGCCTTACAAGACCCACCATTGTTTAAATCTCTTAGAACTGGGCTTGCTTGAGCTTCCTAGCCTTCTCCAGTTCAACCTACTAGTTATGGCCAAGAAAATCCTTCTTTATCCTGATAATACACCTGCCCTAAAAAATATCATCACTCCCTATTGCAATGCAAGACTACTACGATCCTCAAATAAACTGCTAATCCAAACAATAAAAACCAGTAATGCAGCTGGTGACCCCCTCTTTGCTAACACTGCTGGCAGAATCTGGAACCTACTACCAACAGATATTACAATGCTCTCTTCTCTAACTGCATTTAAAATCAAACTTAAAGAACATCTGGCTCTAAACTGGGTCTGCCACTGTATCAAGCCGGGATAACTTAAACTTCATTATTGTTATTTGTTTGCAAAATGTTACTATTAACCTACCATCTCTTTCTATCTTAACCAAGAAATTATCTTTTACCACTGAAAATGTCCTCTATCCTTGTATAAATCAATTTGTATAATGTCTGTTTTCTATTACTATTGTTATAATGCTGTTGTTTGTCTTGGAGCTTTTCTCCCCGGGCCACCGCTGAAAATGGAAATAACTCCAGTCGGACCATCCCGGTCAACAAATGTAAATAAAAAATAAATAAAATAAATAGTTCTCTACTTGTCAGGGATAATTGGTGGGATTTCTTTGTGGGGATAGAGGCCAGGAACTGTTGTAATTCTGGTGATGTACTGCTTTGCCTTCTGAATTGATAGCGAATGGTGCAGTTTTTGTTGGTTGTAGTTGCAGATTATGTGGAACTGATGTACAGTTGTGTCGGGTCAGATTGGAGAAGCACTGTCGGTCGAGTGAATTGGTGTTTTATGAGGTCAGATAGTATGCAGAGAGTGGGGTTAAAGGTGCAATGGACACAATGTGAGCTGGCCCTGGTGTCTTTGGGTCAGGGGTGGTGTGCTCCTTGCGAGGGGGAGTGTCAGTGTTTTCAGCCGTTTTTTTTTTTTCTTTCTTTCTCTCTCTCTTCAATTTTCACGGCAGTTGTTTGAGCAAGAAATAAGTGCTCGTGATGTTTTATAAAAGCCTATTTAGACTGCAGTTTACATGAGCTAGGGAAAAAGTTTTCTCCTATCTTTACAATTGCAGAGTAGTTTAATGTTTTCATAACGAGTAGATAAGGTTTTGATTGGCTGTTGGTATACTCGTACCCTACAGAAACACGTTCACAACACACGTTAGGAAACAAGCTAGATTTCCCTTATCTTATGTTTCAATCTGTTGGACTAGGAATGTATTTAATTCCATGGTGGGTAGGGATTAATGAGCAAACTACTTTAACTTTAGTATTTATTTTAGTTTTTAAATTGTTCGTTATTTTTACCGAGCCTGACATATACTTATTGAATACCTTAGTGATAACATACTTCACTGAGATAATTGATTATGTACTAATCAATAATACATTATTTTTAAGGAAGGGATGATTTCAGGTAAAGTCAATGACACCTTTAAATATTTCCTCAAAATAATTTGATATGGACCTTTCTATATTATTGTTAAACAATGGTCTAAATAGTCCAAATAAAAGATCTAACTTACTAAGATATCTAAACTTAAATAGATCATAAATATTTTTTTTACACGAAACACATTTCAAGAGCAATGATAATTTCACATGGAACCCAAGTGAGTTCAAGACCTTAGCATGTTCCAATTTTAAAACAAAGAAGAGAAGGGTAATAATTCTATGGAGAAACAATTTATTAAATCCTGAAATAATACATAAATATATAGGCAATGAGGGCCTTATAGCTATAGTCATTCTGAAGTTTAGTAACAGGTTGTGGACACTAGTAAACCTATATTGGTTTCCGGGTATTGGGATGGGGATAGTCAAAAAGCATTTAGATCAAATTACAAGCATATTTAAAGGTAATTTAATAATAGGGGGACTTTAATTGTATTACAGATGTGTCTGAAACTACTTATAAAAAAACAGCTACTGCAAAATTACTAAAAAAAGTGGACCGAATCCTTAAAATTAAAAGATACCTTTAATCTTATAGATAGTAATTCCTTGGTATTCTGCCATCAAGATTATAGATATGGTGCCCAAACCAGAATTGATAAGATATATATTTCCCAGGATCTTCAAACAAAAATTACTTCCTTTACAATAATTCATTGCCCCCTCTCAGATCATAATTCTCTAGTTCTAAAAGTGCAAATAAATTTTAAACTACTTGCTTTTCTTACTAGAATTCCTTCATATATTACAAAAAAAAAAGGATTTAAGCAATGGTTAGTGAATTAACTCAGTTTCTTTGTAGATGTAAACTACAACTCGGAAGCAAATATAGTAATGCTATAGGATTCATTAAAAGCTTATATCTATGGAAAAACGATTGCTTGGTATAAAATAAAATCAAGGAATGGGAATCAGAACTTCAAGAACTACAAAGGAAGCTCACATTATTTAAATCTAAAAAATCTCCTAATTTATTAGAGAATAAGAAGACAATAGAAGACTTAAATAAAAGATATATTGAAATCTTAAATCACAAAACTAATTTAGCCATGGAGAGGTTAAAAATAAATTCTTATGCCACCTCTCCAAAACACTTACATAACTTATCCGTTAAAGTTAAAATGCAATCTAAAGCTAATACTATTGTTAATAAACTACATGAAGAAAAAGGTAAGAAAGTTTCGGAAATAGGAGATATTCTAGATGCTTTCAAGTGTCATTTCAAAAATCATTTTAAAAATAACAATAATTTGCCAGAACATCCCCTTTTAGAAAATGTGTTTTCAGATATTAAACCAATCCCTGAAAGTTTGCAAAATGAATTACAAAAATCCATTACTCACAAAGAAGTCATAGATACAATCAAAGAAAGTAAAACTAGTAAATCTCCCAGAATGGATGGCTTAATCACAGAAATTTACAAACTATTCCCCAAAACTATAACCTCATTACTACATAAAACATTTATTGAAATTCAAACTCGTGCATTAATTCCTCCTTCATGGAGATACTCCTTAATCATACCCATTTTAAAAGAAAACAAGGATGATAGTCAATGCAGCTCATATAGGCCAATTTCATTATTAAATAATGATTATAAAATATTTATGTCTATATTGGTTAAAAAAATAAAAAAAAATATGAATGAAATTATCAACTATAACCAAACTGGGTTTATTCAAAATAAACATCCACATGATAACATTAAAATAATATTGACATTAATTGATTAAACAAAGAAAATATAGAAACCTTAATAATTGGATTAGATATTGAGAAAGCTTTCGATTCGTTGAACTGGGATTATTTAATTAAAATCTTAGAAGCTTATAAATTTCCCAGCTCCTTCATTACATTTATTAAAAAGGTTTATGAAAACAATTTAACTTATGTTAAATTGGGACCATTTACCTCAGAGGCTATACAAGTTACGAGAGGTACTAAACAAGGATGCCCTATGTCACCCATTTTATTTGCATTAGCTATAGAACTATTGGCAATATTAATACGAAACAATCCAAAGATAAAAGGAATAAATATATTTGGTCAATATAACTCCAAGATCATGCTCTTTGCTGACGATGTACTTCTTACACTATTGAATTAAAAAAAAGACATTAGTTGAATTAGATAATCTGATAAAGAAATTTCATAAGATCTCAGGACTCCGATTTAATAAACAAAAGTCTAAATACTTATTATTAAATAAAAAAAAGGATTTTCAAATAGATAAGAATCATATCATAGGAGAATATGTCTCAAAAATAAAATATTTAGGGATAGACTTGTGTGAAAATATTCAAGATATATTGAATATTAATTATAGAAGGATCATAGCTACAATAGACTCTCTAGTGGGTAAATATAATAAGTTATTTATAGTTTTTGAAGATAGATTACAGTTAATTAAAATGATTCTTCTCCCTAAAATTTTGCATGTTGTACAAGCCACTTTAATTCCTGAGGAAAACTCACCTTAAGAAAATAACATCAATTTTGCTAAGATTTCTGTGGTTTCCTAAAAGAAACAAAATTGCATACACCTATCATATCAGACAATGGGACCAGGGAGGAATAAATTTCCCAGATATTGAATCTTATATAAGAGCAACTTTACTTAAAACTGTGGTTGAATGGATCAATCCAAATTATTTGTCTAATTGGAAATTGTTACATACAACTATAATAATAACTGAAAATAATTTACTTAAAAATTCTACTTTTCTAGACAAGGACAACATATTATGGTATTCACTGGCCTTCTAAATTATCAATACAATATAACTAAACTAACTAGGACAAATTTAATAAATCATTTATTTGACTATTTTAGGAAATTTATAAACTTGAATATGGCTTTAATGCTTTGGTTTGCAACATTAATTCCCTTCAGCATTACTAAAAACTTTCCAGATAGAATTCATAGAGATATATTCCTCTCTTGGGAACAGAAAAATCTAATCTGTTGGTTACACTGTCTAAAAAATCAGCAAATATGGGATTTACAATATATGATGTCAACTTACAAAGTGAATTCTCATGAATGGTTAATGCTTCAGAATATATTGACATACTCCAAGGATCTATGTAGGATAATAAATAATTCTTCTTTTTCAAATACACCACATTTTATATCCAGACTGTTTGAATTTTTATATAATAATAAGAAATTGGAAAATGGTACTTCATATTTATATAATCTAATAAAAAATTACAAAACACAACCTAAACCAGCATATTGGTAATATATTACCAAAGGATATATCATTCAGTTAACCTCAGAAAATAAATCTAATTTACTTCTGTCAGTAAAATTAACTTCTTGTTCTCATTATTGGAGAATATGTACCTGGAAATTCCTTCATAGATCCTTTTTAACCCCTGATAAAGTTTCAAAAATCAATCCTTCTAATGATGGGTTATGCTGGAGATGTCAACAGTATAATAAAGCTGATTGGTCTCACATTTTCTTGTATAAAAATTAAATCCTTTTAGGAAAGTATTAACAATTTCTTGCAGGCGATTTATACAGATAATTTTGTCATGACCAAGGCTTTGTTATTACTGAATATAACTGATAATGCTTATTCTTCAAATAAGACTGACCTTCATTTACTTTGGACTATACTAGCTATAGCTAGGAAATGCATAACAAAGAGATGGATTTCTACCACAGCTCCTAGCAAAGAAGATTTCATAAGTCTATTGAAGAGGACAGCCTTAATGGAAATAAAAAACAAAGCATTAAGACTGTTTCCCAGACCATTAACTAAAAACCCTTGGAAAAAAGTTCTAGCTTTGATTGATACTTTGCAAATGGATCTAACCTCCTCATGAAGCAAGTACTATTTAACATTAATTAAACTATATCTGTGTAATTTGTTATCACGCCAGTTTTAAAATGTCAGGCTAAATGTAAATTTGTATATAGTTAATAATTATCTAACTTGACTGTAAACCATGATAAGTTTTCATTTATTGTTTATTGCAAATTTAAAATAAAAATCATCTGAGTTAAAAAAAACAAAAGAAAGTTGACAGAATAAGAAGACATGAATTAATATACACTTTCCAAAATTAAAGAAATGTCCAACCATAATTAATGTCATTGATTATAATCCACCACTTTTTCCTGAAAGTATCAATCATTTTCAGAGGGATAAATAAAAATTATACATCAAAATTAGGGATGTCCTTAAAATTTTGGGATAGTGGACAGGTGTGCTGGAAATCACAGAAAAAGGTGTGAATTTGCTTTTTTCTTTAGTTTACAAGACTGGGGACTTTAGCCTTGTTGCAGACCTCAGCAGGTTAAACTGTGCCATCAGAATGGAAAACTACGTGCCTTCCATTCACTTCATGCTTCATTTTTTATTACAGATAAACTGTCCATTCTCTTCAGACGTTTCATGGTTTTATGTACATGTAAAGGTCATAAAACATCACTGAAGTTTCTGACACTTCTGAGCAGAGAAAAGTGGTCTGTGTCCATGAATTCCTTTTCAGAAAAACTTGGACAGTCAACCCATTTCAGACAAAGCAGTAATCAGCAATACCTCCTTAACAAAAAGAGGGCATGTCTCTCATACCCTCATGGAGGATACTTTACCCCTGGCAACCTTTAAACTAATATAACCAACTCTAATATTGTTCAGTCTCAAGACAGGTTAGACAACATTTTCATCATTGCAAGATACTTTCAGATGGTGATGAAGGCTTACAACCCACACAGTAGATACTGAATAAGATAAATGTAAACTTAAAAAAAAAAAAAAAACAACACTGTAGGCAAGTAAGCAGTAGCGTGACTAATTGATACTACTATACCAAACACAAAATGTCAGTGATCACCTGTTTGACTAAATAACTTTTGTTGTCCAGGCCTTTCTGAAAACAAGTCTCACACACACACAAATGAAAACTGAAGAGTCTATGAATTTTCAGTTCTGCAGGTTTCTGTGTGGAATTTCAGCTTCCCCAGTTAATAGGAACCTTTCCTCTAGCTGAGTCTTACTAGCATCCTTTTTTGGAGAAGCTAACCATACACAGTATAACTGCATTGTTATTCTTGTCCCTGTCAATTACTGTAAATTTAGAAAAGTCTCCATTTCCTTTTCCAAGTCCGTTACCTTCTTCAGATGTACCAAAGAAGTAGTCACATGCTTGCCTTAGTTTTGGTGCCTTGTATCTGAGATTTAATCAAATCTAGCCTTTTTTTTTCTTTTCTACATCAAATCATAGCAGGTCAGATAATGAGATAGAAGTGATTCATTGCAGCCCACCTGTTGTCCATCCATGTCCCTGTAAAGTTACTCATAGCATTCTTTAGCGGTGGCTCATCCCCAGCAGTTTATCCCAGGTGAAATGTCTTCATATGTCTTGCTGTAGTTCAGGTCACACACTCCTCCTTATTCCCTATTACCAGAGATGCCCACTTCCTGAATCACACCTCTTAAGATACATGGGCCCTTATACACATTAGTGGTCCATTGCTTCATGCTGTTCTCCTGGCTAAAGCACAGTTTCAGCCAGTTCTAGATCAAAGATCTAATATGTATTGCTATGGAAAGTATGGTCATCGTGGTAGTGGTGCTGTGGTAGCGTTGTCACCGCACAGCAAGACGTTGTCCCATTCGATTCTCAGCTAGAGCGTCTTCTGTGTGGAGGCATGTGTGAATGGGCGTGCCTTCATTGAAGGTTGTGCATCAGGGCTGGTAACTCGGCACATAAAAATCCACTACCAAACATTAGCGGACCGGAGTTCCGCTGTGGCGACCCCTAACCGGGATAAGCCGAAAGACACAACAACATGGAAAGTATGGTCACATTTTCTTACATAAATGCACAGGGTGGTAGGGGGTCCTGTCATCTGTGAGGGAAGAGCAGTGCAGTACTGGGACTGAGCTTTGCACTTTGGCTGCTTCTGCTGAGCAGCTCACCCCCAGAAGTCCAGAAAGCACTGACAGACACACAGCTAATCACCCCTTTCTTCTTGAAAGCAGAGACGGCTGATTAACCTTTTCTTCTTGTGAGTGGTCTGTCAGTCACTGGTGAAAACAGTCTGTGGAGTATGGGGCACTTCCTAATTTGACATTTTTGCATCTGTGGAAAATCTAAGACCTTCTGCTTTTGATTCTCCAGTCATGAAGAAACTACAGGATAAATTTGTATGAGTATGATCCTTGAAACTTCTTTATACTTTTCCAGTGTTTTTCTTTAATCCACACAGTACTGATTACAGCCAGTTTTCACATGGAACATTTGGTCTTTGTAGCTCCCTAGTGGCTATAAAACTCTTGGTTTCCCCATCTTGTCCAGTTCTCCATGCTAACTCTCTCAAAAAAAAAAAAAAAAAAAAAAAAGGTCTTCTTTATATTAGCTCACTCTCATACCTGTAAGAATTTCAGCACCTTTGCTTTTACTCTCCTAGGATTCATGTATAACTTTTCACCCTTTTGCAAGGAGGATCCAGTCATAAAAAATAATAACTTTTATTAAAATAATAAATAAAATAAAATGATTGAGTGTGTTTGGATTGACAGAGAGACTTCATCAGAATAACATGAGCTGATAAGCCAACACTTTTTATACTGTTGAAAAGGCAGTGCTTTGATGCAAACAGGTGCACAGGATACCTGCTGATTAAACGGGCATTTCTTAAAGGCATAGACCTCTATAACACATGAAACATTGTTTAATGTGCAAGTCTATTAGTAAATAAAGCACATTGATAAAAACAAATTAATATATATATATATATATATATATATATATATATATATATATATATATATATATATTTTTTACAATCTGTCAATCCTAATATTAAGTACCGGTATAATTGATACATATTCATTAAAACCAAGTAGCACACAGTCTACGCTGCCACATAAGTCCTCTATAAGTAAACCAGCACTTTATTCACCCTCCCCCCCAGGATTAATGCTGAGAATTTTTAAAATCCCAAAGGAAAACTTTTTAAAACCAGCCTGTAGAATGTTTGTATAATGTGTTGGTTTCTTTGTGGTTTGCAGTATCATAGATGTGTTCATAAATTCGTGTTTTAAGCAATCTTTCAGTTTTTCCTATATAATATGCTGGACATTGATCACACTTTATAAACAACCCTGGATGTATTGCAGTTACCCTTTTCTCAATTTTTTTTTTTATTTTTCAAATAAGTTTGAATGAAGTCCATAGTATTTATACATAAGCAGTTACCTTTTTGAAACATAACATGACTTTTAAGAATGTTGTCTAGTGCAAGGGTTTGCACCTTTGTAATATATGAACACTGTTTGCAACAACCACGAGAATATGTCTCCACTTCTTGGGGTGAAATCCCTGACATTTTATTTTCAAATAATTGTTTGAAATTTTTGGCTGTTTTAGTAATAAATGTTAGTGCTACCCCCACCATGTTGTGAATGTCTTTAACTTTAAAAATGTTCCAGTTATGCTTAACTATATCTCTAATCTCACTGAAAAAAATGGTTGTGTTGGATGGTAAATGCTTTTTCATATTTCACCTCACTAGTATCTTGGGGTGGCTAACTGAGCCCCAGACCTAATAGGGGTTTGAATTCACCACCAAACCATCATGCACTTTTTTTTAATAAAGTTAACTAGATTATCTGGATATCCCCTTGCAATAGACATATGTTTAAGGTTCATAAGTTTGTCTCACACCTCTTCATACTGGGAAATCATTCTTGCAACACGAATAGGCTGACCTTTTACTAATCTTTACTTTTGAAAAAAAGAATGACAACTGGAAATGTGTGAGCAGGCATTGCAAAAAGTTTCTTTTCTGTAGATATTAGATTTAAACCCCTGTCCTGTGCGGGATATCAGGGTATCCAGATAATTAATCCTTTCCTTGTTGCAGCTGTAGGTGAACTTTAAAAATTGAGTGGTACTATTCAGGTAGGTGAGGAAGGAAGGAATTTCATCCTCTGTGCCATCCCACAAGATAATGATGTCATCCAGAAAATATAATGTACAAGTGTATGTTCTTAAACCTACTAGTAAATACATGCTGGTGTTCCCACTGTAATACAGTACTGGCAAAACCTGGGGTGCATGCTGCACCCATGGCAACACCCTTATTTTGTTGAAAGCACTCGCCTTCGAAAAATATAAAATTATTTTCCAAAATCAGTGACATAAATTCTACCAATAAAGAAACTCTATCATGAAATAGTGAGGAAAACTTGTGTAGAGTGCTGTGGAACATTTCTAGACCTTCATGTTTAGGAATGACAGAAAACAAATCAATGACATCTATTGTCAAGAAAATTAAATCCTTTCTCCTAGGAAATCCCATGAGTCTTTTATAAGGTGAGGTGTTGCTTCAATCATGGGTTTCACCCACTGGTCAACAAGTACTGCCATAGGTTGGATTTTTTAACCATGTGCTGAAACAATAGGGCAAAAGTGAGGATTATGCACATTTTTGTGGATTTTCGGAATGCCAAAAATAGTGGCGATGATAGGCTTAGGCTTGGAAAGAAATTTAGAAGTCTCTACATTGATATGCTGGTCCAGAACATACGCCTCCAAATAAGAGTCAATTCTCTTGTGTACAGTGTTAATCAGATTTCTGCATGTGGGAGAATATGTATCTGTGTTGTATAAAATGTCTGACATCACATTTGAATAATCACGTGCCTCAAATAAAACACCCCCCCCCCCTTTGTCAGGCTTCATTATCTGTAAATTGCTGTCTTTTCTGAAGAAGTCTAAAAGTTCTTTTCCTTTTTTGGTAAGATTATAAAATACCCTTTTATTCTGAGAATACTTAGTGTACATATCCTTCATAATTGCTTTTTTTTAAATAATTAGATGGTAGGATGGAGGGGGTGGGTTAAAAGTATTGCGTTTCTTAAGTGAACTGTGATAACTTGACACAGCCTGACCTTTATTGGTTTTACCATGAAAAAAATATATTGAAGTTCAACTTTTTGTGAATAACTTTAATTCCACCAATGAATCTGTGATATCAACTCCCCTGGTGAGAATAAATTTAAAACCTTTTAGATACGGTGTAAAATGGCCTTTAGTAATGGAGTAACAGGTGTAATTATAAATGTTAAAACCTTTGTATGAACAAGTGACACAATCATGTGTAACGTTAATCTCCTCCTCTTCCTTCCTCCCTCCCGGTGGTAGTTCCCCTGAGGGGAATGGTAAGGGGCTTGTTGTGGGTACTGCCCTGAATCTAGCACCTGTTTGAACTGACTCGCTAATCTTTCTGAGTTTGGTTAACATAACACTGCACCTATCTACTTTTTCCTTTTGCAAGGAGACCAGAGCCTCAGATCTCTCAGAGCTAGGGGCTGAGGTTTTATAAAGAACACATATACCATTCACAAGATAGGCATATACCATGAAATAACAGCTTTTTTATATGTGGGATAAGTTCAAATGTTTCCAAAAATACAGATGATTACATGATGAAAATTATTGATAAGGGTCTAGTTTATTGCACAAAGAAAGTTAACATGGCGGTTGTTTTTAAACTTCCATGCCAGATGAAAAATAATTTTGTGTCCTCTAAGCTCTGTGTGGTGTTCTTCATTCACTGTTTAAAGCCTGATGGCAGGATTCATCAACACTGTGTCCCATGGAACAGGGCTGCTGAGCAGTACAATAGCATAGAAAATCACTGTCATTCATAGCAAATGCTATATAATGGGGTAAGACTGTGCTTGATATCCCATTATGTAGCCACAACTTTCAATGTATGGAATACACGGGAAAATGACCCTTCCAAGGGACATAACTGATTGAGACAGTACAACAACGACATATAGTCTGATCTCTCTTGCCCACATAAGTCTTGGGACCAGAATCAGATCCCTACAGCTGATGAAGTTGGTCCAATTTCAGTAAATCCCTTTTGTGCTAATTCATTGCTAAGTATACAGAGTTAGGAAGCAACATCAGTGCTAATTAAAAGAAAAAAAAGCTTTTTTGCACAGAAGGAAAAACCTAACTGGTATCAGAGATTCATGTAGTGCAGATAAGCCTACTACCACAAGAATACTGTCCTCACCCCAGTGAGGTGATGCTGCTAAGACACCACCAGTGGAATCTCTCTCAGAAGATATCCTCATTACCATATTACGGTAAGTACTTTAACACCCCCCCTTACCCAAAGAATGGAAAAACATTTAAGATTCGCTGTGTAGCATGATTGCAGAGGACACCATGCCAGTGAAGCTCTACATAGTGAGGTGATCTGGAGACAGCATATCTTATTAAGTAGCTGTCCTCTGCTGCACTACTAGTGCAGTTGTACTACACAGTGATTCAGTCCACAACACTGGTGTGCATAGTAAAACAGTGTCTACTTTATATGTGCTCCATTCAAAGGAAACAGCATTCCTCTGTAAACTACTTGTCATTGCCAATATCTGTATCTGTGGATTATGGTAAGGATATGTAGTATACTAAAAGTAATTTGTGGAATCCATGTATTCAGGTGGGCAATATGTTTGAAAACAGCCCAGACTGTTCTACCTTATGACCTTAAGTTTGCTTTAGGAAAAACATACTCTCCCTTCTTTTGAGCCCACCTGTAAGGTACATTTATTTTGTTGCTTCAGCTCTTCTTTCTGGCTGTCATCACATCAGCGGGAATAATTACATAGTCAAGAGTCTCTGAAGAGTAGATTTGGCATTCTGTCATGCTTTATAATAGCTTTTCTCTAGCTCTCCTCCTGATCTTTACCTAGAAAGATGTAATGAGAATTTTCTGCACTCTGTGGATGTGCATACAGTTCCCATATTATTTAGATAATGCAAATCATCAGGGGAAAAAAATCAGTCTGTGTACGTTGCAAAATGCAGAGTAGTTAAGAAGGATACTGCACCATGTTTTCTTAAGATGTTTAATGCATCTTGTGATTATCTTCTTGAGTAAGTACTTTCACTGCATTTTCAGTTGTCATTCCTCCATGCCATTGCTACAGCCACATTTTCATTCCATGCTGCCCCAGCTGATGACCCTTGAACAGACACCACAGAATCAGCGATGCAAACCCCAGGTTTATAGCAAAGTAAATGAATGTTTTATGGGACTGTGCTGTTATCTGACAATACACTTGCTGACACTGCAGAAAAATAACAGACACATCGAATGCTGTCAGTATTAACTGTTTATACAACAATTGTCAGTGGTTGTATTTACTGTAGCACCCAATACCTTGTATATATAATCATCTCTGAGGTTTCTGAGAATAATGCAAACACTATCGTGTAAGAATCCTCTACCCCAAAAAACAAAGAGTATTTTTAGCTTGATTGTTTCATTTTAAAATAATTATTACACATCGTTTCTTATATCATAAAGTGCTAATACCAATGCTTGTTGCATTATTCTTGCCGATGGCATACCACTTGGCATGGTATACTGTTACTGACATGTGCTAAGACATGCCATTTGAAGTCACATGGGCATCACATAACTAATGCTACTCTAGTGGTTTCTTTGGTCAAATATTGCTTCAGTGCATCATTGGCTAATTTTTTCTCTCTCACCTCCAAAATGAATGTATAGCTTGTGTTCATTGCTTGTCACTCTGTCTAAAAAGTAAGGAACCTATACAAGAGCATATCACAGTATGATATTACAATTAATTGAAGGTATTCATCATACATGTCTATCTCTGCAACTTTGTTCTTTTAACGAGTTATTTTCCTCCCAGCGTCTGTATTAGAATTCAGTTTTAAGAGTTCAGTTTTATGTTTTGTTTGTTTTTTTTTTTTTAGTTCTGCAGTGCCAAAATTTTATGGAATGCTTTTTTAGCAAACTTTGTGTAAACCATATGTTAATTTATTTTTTTACATCATACAGTGTAAAGAACTTGTGAAAGTGAATAGGCCTTTCTGCTTGCACAGATGCATGAGTTAATGGTAGTACAAAGTGGTATCTCAGTAACAAGAAGGTTTTGCTATGCCAGTCTTTTCATCCATTGACACTAATCCAAGAAGCAAAGAACCAACTAGAAGAGCAAAGCTTTGAAGATCCATGGTTACAGTGAGTGAAACGTCTCACTTGAGCAGTGTCTGCCCAGCTTGTGATGTCAACATATACACACATACACAGGCATCAAAGGAAGGCTCTCTAGCCTCAGCCAGAAGCCCCTACCACCACATCGCACCTCAACCGATCCCCTTTCTCCAGAACAGACCAACCATTCAGGGGAATCATAATCATTCTGTCTATTCAATGGTTCCAACTCTAGTGCACTGAGGCATTGTAGATAGATGTCTATTCACTGCACTATTAAGACATAACCTAGGCAGGAATTTTTTTTTTTTGTCATATTTCTGACTGGTTTGAGCTTGATAAATGTAAAATTCTGAATTAAGTTAATGACTGTCAGAAAAAAATAGGGTGCACTTAAATGAAACGACAAAGGCAAATATAATAAATTAAATAAAAATAATGATAAAATATAGGCTAGTGAATGAAGTGGTGTGTGTGATCCCATTTGCAAACCTTCTCCATAGAAAATGTTTGCTTGGAAAATGAAAATTGTGTATCTACTAATCTAATTAATTTTTCCCCAGTCAACATTCCGCATGTATTAGTACTGGTTTTAAATGGGAAAAGCAGTCACAACAGCAATCACTTGCTTTTTTCCCTCTAAATGAAGAAGCAGCAGCTAATTCCTGTTTTAGATCGTACTGTCCTTGATGCTTAGGCTATCTTGTTGTGTAATATGTTCATATCAGCAGCTGTTGACCAGTATCAATAACTCATCCATAACACCCTTTGAGTTAGAATATGAATGTGTGAAACCAAGCTGGAAAAGCGAACATGGATGCCACAGATAGAATACTGGCGTAACATAAACTGATAGGGTTATAAAACACATACACAGAAAAACAGGGAAGGTCACACCCTAGTATACAATCTTGATCTTAAGCAGCTAGAAGAAGAGGAGATGAAAGGGAAACAACAAGGAAGGATGATTCCTTACGATAAACCAAAGAGGTCTTTTGACGAAGAATGCAACAAGAATGTAGTATTAATCTCCAAAATAGGAGAAATCCAGGGGAAAAAAACATTGACAAAGGTTAAGGAGGAGCAGGTTTTAGTTATTTTATGTTTATGAAACTAGTACTGATATCTCATAACTTTTAACAAAATGCTGCCCCACCCCCAAATAATCAAACATTTTGTGCCAAAATGTGTGCAAAACTAAAAGGCTGTTTATTCATCTTTTTTTTGCTTTTCAGAACAAGGTTGGCACAGAAGACCAAGACTCCTGTTTTGGGGTAAAATATTCATAGTCTTCATTTTGTTTCCACTGCAATCAATAGAGTTTACAGAGTCACAGTAGATGCAGGAATTCACAGAACTGGGCACTTTTTGCCGATACTGAAACTGGCTACTGCCCAGGGCGTAGAGATGAAACCCCACTGTTCTCTGTGACATAGCTCCCAGCTGCTGCATAGGGCTAAGTCAGCATTATCCATATGAGTGGTTACCTCTGTGCTGAGCTAAAAAAAGGGAAAGGAAATGATGCAATGTTTCTGGAATTTTCCAAAGCATGTATTTCCGTTAACCATTCTGTACTGATTGTCAAGATGCTGATCCTAGGTTTTGATTAGCTATGTATAAACTGCCCTAGCAGAAAACAAGTGCTAGACAGCATTACTTAAATCCTTTTTTGGGGGTGACAGCAGGATTCATCAGGTGTCAGTGCTCTATATACTGGCTGGTGCTCCTACAGGTTTCTGAATGAGACATGAAAATGTAGAGGGAAGGCAGCCAGCAGTGGCTTACCATTTAATTATCTGCCATGCAGACTTCCATGTGATATTTACATGTTGTTCCCATTTTGCGGGGGGGGGGGGGATTCTTTTGGGGTCAGCCTTTTCCGGCCACAATCCAAAAAAAAAATGCAGCAAGTTGATCAGAAATGCTGCAGTGTCCCTGGATGTGCATATCAGTGTGTCTGCCTAAAGATGGGCAGCTGTCTCTTCTGGGGCTGGTTTCTCCTATGTGCCTATTACTTCTTGGGATATGCTCAGGCCCCTATAAGCCTGAGATGGATAATAGGAAAATTGACAAAGGGATACGGCTATTCTATATTAAATTTAGTTTACTAAAGTGTGTCAGTGACTCAGCCCTATCTTTCCTACATGATACAATGTCAAGTGAACATGCAAAATCATACAAGTTCTTCTATAACCTTAACTCTGCCCAGCTGTCTAATATAAATAAAACTAAATGCATGTTATTCTGCAGTATCAAACCCAGGTAATATAAATCATAGCTCCTCAAAATAACCCTAGTAAGTGGTACTACATTACACATTAGTGACGCCACAAAGTACACTGAAGTTCTTTTTGAGATCTGAGAAACAAATACTTAAAATGGAGTCAAGAAGACTAATTGGTAACTTGGCAAGCTATGCAGACTACTTGATTTTGTCACTGATGACCCAGGTTCAAAGACACCAGTGTTGCCATACTATCTCATTTTTTTTTTTTTGGTGGTGCTGGGGGACACTTCTGTATACGAGTCTTTCAGGAAACATTGCACAAAAATTGAATATGAACTGTTTTAAATGGTTAAAGCTTCCATCCAAATCAAAAAGGAGTGAATATTAGTGTGTCTCAAACAGTTAAGCGGGCCAGATCCTAAGGAAAAGGTCAAAACAGTCACTACTTTATTTTCATCAAAATTTGTTGTTAGCCCTGATGACTGTGTCTTTACTCAATAATATGACAAAACCTGAGGGAAAGAGGGTAACAGTGAAATGGGATAAGATAATAGAACAAGGAGGTTTAGGAATACCTGATTTAAACTGATATTTTAGAGCTACACATTTAAGGCTATTATACATAACACAAGCAGAAAGCTACAATTCCAAGAGGAAGGGTTGATGATGAAGTGTGTGTGTGTGTGTGAGGGGGGGAGGGGGGGTAGTTCAAGAAATAATGAAAGAGTGGGATTTTGGGCACAGATCCCCAAGGAGAATAGCAACAGTCATACAGAATATTAAATTCATAAAGTAGCAAAATGTATACTAAGAACTAAGTTAACACAGGAATGGAGAAAGAAGATTCTGCCAGTAGGGATGACTGCAACTGGAGGTATACAGAATAGCCAAGAAGGAGCTGGAATTTCTGAAAGAGGCTGGCAAAGGAAGCAGGGTACTGGGAACAAATAATTAGAAAGGAAAAGGTAATAGAATGGCAAGAGTACAAGAAGACATTTGGGCTGCAGGCTAGAGATTGCCTTCCCTATCAGGAGTGAATATCAGAGTATAGGCACAGAGAAAGAGAGAGAGGAATCCTAAATGAAAGACCTGCACTGGTTGACATTTTAGGTGAATCTAGAACAGAAGCTGCTGTTAATGAAGGAGATAAGTAGTAGGACATATAAAATATTGCACAATAACTATAGGAATAAATTAAAAGTCAGAAAAGACTAGGAAAGAGAGATTACATAAGCAATTCAGAAAGAAGCAGTAGGAAGACATATGTATTACTCCCAAATATGTAACAAAATCTAGAAGGTTTAGGATTTTTACCTGGAAATGTTTGCTTAGGTACTGTTATACCCCAACCAGACTCCAAATAATTTTTTCGCAGGTAGATGGCAAATGTTGGAGGTGTAAAGGGGAAGAAAGAAGTAACTGGGAGCACGTGTACTCAGAGTGTAAGAAGGTAGTAACTGAACGAACTGAACAATTTATGTAATGCTGGTGTAATTATGGTATACACAACAATATACGTGATGTGTAATCTTTGTAAATGTGAACTTGTTAATATGGTTTCATTACTTTTTCTAAAAATATAAGGTTGCTTATGTCACAAGTGATAATTCAATAAAGATGTTCTTTTCCTAAATATATATATATATATATATATATAAATTGCAAAAACAGCCTTGAGTACTTTGACTCACTGAGACCTTCCTACCTGAGACCATGAAATGCAAAAAGAGGCTCAGTAGTATGGACTCTTTGCTTCCTACTTATCAGATATTTCATACACATTATCTGAAGACTTAATGGAAGAGGATAAGGTGTCTTGCTTGAGATCTAGCATGAATGAAATTCAATAGGCACTGGTTGTGTAAATGCAGGGTACTATAATGTGCCAAAGACCTAGTGATACTGCTTAACACATTGAGATGTCTGTTCTCAGGCAACAGTTGTTGTTGTTGTCTTTCGGCTTTTCCCGGTTAGAGGTCACCACAGCGGAACTCCAGTCCGCTAATGATTGGCAGTAGATTTTCACGAATGCCAAGGTGCCAGCTCAACGTTCAACCTTCAATGAAGGCACTCCCATTTATGCATGTCTTTCAAACACCCACCCAACCATGGGGAGGACATGCAGATTCCACACAGAAGGCACTCCCCGCACTCCAGCTGAGAATCAAACGGGAGAACCTCTTGCTGGGAGGCAACAATGCTAGCGCTGAAGCAATGCACATAAATGTTGTTTTCTATTAACATGCTTAACTGCTTGTCATTTCTTATCACCTTCTCGAACATTAAATATTTCATCTATGTTGTTTCATTTGTGAATACTTAATTTGTCAGACATTACCGTTATCATAAACCAGTTTTACTGGTGTAAACACTGTGGCTGCAACTATGATGAGGGTGATCAAGGTTCAAATAACAGACCCAGCACTAGAGAAGCCACCTGGGAGAGGTTAGCAGTGAGCAGCAGATAGTCTGGGAGAGGTAGGGAGTGAACCCACATCTCCCAACTCCTATGATTTAGGCCCTCAGATTTAGCCTTGTGCCTCATGGATTTATGATATTCATCATAAAATCAGACATGTTTATGGTTTACATACTTTGTTAAATAAACAAACTAAGACTATTAAAAGATTCACTGCCACTGTCTATATAGAGTCTATTAGGTAAAGTCCTAATGTGAAAAAACAAGAAAGCGCTCCTTCTTCTTACTCTCTGCTATGATTTTTATAGGCCAGTGCTAGGATTTTTAATGCCAGAAGGAACAGCTCAGGGTATACTAAACACTAAACTTTGATAGATTGTGATGCTCACCACTGCTACCAGTATGTGATGTGCACCAATATATGTCGTCCCCACACTGGTTCAGTAATCAAGGAGCCTGAATCCTCACCACTGGCACTGGAGAGAAATGTGCACTTGGAATACAAATGGATACACTCACTATTTCCAGATGCAGACCTCTCTGCATCAAGTACAATTTCCCTTACGAGCACACAGAGAACACACTCAGCCCAGGGTCTGGATGTCGCTATATCTGTCTCCCTCCAGATCTCCAATAAGACTCCTCATTGGTAGAGCTGTAGGGTTAGATCCTCAGTTGAGTGTCCAAGCCAAGTCCTCCAGGACTCTCTCTGTAAATCCAGTGCTTTGTGTCCCTGCCCCAAGTAGCTGACACATACACACACACTGAGTGATTTAATTTTCACACACACACACACACACACACCTGGGAAAGGCTGACACAGATTTACTTGCTGTACCCCCTTCTGCTCCGAGTATAAGGTAGTTATCACTGCCACCAGGCACTTCACAATCAGCTACTCTAAGGCCCTTAACAAAGGGTGTCCAATTATACTGTGTAATATTAGCACTAATACAAATGATAGTAGTTCACCAAGATGACTAGGCCTTCTGGAGTGGCCCACACAGTGTCACCAAACAAATATAAGTACTCTCAAATGTTAATTCCTTCTAAAAATGACCAGCCACAATGAAAAGTTTTAAATATAGTTTATAATAAATAATAAAAGAACATGATAATGTTGAATATATATTCACAGTAAACCACAGAAAATATTGAAAACAGCATTGATGGGCAGACTCATACAAATAAAGAAAAACAATCTCTAAACTAAGCTTCACTATATTCCTGACTGAATTTAAGATAATTATACTGTTCCCTAATAACTTATTTGGGCAAGGCAAGATGAAATACATGAACAGTCTTTCTAGTCTGGCCCCCCGACCAGAATGCTCTATATTCTGAGATCACGCCCTGTAAAATATAATATCCAAGATGACTTGCAGAATGACCTCATCTGGTCACTTGACTCTAGGTAACCACAATATCTCCTTTAGAAGTTTGAAACACGACTTTAACAGACTGCTACAATACACATTTAGAGATTTTATGGCAATGCCTAGGAGCCAGAAACATTTACAACACTTCCCCCTTCTTTACAAAAGCTAACAGATAATGGCTGCTCCCAGACCTACTCAGCACTATGGGGTTCCATTCAGTGATTTAACAGCTCATTTATATTTCCTTAGTTTTCTTAAAATAAGCCAGCTGGTTAACCATTGCTGTGCCAGGGTCCTCTATTAAAACATATACATTTAATTCAGATACCAAAATACTTGTACATTTCTCTTCATTTCATCAGGGTGCACTGTTGAAACATTTTAACACAATTAACTCAAGCAAAGCTCACAAATACATTTCAGGACAAGCATCTGTACAGATCAGTTTGATATACAAATGACATATAATTATTTACAAAATTCCAGCTAGCTGTGCTGGCACAAGTCATACATCCACTACCCTGCTTCTCCCTGGCATGGCTGGCAGTACCTACTGTCATCAAAGAGACAACATGCTGTAAATGGGTACTGATGTCAAGGAGAAACCAGTGTAATATTACTTGCATCTAGTGCATATTCAACATGCAGGAGCAGCCTGTGGAAGAGGAGTAAAAAAATCATCGCCAGCAGCAAATAATGACCACATAGTGCTTGACTGTCACCCTATTACTTCTCCAGCAATAAGTGTGATCACTGAAAGGTTAAAGGTTAATTCCTCTTGGAAAAGAGGGTCCTGATACCCTAGAAGGCATAGGAGACATAAAGACATGCCAGTAGAAACTAGAGCAATTTAGAATAAAAGTGATCAAATAGTTACAATAGTAGTAGGAGCAATCAGGCTAATCAAAAACATTTTTCAAGCATGCTTAATATGTTACTGGTCCAGGTTATATGAACTACTGAAGTAGGCAGTTCTGGTTACAGTGCGGGTATTGAGAAGAGCACTTTCAGCAAGGACTGGAGCAATACTAATTTCATGAACTTTAATTCTAGTCTGCCATAGGAATGGATTATTCCTTTTTTGGTATTAGAAACCCCTAACATTTGGCAAAATTAAGAAGGAGGTTATGCAGTGTGCTGTACCAGGCACATACCTCTCAACTTTCCAGATTTTCGCCTCATATTTTTGGTCTGTTCCTCATAAAATTTGTGATTTTCTGGATTTTTATGGTGAATCATTGAAGACTTGAATTCACTAAATAATGACAGGCATTTGAGTTTCAGACTTAATATCCTTCAGAAAATGTATGGTAACACAAAACCTTTTATTACAGCAACTTTCCAAGTTTTTAGAGCAATATTTAAATTTTGCCCCTATGTTTGGGTCTTTGTCCCCCATTATCTTTGGCTTTGTCCAGATTTTTTTGTGCTAGGAGGTTAAGAGCTACACCAGGTAGGATGGGGAAATTAATAAGTCAGTCAAGCCCCAGGATGGTACGATTTTCAGCCTGGAAAAAAGTTTTTTTTTCTTTTTTTTTCTTTTTTCTTTTGCAAACGTTTGCTATATTTATCCATTATGAGAAGATTCCTGATATGTATTTGTTTCACAAATATTTCATTTCACTCTCTTCCTATTAGACACTTAAAAGGGGTTGCGCTGTCTGTGACTACTTAGTTGATGATATTTACTATAAGCGTAGTGCTGGTAGTTAGCATTTTTCCCCTATAGCTCAGAGTAACTGGATGCATTCTGTCTGTGCATGGTTTCAGACTAGACTGACTACTGCATTACACACCATATTCTCTAACCTTCAGTGTTTTCTTTAATAATGTGTAGTCTGCCATTGGGCTGCATTCTGTGTTATGCATTGCTGGGTTTTGTTTATATATAACTCATGCATTTTTTTCTAGAACCATGGAAATCAGCTTGAACAGGAGAACAGTCTTGCTTTCAACATGTAAATAATTAAAAACAAACAAAAAAAAAACTTCCATAAAAGTAGTCCCACACTTTGATACTTACCTAGAAATAAATCTTGGATAATAATCACTTATGAAAATATTACAGTGGTGACACCCAAACTTAACTCTGCCAAGCTTTTTTTTAAATATTACTCATAATCAACTGAACATTTACTATGTAATTCCATGCAAGCAAATTTTCATGTAGAAATAACAGGTGGTTTAAATGCAGGCGGGAGTGTTTTAGGTGATGATGTCATCAGGATGCCCTAAGCAATATCTGCTTTCTTAGACAACCAGTCACAAACTGACAAAAAACGGTTACAATAAGTAGTACAGATAACATCTCAGCTCCGCAACATTAAAACTTGCTGTTAGAACTGGGTTAAGAAAATTCAATCATGTTCTGCCATATTCACTCTTCTAGCTACAGCCAGGGTTCTTTGGACTCCTGCTTCTTAGGGTAAGTGTCAGTTACAGCTCAGCTAGCCAGGGATAACTTTTTTTTTTTTTCAAGGAATCAGTTCCTGCATTGAAATTCATTCTGCTCTACTCTACCGTATGCTGACAAATGGTATAAATTAAGCAAAGACATTGCGCTTTTAAATTCATTTTTACCTTCCAATATATATCAGGCAATGTTGATATTTGTAATTTCAGCTTTGCTTCTCTTTATGTAGCTCAGATTTTTTATCTGGTAATAATACAGTGATTACAACTAAGACTGCCTTTAACCATTTTGACAGAAACACCTAACAGGAAGCGTGATGTGCTGTTTAGGGATTTGCAGAAGAACTTCCAAGACATGTTTTTCTACAGACTGTTGTCTTTATCTTATGTTTTCATCTGTGATTAAAAGAACACATACTAGTTATTCATCAAGTGAAAAAAAAATATTCCTTTTTTAACATTATGCATGTTTTAGAATGTTAGATCTTTTTCTGGAAGTCATACCTTTATACAGTCTAGATTTTTACAGAATGTTTAGATTTTTTCCGTCATATTTTTGATGTATTTCTCATAACATTTATGGTTTTATGGCAAAAAAAGTGAGAACCGAAGTTACTAAATAATGAGAGGCATTTGAGTTCCAGACTTCATACCCTTCACATAATGTATGCAAAGCCTGTTATTCCATCTACTTTCTAAGTTTATAAGATAAATATTTAAAAATTGTTCCCATGTTTGGGCTTTTGCCCCCCCCCCCCCTCATTATTTCTAGGTTTATCCACAACTGCTATGCTAAAAGTTGAGAGGTAAGACAGGAGTATTTTAAGTTCAGTCAGCGTTTCTAAGACTGTGTTTAATTTTCAGTCTTTATCAGTAATTTCTGTGGGTCTATACAAACAAAAGAAGGAGCACCCAGCAATATATATAAACGGGTGCATTGCATTTGATCTATGACACATTTTATCTACAAAAACAGCATACCCCTACATGGTACAGTACCCACTGTTTACAATGTAGATTTGACTCTGTATGGTGTGTGGATTTCCGATGGCTAATAATATATTATTGATGTGATTTGTTTGATCTCATAATGTGATTGTTTATAATGTATAAGGATCATCAACTCCACTCTTGTTTCTTGAAGAAATAAAGCAAAATTACATCACTTTTATATGTATATATATATATATATATATATATATATATATATATATATATGGGACCCGACCCACGGTGGTGGTGCTGCGGTAGCGTTGTCGCCTCACAGTAATGACGCTGTCCGGTTCGATTTTCAGCTAGAGCGTCTTCTGCTTGGAGATATGCGTGAATGGGCATACCTTCGTTGAAGGTTGTGCGTCAGGGTTGGTAACTCGGCACGTAAATATCTTTGTGCTTTTCCATTACAGTTACATCAACTCCTCATTTATAATACAGATTATTTTACCATTTGATGGATTACACCTCACTTTATTTGTGTGTGTATGTCAGCACACACACACACACACACACACACACACACACACACACACACACACACACACACACACACACACACACCAAATACTCCTGGAGATCTTCATCCACCAGTTTGACATGGCTTTTGCAAAAAATCTAAAATAGAAGTTGAAGTTAGTGCAATCCACCACCATATGATGTCACTGTCTACAAGTAATTGCATGCTATATGCTTGCAGCATCTTTAAAATTAAAGGATTTCTGACTACTTGACTTGTTTCAGGAATCTGTGACAGAATGCATATTTTTTTCTAACCATTAGTTAATGTAAATAAAAGGAGTTTTAATTTTCATTGTTTACTAGCTAGTCAACCCAGCAATGACACTGCTGTTTGGGACTCAGGTGACCCTGGAGTCAGGAATGCATTCGGGTGGTGGGGTTAGGAATTGAGACTTAAAGCACATCTCTCCTCATCTAGGGAGAAGTAGAGTTGCGTATTTGTTGCAGAAATGGTCAGTCTTGAGGTGTAGAAGTCCATGTGCTTCAACACTGGACACAGGATAGATGCTGATGTATATTTCTGCAGTCACATCTGCACTCTGCAACTGTTGCTGATCTAGCCTCTCTGCACAAGAGAGGGGCATAGGCTGCAACCCAGAACTGCTCAATTTTCTGATTCTCATGTGTTTCTTAGTGGGAAAGAGCCCACATGGATCTGGAGAAACTTTAATCACGGAAAAAGACCACTACAGGACATACTAATTTTCAGGGACTGTGACTAGAAAAATACCTTGAAATGAGTGTGTGTGTGTGTGTGTGTGTGTGTGTGTGTGTGTGTGTATATATATATATATATATATATATATATATATATATATATAAGTGTGTGTGTGTGTGTGTATAGGTTCATAGGTGTGTACTAGGCTAATGGCCCTGGGGCCTTTACAAGCCTAGCCATAGGATTACCCTGGCATGGTGCCACCCAACCTTAGTTCCCAGTGCTTCTGCCGAATAGAGCCACTGGAGTTATCCCTGGGGTGAATTTTCTGTTTCCCATCCACTCATCAAGATTTCTCTTGAAGAGGGTCAGCGAGGTGCTCTGCTTGACATGTATGGGAAGTCTGTTCCATAGCATGGGCAATCTCTGGGTTATGATCCTGTCCTTTCAGCATGTTCTGTTAATTGTGGTAATGAGGTTGCGGTCTCTGGAGCATGTGGTGTGGAGGGATTGGGATTTCTTTAGATGTAGCATTTCTAACAGAGATGGGTCTGACTTGGCTTTGTAAGTCAAGCAGAGATCGGCTCTAAGTAGGCAATATGAGACAGAGAATAGTTGGAGTTTTCTGAGTCTGTCCATATAGGACAAGTGTTTTTAAGGTCTAGGATCCTCTTTGTGAGGTACTTTTGTGGCCTCTCCAGTTGTTGCAGATGTCTAGTGATGTACATGCCAAATAGGGCATTGTACTTGATGATCGGCCTAATGAGGGAGGAGCAGAGGGAGACAATGACCTCTTTCTTCCTGGATGCAAAACCCTTAGTAATGAGATGTGCCACATAGAAGGACTTTCTGTCCACAGTGGCAATGTGGTGATCAAAAGAGAGGTTGCTGTCAACCTGTTTTCCCAGAACTCTTATAATGCCTTCTGTGTTCAGTGGACTACCATCAATGTGGTAATTCATGGGAACCGGGTTTTTCCCAAAGGGGATGATGACACATTTTTTGGCATTGAGCTTAAGGCCATGGTTCTGACACCAGTCGTTGGTCACAGTGAGGCCATTCTGTAGGATGTCAACATCACCTGGGGAGTTGATAATAGCTACCAACTGGCAGTCTGCAAACTTTGTCAGTCAGAGTCCCTTCGTGTTAGCCTGGACTTCAGAGAAGCAGATACCAAACAGGAGAGGACCCAGGACCAAACCCTGTGGGACTCCACACTTGACTAATCGGCAGTCTGACTTGGAGTCAGCTACTTTCACATTGTGGGTTCTATCTGTGAGCCAGTTTGCAACCCACCTAGTGATATCGGGTTGATGCCAAGCTTAGTGAGTTTTTCCTTCTATGATTCCTGAGTGGGTAATGGTATCAAAGCCTTGGCCAGATCAAGGTAGGCTGTATGAACCACCTTGTCTTCATCCACATCTCTGGTGACTGTTGAGCAGGCATGATCTACCCTTCACAAAACCAAACTGTGTGGGATCCAGAGTTTGGAGATTCCCTACATCCTTTTTTATTAGGTCCATGATGATGTGTTCCATTGCTTTGCATATCAGACTCATCAGGCTAATGGGGCAATAGTTCCCAGGGTCTGTAGTCACTCCTCCTTTGTGGAGAGGGATGACTGTAGCAGTGCGCCATTTGGCAGGGACAAAGCCTGAGGTGAGGCTGTGATTGAACACGGCACACATGTGAGGTGCCAGTTCACTCTGTAGTTCATGTAGAACACAACCAGGGATATTGTCAGGTCCCATAGAAGCTGTATTCTTGGCATTAGACAGTACTGTTTTAACCTGTGCAGCAGTAATACTGGGTGCCTAGCAATCTACTGGTATTGTGATTGGTCCTTTGGGGGGCAGGGGTAAAGTTGGCACTGAATCTGTCAGCCAGTATACTGGCAATATCTGTTAGCTCGGTATAGGAGATACCATTGTGCAGTAGTTCATAGCAAATCTGGGTATTGCCGTGGAGATTCTTTACATAACTATAGAAGGCCTTGTGGTTGTCTTTACTATCTGCTGCAATTCTGTTTTCATACCTAGCTTTAGAGGATTTGATGAGGGATCTCAACTTTTTGTTGAGGCAGATAAGGGAGTTTTTCCAGTCTTGGGACTTCACCTTTTTCTGCACCAGTCTCCTCCTTCTGTTGTAGAGTTTGTTTATGGCAGGGGACCACCAGATTGGCTTCCTTTTTTTTGGAGGAGTGTGTCTTGGTTCTATTGGGTATGGCAAGATCCATGCATTTGTGTATGTGTTTGTACAGTGCATTGCTGTATGATTCTGCGGTCCCACAACTATTCTCCATTTGCATGGGTGCCTTGAAGTTAGCCACCTCTGTTTTTAGGATCCCAAAGTTAGCTTAGGAGAAGGTTTTCATGCTGATTACCTTTGCTGTGGGGTGGGAGGGATGTGGATTTCCAAGGTGATTAGTTTGTGGTCGGATCTAACCAGGGAGGAGCTGACTATTGGTGTAGAGCAATGGTCACCCATGTTAGCAATGACCAGGTCAAAGACGTTGCTACCTCTAGTGGGGTGAGAATGAGGTGGTCCATGGCACTGGAATTAATGAACTCCAGGAAACATTGGGCAAATGTATTGGTACATGAGTAGTTTACCCAGTTAATAGAAGGGTAGTTGAAGTCGCCTAGTAAGAGAGTGTTAGGTTGGACCCTAATATTCTTCAGGGTACTTAGGAATGTGGAGTGCAAGTCTTGGGACATGATTGGGGACCTTTAGCGGGCTATGACCTGAATCTCTGTCTTACCCAATGTTAGCTGCACCTGAAGTATCTCTGATGCATTATGTTGGGCTACCAGTCATGTGCGCCTCCTTTATGAGTATGGAAACACCACTGCCTTTGGGACTTCGGTCCAAGTTCTGGGGCCAAAAGGTGTGGAATGAGTTATAGTCTGGTTGCGTAGGGGTGCTTTCTGCTGCCTTGAACCAGGTCTCTGTTACAGCACAAATGTCGATGTTCTCCATTTTAAGGACTACCTTGAGTGAGTGCATTTTGAGATTTGGACTTCTAGCATTGAGCAACATGACCCTCAGATTGCATTTGTTTGTAGCTGTTATAGTGGTAATTTGGTCTTTGGAACACCACCTAAAAAGGCACTATAGGGATGGCAAGAGCCTTGGCCAGTATGTGGAAGCCCAGGGGTGACAGATGCAGGCCATCTCTGGCAAAGCATCGATGTCTGTCAGTCATGTTATCTCAGGCAGACAGATACTGGATCCCCTTAGAATGACACCAGAAACTTAGCCAATTGTTGAAATCATTTTCTGCTTGTAAGAGAAACAAAAAAAGTACCGAAGCTAACACAGCTGAAGATAAAACAATAAACTTTAATGCACACAAAAGAGAGTAAACGCTTTCATGGTGTGCTCTGACCGGTTCATCAGACTGTTCTAAACTAGTAACAAATGCAGTAAAATACCATAAGTTAATTAGTCAATTAAAGCAGTGATAAATGCAGCAATTATCTACGAGAAAAATGTCACAACAAGAAAGCAGGCAAATGAAACATATAAAAAAGATAAAATATATATATATAAAATATGTATAGAAAACAATCCTATACTGAGTGTTTGAGAGGTCTAGCTTTTAAAAAAGGCTTAAGAGAGACAACTTTATTAAGACCTGGTATTTTATCAGCATTAAGAGACAGAAACCATTTTTGCTCTGCAGATTCTGTGCAATTCCTGAGATCTCCCCCTCTTAAACTCTCAGGAATGATCTTAGTCCTGCAATCAGCATAAAAGTTTGTGTCTAATTTAAAGTGTATATTAGGGTGCATGTAAGTAGGACTAGAGTGTATAAACTTGGAGGCTTTTTCAATTCCTGCATTTAAAGGTGCCATGCCTCTCTGACTGAAAAACCTTGTTAAAAGTAGAAGTATTGTAGCACAGATGCCTTTTCAAGGATCTGTTATTTTTAAAAGAAAAGTGTGGAAATTTTTTCCTCTCACATACTCTTCTGATGTTAGTAGTTTATGTGATATTGTCAAAGGAACTGGGGCATTTTGGATACTGTAGATGAATTAAGAAATGCCATAGATACTGTTACACACTTTTCTTTTAAAAATAACAGATCCTTGAAAAGGCATCTGTGCTACAATACTTCTACTTTTAACAAGGTTTTACAGTCAGAGAGGAATGGCACTTTTAACTGCAGGAATTGCACAGCCTGCAAGTTTATACACACTGGTCCTACTTACATGCACCCTAATATACACAAACGTTTATACTGATTGCAGGACTAAGAACATTGTTTATTTTAGTTAATGCACTTTCTGCCATGCTTTTTATGTAGGCATGAGTAACAGACAATGCAAAGACAGGATGCTGGAACATTAGAGAGACATTAGAAACAAGAAAGACACCAATGCCCTTGCTAAGCATATTATGTGCCATGGACAGGAACATAATTTTAAATTCCTTGTGCTAGAGATCATTCCTGAGAGTTTAAGAGGGGGAGATCTTAGGAATCGCACAGAATCTGCAGAGCAACAATGGATTCTGTCTCTTAATGCTGATAAAATACCAGGTCTTAATGAAGTTGTCTCTCTTAAGTCTTTTTTAAAAGCTAGACCTCTCAAACACTCAGTATAGGATTGTTTTCTATACATATTTGTTATATATATTTTTTATCTTTTTTATATGTTTCATTTGCTTGCTTTCTTGTTGTGACATTTTTCTCTTAGATAATTGATGCTTTTATCACTGCTTTAATTGACTAATTAACTTATGGTATTTAACTGCATTTGTTACTAGTTTAGAAAAGTCTGATGAAGCGGTGAGAGCACACCGTGAAAGCGCTTACTCTCTTTTGTGTGCATTAAAGTTTATTCTTTTACCTTCAGCTGTGTTAGCGTCAGTACTTTTTTGTTTTTCTTAGTAGTTACTTGTGACTGTACCAATCTATTTTTATTCGCAGCATACTTTTTACATTTTCTGCTTGTACTGTGGTATCATTCTGGGTGATAGTAGGATGCTGCTAAGGGCTAGGGTCATACCTGCCTGGGCTACATAATCCGAGAGTTCCTCCATGTCTCTTTTCATGTAGTCCAGGGAGGTACGTTTCTGGTCATTCACACCCACATGTACAATGACAGAGTTGTATTTGTACCTGTTGTTGAGCGACCTGAGTCGTGCGTTATGTGTTGGATTCTGGCACCCGACAAGCAGCTGACTGTTACTTTCTCCTTATTCATTCTAGTGAGTGGGACATCAGTGTGCCTCACTATCGAGTCACCTATGACTAGTGTGTTGGGCATGCTGTTTTGCCTTAGGGGCTTTGGTTGAGTGGCACAATGTTTAGGAGAGTTATGTGTCTCATGATTAGTGTTGTGTTGTGTTGTGGTGGTCGAGTGTATTTCTGCCTTGGAGGTCTCTGTTTCTTGGGTAGATTTTTATTGAGAGCCTCCGCGAGAGGTGGGTGTGTGGTTTGTGTTTTTATGTGAAGGCAATGATGGTGTGTGTTCCGGAGGGCTATATGTTCCATGTGGTGTGGTGCAAGTGTTGACCTTCTTCTCTTGACCAGCTATTCCGGTCTTGGCTGGAGAGTGCATGGCTTCCAATTTGGATATATAAGTGCATCTCTCACAAGTCTGAGTGTTGGAAGGTAAGAGGAGAGGGTTGTTGGTATACATGAGGCAGTTACTACATTGCCTCAGGATGCCCAAGTTCACCAGGTTAATTGGAGAAAGCACAGGGAACTGACCTTTAGACAAGCCTGGAGGGGTTGGCATAGATAATAAGTACTAGATCTGTTTCCTTGTAGAGTGTTTAGTGCTGCTAGCACTTGTGTGCTACAATAATTGCTACAAGAAGTCTGGTAAAGTGCTAGACTAATAAGCTAGTATAAGTGCAGGAGAGGAGAGAACTAGTAGATATAAGGAAAAAATTGAAGAGTAGACTCTGGCACCACTCAGAAGCTTACCAACAGTCCTGGATACAGCAAGTCTGTATCTGGACTAGACTAGTTACAGGAAAGGCGGGAAACAAGAGCAAATTTGGGCTTTTAAACCAGAAAGTTGAGAGAGATGGGTAAACTGTCCAAACGACCAATAAGCTACAATTCCTGGGACAGGAACCACTCCTCTTGTGGTAGATAGGCTACCTAGTGCTTACCACTCACACTGATAAGCTAGAAGGCTTCCCCCAACACAGAAAGGCTTGGGGGCTCAGAAGCTTACAGTCCTGGACACAGCAAATCTGTATCTGGACTAGACTAGTTACAGGAAAGGGGGAAACAAGCACAAACGCAGGCTTTTAAGCCAGAAAGTTGAACGATATGGAAGAAACTGCCCAAAAGGCCAATAAACCTCAAATCTGGGCCAGGAACCACTACTCTTGTGGTAGATAGGTTACCTAGTGCTTACCACTCCCACTGATAAGCTAAAAGGCTTCCCTCCCACACAGAAAGGCTTGGGGGGCTCAGGAGCTTACAAACAGTCCTGGATACAGCAAATCTGTATCTGGACTAGACTAGTTACAGGAAACGGTTGATACAAGTGCAAATGTGGGCTTTTAAATCAGAAAGTTGAGAGAGAAAGACAACCTGCCCAAACTGCCAATAACTACAATTTCTGAGCCAGAAACCACTCCTTATGTGGTAGATAGGTTACCTAGTGCTTACCACTCCCACTGATAAGCTAGAAGACTTCCCTCCAACACAGAAAGGCTTGGGGGCTCAGGAGCTTACAAACAGTCCTGAATACAGTAAATCTATATCTGGACTAGACTCGTTACAGGAAAGGGGGGAAACAAGCTTAGAATTAATTTTTTTTAGTAAAGTGGAAAAGGAGAAAGCCAGAACATAAGATAAATCAAGGTTAAGAATCTAAGTGGGTTGGCCTTCACAAATGTTCTCTCTCTATTAGGTAGAACGAACTAATGACACTAGACTGGAAGGAGTGTCCCAGATCAAATATACTGTATGGGCGGGCAACTGCAAAGCTACCAAGTATAAGAACAATACAACAATAGAGAGGGGGGTGGGAAACTATTACAGCTACTAACTGTAGCCACTAAATGAAAGTTTTAAACAGATAAAGGAGCAAGGAGACTCTAGAGAATGCTTTTAACTGCAAACAAATCAGTTATATGATACCTGACTAGAACACAGAAACTACAAAAAATCAAAAATGCAAAGTAAAGCACGGATAGAGCACTCACAAACAGAAAATACAACTCTCAGTATGAAAAAGCAGTTTACAGTTAAGTAATTGAGTAAACATGCAGTTAGAGTAATGAAACAATATCTAGCAATGAACAATACAGTTAAAACAGTATAAAACAGTACATAAATGCAGTGTAACAGTTAAAAAAGCTTTATAACCATGCAAAATGTAGTAGATTAACTGTATAGCACAATTGTAAATGTTACAGAATGCAATTCACTGAAATAAGTGTAAGAAATAACGTATCCTGCTCTTGGAATCTTAAGGAATTTCTGCTTAGTCTCAGTAATGAATCACCATCCACAGCCTGGTAAATATAAATATATATATATATATATATATATATATATATATATATATATACACACACACACACACATATGTGTTTCAATATTCATCCAGTTAATACGTAAATAAATACATAAGCATAAAATGAATGACTGTGTGTGTATGTACAGTGGATATAAAAAGTTTACACACCCCTGTTAAAATGGCAGGTTTTTGTGATATAAAAAAATGATACCACAATAAATAATTTCAAAACTTTTCTCACCTTTAATGTGACCTATAACCTGTACAATTCAATTGAAATGCAAACAAATCTGTTAGGGGAAAAAATAAAAGTGTACAATACGCTGGTTGTATAAGTGTGCACCCCCTTAAGCTAATACTTTCTTGTGTGTGCACACCCTTAAACTAATACTTTGTTGAAGCACCTTTTGATTTAATTACAGCATTCAGTCTTCTTGGGTACACACCTGCCATCAATTAAAGAGGCTCTGATTAACCCCAAATAAAGTTAATCTGTCCTAGTAGGATTTTCCTGATATTTAAACTCCACAAATACAAGTCCGAAAGAACCAGGACAACTCTTCAAAAATCCAGTAACTTAAAAGACTTTCTTTATTTAATGAAACTAAAATACGATAAGCGCTTTCGTTTTTTGATTAAAAAACTTCTTCAGATAAAAAGATACTGAGCCGAAATGCATAAAAGTGCTCCATGATGAAGTCATGCCCTCCATTGTAACCTATCAACTTGACTCACGTCACATTTCATGAATATTCAGTGTGTGACGAAAAAAAATTTTATTATTTATGATTGCTTCATCTAGTGATAGATTTCAGTTTTAATACAGGTGCTAAAGAAATCATATCATTCAGGCCAGGATTGTGGTTGGCTTCCAAAACAAACTGCCAATATAATTTGCTCTTTTCCAAAATTAATGACTACGGGCCACCACGTGGGATCTCATGCAACTTTTTCCAACACTATGAATTTGAAAGTGTGCATAGGGAAATTTGAGATATGCTTGAACAGGGCATTTTGTATCTTTCCTTTTCTTTATCTCATATAGGTGTTCATACACCCTCTACTTTATTTTCCTCTCAGTTTTCCGTATATAAAAACTTTGGCACAGATTGCAAATAGCTGCATAAGCAACTCCTTCCGTGTTGCAATTAAAATTTCCATTTAAGTGTACTTTCTTATTGTTTATAGAAACTTCATCTGAAAGCAAAAATGAAATTGCAGTATCTACATGCTCCGCACATTCCCATACCCAACTGTTTTAAATTCCTGTTCTTTCTCTCTAAGATATTCTTAAGATTGCTATTTCTTTTATATAGAATTTTTGGAGCTTGTCCAAGTCAACTTACAAGTCCAATGTCATCCCTTATAATATCCCATTTTTTTTTCAAATATCCATCTCAATTTTCCAGAATCCATATTATATGCTGTAATAAATGCAGATTGAAAACTATCATCTTCTTTTGAGTCAGATTAATCACCTGAAGTATCCATAGAAATAACTTCCATATTATTTGGGACTGCTTCACCAATCGTATTCTCTTCACAATAGGGCATCACAGTGTTACCCAAGATTGCTTGAAAATGAAGTCTATCTCTTTTTCCATTCACTTCTTCCATGATATCATTTATAAAGTCCAATGGATAATCTCTTGCTTGAAACATCATACTTAAATTTTGACATTCTTCAATAAAATCGTCCCTCTTAGCATTCATCCGAGCTACCCAGACAAACTGTCCCTTGATGACTGATTTTTTTGGCAAAGAGGGTGGTAGCTTGAAAAATGAAGAAATTTATTTGAGTATGTGGATTTTCTATATATTTTAGAGATAAATCTTTTCTCTTTTCTGTCATTTATTAATAAAATATCCAAGTATGTTATCGTTTCCACACTCGTTTCACTGGTGAATTTCAAAAAATTAGTGATTTCATTTAAGAATGTCATAAATTGTGGATTTTGTTTCTCTCTTGTCCTTCCACAATATAAAGATATCATCCAAAAATCGGGTATAGAATAAACATCCTTTAAACCAATCTGACTTGAACAAGATATTCCTCTCCCATTGTAAAATAACGATGTCTGCATAGAGGCCCCAGCAGGCTGCCCCCATTGCCACACCACATTTCTGTAGGTACAACTGTACTTCGAACCAAATTAAATTATTTTTCAGGATTATATCCAACAATGTTTCATAAACATTCCTCTTATCTTGAGGAATTGTACATGTACCTAGAAATTCTGTAAACCATTCCAACACGGTTTCATGTGGGATACAAGTATAGAGATCAATGACATCTATCGTAAGAAAAGTATAATCTTCCTGGTATGTAATTTTGTCAATTTTAGACAAAAATTCTCAGGAATCACAACAGATATGTTCCCCTTTTGTTACCCATTCCTTTAATTTATTATTCATAGGTTCATAGGTTCATACTAGGCTATCTGCCCGAGGGCATTTACAAGCCTAGCCCATCGTTTTGTGGCTTACTCCACCCCTTTATTATGGGGAACTATACCCATTATTTTGCTGTGCCTCTGTCGAGCAGTGACACTGAGGTAATCCCTGGGGTATATCTGCGATCTCCCATCCATTGGTCAAGATTTCTCTTGAACAAGGCCAGCGAGGTGCTCTGCCTCACATGTACCGGGATTTTGTTCCACAGCATAGGGAGTCTTTGGGTGATGAATCTATCCCTCCAGCACGTCCTATTAATAGCCGTGTCAAGGTTTAAGTCTCCCGCCCTTGTGGCTCTGATGGATCTAGATTTTTTGAGGTGAAGCATATTCATCAAATCTGGGTTTGACATGGCCTTGTATGTTAGGCAAAGGTCACCTCTGAGCAAGCGGTGCGACTGAATAGAGCTGGAGTTCTTTCAGTCGGGCAGCATAGGACAGATTTTGAGACCCTTTATCCTTTTGGTGAGGAACTTTGTGGCCTCTCCAGCTGCTGCAAGTGTCGGGTCAGATACATTCGAATGGGGCATTGTACTCAATCATTGGTCTGATGAGTGATGAGTAAAGGGAGACTATGACCTCCCTTGATCTAGATGAGAATCCCTTCATGATAAGGTGGGCAATGTAGAAGGTCTTCCTAACTACTTTAGCTACATGGGTGTCGAATGACAGACTACTATCAACCTGGGTCCCCAGGTCCCTGATAACTTCTTCTGTGCTCAGTGGATTGCCACCTATTTGGTAGCTAGGGGTAACCTTGTTTTTCCCGAAGGGTATGACTATGCATTTTTTGGCATTTAACTTTAGGCCGTGGCTCTGGCACCAGTTATCCGTTTCTGTGAGACCCTTCTGAAGGATATCTGTGTCAGATGTGTTTTCTACTATGGCCCAGTTTGCAGTCATCTGCAAACTTTGTCAGCCATAACCCTCCTGTGTTTGCTTGTACTTGGAAAAGTAGATGCCAAACAAGAGTGGGCCCAGGACTGAGCCCTGTGGGACACCACTTGTGACAGACTTTGAGTCTGACATGGCGCCAGCAACTCTGACCCTGTGGGTTCTGTCACTCAGCCAGTTTGCAACCCATCTTGTGATGTATGGGTTGACATTTAAGCTGATGAGTTTTTCAATGATACCTGAGTGGGGTATTGTATCGAAGGCCTTAGCCAGATCGAGGTAGGCTGTATGGACTGCCTTTCCCTCATCAATGGCTTTGGTGACTGTTTCGAAAAAGTCAACCAAGTTTAAAAGGCATGATCTGCCTTTGACAAAGCCAAACTGGGTTGGATCCAAAGTCTGCAAATTCCCTATGTCTTTATTTATGAGGTCCATTATGATCCTCTCCATGGCTTTGCAGATAAGGCTTGTCAAGCTAATGGGCCGGTAATTTACAGGGTCAGTGGAGGCACCGCCTTTGTGAAGTGGTACCACAGTTGCAGTGCGCCACTCCTGGAATGTATCCAGAGGTAAGACTTTGATTAAACAGCTGTCCTAGCTGTGGGTTTAATTCCTCATTGAGTTCATGGAGCACACAGCTGGGGACACCATCAGGTCCCATGGATGCTGTGTTTTTGCTTTGGAGAGCAGTTCTCACTTGGGCTGGAGATGTTTGGGGGCTGCAATCATTTGGTATAGATATCTCTCCTTTTGGGGAGGGGAGAAGTTTGCACTGAACCTGTCAGCCAGTATGTTGGCAATGTCTGTAGGATCAGTAATCTTCACATCATTTTGAACTAGCTCTGAGCATATCTGGGAGTTTCCTCCCAGGTTTCTAACATAGCTAAAGAAGGCCTTATGATTGTCTTTTGAGTCTTTAGCTATTTTTCTCTCGAAATTTGCTTTGGATGACTTTATGAGAGCTCTTAGTTTTTTACTTATAGTGATCAAGGGTGTCTTACCTTTTAAGGATTTTGCTCTATCTTGTAGTAGCTTCCTCCTTTTGTTGTAGAGTTTGTTTATGGCTGGGGTCCACCAGACTGGACGCTTGCCTTTGGTACAAAGAGTCTTTGTTTTGCTTGGGATTGCCTTATCCATGCAGTCCTGCAGGTGCTGGTAGAAGGCATTTGTAAGTGATTCAGCAGCTTGAGTACTGTTTTCCGCTGGCTCGGGGACTTAAAGGAGACCACACTAGTCTTTAGAAGTGTGAAGTCGGCTTTTGAGAAGTTCTTTACTGTGGTCTTTTTTATTTCAGGTGGGGGTGGGATGAGGACCTCCAGCGAGATTAGTTTGTGGTCTGATCTCACCAGTGAGGGTACACCTCCGGTGTTGAACATTGTGCTCCCATGTTCGTGATGATGAGATCAAGTATGTTATCTCCTCTTGTGGGGATGGTGACTAGTTGTTCCATGGCATTTGAGTTTATGAATTCCAGGAACTTTTGGGCTAGGGTGCTTGGGCTTGAGTAGTGTTCCCAGTCTATATTAGGGTAATTGAAGTCACCTAGTATGATGGTGTTTGGTGATACATTTATCCCTCTAGTGTTTTCAGGAAGGCCATGTGAGGTTCCTGAGTTTGTGAGGGTGGCCTGTAACATGCTACAATTTGCAGAGCAGTCTTGCCTATGGTTAATTGCACCTGGATGGTCTCCGATGCATCGTGCGTTGCCACCAGTCTTGAGGTGTGGGTGTCCTTGATGAATATGGATACCCCCTCCTTTCTTGGTATTGTCCGGATTTTGGGGCGAACGCATGATATGAGGTAAAACCTGATAGCGCTGGGGTGCTCTCAGGAGCCTTGAACCAGGTTTCTGTCACAGCACAGACATCAATGTTCTCCATACTGAGAAGGGCCTCGAGTGCGTGCATTTTGAGATTTAGACTTCTGGCATTGAGCAGCATTACCCTTAGTTTTTTCCTTTTTGTGTTCTAGGGTGGTAGGTTTAGAATTTGAGCCTTGCCTAAAAAGGCACTATGGGGTGGCAAGAGCCTTTGCCAATATCCGAATCCCAGGGTGACAGGTGCAAGCCGTCCCTTGAAGCAGCGTGGCTTGTCCAGCATGTCATCCCAGGCAGACAGACACTGGATCCCCTTTGAATGACACCAGTGTTTAAGCCAATTGTTAAAGCTGATCATCTTATCTCTGTATTGTGGCATCATTCTTGGTGAAGGTAGGATACTGCTCAAGGTCAGGGTCATACCTGCCTGGGCTACATAATCAGAGAGCTCCTCAATGTCTCTTTTCATGTAGTCCAAGGAGGTATGTCTCAGGTCGTTTACACCAGCGTGGACAATCACTGAGTCATATTTGTACCTGCTGTTGAGAGACCTGAGTGCTTGCGTTATGTGGCGGATTCTAGCACCCGACAGGCAGCTTACTGTGACCTTCTCCTTACTCAGTCTGGTGAGAGGGACGTCAGTGTGTCTGACTATGGAGTCACCAATGACTAGTGTGTCTGGCATTGTGTTTGGCCTTAAGGGCTGTGACTGTTTGACACTCTGACTGTGAGGTCTATGTGTTGCAGGTGTTGTGTTCTGAGGTGGTGGTTGTTTGGGTGTCTGCTTTGGTGGCCTCTGCTGTTTTGGTAGATTTTTGATCAGAGCCTCCGAGTATGTCTTTGTGTGTTTATGTGTATGATTTAAGGTTGTAATGGTACTATGTGAGACTGGGTCTATAGTGTGTGTGGTAACCTTCTCCTCCTGACTGGTCTTGCCAGTCCTATGTTGAGAGAGCTCAGCCTCCAGTTTGGCTGTATAGTTGCATCTCTCGCATGTATTTGTGTTTTGTGGGAGGAGGAGAGGGTTGTCTGTGTACATGAGGCAATTGTAACATTGCCTCAATATTCCCAGGTTCACCAGCTGAGCAGGAGAGGACACTAGCAACTGATCCTCGACATGCTAGAAGGAATAGACAAAAAAACTTTAAAAGATTCCGGGGACGTGGGTGACCGAGAAATGGGGGTTGCCTTTTGGGGTACTATCTATGACAAGAGTGCCGTATCAAGGTAATAAGTACTGTAGGAGCAAGTGCTACGTTTAACAGATAGAGAATAGTCTACTTGGAGTCAAGTAGAGATGATCTTTTTAATTATAGGATACGCTGATTAGATCAGTAGTATAGTACGAGGAAGGTAGTTTTAAGGGAAAATTTGAAGAGTGGACTTTAGGTAGCCGAATAGTTTAAACCTGCTTAACGGCGCTGCCCTAGTGTGCAACGGTAGCAACTCCGCTAAATCGGGCTAAATCGCACTAATGCGCTAAAGCGTGCTTTATAGCAGGGGGCTGGAAAAGACAGGAAATGACCCAAAATGGCCAATAAACTACAAGTTACTGCCTTAAACCACTCCTCTGAGGACAACTGAAGGAGTTATGGAAATGACCCCTAGTGGCCAATAAAACTACAGTTTCAAGTCAGTAACCACCTCTATGGGGGCAGGGAAGCTGCTCAATGTTAGTCACTGCCACTGATGAACACAGAGACCCTCCTTCAGCCCAAGCAAAAATGGCCTCACAGAAACTTTCAAACAGTTCAGGAACAGCAAGCCTGTAACTGAACTTTTTTAACTCTCAGAAAAGTGGGAAAAAAGCAAGATTTTTTTTTGTTTTTGTTTTTTACAGAGATAGCAGAGGTTCACAAGTAATATCAAGGTATAACAGTGCAGTAAATGACCCCACACAAGAGTGCTAGGTCAAGGACAGAAAATATGCAAGTTTTAAGAAAAAACGATTTAAAATTAAGTGCAAACAGGAAATTCAGCAAACAGCTTTTGGTTGTGCTCTAAATACAGCTACTAATACAGAAATCAAGTTTAACAAGCCAGAAAATGCTCAAGCTAGGCAGCTATGCAGAAAAACTTAGCAAATAAACATAGAAAAATACTTAAAATCTCAAAAGTGGCTCCTTCTTCTCTCAGCGTTTTTCCTCTTGGAGGGTGCTTCACCAACAGCCAACAAGCCTGAAAAGATGCTCAAACCACGAGGCAACTAGGTTTTAAGAGAGGAAGATGAAGGAGTTATGGAAATGACCCCTAGTGGCCAATAAAACTACAGTTTCAAGTCAGTAACCACCTCTACGGGGCAGGAAGCTGCTCAATGTTAGTCACTGCCACTGATGAACACAGAGACCCTCCTTCAGCCCAAGCAAAATGGCCTCACAGAAACTTTCAAACAGTTCAGGAACAGCAAGCCTGTAACTGAACTTTTTAACTCTCAGAAAAGTGGGAAAAAGCAAGATTTTTTTTGTTTTTGTTTTACAGAGATAGCAGAGGTTCACAAGTAATATCAAGGTATAACAGTGCAGTAAATGACCCCACACAAGAGTGCTAGGTCAAGGACAGAAAATATGCAAGTTTTAAGAAAAAACGATTTAAAATTAAGTGCAAACAGGAAATTCAGCAAACAGCTTTTGGTTGTGCTCTAAATACAGCTACTAATACAGAAATCAAGTTTAACAAGCCAGAAAATGCTCAAGCTAAGCAGCTATGCAGAAAAACTTAGCAAATAAACAGAGAAAAATACTTAAAATCTCAAAAGTGGCTCCTTCTTCTCTCAGCGTTTTTCCTCTTGGAGGGTGCTTCACCAACAGCCAACAAGCCTGAAAAGACGCTCAAACCACGAGGCAACTAGGTTTTAAGAGAGGAAGATGAAGGAGTTATGGAAATGACCCCTAGTGGCCAATAAAACTACAGTTTCAAGTCAGTAACCACCTCTACGGGGCAGGGAAGCTGCTCAATGTTAGTCACTGCCACTGATGAACACAGAGACCCTCCTTCAGCCCAAGCAAAAATGGCCTCACAGAAACTTTCAAACAGTTCAGGAACAGCAAGCCTGTAACTGAACTTTTAACTCTCAGAAAAGTGGGAAAAAGCAAGATTTTTTTTTGTTTTTGTTTTTACAGAGATAGCAGAGGTTCACAAGTAATATCAAGGTATAACAGTGCAGTAAATGACCCCACACAAGAGTGCTAGGTCAAGGACAGAAAATATGCAAGTTTTAAGAAAAAAACGATTTAAAATTAAGTGCAAACAGGAAATTCAGCAAACAGCTTTTGGTTGTGCTCTAAATACAGCTACTAATACAGAAATCAAGTTTAACAAGCCAGAAAATGCTCAAGCTAGGCAGCTATGCAGAAAAACTTAGCAAATAAACAGAGAAAAAATACTTAAAATCTCAAAAGTGGTACTTGATAAAGGTGGTGGAATGGTTGTCATGGATAAACCAGATTATAACAAAAGGATGCATAATTTAATGGCTCAAGAAACATATAAGACAGTCTCTATTAATGAAATGCATCAGGCCTATAGATATGTAAAAACAAATTTGGAAGATTTATTAATCAATAGGCAAATTGACTTGGAAGATTACAACTACCTGAATGTACCATTTCCAAGGACGGCGGTGATCTCTGGAACACCTAAGATACATAGAGACTGTCTTATATGTTTCTTGAGCCATTAAATTATGCATCCTTTTGTTATAATCTGGTTTATCCATGACAACCATTCCACCATGAGTATTCATTGTTATAGTCAGACGGTTAGTTTCAAAACCTTTAATATACTATGCAATCGAATGTGTTATGGAACCACGTCCACCAACTATCGGACGTAAAGGTGGATTTGTGATACTTTTATGTATCTTAGGTGTTCCAGAGATCACCGCCGTCCTTGGAAATGGTACATTCAGGTAGTTGTAATCTTCCAAGTCAATTTGCCTATTGATTAATAAATCTTCCAAATTTGTTCTTACATATCTATAGGCCTGATGCATTTCATTAATAGAGACTGTCTTATATGTTTCTTGAGCCATTAAATTATGCATCCTTTTGTTATAATCTGGTTTATCCATGACAACCATTCCACCACCTTTATCAAGTACCATAAACCACAGATTACAATTAGGGATGGTATTTACAACATCTCTTTCATCTCTTGACAAATTGAATTTTCCATTTTTTTCACATTCTGTGACCTCGCAGATAGATTTTTAATTCACGCATCCTTTTGAATGTGTTTAAAGTAGGATGGACTGGAGGATTGTACGTACTTGAAATTCTGAGTGGTGTTAGAGATGTACTTAACTCCTGAAACATAATCTTGAAATTTAGTTTTCGAATATAGATCTTCAAATCCATAAGTGTATTACCCACGTCCATATGTCTTGTTGGGACAAAGGTAGAGCCTTTGGATAATAGATCCCCATGTTCTCTATTGAAACCATAGGATGAAAAATTACAAATCTGAAAATCTACATGAGTATTCATTGTTATAGTCAGACGGTTAGTTTCAAAACCTTTGGACATACCCATATCTATCTGCCCCTCCCCTGTCCTCGTCTGTTGTTGAATTGAAATCTTGTCCCCTTCTGGTTGTTCTGGTAATTCTGGTAATTGTTCTTTTCTGCTATTCTCTTGGATCTCCTCTGTCCTGCTGTATTGGCAGAATCTAAAAAATGGTCATCTTCCTCAAATTCTTCTTCATCTGTGTTCATTACTACTCTAGTATCATCTGAATGGAATGTCTTCTGTACCCATTGTTGGGATAAAAGTGGGGAAGGGTATGCTTTCCCATTACTATACTCAAGCCTATCTCTTTCCAATTTCTTTATTTTCCACTTTTTAATGTTGTCAACTTTTTCATCTATACTTTTGAAAATGCGAGCATGATCATAGTTCAAACCTTTAGTTATGGAACTATCCAATTGGTTAATTTCAGCAATTAAGACTTAGATTGTTTTTTTGTTATGAAAAATTAGAAGTTCCATATACTCAACCCCATGTTTGTCAAACATGGCCAACAGTTCATTATGTAACACAGAATGTTTCACCAGACCCATTGGGAAATGCCACATCCTTAGGCCTTTTCGAGACTATCATGTTACGTAAGCATTCAGCAAAATACTCATTCTCCAACTGTAGTTTCTTTAACTTCATTTAGTTTGTTATTGATAGATTGCCCTGCATTTGGCTGACAGGGTTCGAAAGAGATATTTGCTCCTATCCAGTCATTAAGAGTCGGATTTCTTTAGCACCTGTATTAAAGCTGAAATCTATCACTAGATGATGCAATTCATCATGTTGTTGTTGTGTCTTTCGGCTTTTCCCGGCTAGGGGTCGCCACAGCAGAACTCCAGTCCGCTAATGATTGGTAGTTGATTTTTACATGCCGAGTTACCAGCCCTGATGCACAACCTTCAACGAAGGTACACCCATTCACGCATGTCTCCACACAGAAGACGCTCTAGCTGAGAATTGAACCGGACAGCGTCTTACTGTGAGGCGACAATGCTACCACAGCACCACCACCGCAGATGTTAGATGAAGCAATTTATCATAAATAATAAAAAAAATTTTCGTCACACATTGAATATTCATGAAATGTGACATGAGTCAAGTTGATAGGTTACAATGGAGGGCGTGACTTCATCATAGAGCACTTTTATGCATCTCGGCTCAGTGTCTTTTTAGCTGAAAAAGTTTTTTAATCAAGAAACGAAAGCGCTTATCCTATTTTACATTAAATAAAGAAAGTCTTTTAAGTCACTGGATTTTTGAAGAGTTGTCCTGGTTCTTTTGGATTTGTATTTGTGGAGTTTGCCTGTTTTGTTTGTGGCTTTACTTGGAAATTTTCCTGACATTTGCTCAGTTGCCTGCTACAGCAAAATCTATGGTTCACAGAGAGCTTACAAAGCATCAAAGGGATATCATTGTTGAACGGTATCAATCAGGAGAAGGGTACAAAAGAATTTCCACACCATTGGATATACCATGAAAAACAGTGAAGACAGTCATCAAAAAGTGGAGAAAATATGGGACAACAGTGACTTTGCAAAGAACTGGATGTCCCTCCAAAATTAATGAAAAGAATTTCTGGCAAGTACTGGTTGTGTACTACATGTGGCAACAATCTCCCATATTCTACGTATGTCTGGACTATGGGGTAGGGTTGCAAGATGTAAGCATTTTCTTACACAGAAAAACATCCAGGCCCAGCTAAAATTTGCAAAACAATACATCAAGTCTCCCAAAAGCATATGGGAAAATGTGTTATGGTCTGATAAGACCAAGGATGAACTTTTTGGCCACAATTCTAAAAGGTACGTTTGGCATAAAAACAACACTTTGCATCACCAAAAGAACATCCCCATGGTGAAGCATGGTGGCAGCAGTATCATGCTTTGGGGTTACTTTTCTTCAGCTTGGACTGGGGCTTTAGTCAAGGTGGAGGGAATCATGAACAGTTCCAAATACCAGTCACTTCTGGCCCAAAACCTTCAGGCATCTTCTAGAAAGCTGAAGATGAAGAGGAATTTCACCTTTCAACATGTAAATGACCTCAAGCATACATCCAAATTAACAAAAGAATGTCTTCACCAGAAATAAAATTAAAGTTTTGGAATGGCCCAGCCAGAGCCCAGACCTAAATACAACAGAAAATCTGTGGGGTGACCTGAAGAGGGCTGTGCACAAGAGATGCCCTCACAATCTGACAGATTTGGAGCACTTTTGCAAGGAAGAGTGGGCAAATATTGCTAAATTAAGATGTGCCATGCTGATAGACTCCTACCCAAGAAGACTGAATGCTGTAATTAAATCAAAAGGTGCTTCAACAAAGTGTTAGTTTAAGGGTGTGCACACTTATGCAACCAGCGTATTGTACTTTTTTTATTGTTTATATTTTTTCCCCTCACAGATTTGTTTGTTTTTTAATTGACTTGTACAGGTTATAGGTCACATTAAAGGTGGGAAAAGTTTTGAAATGATTTATTGTGGTCTCATTTTTTATATCACAAAAACCTGGCATTTTAACAGGGGTGTGTAAACTTTTTATATCCACTGTATATGTCTCTGTGCATAAATATATAAGTGGTATATCCTTCAGTTTTGCATAGCTCACATCACTTAAATGCACATTTGTTTGTTCTGATGATTTGTGCAGAGACATCTCTGTGCAGTTGCATCTGACGTTGTTGGTGTATGTTTGGCTTACTTTATAGTTTAATTCTGTATCTGTGGCAGCACTTTTTTGTATTTGTGAATCTTCAGAAAAAGCAAGGAGAGGATGAACCATCTGTGCAGTTAATTTCCATTTAGTGTGAGTTGTCTGTGTAGCAGTCACAGAGGTAGAGCTGTTAGGGTTGCTCATACCTCTCAATCAACCTCTTACTAAAAGTAGTCTGGACAAAGCCTAAAATAATGGGGGACGGAGGCCCAAAATATGGACAGATTTTAAATATTTCTCTTATAAACTTAGAAAGTTGCTAGAATGACAGGGTTTGTGTTAACATACATTTGCAGAAGGATATAAAATCTGAAACTCAATATATGTCATTACCTAGTGACTTTAATACTCAGTAATTTGACAGAAAACCACAAATATTATAAAGAGTAGACTAAAAATATGATGAAAATTTCTGGATATTCTGCAAAAATCTGGGCAATTGAGAGGTATTGGCAAACTTTAGTAGTGATCCGATGTGATGCAGCTGTATGGCTGTTCAACGGGTGCAGTAGTCAATGGTTTGGATCAAACATGTGATAATCAGTTATTGTTTAGTTTGGTTATTCCTGATGTATCTGTTTATGTACATATAAAATATATATGTATATGAAAACAAATATATTATATATATATATATTTATCAAACACTAAGACTTCCAACACATTTAAACAGAAGAAGCTTTTATTTTCTATGAAGAGACTGCTGCAGTCTTTCTGTTTCATATTGTTGGGTTCATGCACCTTAATTGTGATTGTACTGTGGTGTGAAATACACACACACACAGACAAAATTAAACAAAGTACAAAATATCATGCAATTTAATTTGTGAACAATAATAACTACAAAAATAAAGAAAAACATTGAAACCTAATGATCTCAAATGTTAAAATAATTTACGTTTATGATCATCATCAGCTTAAATCCTCCCAAAAATAGGTAAACACAAAAATATATATATATATATATATATATATATATATATATATATATATATATATATATATATAGATATATATATATGGGTCCACTATGTAATTTTGAATTATGAAATTCAGTATTTCGAAACTACATATTTGAAAACTCAAAGTTCCAAAACCGGCAGAAGCGTGAAATTCAAAATCCCGAAGCACAGAGATGTTGAATTTCCGCTTCCACTGGTGCGGTGTGTGGATGTATCGGTTGAAATTAGGTAAGTTTGTGTGTGTAAATGTGTTGGTTAGGGGCTTTAGTGTGTGTAAGTGTGTGTTGTGACTGTGATGTGTGTGTGTGTGAGGGACTGTAAGATGTGTATGTGTGAGTTTCGTTTGCGTTTCTGTTTGTGCGATCTCTGAGTTAGAATATAAAAGTAGGGGGTGGGGGTGCAGTGTAGATGCATTTATTTGATTGTGGGGGGAGTTTTGTGTTTGTTTATGTGTGTACTGTATGTGTAGCGTAGTTCTGGCATTTTGAATTTCGCGGTTGTGTGTTTTCGGAATTGTGAGTTGTGCTTGGGTTTTCGGCTATGTAATTTCGAGATACTGAATTTCGGGATTTCAGGATTTCAGTATTTCGAGATTACATAGTGGACCCATATATATATATATATATAAAAATAATTTAATTTAATTATTGTTAATGTAAACACTAAGTGTACATTTCCAGTCATAACTAACGTACTGTAAAACTAAAACAAATGTTAAATAAACAAAAAAATATTTAAATAATGACATTAATATGTGTGAGAGATTATGTTATACTTGATCTTACACAAGCAGACTGTAATGTAATTTGGCCAACTGTAACACTGACAATTTTTATACTAAAAAAAAAAAAAAAAAAAGAAAACTCAACAATTAAGTGATTCTTTGATGAAAGATGCTGTACCCATATATATATATATATATATATATATATATACACACACACACACACATATTTTATATATATATATATATATATATATATATAGATCCCTATTAGTTGAAAGAGTTTTCAAAAACTTGAAATTCATACGGTCAAGACCATTTGATCGAGTTTTTGAAAACTCAAAGCTTATGAATGGAAATTGTGTTACAGTGAGGATCAGGAAATGTACACTTTTCTTCACTGTAGTGTGATCTCCGAGTTGACATAGATAACTTGCAGTGGGTTTTGTTGTCCCCCCTGCATAAACATAAAAAGTAGATTTTTTTTTTAATGTTTGAGTTTTCAGAAACTTGATCACGTGGTCTCATCCGTATGAATTCTGAGTTTCTGAAAACTCAATAATCTGACATAGATCCATAGATATACATCCTTATCTATCTCTGTCCGTATTATATATATATATATATATATATATATATATACACACACACACACAGACACATATATGTAGTTAGCATACATAAGCATGTATGTATGTAGATATATATATATGTGTGTGTGTGTTCTGAGTTGGCAAAGCTCCACCAAATATTAAGTGTATTTATTTAAAGGTTTTTGAGTGGGAAATGAAAGATAGAAAAATTAGTTGGTCATTTCAGGAACAAGGGTATTCTCTAGAAGTTTTGATTAAATTCAAACATTAAATAAAAATGAGTGTGACTGATAAGCATAAACCAGTAACTGAAATGTACAATCCCAAAAGAGAATAAGGTTGATCCTGCAAGAATGAGCACAGAGTTGATACAGCATCTATGTGGTCAGTTATAAAGATGAACTGGAAAATTTTAAGCATTAATATTGTAGTGAAAGAGGCTGTTGGGGTTAAACCACTTTTTATGGAAAAAAGGCCTGCAATGGTAAGCATATTAGAAAGAAGTAGAGATGATAGTAATAAAGTAATGATATCTCTAATTCAAAAGGGTACTTTTTTGTGAAGTATGCACTGCTTCTACTACATACCCTTATTTTTTTACAATCAGAATACACCTTGAGGTGGATCATTATACATGTAATATAGATCATGTAGTTTTAGTGTTGGGAAGGTGGCCTAATGATTAAGGTGTTTGCCTTACAAACACAAGGTGCAGGGTTTGAGTCTCACAAGGGATAATTGGCTAGGCTTAAAATGCCTCACAAAGGCAGTTAGCTTAGTACTAATCTATGAACCTATGAATCTATAAGATGTTCAGTATATGATGATTCTTATGTTAGAAAGCAGGGAGAATGTTAATGCAGTAAAGAAAAAAAGAAAATAATATAATGCATTATACAAGCATTCCATATTATAAGCAACGGCTTTGAGAGATTTTTTTTTTATTTAAAATAGTTATGGCTGGTAAGACAGCAGGTGATTTTGATTTAAAATTAAGTAAGAGAGACTGTTTTGGCAAAACAGAGTGGCAGTTGACACCCAGACAGGAATGAATAGATACATTACTCTCAAGCCGGAATTAAGAGCTAGACGGGCTGGATAGAGATTTATAGGTCTGTATATTTAAAACTTTAAACAGAATTTTATAGTGCTGTCATTTTGTTGCAAGTATGTAATGACTGGTTGTACATATCATGTGATTGTGAAGCTACATATTTAAAGGATGGCTTATACTAATATAGCTTACCTTTCTGAAGAATTTTGTATTATGTTAATACAAATGAAAGTGCTAATAAGTATCTGAGATCATAATATTATTGTGCTTGTTGTGTGTATTCTTTGTTTGTTTATTTATTTAATCTGTTTAATTATTTATATTATTGGGCAACTGAGAGTGAAAGCCATTCCGTCAAAAGCTGTATATAATGAAAGGAAACAGATATATTTTGTGGGGACCCTCAGCTCCAAACATTATAATCCACTCCAGTGTCACTACACATTGGGATGAGAGTGATGTTGCAAGCGCAGCACTCCTGTTAGATGACTATATAATACTGAGAGTACATAATCATATGACTACCTGACACAGGCTTGCAGTCACTGCCTGCCGCTGTTGCTTCTGCTTCCCTGCACTAAATAGTATTTGGAAACGAGATGTGTGGGTATAAAGGTAAACAGAAAAGCTGTATGATCAGTACAAAGGAAATGGCAGATTTATTTTGATTTGTTACAAACCTAACAGATACACTGACAGGCCTTTCAAGCATCTAATTTTGGGGGTTAAGTTAGATGATACTGGCACCGCACCTCCGGCCATTAAATACCCAAGACACCACAGGAGATGATCTGCTTACAAGGGTCTGATCTCTTGAATTCCACAGCAGGACTCCATGGTTGAGCTTGGACTTTGGCATGGGGTTGGGGGTTGGCATAATGGTTAAGGTGTTTACCTCAGAAACATAAGGTACAGGATTTGATTCTCACCTTTGGAAGGGACATTGGTGAGGCTTAAAATGGTCTACAAATGCAGCTAGCCTAGTACTTACCTATGGACCTATGAACTTGGGGTGTCGAGTCCCCTACTCCCTTGCCTAAACTTGGTTTGATAATGAGGATTAAGGAGGCTTCCATGATTCCCATACTGAGTAGTTCCACAGTCCCTCTGGTGATGTCAGAGATGAGAGATCTGTTTGATGTCATCCAGGAGTTGAACTATAGAGGGCAGAACTGTATCAGCAATGTACACAGGTTTTAAAGGACCAGGTGATGCCTCTGTTGTATGCTTTCCTGGGAGCTGGTAACATATCTCGCAACATTTGATCCTCACATGCCATTTGTTTCCCACACCTCCATTTTCAGGCAAGTAAAGGCTATTCACTTTTGAGGCCAGTGATAAGGATTTCCACCACTCCCTCGTATAATTTATCTAGGAATAGGATTCAAAGGGTTCTTATGTCTCTGCCTCAGAGATAGACAGGAATAATGATGCATCATTCCTTTACAGCTCCTCCTGACAACCCCTCATTCTGAACCTGTCCTCTTTATAGCTCCTCCTGACGAGCCCTTCTTTGGAACCTCTCACCTTTATAGCTCACCTAGATGGCTACTCCTTTGGAACATCTCCCACTTCATAACTCATCCTGATGATCTTTCCTTTGGAAAACTCTGAGGATCATGAGGTCCTACTTGGACTGGCCTGTCTCTCCCCTTCAATCTGTCCATAAGAGTCTCAGTTGCTATCTGATGTAGAAGAAGTTGGCTTGCTGGTCTGGATAATGCCCACCTTGGAACATATCTTGAATGCCATTTTTGTGACTTTGAAGCATCCATCTATTGCTTCTCCTACCCTGAAATGTTGTTTATAAAGATCAGTTGTTTTTACTTTTGATGAGGTAAACCTTATTCCCTACAGAGCTGTTTCTAATCGTACCAAAAAAATCAAACTGTTAAATACCTTTTTTTCAGAATGGTTCCTAAATTCTAACCTTTTTAAAAATAGATCTTTTAGTCTAGCTGAAGAACTCTCTGTAATATTCCACCATTGAGAAACTATATATTAAGCAGGTTTATGAATAATTCAGTGGGCATTTAGTATGCATTTAATGTCCTTAGTCACTGTACCAGTCAACTGTTTATTCCTCCTAAACTGACGTGTTATATCACTACAAAGTAAGTGTGGGGAAATAGGCTGCGGTGGTGGTGCTGCGGTAGCATTGTCACCTCACAGTAAGACGCTGTCCAGTTCAATTCTCAGCTAGAGCGTCTTCTGCGTGGAGACATGCATGAATGGTCGTACCTTCGTTGAAGGTTGTGCGGCAAGGGCCGGCAACTTGGCACCCAAAAATCTACTGCCAATCATTAGCAGACCGGAGTTCCGCTGTGGCGACCCCTAACCGGGAAAAGCCAAAAGATACAACAAAAAAGTAAGTGTGGGGAAATCTGACTTCTAGGGACTATAGCAGGAAACCTTACCTTTTGTATCTGTGTCTGGGAAGTTCGCAATGGGTTAAACCTCTTCCCACATATTAGTCAGACCTTTGTACTAAAAAGTTGCCAAGGAGTTTGATTACCTGTATTAAATTTATCACCTCTTCTTTTTGTGACTATTTAAGCTTTTCAATCTCGAGACATTACATTACTCACTTTTTGCATCAAAGCATTTATTTTTTTGTTTTGCAAAAAGCATTTCTAATTTCATTTTAAAATTTCAGAACTGTTTCAAAATGGACCATGCACTTTAAGGAGGAAACTATATATATATATATATATATATATATATATATATATATATATACATTAATTTACAAATCTGACTGCAGTTACTATTTGCTTTATATTTCAAATACCCTGTAAAATAAAAACATTAACTTGTATAATATTAGCTACTGACTTGTAGGTAGGTCTCTTTGTAGCTCATTGTGACTTTGTGGACAAAAGTCTGCGTCTATCAAAGTAATTTTAGGTGATTCATGACCCTTATTATTCATAGGTGTGTGTGTGTGTGTGTGTGTGTGTGTGTGTGTGTGTGTGTGTGTGTGTGTGTGTGTGTGTGTGTGTGTGTGTGTGTGTGTGTGTCCTAACATCCTTTCCAGGGCAGGTTCTATATGGACAAGTGCATTGTTGGGCTAAGCTGTGGTTCTCCATAACCTTGAGTAGGATAAACTGGATATCACAAAATATAGGTGTGAATGTAAACATTACTAAGGAGACTGACAATTGATGCTTTGGGTGAAACCCCAAAGTCATCAGTGTCATCTGAATAAGGTTTCAGAAGTCTAGTTAATTTATATTATACCATGACCACCCCCCCCCAACCCATTAATATTCCAAAACGTGCGCGCTGATTGGTCAGCGTGCACATTGTAAATCGACTTATACTAATGGAAAAAGGTCTGGTCGCCCGGACTTTTTCCATTACTATAAGTCTTTTTTAAAACACTGTCTCGCTATGTTAAAGGAGTTTAACATAGCGACACAGGTTTAAAAAAAGCAACGGAGATCTCCTTTAACATAGCGACACAGTGTGTAAAAAGCAACGGAGATCTTGCTTTCTCCATTGCTTTTTTTTTTAAACCTGTCTCGCTATGTTAAATGGGTTTAACATAACGAGACAGCTTTAAAATAAGCAACGGAGATCTCCATTGCTTATTTTAAAGCTGTCTCGCTATGTTAAACCCATTTAACATAGCGAAACAGTTTGTAAAAAGCAACAGAGATCTTGCTTTCTCCGTTGCTTTTTTCAAAACTGTCTCGCTATGTTAAATGGGTTTAACATGAGACAGTTTAAATAAGCAACGGAGATTCTCTGTTGCTTTTTTTAAAGCTGTCTCGCTATGTTAAACCCATTTAACATAGCAAAAACAGTAAAAAGCAACGGAGATCTTGCTTTCTCCGTTGCTTTTGCCCACAGCTCTGATGTACTGCGTAGGCATGCGCAGTACATCAGAACTTCCGCGGAATACCAGACAGCCGAGGAAGGGCAGCATGGAGGCATTATACAATGCCATTATTTAAGAAAAGTAATTATTTTTTTTCCTTAAATAATGTCATTGTATAATAGCAATAACCCACTTCTGGGTGTGGGTAATGCTGGATTTACCCACGGTTGGCTTTGTTTGGTCCCTCGGGCTTCACCCTCGGGACCAAACCACGCCAACTGTGGGTAAATCCAGCATTACCCACACCCAGGCGTGGGTTATTGCTATATTGTCCTTTATTTACAGTTGCTGTAGGGCTGTTAATGTCTTTCATAAAATATAGCTTATGCTTGTACTAAAAATAGTTTGTTTTGACTTGCATGTTTTATCAAAAGAGGTTGTATCTTCTGTTTTCTTTCTGCTGAACATCTGTTTTTCTTCACACGATCATTCAGCTTGTCTTTTAGACAGATTGTCATTTGTTTTCTTTCTACAGTGACTACCTGACTGAGCTAAAGGTGCCTTCACCTTCATCCAGTTGGTCTATTCATACCTCCAAGGAGATTATGACTGGGGCCATGGGAATGGTCACCAATCCCTTCCTCTCTCTGATCAGGTTGAGCGCTCTATAACCTGTTTTAAATGTGAGTCTTTCAAAATGTATGTTCTCCTGAGAATGATGATATAAAGTGTGATTGGTTTGTGTTATTTTTGATCTGATTGGAAATTTCATTTATCCCCAGGCTGAGCCTAAAAATGGTTTAGTAAGATCATTGTTGTATGCTGGTTAAGGTTAACAAATGCAAATAAATAAATGAACAAAATGAATAATTACCTGCTATGAGCTTTGTCTTCCCATTCTAGATGGAGGTAGCACTCATTGTTACCCTAGGATGAGAGCCCTACAACCCATTCTCTCTATAAGTAAAATCTCAGTAGCTCTGTCCCTCCTGAGAGGTGAAGATCAGGTGGTAAACAGCCAGGCCAGTCAGAAGGTCAGGCACACTAGCCTAACCACATTTCATGGTAGCATGGTGAAACTTGAAATTACTGCCTTCTTAGGGACTCACACATGCTATGGCTGTGTGGGCATCACTAGGCCTATTGCTACCAGCAATATATCATCTCTTCTGCAGTGCGACAATGCAGTGCGACAATGCCTTCTACACCCCAGGATAGATGAATTAGCATCAGCCACTCAGCCCCATCCTCCTCTGCCAGTGCCTAGAACTTTCAGTCCATTCATTGAACATAGATCATCTGAGTTGCAGTCAGGGCTTTATCCATGTACATCATGGAGCTGGGCCTGGAATTTCATTCTTGAGCTCATATTTGAACATCATGATAGGTTGTGTTGTCCCAGTTTGTATGCATGTTCCTTTACTTTTTTTTTCCAAAGCATTCTCTTTATATTAGTTGTACCATGTTGTCTGTACTCATAACTTGTTGCTGAGGTCTGGAACTCTGTACCTCTATCCAGCAGGTCAATACCCACCCTCCCATCTTTCAAAACCATTCTGAAAGATTTCCTAGCCAAAAGCTGGATCTGTTCTATTACTCGCACCATGTTGTCTGTACTCATGCCATGTTGCTAAGGCCTGAAACTTATTTCTATCTATCAGGTCAGTACCCCCTCCCATCCTTCAAAACTATTCTGAAAGCCTTCCTAGCCAAAACTGTTTCTGTTCTTGCTCAACGCCAGGATAAACTATATCCCAACATATGGACAAATACCTATTGTATTTTCATAGGTGTTTACTAGGCTAACGACTACAAGGGCCTTTTTAAGCCTAGCCATGCATCCCAAATCTCTGACAAGTTCTGAAACCCTTGATAAGTGTAAACATGGGCCTGGAAGATGAACCATTTGCAGGTTGTCTGTTTGCGTCAGAGACATAGGTGCCAAACCAGGGATGAATTTCCGGTTTCCCATCCAATTGTCCAAGTTGCACTTGAATTGGATTAGGGAGGAACTCTGATTCACATGGATGGAGAGCCTGTTCCATAGGTGGGGTAGTCTCTGGGGATACATGCCTATCTCTCAGGAGGTCCTATTTATATCACAGGCAAGGTTTAAGTCTTTAGAATGGGTAATTCTGGTACTGTTTGTTTTGTGGATATGCAGTAAGTCCATCAGGGTGGGGTCTGACAATGCCCTGTATGCCAGTCATAGATCTCCCCTCAAAAGCCTGTAGGAGACAGAATACAGGGATAGGGCCTTGAGGTGGTCCGCATAGGACATATTACTTACGCCCTGTATTCTGTTAGTGAGGAACTTCTGTGCACGTTCCAATGATTGGATATGCCTGGTTAGGTGCATACCAAAGGGGTCATTGTACTCAATGATAGGTCTGATGAATGCCAAATACAGTAGAACAATGATTTCCTTGGAGTTAGATGCCATACCTTTCTTTGGAAAGGCTCACCCTGACTCTACTACACTTTGCTGTGAGGGAAAGGTTGGTTTGCTTTTTATTTGTTGTATTTTGTATTAGTTTATTGCATTTTTATATTTTGAGTGCTGTGATTTGTTTTCTTTACCTTGTGTTTTGTTTGTGTTCTGCTTTTAACTGCGTATTAAAACTTCAAAAGATACCACAACTCTGTCTCTTGTGAGTCAGGCAGAAATTTTTCCCTACCCCACCACCATGTCACTGTCATGTTCTTAAATACCACTGCCTTTCTAGTTGCCTGCCTCTTATGTTAATTTGACCATATATCTCATTTCCTCTCTGCTTTCACTGGCTTGTATGAGTAAGCACAAAATTATCATTTTGTGAAATAACTCCCCTTCAACTATTTAAATTTATTGGCCATTCTACTGTATTCCATAATACCGGAATACAAAAGTGATCACCCCTTTCAATCTATCTTGCTGTTTTAAAAATAGTGACGCTCCACTAAAACTTAACTTTTTAGACAGGTAAAACTTAAGTTACTTTCACATCTAACTTCTCTAGTGCGCACTGCAGTGTTTAGGATAAACCATTTTTTTTCACCGTACCTTTAAGCATCCCTGTGACTAGCACTTGCTCTAATACCTGCTGGAAAGCACTAGGAAGCCTTAAACTGATACAAGCACTCAACTCTCCTTATTAATAAGGAGAAATTAATCATAGGCACTAAATAGTCTATAATTGCAAAGTACCTTGCTAAGGTAAGGGAAAACAGCTCCTGTACTTTTCAAAAAAGCACCAAACCAGGCATGTCCATGGGTCAGCTTCCATTGATTTCTCCTGTCCACCTGGTGAATCTGGGCATACTGGGGCAATGCAGCAATTGCCTCATGTACACAGACAACCCTCTCCTCCTACCAGCCAACACTGCAACCTGTGAGAGATCACTTACATAGCCAAACTGGAAGCAAAGTTCTCTCCACCCAAGATTGTGCTAGACAGTCAAGAGGAGAAGGTTAACACCCGCACTACACTTCAAGGTTCATAGGTTCATAAGTAGGTGCTAGGCTATCTGCCCAAAGGCATTTATAAGCCTACCTAGATTGTATTGGCTTTCGCTGCCCCCTTAGACTAGTTCCCTGTGCTACTGTCCAGCACAGCCATTGAAGTGATCCCTGGGGTAAACTTTCAGTTTCCCATTCACTCGTCAAGGTTTCTCTTGAAGAGGGTTAACGAAGAGCATTGCCTAATGTAGATCGGAATCTTGTTCCAGAGCATGGGAAGTCTCTGGAACAGGAATCTATCCCTCCAGCATGTCCTATTTATTGTTGTGGTGAGGTTTAGATCCCTGGAGCGTGTGGCTTGAGGGGATATGATTTTCTTTAGGTGGAGCATGTCCATCAATTCTGGGTTGGACATGGCCTTGTATGTCAGGCAGAGATCACCTCTGAGTAGGCAGTATGCAAACCGAGTACAGCTGGAGTTTCTTCAGTCGAGCTGCATAGGGCATCTGCTTGAGGCCAGTGATCCTGTTGGTGAGGTACTTCTGTGGTCTCTCCAATTGTTACAGGTGTATTGTAAGGTACATCCCAAATGGGGCATTGTACTGTATGATGGGTCTGATGAGTGATGCGTAGAGGGGCCCAATGACTTCTTTCGATCTGGATGCAAACCCTTTTGTGATTAGGTGGGCCACATAGAAGGATTTTCTAACCACTTTGGCAATGTGATTATCAAAGAAGAGGTTACTATCTACTTAGGTCCCCAGATCCCTTATTATGTCTTCCATATTTAAGGGGCTACCACCTATGTGGTAGTTGGTGGTTACTTTGTTTTTTCCAAAGGGGATGACTATGCACTTTTTGGCATTTAGCTTGAGGCCATGATTTTGACAGAAAGACAATGAGCCAGCAAACTGTGACCTGCAAAATGTTTATTAATTAAAGCAGCATAAAAAACAAGTAACCAGACCGGTTTCGGCTGGTAGGAAACACAGCCTTCATCAGTGTAAACATAAAAAATCAAATGCTACTGTTTATATACCTGCATCAACACCTTCACTGGTTCATTTAAAACTGCTCATTAAGACCAGGTGGAAATAATCCACCTAGCTTTACAATCCATTTTTTCTCTTTAGAGTCTAAAATGGAAAGCCAACCTGTTTAGTTTAGTTTATTACCCTTTACCACGTCAATAATCATAAATGTAAATTTAGCTGATTTGTGTAGCATACAATGTTTATATAATGCATTGTTGGATTTTTTGTTCTTTATGTTACTTACATGCTCAGAGGTTCTCTGCCTGAAAGGCCGAGATGTTTGGCCAATATAGAAAGATCCACAAGTGCATGTGGTTAAATATACCAGCCAATCACTGCTGCAAATGGCAAAAAAATGTATGTCATACACCATGCCGCCGTTTTTGCTGGTAAACTGTTTGGACTTAGATATTTTATCACAGTTAATACAGTGGCCACATGGGAAACATCCAATCAAAGGTTCACCTGTAATGGTAGTTTGTGTCTCTTCAGACCAGCTTTTATCATGAGAATGTTTGTAATGATTGAAACAGGATGCCAAATTTTTGCCTATAAGAAATAAAAACAGGCACCTATCTGGCAACATATTCGATAGCTCCTGATCACACTGTAATATGTTCCAATGTCTGTATATGCTGTTAATAAGTACATCTGAATTCCTCACATATGTGGTGACAAATCTAATGGGTTGCGGGTTATGTTCATCCCGTGATTTATAGGTCAACAGATCCTCCCTGTTCAATGTATTTGCCCAGTTGCTGGCCCACAGAACATGTCCTATATGATATCCGCTGGATTTGAATCTCCTAGTCAAATCCTGTCTGTGTTCTTGAAAAGTGGGTTCCTGAGAACAAATGCACCTCATTCATATGTATTGTGATTTGTGGATATTCCTTGCTATATGAGGAGGATGAAAGCTGGATGCATGGAGAACAGTGTTAAATTGAGGATACTTCCTATAGACCTGCATACTTAAAGTGTGATTAGGTAATCTATTGATCAAGACATCAAGGAAGGTGATGGTATCTACATGATGGTTAACTGTAAAATGCAGGCCCCATTTGTTGTCATTCAAATAGGATATAAATTCAAACAAGTAGTCCACATCTGTCCTCCATACCATCCAGCAATCATCCAAATAGCATCTCCAAATGTAAATTTCATCCAGGAAAATATTCCGGCTACTATCATAAATGATTTGTTCCTCAATAAATGCCATGAATAGGTCAGCATAAATGGGGGCAAAGGATGCCCCCATAGCTGTACCCTTGGTTTGCCAATAGCAAGTGTCCTGGTAAAAAAAGACATTGTTGGTTAGGACATGTTCTACAAGACCTACAAGAAAGTTGTTAAAATCAGATGATATAACCCAGCCACCTGCAACCAATAACCAATGGCTTCCAGGCCAACCTGATGAGGGATGTTAGTATATAAAGCACTAACATCAAGTGTGCACATAAGCCACCCTGGTTCCAACTGGGATTCAGAAATAGGTTTTAGGAATTCTGTATTGTCTTGTAGACGAGAACGTACCCTAGGTATCAAAGGCTTCAGATACTTAGTAAGAAAAATTGACAAAGGTTCTGTTATGTATCCTTTTCCTGAAACAATTGGTCTTCCGGGTGGATGAACAGGATCTTTGTGTATTTTAGGTAGAAAATAGATGTATTGATTGGTCGAATCATGAATCATAAGTTGCTGCATCATCCTGTCAGTGATAATACCTTCGTCCCTAGCAGTTACCAAAAAGTCATCTATTTGCTTCTTGAATCTAAAGGTAGGGTTGATAGGCATTACTGAATAATAGTGTCTATATAGAAGCTGTCTTTTGGCCTCATTATCATATTCAGACCAATTCATTACCACTACTGCCCCACCCTTATCAGCAGATATGATGACAATATCCTTGTTGTTTTGTAACTCCATAAGTGCATCCTTTTCAGCCAGAGACAAATTATTGGGTTTGAATGAAATATCAGAGTTTCGATAGTGCAGATCTTTGAGAACACTGCTCTGAAACTGGTGCACTATGGGATGCATTGGGGGAAGATATCATGATTTGTGGTATGTAAACGTATCATTATCAGTGTTGCAATCCTTATCACCAAATTGCAACTTAAGATTGAGTATTCTACAAAAAGACATTACATCCTGTGCCAAAAAATCCTCAGAGACCACAAAACCAGGAATAAAAGTTAGTCCTTTATTCAAAATGGACATGTGAGTCGTTGACAAACTGAAATCGGATAAGTTCAAAACATTTCCATTTCCATTTATTTCTGTGTTGCTAGTCTCAAGAGACTTTGAATATTGTTGATTTTTCCTGTGTCCCCCCCCCCCCGTTTGTATCTTGGCCTAAAGGGAGAAATCCCTGTGTCCTTTTGGGGCTCGGCGAATCTGATACCAGGTGCATATCACTGTCCATACAAGAAGATAGATGATCAGTAGATGATCCATTATCAACTGGCCGTTTTTTGAGAATAGATCTGGGCCTTTTTCTTTTAGGAGTTCTGGATTGGCTTGGTGTAAATCTAACTTGCTTATTGGTATTACTAAATGGGTTACTGCCCTGATAGTCTAACTGATCACATTGGAATTTTTTGATTTTTCTAGATTTGAGTTGATCTTCAAGGTTACTTAAATCAGTAGCCACCTTATTCAAGTGTCTGGTGAAGAAGAATTCTCTTTCAAATTTCTGTACCTCACTACACAGTTTTGTGACCTCACTGATCTCACGATCAACCACTCTGTCATGGTACTTAGCCAAAGCCTCAACAAAAGACATGGTAGCTTGCTGCTGGATGGCTCCCCACTGACTACCAAGTTCCTTATCTGCCTCACTTACATGAGGCTGTATTCTGATCCTAAGCCCTCCGGGTGTGATACCTTTAGCCATATAGGCCTTAAAGAGCTTGGAGTGCCATACATTAGACCTCAATGACCTCATATGCTTGTGCAATTGATCAAAAGCCAAACTGCAACTGGCCTCGGGACCTAGGAATACACTAATGTTACCATTATCAGTAGTTGTACCAAAATCAAATACCGCAAGATCCTCTCTGTCAGCTGACAAACCAGATATCAAACTGATTAGATCCATACTGTAAGCTTGCAATGAATACAATGCAAGGTGTATAACCCTTTAACAATAACAGATCAAGATCAAGCAGTAATCCACTTCTTAATAATGTTGTTCGTCAAAAAACATATATATAAATAGATATTGGCAATAATAGCACTTACCACAAACCAAATAATGCTACGTCAATATCAACAAACTGTATTCAGTCCATTCACACACCGAACAGGAGCAATAATAGCCAAAACCTGGGCCAAAATCTGGCCAAAATTAAGTGGAAGCTGCGCTCCACTATTTATATACTAGTGACTGAAGACATTGAACCGTTATTGAAGATGCTGAGAACAAAATTCTTGGCCATCATGTTCCAAATACTGATAATGGTTTGAAAGTTGACAAAACAAAATCAACAATTGCACAATTCTTAACAAAAGCATCAGTGGACACCACTATACCAAGTTCCCAAAACATGATATAAGAACCCAGATAGTCAGAGGGAATTCTCCAGCAGCAATATTCAATAATGCCTGCTATGATAAAAGTACCACGACAACTTATTGTTGGTTCAAAACTGTACAATGTGTCCAGAGACTGTATGAATGACTAAACTGTGAATTTACAATAAGTAATCTGTTGAAGTTAACTAAGAAAATGAAACAATTCAAGATCCTTGTATGCTGGACCCATATGAATGATTCCTGTATAAACAAGAACCAAAATTAACTAGAAAAAGTATAAATAGCAACCACATAAATTGGAAACAGTTCTGGAGCCTTGTCACCTAAATTAGGAACTTGAATATAAAACTTGTTAGTCCTAAAAGTCATAGGTAAAGCTGCATAACTACTATTGTAAACCCATTCAGTGCCAAGCCAATATATAAAAAAGCAATACCCAAAAAATATTATATAATTAACCCTAATAGGCCAGTCAGATAGAAACATTAAATAAAATGTATACCATATTAAGCCATCCATATAAGGAAATAAGGTATACTGGGATCATAATATGTAAATAAACAATATGATTGAGTCCAATCAGTACAAACCCAAAGGCTTGACAATAACCTACAAGAAACTGCCCACTGATTTAGGATATTGTAAACTCCCCACCATTTGTATTTGCATTAATACACATACAAATTTGCCATGAACATTATGTGCACTATTCCCAAAAACAAGTGATAAGCAAAAAAGTGTAACCCTGGTGATGCAGTATCACCAAATCCAGTTATTACACCAAAACCAAAAAGTGAACCTTTAAATATCTGGTTGAAGCTTATAAAAATGACTGGTTTCAATAATGCCCAAAGAATGTAGCATCTTATTAATGAATGAATCCCATCAGTGAGCTGATGGGCATACACAGTACTGACATAAATGGCCAAACATGCTAATAATAAAAAAACATCAAAACAAAACATGTAGTTATGTCCATACAATCAAGCAATGTTCAACGACTTTGCGATAGGTTAAAAAAAAACAGCCAGATGATCCAAATGATATTACTATGCCACCGCTAGTCCTTATGATGTTCAACGACCTCCTTCAACAAAATCATGGTAATTGGTGGCCCAAAACACGCATACATACGCTCCCGTTTGGAATATATGTCCCAATGTGGTACTTGAAAAGTATAATACCCAAAAGGTAAATACACCATATCCTTCAGCCAAAATAAGCCAAAGAAAAACAATGCCTGCTCAGTGTTGCAAAAAATAGAATGCAAACACTTGAGTTATGGATCGTGGATAGTTTAAAATCCCAAACAGAAAAAAATGTTCCACTCAAAAACAAGAATAATAAACAGTACCTGTTAAATGTTAAAAAAAGGTTGAATATCAACGCTTGTAAAGAAGGATAGCCACATATGCGTTAAACCATTACGCCAAGCCGCCTCGAATGTGCAGAACTGGAAAAAACACAAATCCAACGTACATCCGTAGTATAATTCAGACGTGGAAGGGATAAATCTCCAAATGTGTCCAAAATCGATCAGAGAGCACTATAACTGAACTAGGAGAAGGTAAAAAGCATATTTAGTAGCTGCAGATACGATCATGCAGCCAGCATTAGGTTCACAGGCCCCCAGCTGGATACAGATACAAGTGTAACCACCAAACAAGTCCTCCTGCACGAAAGGCAATTGCATGGCTCCACAAAGCAATTACATCCAGAAAGACAATGAGCCAGCAAACTGTGACCTGAAAAATGTTTATTAATTAAAGCAGCATAAAAAACAAGTAATCAGACCAGTTTCGGCTGGTAAGAAACACAGCCTTCATCAGTGTAAACATAAAAAATCAAATGATACTGTTTATATACCTGCATCAACACCTTCATTGGTTCATTTAAAATTGCTCATTAAGACCAGGTGGAAATAATCCACCTAGCTTTACAATCCATTTTTTTCTCTTTAGAGTCTAGAATGGAATGCCAACCTGTTTTGTTTAGTTTATTACCCTTTACCAGGTCAATAATCATAAATGTAAATTTAGCTGATTTGTGTATCATACAATGTTTATATAATGCATTGTTGGATTTTTTTGTTCTTGATGTTACTTACATGCACAGAGATTCTCTGCCTGAGAGGCCGAGATGTTTGGCCAATATAGAAAGATCCACAAGTGCATGTGGCTAAATATACCAGCCAATCACTGCTGCAATTGGTAAAAACTTTTATGTCATACACCGTGCCACCGTTTTTGCTCGTAAACTGTTTGGACTTAGATATTTTATCACAGTTAATACAGTGGCCACACGGGAAACATCCAATCAAAAGTTCACCTGTAATGGTAGTTTGTGACACTTCAGACCAGCTTTTTATCATGAGAATGTTTGCAATAATTGAAACAGGATGCCAAATTTTTGCCTTTACGAAATGAAAACAGACACCTAACCAGCAACATACTCGATAACTACTGATCACACTGTAATATGTTCCAATGTCTGTATATGCTGTTAATAAGTACATCTGAATTCCTCGCATTTGTGGTGACAAATCTAATGGGTTGTGGGTTATGTTCATCCCGTGATTTATAGGTCAACAGATCCTCCCTGTTCAATGTGTTTGCCCAGTTGCTGGCCCACAGAACATGTCTATATGATATCCGCTGGGCTTGAATCTCCTAGTCAAATCCTGTCTGTGTTCTTGAAAAGTGGGTTTCTGAGAACAAATGCACCTTGCTATATGAGGAGGATGAAAGCTGGATGCATGGAGGACAGTGTTAAATTGAGGATACTTCCTAAAGACCTGCATACTTAAAGTGTGATCAGGTAATCAGGCCTGCATTTTACACTTAACCATCATGTAGATACCATCACCTTCCTTGATGTTTTGATCAATAGATTACCTGATCACACTTAAGGTATGTAGGTCTTTAGGAAGTATCCTCAATTTAACACTGTTCTCCATGCATCCAGCTTTCATCCTCCTCATATAGCAAGGAATATCCCCAAATCACAATACATACTAATGAGGTGCATCGTATCTGCAGCTACTAAATATGCTTTTTACCTTCTCCTAGTTCAGTCATAGTGCTCTCTGATCGGTTTTGGACACATTTGGAGATTTATCCCTTCCACATCTGAATTATATTATGGATGTACGTTGGATTTGTGTTTTTTCCAGTTCTGCACATTCGAGGCGGCTTGGCGTAATGGTTTAAAGCATATGCGGCTATCCTTCTTTACAAGCGTTGATATTCAACCTTTTTTTAACATTTAACAGGTAGTATTAATGAAATCAGATCATGTAACATGATGAAGCTCAAATGAATGAGTGAAAGCGCTTATCTGACCTGCAGTGGAATTAAAGTTGGATTTTAACCTGAGGATTCTGCCTTTCGTTTGGATTTTAACCTGAGGATTTTGCCTTTCATTTCTACTTGTGACTCTGCATCAGCCTAGTTGCTCCTTTTGGTTTCATTAATATTATTTAAGTTTTTCTGGAGCACTGGGTGTTTATCCTGTTTGTCAGCGAGTGGTTTGTTCCTATTTAACAGGTAGTGTTTATTATTCTTGTTTTTGAGTGGAACATTTTTTTCTGTTTGGGACTTTAAACTATTCACGACCCATAGCTCAAGTGTTGGCATTCTATTTTTTGAAACACTGAGCAGGCATTGTTTTTCTCTGGCTTTTTTTGGCTGAAGGATATGGTGTATTTACCTTTTGGGTGGTATACATTTCAAGTGCCACATTGGGACATATCTTCCAAACGGGAACGTATGCATGCATGTTTTGGGCCACCAATTACCATGATTTTGTTGAAGGAGGTCGTTGAACATCATAAGGACTAGTGGTGGCATAGTAATATCATTTGGATCATCTGGCTGGTTTTTTTGAACCTATCGCAAAGTCGTTGAACATTGGCTGATTGTATGGACATAACTACATGTTTTGTTTTGATGTTTTTTATTATTAGCATGTTTGGCCATTTATGTCAGTACTGTGTATGCCTATCAGCTCACTGATGGGATTCATTCATTAATAAGATGCTACATTCTTTGGGCATTATTGAAACCCGTCATTTTTATAAGCTTCAACCAGATATTTAAAGGTTCGCTTTTTGGTTTTGGTGTAATAACTGGATTCGGTGATACTGCATCACCAGGGTTACACTTTTTTTGCTTATCACTTGTTTTTGGGAATAGTGCACATAATGTTCATGGCAAATGTATTTGTATATTAATGCAAATACAAATGGTAGGGAGTTTACAATATCCTAAATCAGTGCACAGTTTCTTGTAGGTTATTGTCAATCCTGTGTAACTATTGTTAACACATCTAGTAATATATGTCACCTATCTAATCAAGGGAATATACATATATACAACTAATAAAACTAATTAAACAAATACAGTACATATTACATATATCAGATTACCTAAGTCCTGAAAGTTAGAAAATGTATAGCATACCGATAATTGATCAAAGATAAATTCATGTGTTTACGATGTGATTTATGCTAAATACATTTTGTGTAAGACAGTTGAAATTGCCTGCTAGTACTTCGCTTTCACTCTGGTGGATAGTTGATGAATACGAAATATGTGTTGAGTTTTTATGCAATGTTACACAGGATGTTTATATACATAACATTCATCGGCACAAGTTCAAGGTTGCTATGTGCACTTTTTGGTATATGGCTTTAAATACCTGATTGATCAAATTGTGGCGCCAAATTTTAAACAAAATAAGTGTTTGTTCAGTGGTGTAGTGTTCTGAAGAAGCCCACATCTGTGGGTGAAAGCGCTTAACACTATCTTATGTTTTTTTTTTAAATCCTTTTATGGTTTTAAGGTGTTGTACGGCTCTATGTGTTTGGAATAAACTCCGTTTTTTACAAGAAGAAGAGGTTGGTGCACTTATTGGCGATATTGTGGTAGTATTTTTCGCAGTTGGAATCCATTGTTTGTTTCATTCAGTTGTGGTCACTCCATGGATATCACCGGTGACAAGACGCCTCCATTTAGTGAAACGGAACTGGACGAAATTACAAAATTAAGAGCAGAAGTAACCTCTTTGAAAGGGGAGGTTGGTCGAATTTTGGAACTTTTGTTAGAGTTTACATGGGTCAGTGTAAAGTCTGATATTGTTGCTTCTAGCGGAATGGTTCCATTACAAGCTGCATCTTTAGGTAGCGGCTCTAGCAACAAAAACATTACTAATAACTGTCAGGTTCCTGTATGCTAAGGTACGGAGGGAGATGCATGCAATGATAACCCTCCGCAAATGTTTCAACAGAGCGGGACTAATGGCAGTTTTAGTATTCCTAATGGGCAAGGAACCTGGTTAAGCATACACCAATAGACTTGGATAATGCCTTTGAAGGTACCAAACAACTCAACAGCAGCAAAGTCAACAATTCAGACATTACTTTTGATTTTTCTCTTTATGAGGTGGATGAGGAAGCGATCCATACCGGTGCTAAACCTAAAAAATTTCCACCTCAAAAGACATATTCCACTGTGGTGGGGAAAAATAAGTTGAACAAAGGTATTGTTTCTTCGCAACATCCTTCCCATAACCACATAGATGGAATTGGAACTAATGATAAGGACATGTATTTAAATACATTTTTAGCCAACAATTGCAACCTTGACAAAGTAAATAATAGAGGGGAAGGTGCCAAACATACTAATCAAGAAAATAGAGGAACTTTAAAGGACATGATATACATGTTGGGTAAGAAATTAAATGCTATTAATGGACTTAAAATAGACAATGCTTATTTGCACAAGTATTTGGATTTAAAAATAGTTCCCATGGGCATTAGATTTTTTAAGGTCCCAATGTGAATTGAAATTAATGATACTATTATTGATGAGTTTAACCAATTATTCAATGAATGTGGTTTAAATTATATGAAGCTCATTATTAAGTTCGGTGATGAAAAGCTTAGCAAGTTAGTACAAGATGTTGAAATATTAAATAACAAAATTATTAATGATTTTCTGTTCTCTGAATGGGAGAGGTTATATAAAAAACAGTATATTACAGCAGAAAAAAAGATGGTAAATATCAGTGAGAGGAAACAAAAAAAGATTACTACAGACTTGGAACAATATAGGAAAGGACAAGCATACAATGGATAAAAGGAAGTAATACTAAGGAAACTAGCAACAAAGGTAACAATGAACAGCATTATCGTAGTTACACACAGGGTGACTTGTATAATAAACAATATAATAAAGAAAATGAGTCACATTTTCTTGGGAACAGGAATCCAGCAAGCAGGAAAAGTACAGTTGTGTACCTACCATAAATGTAGATGTTCGAGTGTATTCACTGTTGCAGTCATTACTCTTGGGTTATCCTGCTGGCAGGCTACCCGCAGTTGGCCTGAATTCCAAAGTCTTGGTCCAGCGTCGGTTGCTGTCACCTCTTCCCCGACATCAGTGCGCCAGGGGTATAAAAGATGCAGCTGACGCCATTTTCTTCAGTTTTTCTTGCCCCAGATGTCAGGTGCCCCCAAAAGGGTAGGCTAAATAGATTATGCCAAAAAACATGCATGCACTAAGGTAAACTTTTCCTTCATCTACAAGCAAATAAACCACATAGGTTGTATAGAAAAGAGAAGTACAATAAGACCCAGCAAATGAAAGGGGGATGGTGGGAGGGTAACCTGGACTGCAACAGTGAATACACTCGAACATCTACATTCATGGTAGGTACACAACTGTACTATGTTCATCGTGTTTCACTGTTGCAGTCATTACTCTTGGGTTGAATCCCAAAGCTGAGGACGGGTGGCTGGGCTAAATAAGATTAGGAGAGGCTATGAGGCCCTGCAGAACTGCAGTGTAAAAGCCTGCTTTGGATTTAGAGTAGAGAGGCAAGTGGTAGTGCTTTGTGAAAGTGTGCACTGAACTCCAAGTTGTAGCCTCTAAGATGTCTTTGGTTGGTACTCCTCTGAGAAAGGCTGCTGAAGTGGCTGCTGCTCTGGTAGAATGTGGCCTAATGCCCTTAGGCACTGATTTGCCATGCTGTGAGTAGCAGAAGCGAATGCAGTGGCCTATCCATTTTGAAATAGTCTGTTTTGAGATAGCCTTTCCTTGTGATCCTGCAGCATATGCCAATAAAAGTTGCTCAGACTTTCTGAAAGCTTTAGTTCTGTCCAAGTAGAAGTGTAGCTGTCTGTGTATCTCCAAAGAATGCAGAAGTCTCTCACCCTTGTTCTGTGGGTTTGGATAAAAGGTAGGCAAGTGAATGGTTTGGTTAAGGGCCACACTGGACACCACCTTAGGCTTAAATGTAGGGTTCGTCCTAAGAGAAACCCTGTCTGGATGGAAAATGATAAAAGGTTCCACCACCATGAGTGCCTGTAACTCTGAGACTCATCTTGCAGAGGTTATTGCTAGGAGCAGAGCTGTTTTCCAGGATAAGAATTTAATATCAGCTGTTGAGGCTGGCTCAAAAGGAGGCAGTGTGAGTTTTTCCAAGACATAATTTAGGTCCCATGCAGGTATTGGTGCTCTCCTTGGGGGTCGTATGTTTTTGGCCCCTCTGAGGTACTGTCTTATTAAAGGATGAGAAAAGATAGGTGGTTCCGTATTGGAATGGGCTGAAATGGCAGAGACATGAATCTTAATTGATGAAGAGGATAGGCCTTTGTCCAGCATCTCAGTTAAATATTGTAAAATCTGAGGAATATTTGGTACAAACGTGTCAATTCCTTGTTCCTGGTTCCAAGCACAGAATCTCTTCCATTTTTCTGCATAAGATTTTCTGGTACTGGGCCTCCTGGCCTCCCAAGATAACATCCATTACAGCTTTGGAGAGTGGAGTGTTCCGAATAGCTACATTACCCGCCATGCTGCCAGATTTAAGGTACTGATTTGGCTGTGCAGGATCTGATTGTTTTGTTGGGTCAGTAAGTGAGAAGTTTGAGGCAATGTCCAGGCTGGACCTTGAGACAAGTTCTTTAGGATTGGGTACCAGTGTTGGTGTGGCCAGTCTGGAGCAATCAGTATCATTTTTGGTTTCTCTTGTCTGACCTTTAGGAGTACCCAGGGAAGGAGAGGCAGTGGAGGAAAGGCATATACTGTTAGGTTTTTCCAGCTGAAGGATAGGGCATCCACTCTCCATGCTTGCTTGTGGTAAATCCTTGTGCAGAATTTCTGTAGTTGGCAGTTGTGAGGGCAGGCAAATAGATCTATGTCTGGGCATCCTCATTTCCTTATTATCGTGCTGAAGACTTGTGGATCCAGTTTCCACTCATGGGGATCCATGAGGTTTCTGCTTAGTTCGTCTGCCAGAGTATTTATTTTTCCTGGCAGGAATTGTGCTTGCAGGTGAACTTGATAAGTCAATGCTGTGTCCCACAAAGTCATGGCTTGTCTGCAGAGGGGGTATGAATGTGTGCCTCCCTGATTGTTTATGTACCACATGACTGTAGTATTGTCCGTCTTTATGAGTAGTTGTCCTGGATGGATTAAATCCTTGAAAGCTGTCAGGGCATTCTGAACAGCTAGCATCTCTTTTGATTGATATGAAGATGCATCTGGCTTGCGGGCCATGTGCCCTGAATACATTTTCTTGCCATGTGGGGCCCCCCCCATCCATTGTTAGTGTCTGCCTGGCTGTGGGTAAAGTGAAAGGCTGTCCCTTGTTGTGGTGACAGGCCTGTGCCCACCATCGAAACTCCTGTTGCAGGCAGGGAATGAGTGCAATTAATGTTTCCAGGCTGTGGCAATGTTGAGTCCAAACACTTTTTAGATACCATTGTAGTTTCCTCATATGCAATCTGGCATATGGAATTAGCAGAATGCAGGATGCCATGAAGCCCAAAGCCTGCAGAATTTTTCTTACAGATAACTGGGTCTATGTTGCCAACATTTTGAAGTAAGAAGTCAGTTGTCTTTGTTTGTCTGTCGTGAGATAAGCCATCTGGGCAGTTGCATTTAAGCTTGCACCCCAGGAATATTATCTCTTGAGAGGGTACTAGTTTTGATTTCTTTTTGTTTACTGTGTACCCTAGACAAATTAGTAATCGTTTTACAAACGCCAGATGCTGTAGTAGAATGTCTTTGTTCTATGCTTGAATAAGGCCGTCATCCAAGTAAGGATATATTTGAATTCCTCTTTGTCTGCAAAAAGCAATTACTGGTGCCAGGCATTTGGTGAAGACCCTGGGCGCAGTAGATAAGCCAAAGGGCAGTGCAGAGAATTGGTAATGCATTGAGCCAGCTATAAATCTGAGGTATCTTCTGCAAGATTGTCTGATTGGGACATGCAGGTATGCCTCTTTTAGGCCCAAAGTAATGAGCCAAGCCTTCTTGCCCAGCATGGGCAGTAGCTGCTGCAGAGTCAACATTTTGAATTTTGGAACGTCCAGAAATGTGTTTAGAATAGACAGGTCCAGTATTGGTCTCCAGGCTTTGTCCTTTCTGGGCACTAGGAAAAGTCTCGAGTAAAATCCTTGCCCCTGCTCTTGTTGTGGTACTTGCTGAATGGCCCTCATGTCCATGAGGGATGAAACTTGTTTTTGTGCCTCTGCCCATTGATTGTGTGGCAGGTCTGGCATACCTTTTGCACTTGACAGGGTGTGAAAGTAGAACCTTTAGCCCTGGGACACTATGTTCAAGACCCATTTGTCCTGGGTAATCGTGCCAATTTGGTGAAAAAAGTGCTAGTTTCCCCCTAAGGGGGCTGCCAAAAGATAAGTGCTTGGTTCTGGCAGAGGAAATGTCCCTGAGCACATATTCACGGACATCTTGGTTTAGCCAAAGCCATCAGGCATTTCAGTGAGAGAGTTATTTTACATTAAGAGGGTTCGTGGTCTGCACTCTTGTGGGAGGAGAGGCTGGACTCTGCCCTTCTGAGCTGGGAATTTCTGGTTAAAGGCTTATAGTGCCTGCATATTTAAACTGCTTCTTACTGAAATTGGTACACCTTGCTTGCTGTAGTATAGATTAGATCCAGGCCTGCTGAATCTAGCTTTGTTTATATGCTTGTTGTTTGTTTGCTTGTTATTTCCCTGAAACACTAATTCCACCTAAAATGCAGCTTTTCAGTGCTTCTGTGGATCCCTAGTGATATCTGCATTGCTTACTGTACTTATTTCCTTGTTTCACTTGAAAGAAAGTTAGTGTTTGTCATTTTTGCATTTAAGTTACCTGTAACACATTTCATTTAAGTTACCTGACACTTGCTCACTAAAGCAATTATATAAGTCAGCACTAAAAAATTAAAAGCACTACACCCTCACAAACTCCCCTTGAGTACCTTGTTCCCCATTGGCCCTTTTTTTCAATTATAAAGGAATTCCCAATACTATTCAAGCATGTCCAAAGGTCAGTTGTCAATCTCCTCTCCGGTCCAGCTGGTGAATCTGGGAATCTTGAGGCAATGTTCCAACTGCCTCATGTACACAGACAGCCCTCTCCTCCTCCCAACAAATTCCAACACGTGAGAGATGCAACCATATAGCCAAACTGGAAGCTAAGCTCTCTCAACTCAGTACTGGCATAATCAGTCAGGAGGAGAAGGAAACCGCACTCACTACAATTCCAGTCTCACATAGACCTACCACGAAAGCAAACTAAACACATAAACACACAAAAAGATACTCGGAGGCTCTAAATAAAAATCTGCCTAAGCAGCAGAGACCTCCAAAGCAGACACCCAAGCAACCGCTACCCCAAAACAAAACACGTGCAACACATAGCTCACAAAGCCAGTGTGCCGAACAGTCACAGCCCTTAAGGCTAAACAACACACCTGATACACTTGTAATAGGTGACTCTATCATCAGGCACACTGACGTCCCACTCACCAGGCTGAACAAGGAGAAGGTCACGGTGAGCTGCCTGTCGGCGCTAGGATTTGCCACATAACACAAGCACTCAGGTCACTCCAAGGCAAGTACAAATATGACTCAGTCATTGTCCATGCTGGTGTGAATGACCTGAGACGCACCTCCCTGGACTACATGAAAAGAGACATAGAGGAGCTCTCTGAGCATGTAGCCCAGGCCGGTATGACCCTGACCTTGAGTAGCATCTTACCCTCACCAAGAATGATGCCACAATATGAAGACAAGATGATCAATTTCAACAATTGGCTTAAGTATTGGTGTCATTCAAAGGGGATCCAATGCCTGTCAGACTGGGATGACATGCTCGACAAGCCATGATGCTTCGCTAGGGACGGCTTGCACCTGTCACCCCTGGGCTTTTGGATATTGGCAAAGGCTCTTGCTACCCCCATAGTGCCTTTTTTAGGCAAGGCTCAAAAGACAAACCCACCTCCATAGGTATCACAAGGGATAAGAAACTAAGAGTAATGCTACTCAACACCAGAAGTCTAAACCTCAAGATGCACGCACTCTAAACTCTCCTTAGCATGGAGAACATCGATATCTGTGCAGTAACAGAAACCTGGTTCAAGGCTCCCGAGAACACCCCAGCACTACCAGGTTATACCTCATACCATGCTTTTCGGCCCCAAAACTTGGACCGAACCACAAAAGGAGGGGGAGTATCAATATTCGTCAAAGATACCCACACCTCCAGGTTGGTGGCACAGCACAAAGCATCAGAGACTATCCATGTGCAACTAACAATGGGTAAAACTGCCTTCCAGTTTATAGCCTGCTACAGACCACCATCCCAAACCCAGGAACCCCACTCGGCCTTCCTGAGAACACTGGAAAATATGAAGGTCTCTCCAAACACCATTATATTGGGCGACTTCAACTACCCAAACATAGACTGGGAGCATTACTCTAGCTCCAACACCCTAGCCCAAAGGTTCCTAGAATTTCTAAACTCAAATGCTATGGAACAACTTGTTACCACTCCCACAAGAGGGGAAAACATACTGGACCTGATCATCACCAACATGGGGACTCTATGCTCCAGACCAGAAGTGTATCCCACACTGGTAAGATCAGACCATAAACTAATCTCACTGGATATTCACATCACGACCCCACCCCCTGCCCAGAATACCACAGTGAAAAACTTCTCTAAAGCAAATTTCACACTCCTCAAAACTGAGGTGGAATCCTTCAAAGCCCCCGGGCCTGTGGAAAATATGGCCCAGACCGCAGAATCCTTTATAAACGCATTCTATGAACACCTTCAGGAATGCATAGATCATGCAATCCCAAATAAAACCAAGACCCAATCCTCCAAAGGCAGACGTCCTGTCTGGTGGACCCCAGCCATAAACAAATTATACAATAGAAGGAGGAAGCTACTACATGATAAAGCAAAATCCCAAAAAGGGAAGGCATCTCTGATCAGTATTAGCAAAAAACTACGGGCACTCATAAAATCATCTAAGGCCAACTTCGAGAGAAAAATTGCACAGGACACTAAGGATAATCATAAGGCTTTCTTTAGTTATGTTAGGAACCTGGGTGGGAATTCCCAGATATGCTCAGAATTAGTCCAAAATGACAAAAAATACACCGAACCCACAGACATTGCCAACATCCTAGCTGACAGGTTCAGCGCAAACTTCCCCCCCCCCCCCCCACCAAAAGGGCAAATATCTATCCCAGCAGAGTGCTGCCCACCTGACATCTCAGATGCTCAGGTAAGAGCTGCCCTCTCCAAAGCAAAAAACACAGCATCAATGGGACCAGACTGTGTCCCAGGCTGTGTCCTACATGAACTCCAAGAAGAGCTAAACCCAAACATAAAACTACTGTTCAATCTCAGCCTTACTACAGGATATATACCCAAAGAGTGGCGTACAGCAACAGTGGTCCCTCTCCACAAAGGTGGTGCCTCAACGGATCCTGGAGACTATTGCCCCATAAGCCTGACTAGCTTGGTCTGCAAAGCTATGGAAAGGATCATCATGGACCTCATAAATAAAGATATTGGGGACCTACATACACTGGATCCTACCCAGTTCGGCTTTGTTAAGGGCAGATCCTGCCTCTTAAACCTGGTTGATTTCTTTGAAACAGTCACCAAGGCCATTGACGAGGGGAAGGTGGTCCACACAGCCTACCTGGACCTCACAAAAGCCTTTGATACAATACCCCACTCGGGCATTATAGATAAGCTCATCAGCTTAAATATAAACCCCTATGTCACTAGATGGGTTTCAAACTGGCTCAAGTACAGAACCCACATGGTTAGAATTGCTGGAGCCATGTCAGACTCCAAACCAGTTACAAGTGGCGTCCCACAAGGCTCAGTCCTGGGACCTCTCTTGTTCGGTATATATTTCTCGGAGGTACAGGCCAACACGGAAGGACTGTGGCTGACCAAGTTCGCAGATGACTGCAAACTGGGTGCCATAATCGACTCTCCAGCCGACACAAGCATCCTCCAAAAGGGCCTCATAGAAACAGACAACTGGTGCCAGAGCCATGGCCTCAAGCTAAACGCCAAAAAGTGTATATCATCCCCTTTGGCAAAAACAAAGTGCCCACAAATTACCACATAGGTGGTAATCCATTAAGTACAGAAGAAGTAATTAGGGACCTGGGGACCCAAGTTGATAGCAATCTCTCATTTGACAACCACACGGCCAAAGTGGTTAGAAAAACATTTTATATAGCCCACCTAATCATGAAGGGATTCACATCTAGATCAGGGGAGGTCATTGTGCCTCTTTACTCATCCCTCATCAGGCCCATAATTGAGTACAATACCCCTTTTGGGATGTATCTTACCAGATACCTGCAGCAACTGGAAAGACCCCAAAAGTACCTCACCAAGAGGATCAAAGGGCTCAAACAGATGCCATATGCTGCCCGGTTAAAGAAACTCCAGCTCTACTCAGTGGCATACCGCCTGCTCAGAGGTGATCTGTGCCTGACGTATAAAGCCATGTCCAACCCGGAATTAATGGACATGCTGCACGTCAGAAAATCCAAATCCCATCGAGCTACGCGCTCGAGAGACTTGAACCTCAGCACTGAAATAAATAGGACATGCTGGAGGGACAGATTCATAACCCAGAGGCTCCCGTCACTCTGGAATAAAATCCCAGTCCAGGTTAGGCAGAGTCCCTCATTGACTCTCTTCAAGAGGAATCTTGATGAGTGGATGGGAGATCGTAGGTTTACCCTGGGTATCACTTCTGTGCCACTGTTAGACAGAGGCACAGTATACTAACCTCGAAAAAGGGCATAGCAAAATTAATTTAAAATGGGTGGCGAAAGCCAAACACACTCTGGCTAGGCTTATAAATGCCCTAGGGCAGATAGCCTAGTATGAACCTATGAACCTATGAAAGTCATTGGGACTGTTTCTTGTATGGCTGAGATTTGTCTTCTCCGCTTTTGGAGGTAGAAGCACCCCATTGTTTAGGCCTGTATGAGCCTTGGGGCTGTGATCTGCCTCTCGAGCATCTGTATCTGCCTCTCTGTGGCCTGTCTGATGCTGGAAAGGACCAATTCTTTGCAGGCCAGTTCCTGCTAAATCTGGGTGGCTGTACCTGTAGAAAATCCTTAACTGTCTGCATGGATTTCGCTTTATCCTCCATTTTCTTCAACACCTCTTCTGCCTTACCACCAAACAAAGTATCATGCTGTAATGGAGCATCCAGTAATTTTGCTTTAACATGATCAGGCAGATTCTGTTCCTTTAACCAAGCATGCCTTCTAATGACAGAACCCGTAACAGCGGCCCTGCAAGAGGCCTCCAGTGAATCAAAACCACATTTCAAAGTATGCTTTCCCACTTATTCAGCTGCAGGCAATAAGTCCTGCAGTTCCTTGTTATCAGAACATTCAGAATTTGTCAACATTTTCTGTTTAAGCAGTGACATTAAGTATTGCTGATATTTAAGCATAAGAAACTGACAATTTAAAGCCCTTACAGCCAAGGTAGCAGAAGTGTAAACTTTTTTCCCCCATCTGTTCAGTGCCCTAGAATCCCTATCAGAGGTGACAGGGTTTTTTGCAGTGGAAGCCTTGACCCCTTTGGGACCCTGAGATATAGTTTCTGGGTCAGCAGCAGGGTTTTTATATAGAAATTTATGAGAGTCTGGAACCCTGTAGTATCTGTCTGGCTTAGCAGGTGCAGGGGATAAAGAGTCAGGAGACAGGCCGGACTCTGAAAATACATCATCTACAATGTCTAGAACAGGTGGAATAGCAAGAGGTCTGTGCTGAGGTAGTAAAAGAAAATCTCTGAGCCTTTTCTTAGATTCTGAATAATCTTGGCTCTCCTAGTGAAAATGCTCCCTCATGGTATGCAGGGTTTCCCCAAAAGAATAATCCTTAGGAGGAGAGGCTGAAGGAATAGACTCTTCAGCATCAGAATCCTCATAGGGAGGAAAAGAGTATCCCTGTTCAGAAGAGGAATCAGAGGAAATTGAAACCTGATCAGAAGAGTCATATTCTGTCTCTTGCCTAGGCCTCTTATCAGGAGGGGGATGGGAACCCCTGATCAAAGTAATTAGGTCTTCGGCCATTTTAAGCATTTGTTTCTTAGGCATCGAAGTCTGTCCAGGAGAATGCTGTACTTGTTTCTTTGTCTTTAGAGCTGTTTTAGTCTTTGTCTTTGAAGCTGAGGTAGGCTTGACATATAATTGTGTAGGTCTGAAAACACCCTCAGAAGCCGATGCCTGCTCAGTGGCTCCAGACCCATCTGAGGGAATAGTTTCCGAGGGTCCAATACCTTGAGTATCCAGAGGCCTAGTCGGCTCCACATGGGAGTTGGTAGCGGCCTGTGGCTCTGAGGTAGCGGGCGTCAGGGGCTGCGAAAGCGTCTCACTGAGAACCGGCGAACCGGCGAATGGCCTAGCCGGGGCCTCGTCATCAGTTTTGGACCTCGGATGTCTGTCCTTCTCCTTTTCCTTGCGCTTTTTATAAACTCCGGTCATCGGTTGTTCCGACGGCATTATATAATTAAACCTTTGGCCAAACTAATGAAAGGCAAAATCGTACCAACGCTTAATAGTGCATTGGTTAAATCTAGCACAAAAACCGACAGCTAGCAACGTTGTGATCAGGGCCTAGGCAAGGAATACAGTAAGAATGAAAATCCTTATGAGGTATTTGCTTCCCACAAGAAATGCAATTGTTAACTGTTTCTGACATCGGTCTGGAGCAAGAAAAAAGTTTCCCCAATGGGGTACTTAGCTTTAATGAAGACTTTGGATCTGAAATTCGATTTTGAAACTCTTAGGAGTTGGCCGACCGGCACTTGCGAACTGCTTTTGCTTCGGGCACTGCGCGGCAAGAAAGACTGAAGAAAATGGTGTCGGCTGCATCTTTTATACCCCTGGCGCACTGACGTCAGGGAAGAGGCGACAGCAACCGACGCCGGACCAAGACTTTGGAATTCTGGCTGACTCCGGGTAGTCTGCCAGCAGGATAACCCAAGAGTAATGACTGCACAGTGAAACACGATGAACATCAGTCAGAGTACTACAAGAAAACAAAACAGAAGAATTGGGGGAAAGACAAGAAGAGATATCAAGCGAGATATTAGAAGAAAAGAAAGGAAGTAACAACATCACAGTTGATGGGTATAAACATTGTTGCAACAATTTCAATATTTTTAACTATTCTAGTGTACACATTCAGTTGACACATTTTGATTTGTTAGCAAAAGGAATGAAATTTATACCCACCCCCACTTTTGATTTGGTTGATTGTCTTTGTGAAACAAAGAAATTTGTGAGGAAGACAGATTTGTCCATTTTTTCAAGGACAGTCAGAAAGCACAAAACAGAGATATTACAGAATTTCATTTAAAGAAAAAAAGCACATTTATCCCTCCCAATCATCCCCTTGTAGATAATTATGAGAAATTCGTAATGCATGAGATATATCAACTTTACAAAAATGTAAAAAACAAAAAAACAGGCAATAATTTAACCAATGAAGAATTACACACATTAAGGACTCTACAGATGGACAACAACATCAGAGTCATGAAACCAGACAAAGGGGGAGGGGTGGTAATTTTTGACAAACATCTATACATCAAAAAAATGTATGGTATCTTATACCAGTCAGGCAATTATGAAACCATATCCATCAATGAGGTCAACATAGCATATCAGCGTATAGATTCATATCTTGAAGAATTTCTTATAGATGGAAGATTTACTAACATTGTCTGTGATAGCCTGAAGGTTAAATATCCCAGATTAGCGACCTTAGTAGGGATACCTAAGGTCTATAAAAATTTAGTAGATCCACCTCTCAGACCCATAGTCTCGGGTAGCAAATCCAAAACTTTCCCAACTGGAAAAATCATAGACATCTGGTTAAACCCAATATATGACAATATTAGACATATGGTAAAGGACTCTTGGGAATTCTTAAGTAACTTTCCCGTGAACTCTTTGAATGAAGAAAGCATAATAGTTACAGTAGATGTTATAGATTTATTCTCATGCGTCCCAAAACAAGAAGGATTAGAAGCCTTCTGTAACAGTATTAGAAGACATACCCAACTTGACTGGGATAAAACATGTTTTTTTATTTTTGGAATTCATGTCTTTAGTATTAGACAACAATTTTATATATTATGAAGGTGAACATTTTCGTCAAACGAGAGGGGTTGCTATGGGCGCAGCGTGCGCACCTATTTATGCAAACTTAGTCATGCTAGACTGGGAAGATACCATTCTGTTCACCAGTGAATATTTCAAGAAAATCAAACATTATTCTAGATTTCTTGATGATATATATATTTTATGGGATGATAATGTTGATAATTTATCCAAATTCTTTGATTTCATCAATGAAAGTAGTACATTTTTAAGTTTACTCATACCAATAGTAGAATTGGGTTGCCGTACCTGGACACTTATATATACAGACATGAAGGGGAAGTTAAATCATGTATACATAGGAAAAGTACCTTCTCTAATGATTATTTAGAATATGGGAGCTACCATCCACAGAAAATGAAGCAAAACATATTTAAGGGTCAATGTATAAGAGCAGTAAGAATGACCTCACATTACAAGGAGATGGTAGAAGAAGTTAAATTCATCACACATTTATTTGGAGAGAGGGGATTTCCCCACAAGATGATGGAACAAATAGGGCAAAATATAATAGCGCAATGGGGAAAAAATACAAACCATTATTAGGTTCTGGAGATATTCAAAGATGTAGAACAAACAATACAAGTAATATAAATATAGACAATCAAACAAATATCACACAATATGAGAGATCTTGTATATTAACATACAATACGGAGGTGGAACAGGTTATGAATATATTAACCAAATACTGGTTCATGATGTTGAGAGATACCAGTTGGACAGATATCATAGGAATCAAACCTAGATTTGTATTTAAAATGGGTCTTATTTCAAATGGTATCTGGAGAAAAACAATCAAACCAAACTCATTACAACAAATAACAAAGGGAAACACATTATAAATTGTGGGATGTGCAATCAATGTGGATATATATTGGATGTGGCAAGTATTATGCTTGGAAATATGGGCCACACAAGGATAAAGTTTAAGTATGGCAATTGTAAGACAAAAATGATTATATACTTGGCAAAGTGTACTGCATGTCCCAGTTTTTATGTATGAAAAATGGAAAGAAGTTTCAGACAACTTATATATGACCATGTTTACTGTATAAGAAGGAAATACTCCAAGAATGCTTTATACAGGCATATTGAAAAGAAGGGAGACACTCACAAATTTAAATTTGCTATATTAGAGACTATCCATATAGACCCTAAGGGGTGTGATCACAAAGCATTGTTGGCGTTTAGGGAAACATGGTGGCAGTTATATTTAGACGCTACAAATCCACCAGGACCTAATGATTATATTTCCTGCAAATCAATTTTAGAAATAAATTAATAGTATATAACATGTGATTTGTAGTGTTCATATTGTTTATGCATAAAAACTCAACACATATTTCATATTCATCAACTATCCACCAGAGTGAAAGCGAAGTACTAGCAGGCAGTTTCAACTGTCTTTCACAAAATGTATTTAGCATAAATCACATCGTAAACACATGAATTTATCTTTGATCAATTATCGGTATGCTATACATTTCCTAACTTTCAGGACTTAGGTAATCTGATATATTATGATAGTATGTAATATGTACTGTATTTGTTTAATTAGTTTTATTAGTTGTATAAATGTATATTCCCTTGCTTAGATAAGTGACATATATTACTAGATGTGTTAACAATAGTTACACAGGATGTTTATATACATAACATTCATCTCCACAAGTTCAAGGTTGTTATGCGCACTTTTTGGTATATGGCTTTAAATACCTGTTTGATCAAATTGGTGCGCCAAATTTTAAACAAAAGAAATGTTTGTTCAGCGGTGTAGTGTTCTGAAAAAGCCCACATCTGTGGGTGAAAGCACTTAATACTATCTTATGTTTTTTAAAATCCTTTTATGGTTTTAAGGTGTTGTACGGCTCTATGTGTTTGGAATAAACTCATTTTTTTTACAAGAAGAAGAGGTTGGTGCACTTATTGGCAATATCGTGGTAGTATTTTTCGCAGTTGGAATCCATTGTTTGTTTCATTCGTAAGTGCAATTATTGCCAATATCTATTTATATATATGTTTTTTGATGAACAACATTATTAAGAAGTGGATTACTGCTTCATCTTGATCTGTTATTGTTAAAGGGTTATACACCTTGCATTATATTCATTGCAAGTTTACAGTATGGATCTAATCAGTTTGATATCTGGTTTGTCAGCTGACAGAGAGGATCTTGGGGTATTTGGTTTTGGTACAACTACTAATAATGGCAACATTAGTGTATCCCTGGGTCCCGAGGCCAGTTGCGGTTTGGCTTTTGATCAATTGCACAAGCATATGAGTTCATTGAGGTCTAATTGTATGGCACTCCAAGCTCTTTAAGGCCTATATGGCCAAAGGTATCACACCCAGAGGGCTTAGGATCAGAATACAGCCTCATGTAAGTGAGGCGGATGAGGAACTCAGTAGTCAGTGGGGAGCCATCCAGCAGCAAGCTATCATGTCTTTTGTTGAGGCTTTGGCTAAGTACCATGATAGAGTGGTTGATCGTGAGATCAGTGAGGTCACAAAACTGTGTAGTGAGGTGCAGAAATTTGAAGGAGAATCCTTTCTTCACCAGACACTTGAATAAGGTGGCTACTGATTTAAGTAACCTTGAAGAGCAACTTAAATCTAGAAAAATCAAAAAATTCCAACGTGATCAGTTAGACTATCAGGGCAGTACCACATTTAGTAATACCAATAAGCAAGTTAGATTTACACCAAGCCAATCCAGAACTCCTAAAAGAAAAAGGCCCAGATCTATTCTCAAAAAACGGCCAGTTGATAATGGATCATCTACTGATGATCTATCTTCTTGTATGGACAGCGATATGCACCTGGTATCAGATTCACCGAGCCCCAAAAGGACACAGGGATTTGTCCCTTTAGGCCAAGATACAAACGAGAGAGGAGGAAACACAGGAAAAATCAACAATATTCAGAGTCTCTTGAGACTAGCAACACAGAAATAAATGGAAATGTTTTGAACTTATCCGATTTCAGTTTGTCAACGACTCACATGTCCATTTTGAATAAAGGACTAACTTTTATTCCTGGTTTTGTGGTCTCTGAGGATTATTTGGCACAGAATGTAATGTCTTTTTGTAGAATACTCAATCTTAAGTTGCAATTTGGTGATACAGATGGTAACACTGATAATGATACATTTACATACCACAAATCACGATATCTTCCCCCAATGCATCCCATAGTGCACCAGTTTCAGAGCAGTGTTCTCAAAGATCTGCACTATCGAAGCTCTGATATTTCATTCAAACCCAATAATTTGTCTCTGGCTGAAAAGGATGCACTTATGGAGTTACAAAACAACAAGGATATTGTCATCATATCTGCTGATAAGGGTGGTGCAGTAGTGGTAATGAATTGGTCTGAATATGATAATGAGGCCAAAAGACGGCTTCTAGATAGACGCTATTATTCAGTAATGCCTATCAACCCCACCTTTAGATTCAAGAAGCAAATAGATGACTTTTTGGTAACTGCTAGGGACGAAGGTATTATCACTGACAGGATGATGCAACAACTTATGATTCATGATTTGGCCAATCAATACATCTATTTTCTACCTAAAATACACAAAGATCCTGTTCATCCATCCGGAAGACCAATTGTTTCAGGAAAAGGATACATAACGGAACCTTTGTCAATTTTTCTTACTAAGTATGTGAAGCCTTTGCTACCTAGGGTACGTTCTCATCTACAAGACACTACAGAATTCCTAAAAATTATTTCTGAATCCCAGTTGGAACCAGGGTGACTTATGTGCACACTTGATGTTAGTGCTTTATATACTAACATCCCTCATCAGGTTGGTCTGGTAGCCATTGGTTATTGGTTGCAGGTGGCTGGTTTATATCATCTGATTTTAACAACTTTCTTGTAGGTCTTGCAGAACATGTCCTAACCAACAATGTCTTTTTTTACCAGGACACTTGCTATTGGCAAACCAAGGGTACAGCTATGGGGGCATCCTTTGCCCCCATTTATGCTGACCTATTCATGGCATTTATTGAGGAACAAATCATTTATGATAGTAGCCGGAATATTTTCCTGGATGAAATTGACATTTGGAGATGCTATTTGGATTATTGCTGGATGGTATGGAGGACAGATGTGAACTACTTGTTGGAATTTATATCCTATTTGAATGACAACAAATGAGGCCTGCATTTTACAGTTAACCATCATGTAGATACCATCGCCTTCCTTGATGTCTTGATCAATAGATTACCTGATCACACTTTAAGTACGCAGGTCTTTAGGAAGTATCCTCAATTTAACACTGTTCTCCATGCATCCAGCTTTCATCCTCCTCATATAGCAAGGAATATCCCCAAATCACAATACATACGAATGAGGCGCATTTGTTCTCAGGAGCCCATTTTTCAAAAAGACAGACAGGATTTGACTAGGAGATTCAAGTCCAGCAGATATCATATAGGATATGTTCTGTGGGCCAGCAACTGGGCAAATACATTGAACAGGGAGGATCTGTTGACCTATAAATCACGGGATGAACATAACCCACAACCCATTAGATTTGTCACCACATATGCGAGGAATTCAGATGTACTTATTAACAGCATATACAGACATTGGAACATATTACAGTATGATCAGGAGCTATCGAATATGTTCCGGGATAGGTGTCTGTTTTTATTTCTTATAGGCAAAAATTTGGCATCCTGTTTCAATCATTACAAACATTCTCATGATAAAAGCTGGTCTGAAGTGGCTTTTATTAACTGTGATAAAATATCTAAGTCCAAACAGTTTACGAGCAAAAACGGTGCCATGGTGTATGACATAACATTTTTTGCCAGTTGCAGCAGTCATTGGCTGGTATATTTAGCCACATGCACTTGTGGATCTTTCTGTATTGGCCAAACATCTCGGCCTCTCAGGCAGAGAATCTCTGTGCATGTAAGTAACATCAAGAACAAAAAATCCAACAATGCATTATATAAACATTGTATGCTACACAAATCAGCTAAATTTACATTTATGATTATTGACGTGGTAAAAGGTAATAAACTAAACAAAACAGGTTGGCATTCCATTCTAGACTCTAAAGAGAAAAAATGGATTGTAAAGCTAGGTAGATTATTTCCACCTGGTCTTAATGAGCAATTTTAACAGAACCAGTGAAGGTGTTGATGCAGGTATATAAACAGTAGCATTTGATTTTTTATGTTTACACTGATGAAGGCTGTGTTTCTTACCAGCTGAAACTGGTCTGGTTACTTGTTTTTTATGCTGCTTTAATTAATAAACATTTTGCAGGTCACAGTTTGCTGGCTCATTGTCTTTCTGGATGTACTTGCTTTGTGGAGCCGTGCAATTGCCTTTCATGCAGGAGGACTTGTTTGGTGGTTACACATGGTTTTGACGCCAGGTATCTGTCTCAGTGAGACCCTTTTGGAGGATGTCTGTGTCAGCCAGAGAGTCAATTATAGCCCCTAGTTTGCAGTCGTCTGCGAACTTGGTCAGCCATAGTCCTCCTGTGCTTGCCTGTACCTCTGAGATGTATATGCCAAACAGGAGGGGTCCTAGGACTGAGCCCTGGGGAATGCCACTTGTAACCAGTTTAGAGTCAGACCTAGCTCCCGCAACTCTTACCATGTGGGTTCTGTCCGTGAACCAGTTGTCAACCCATCTCATGACGTAGGGGTTTATGTTCAGGCTGTTGAGCTTGTCTATAATACCTAAGTAATTCAAGCAACACATAGCCCTTCTAAACTCACATCACCAACACCCACACATAGCAACACTAAATCCACATATGCGGAGGCCCTTAACTGTAACCTGCCCAAGCAACAAGGACCTTCGAAGCTGAATCACAAACACCAGTCACAATCAAAGTGTCACATAGCTCACAACACCAGTGTGCCACCCAGCAACAGCCCCTAAGGCAAGACACCGTACCTAACAATTTAGTCATAGATGACTCTATAGTCAGACACACTGATGTCCCACTCACCAGGCTGAACAAGGAGAAAATTACAGTGAGCTGCCTGTCGGGTGCCATGATCCGCCACATAACTCATGCATTCAAGTCACTCCACAAGTACAAATATGACTCTGTCATTGTCCATGTTGGAGTGAATGACTTGAGACGTACCTCCCTGGACTACATGAAAAAAGACATGGAAGAGCTCTCGGATCATGTGGCCCAGGCAGGTATGACCCTAGCCCTGAGTAGCATCCTGCCTTCACCCAGAATGATACCACAATATAAGGACAAAATGATTGACTTTAACAATTGGCTAAGCTTCTGGTGTCATTCAAACGGGATTCAGTATCTGTCTGCCTGGGACGACATGATCGACAGACCATGATGCTTTGCCAGAGATGGTCTGCACCTGTCACCCCTGGGATTCAGGTTACTCACTAAGGCTCTTGCCACCCCTATAGTGCCTTTTTAGGCAAGGTTCAAAGGACAAAACCACCACCGTAACAGGTACAAGCATGCAGAATCTGAAAGTAATGCTACTCAGTGCCAGAAGTCTAACCCTCAAAATGCGCTCTCTCGAGGAACTCCTAAAAATGGAGAACATTGATATCTGTGCAGTAACTGAGGCCTGGTTCAAGGCTCCAGAGAGCACCCCTGCAATACCAGACTACAGCTTTTACAACACTTTTCAGCCACCAAACCAGGATCGAAACACTAAAGGTAGAGAAGTGTCCATATTCACCAAGGATATTCACACCACCAGGTTAGTTGTCCAATACAATGCGTCTGAAATTCTCCAGGTGCAACTAACACTAGGTAGGACTGCAATCCAAATTGTAGCTTGCTACAGATCCCCCACCATACCCCAAGAGTCTCACTACACCTTTCTAAACATACTGGAAAATATTAATATACAACCAAACACCCTAATACTGGGTGATTTCAACTACCCTGCCATTAACTGGGAAAACTACTCGTGTACCAACACCTTTGCCCAACGGCTCTTGGAATTCATAAATTCCAATGCCCTGGATCAACTAATCCATAGTCCCACCAGGGGCTTCAGTATCCTAGACCTAGTCATTACCAACATGGGAAATCGATGCTCTACACCTATGGTCACCCCCTCATTGGTCAGGGCAGGCCATAGCTAATCACCCTTAACATGTACATCCCACCCCCACCCCCAGTAAGGAAACCTCCATAAAAAACTTCTCCAAAGCCAACTTCATGCTACTCAAGTCAGAAGTGACAAACTTCATGACACCCATGCAGACGGGAACTTAAAGTTCAACTGCTGAATCCTACACTAAGGCACTGTATGAGCACATCCACTCATGCATGAATCGTGCCATCCCAAATAGAACCAAGATGCTCTCCTCCAAAAAACGGAAGCCAAACTGGTGGTCCCCTGCCATAAATAAACTTTACAACAAAAGGAAGAAACTGTTGCAGAAAAGAGGAAAATCCCAGGATGCAAAAAACTCCCTTACCAGCCTCAGTAAGAAGCTGAGATCCCTCATAAAATCCTCCAAAGCTAGTTACGAAAATAAAATTGCCAAAGATTCCAAAGACAACCACAAAGGCATTCTATAACTATGTCAAGAATCTAAATGGCAATGCTCAGATCTGCTCTGAGCTACAACAGAATGGCACTAAATATACTGATCCCAAGGATATTGCCAATATCCTGGCAGATCGATTCAGTGCCAACTTCACCCCCCTCTCACCCTCTAAATGGCCCATCTCAATACCGGAAGATTGCCAAATTCCGGTAATAACGGCCACACAGGTAAAAAAATGCACTCTCCAAAGCTAAGAATACAGCATCCATGGGACCAGATGACATCCCGGGCTATGTAGTACATGAACTACAAAATGAACTGGCACCTCACCTAAGTGTCATGCTTAATCATACCCTCACCTCAGGCTTCATGCCCACTGAGTGGCGTACAGCTACAGTTATCCCACTCCACAAGGGGGGATCCACCTTGGATCCCGGGAACTACTGCCCCATCAGTCTGATGAGCCTGATCTGCAAAGCCATGGAATTTATTATTATCGAACTTATAAACAAAGACATTGGCAACCTCAAAACACTGGACCCAACCAAGTTTGGGTTCGTGAAGGGCCGATCTTGTCTCCTGAACTTGATTGACTTTTTCGAATCAGTCTCCAGAGCCGTGGATGAGTGTAAGGCAGTCCACACAGCCTATTTGGACCTCACCAAGGCCTTTGACACCATCCCCCACTCTGGAATCATAGATAAACTTACTAAGCTGGGCATTAATCCCTACGTCACTCGATGGGTTGCCAACTGGCTTACTGACAGAACCTACACTGTAAAAGTAGCTGACTCCAAATCCAGCTCCAGACAAGTGGAGTACCTCAGGGTTCAGTCCTGGGACCTCTCTTGTTTGGCATCTACTTCTCTGAAGTACAGGCCAACACTAAGGGACTCTGGCTAACCAAGTTCACAGATGACTGCAAACTGGGAGCCATTATTGAATCCCTAAATTATGTGGATACTCTACAAAAGGGCCTTACAGAAACAGATGTTTGGTGCCAGAGCCATGGGCTCAAGCTCAATGCCAAGAAATGTATAGTTATCCCCTTTGGGAAAAAAACATGTACCCATGAATTACCACATAGGTGGCAGTACACTAAACACCGAAAGTGTGATAAGAGACTTATGGACACAGGTGGACAGTGGTCTCACCTTCAATAACCACATCACAACAGTCAGGGAATCCTTCTATGTGGCACACCTCATCACTAAGGGCTTTTCATCCAGAAAAAAGGAGGTCGTTGTCCCACTGTACTCATCTCTTATTAGACCCATTATAGAATACAACGCCCCATTTGGTATGTACCTCTCAAGACATCTGTAACAACTGGAAAGGCCACAGAAATACCTCACTAAAAGAATCACAGGCCTAAAGCAGATGCCCTGTGCTAACCACCTAAAAAAACTCCAGCTATACTCTGTCGCATATCATCTACTCCGAGGCGATCTCTGCTTTACATACAAGGCCATGTCAAACCCAGAGCTGCTGGACATGCTACACTTAAAGAAATCCCAATCCCTCAGAGCCGCACACTCCAGGGATCTAAACCTTCTCATCACTATAAACAAAACATGCTGGAGGGATAGGTTCCCGACCCAGAGACTCCCCAGACTCTGGAACAGACTGCCCATACATGTCAAGTAGAGCACCTCTTTGGCCCTCTTCATAAGGAACCTTGATGATTGGATGGGAGAAAGGAAATTCACCCCGGGGATCACGTCAGTCAGCTAGACAGGGGTCCAGGGAAGTAAGTAGTGTGGGAAGAAATAGCCAGGGAATTGTTATGGCTAGGCTTGTATAGGCCCTAGGGCCGATAGCCTAGTACCAACCTATGAACGTATGATAAGTTGCGCAACATAGAATGATTTCCTCACCACTGTGGACACTTGATGATCAAAGTATAGATTACTATCTATGCGTGTCATTAAGTCCCTAACTACTGGGTCAACTCTAAGGGGTGTGTTGCAAATATGATAGTTACCAGGGATGGATGACTTCCCAAAGGATAGTATTATCCATTTCTTGGCATTCAGTTTTAGTCCATGACTGACACCTATTGTTTGTCTGTGTCAGCCACTCCTGGAGAACATTTGTGTCAGTGTGAGATTCAAAGACAGCTCCTAATTTGCAATCATCTGCAAATTTAGTCAGCGAGAGACCACTGACATTGGCCTTGACTTCAGAGCAGTAAGTGCCAAAAAGGAGTGGTCCGAGGACTGATCCCCGAGGGACTCCACTTGTGACTGGTGTCTTTATAGAGGTGGACTCCCCAATTCTAACTTCCTGAGTCCTGTCTGTGAGTCAGTTGGCCATCCACCGGGTGACATACAGGTTTGTACCTAACCTCCTGAGTTTGCCAACAATTCCCGAGTGGGGTATTGTGTCAAATGCCTTGGCCAGGTCAAGGTAGGCAGTGTGAACGATTTTGCCCTTATCCATTGCTTGGTGACCTTCTAAAAGAAGTCCACCAGTTTGAGTAGGCTTGAATAGTATTCTTATCTTACAGCTCCTTATTCTTCCTTCTTCACTCACTTCCTTACTTCTGTCAATTTTTCTCCCCTGGCTTTCTCTCTAAATATACCACAAGCCTGCTTTTATCTAAATTTGCATTGCAGTTCCTGTTTGTATTATACTAACTTACCTTAAATTTCACTATAAACTGTCTAAAATTTCTCTAACTATTAAATCATTGTCATATAACTTGTTTCTATTCTTAACCAATGTTTTCATATTATGTCTAATTTGGTATGATTATTTAAACTATATTTGTTTTTGTATTATTTTTAAAGACTGTAAAATTATTCTTAAAATGTTTTGTAATACTTTGGAAACAGGGTGACTGGGCTGAAAATTACACTGACCAATAACTAAAACGAGGCAAAAACGAGTGAAATAATAACAAAAACTAAGATTTATTAAAAGATGATTAAGCACTTTAGTCCTATTCCCTTTAGGACTTCATCAGAAAAAATAATTCATACAACTCCATCTAATTATGCAATAAAAAACAATCAGTAAACCACATTAAATCACTTCTTAAAGAGACCACTGACATTAATACAAAATAGATGTTTAAAATACACTTTGTCACTTTTTTTTTTTTTTGTAATACTTTGGAGCTTTTCTCCCCGGGTCTCTGCTGAAAATGGGCTCTTACCCAGATGGACTTTCCCAGTAATCAAATGCCTATAAATAAATAAACAAATAAGCAACATGTACTCTCTACCTTATTTTAACCATAAATCTATCCACCATGCCATTTACCTGTGATAATAAAGGAGCAGGGACGTAGCTAGGATTTTCAAAGTTGTAGTCTCAGCTCTCACACTGCTGGCCCCCCAATAAATTATTTTCTCTTTTTTTTCTGTTGGCACCCACTAACTGTCAAGCCACCCTCATGCTGATATTTTGACTCATTTATTCCTTCATATCTGGTGGTCTCAACTTATGGGGGGTGTCCTGGATTTTTCACTCAGCCAAGAAATGAGGTAGGATCTGAAAGCGGTGCCATCATCCTAGGTGGCCATTGTTTCTCCTAGTCTTAAGCCCCTCTCTTAAATGCTAACATCAGTGTTTGGATGGGCAGGCAATGTTAAGTAGCCTGAATGTATGCCCTGCCCCAGGTCCATCAAATGGCCTTGCCTACTGTTGTCCTCCTGCCCAACCCAGCTTGAAATCTTTTCAATGAGATCTATCCTCCCCTAGAGAGACACTTAACAATGTCACTCCTCCCCAGGACAGGCATGCTCATCCCTCTTACCAACCCCATCAAGCACATAAATTGCTTAAACTGGGGTCACCTTGGCTGCAGTTGGGACTTTTGTGACTTAAACAGAACATGCTGAAGAGGCAGATATGTGTCCCAGAGACTACCCTCCTATGGAACAGACTTCTCATCTATGTGAATCCGAGTTTGTCTATTACCCAGTGTAAGCACAACCTAGACCAGTGGATGGGGAATAGAAAATTTACACCGGGCCTGGCACCCATGTCCTTTATGGACAGAGGTAGCTTGTAAATGCCTGGTCCTCATTGTCTTATTCGGATACAAAACATCATTATTCTTTCAGGAAAACTTGGCTAGGCTTACAAAGCACCCCCTCCCTGAGTCGTTAGTGTAGTAACACTCTATGAATCTATAAATCTATGAATGTTTTGGTCCCTTGCTCCTAAAATGTATGGTTTGTTGCCAGTCATTGGGGATTGAAGTCACTAAATAATGACATACATTTGAGTTTCAGACTTTATTTCCTTCAGAAAATTCATACTAACATAAATCCTGTTATTTAAGCAACTTTGTAATTTTATTAGAACAATATTTAAAATGTGTTTTTATTTTTGAGCCTTTGTTTCCCCTTTATTTTAGGCTTTATCCAGATTTCTTGAGGAAAGAGGTCAAGAGGTATGCAAACCTCGTTACTGCTGCTGCCAGTGGTCGATCGATCTCACTCTGTCTTTCTCTCACGCACACACTTGCACTTCAGAAAATGCATACTAACACAAATTCTATTATTATCAAGCAACTTTTGGTGTTTCATGACAGCAATATTTAAAATATGTTCCTGTTTTGAGCCTTTGTTCCCCCTTTACTTTTGGCTTTACACAGATCTCTTGAGCGAAGTGGTCAAGAAGTATACAAACCTCTTAACTACTGCTGCTACTGCTCTATCATTTTCATTCTTCGCAATCTGTGTCTCTCTGTCTCTCACACACAGACACACACACACACACACGTCTGCTTTTATGCATGCAAGCATGCATACAATCACACACACACAGAAACATAAACAGACATAGGCACACACACGTTTTTCTGTTTCATTTGTTTTTACACTCATTAAACAGAGAAAGAGTATAAAATAACAGATTGATCGATCTCGCTGTCATGCATGCATACACTCACACACACACACACACACACACACACACACACACACACACACACACACACACACACACACACACACACACACACTGTTTTGTATTTTTAGTTTTAAATTTTTTACACTCATTAAACAGCAAAAGTGCTGCTTAGCAAGTGTAAAATAATGACGGATGTTATGTTATTGTCAGTCTGAGCTCCACAACAGCTTAATATGCTGCCGTGAAGTAGCGGACATATTTTTCAGTGGACATTACCTGTAGATTAACACCCTGCTGGAGAATATTCATTCTCCAGTCAGGGCTCTGTTCTACAGATTGCCCATTCTCTAATATAATCTATACCTCATTATCACCTACTTAAGGGACGATTAAGGGGTAGGTGTGAAAAAATGCATGCTTTGTTAAAATCTCATTTAGATGCAAATGTCAGTGCAGTCTCAAATCTTTCTTCAGGGTCCTAGTCAGAGCCGGATCATGGCCAAATGGGCCCCCCACTCCAGTGCAGCCCATCCTGCAGCAACCCCCTACCCCCACCCCCCACAGCAGCCCCCTGCCCAGCCATTCCAGTATTCCATTACTTGGTTATTTCTCCCCAGTTACCATAAACATAGTTCAAATCTATCAGAGTGCATACTGTTTTCTTATTTACTTCTACAATGATTACAGATATTGAAATAAATTAACACAATCACTGATAACCATTTGCTAAGCAATACTTTCTCACAATGAAAACAGACTTAGCGTGAGCAGTAAATGTCTCTGCCACTGAAGCTCACATTCATTGAAATGGCATTAATACCCACATTCAAAGAAAATCCATCTGGCCAGTACAGGATTAAGTTTAACTTTGGGCTGTTTTCAAACTATAGGCTCTTTGCACACAGTTTTAGGTCCATGCACACATGCATGTATTCTTTGAGTCATTTTCCTGATTGTGTTAAATTATATTCCTTGTATAATACAGCACCTCTTGTTAGAATGTGTTTTACATTTGTAGTTCTGAGCATTCTTTCAGTAAGCAATGAAAAAAATGTATGAACCAATGATGTCAAAACTACCAATTTCAGAAAACTTCAGCCATAAAGGGCCACTCAAGAGTTTTGTCATTACAGTCCACCAATATCAGTCAATAAGCACAATCTCTGCAGAAGTAAAAGTCATCCAAATAATTTCACATTAAAGAGATCTGTAACTAATGAGAGGCTGCTAGCAAACAACTTTACATTTCAGTGTTTCATCTAAAATGTAGTGCCTGCTGCTCTTGAAGAATTCCCTATATTGTGTTACATTAAAAAAATGGTAAGCTTGCAATATTACCCTACGGGATGACTGACAAACCAGCAAGCAATTATTGTGCTAACACTGCTTTGAAATTCTACAACACAAACAATGACTGCCATTTGCTAAACAAAACAGTTAGCTGCACATTGAAATCAGACTTAGCATGAGCAACAGTAAAATTCTCTTCCCTTGAAACTCACAATTCCATGAAAATGCATTGAGACTCATAATACATTGAAAATGCACTGAAACTCATAATTCCATGAAACTGTACTAAAACTGAAACTCACAATTCCATCCGCAATCTAGTAGATTCAGGCTGTTGTCTCCACTGAAGCTCGCAATTCCTTCAGCAGTTTGGTAGTTGGTGTAGAGGATTCAGGATGTTGTCTCCTATAACCAAATTACAGGGTCAAGCCTGATCAAGTTAATTGACTAACCTGCAACCCCCCCCCCCCAAATTAGAACATTGCATACCATACCTTCATACCTCTTAGCACAAGAAATCTGGACAAAGCCTAAAATAATTGAGGAGAACAAAAGCACAAAAATAGCGACAGATTTTAAATGTTGCTCTTATAGACATAGAAAGTTGCTAGAATAACGGCATTTGTCATAGCATGCATTTTTTGAAGGAAATTAAGTCTAAAACTCAAATGTATGACATTATTTAGTTATTTGAATCCTCAGTGATTTTCCAAAAACACAGATTTTATGAGAAATAGGCCAAAAATATGAGGCAAAAATCTGGAGTGTTGAGATGTATGCACACCTCTCAACCTCTTAGTGCAAGAAATCTGGACAAAACCTAAAATAATGGGGATACAATGGTTCAAAAATAGGGATAGATTTTAAATATTACTCTTTTTTTTAAAACTTAGAAAGTTGCTAAAATAACATGATTTGTGTTAGCATGCATTTTCTGAGGATATAAACTCTGAGACTTTCACACAAACGCATATATATATATATATATATATATATATATATATATATATATATATATATAGTCTATATTACGTTATCAAATACTTACAACATCGAACGTTATATGGTCGACCACATATGTTTGAAGTTGCAAGTATTCAAAAATGAAAGCGGAAATCTCCGTAGAGAAGATTTCCATTTATTGTACTGTAGTGCGATCTCAGAGTTGGTATATTTAAAGAGTGGGGTGTGTGGGGGGTGCAGAGCGGCTTGCCCCCCTGCTTAAAATGTTCAGGTAAGTTTTTCCTTTTTTTAATTTTTTTTTTTTTTTATTTAATTTTTGAATACTTGTAACTTCGAACATATGGTTTCGACCATATAATGTTCGATGTTGTAAGTATTCAATAACATAATATAGACCCTATATATATATATATATATATATATATATATATATATATATATATATGTCATTATCGTGACTTCAGTCCTCTGTGATTTGCCAGAAAACCACACATTTTATGAGAATCAGCCCAAAACTATGAGGCTAAATCTGGACAGTTTTGAGGTATGTTACACACATACACACACCCCTACCTTGTCTCTGCTCTCACACAGCAACACACACACACACACACACACACACACACACACACACACAGCAACACACACACCTACTCTCTGTCACATAGCAGCACACACACATACCTCTCAGCTGTCCAGATTTTCACAGAATGTACAGATTTTTGCCTCATGTTTTTGGACTGTTCCTCCTAAAATTTGTGGTTTTCTGTAAAATCACTGGGAAGATCTAAGGATTGGAGTCGCTAAAAATGACATAAACTTGAGTTTCAGACTTCATATCCTTCAGAAAAATGCACGTTAACACAAATCCTATTAATCTAGGAACTCTCTTAGGTTTATAAGAGCAATATTTAAAATCTGTCCCTATTTTTGTCCCCCCATTATATCAGGCTTTGTCCAGATTTCTTGCACTATGAGAAGTATGCACATACACACCTATTGTCTTACACAGCAACATACACACACCTACTCTTTGTCACACACAATATACACACACACACACTCTCTGTCAAGCAGCAACACACACACATACCTCTCAACTGTCCATATTTTCGCAGAATGTACAGATTTTTGCCTTTTATTTTTGGACTCTTCCTCAAAGTTATGGTTTTCTGGCAAATCACAAGGGAGATCTGAGGATTGCAGTCGGTAAATAATGACATACATTATTTCAGACTTCATTTCCTCCTTCAGAAAATGCATGGTAACAAAAATCCTATAATTCTAGTAACTTTCTATGTTTATAAGAGCAATATTTAAAATCTGTCTCTATTTTTCTCCCCCATTATGTCACCCTTTGTCCTGATTTCTTGCACTTAAAGGTTGAAAGGTATACACACACACACCCCTACTCTCACAGTGTGACACACACATATACCTACTGTCTCTCACACAGCAACACACACACACACACACACACACACACACACACACACACACACACACACACACACACGCACGCATGCACGCACGCGCATGCATGCACGCACACACGCACATGCACGCACACACACGTGCACACACGCACATACACACACACACACACACACACACACACACACACACACACACACACACACACACACACACCTATTCTCTCTCACACACCAAAACACACACCTACTACTACTCTCTCTCACACAGCAGCACGAACACATACCTCTCAACTGTCCAAATTTTCACAGAATGTACAGATTTTTGCCTATTTTTAGACTGTTCTTCATAGAATTTGTGGTTTTCTGGCAAATCACTGGGAAGATCTGAGGATTGCAGTCACTAAATAATGATATGCATTTAAGTTTCAGACTTCATATCCTTCAGAAAATGCATGTTAACACAAATACTATTATTCTAGCAACTCACTAAGTTTATAAGAGCAACATTTAAAACATGTCCCTATTTTTGTCCCCTCATTATTTTAGGCTTTGTCCAGATTTCTTGCACGTAAGAGGTTAAGAAGTATGCACACCCCCCAATCTCTCACACAGCAACACACATACACACACACACACACACACACACACACACACACACACACACACACACACACACACACACACACACACACACACACACACACACACACTTTCTTTCTCATACAGCAACACACAAACACCTTCTGTCTCATACAGCAAACACACACACACACACACACACACACACACACACACACACACACACACACACACACTATCTTGCATACAAATCAAGGATCTAGTTTAAATTACATACATAAACACACATGCACACACTTTCTTATACTTCTCATATTTCTCTCTCATACAGAAACAAACAGAACCACTAGTTTAAATTACACACACACACACACACACACACACACACACACACCTTCTCGGAACGGCTAGTTTTAATTTCACATTCGCTTTGACATGAGATGCATGCATGGTTCTCCTTAAAGGAGAAGACTTCAGTACAGTGGTATTAAAGAAGTATTATTATTATTAATATTATTATTATTATTATTTTTATATTGAAGCCTTCTGGCCAGAATGGGCCCCCAGCCACGGGGCCCTAGGTGACTGCCTATATCACCTAGTGCTGATCTGTCTCTGGTTCTAGTGCTACTCCCTCTTCCAAAGAAGTTGTACTGAAATCAGTACAGTGTGTATGCCTCCTGATGTCCTTGTTAAGGAGTCACCTTTCTGGGGGTTATTCCATGACTTCATAGAACTGTTTAAACTGAATGGTATACCATAACTAGGAATCACCATATTTACTGTTGCGGCTGCCATGGGCTCTACAATTGGGACTCTGAAGTATTTACCTATTAATATCAGTAAATAGTTTTTATTGTTAACTGGCCTATAAATGGTTAATTAGGTTCATTAATGATGCTTTGGGCAGTTCTGTTATTTGGAAAAGTTCATTTTGTCTTATTATGTATTAGTTTTGTAATGTAAAGAGACATGCCTTTTTTTTGTATCACATCATCCTTATTTGGGAACCAAATCTCTCTAACCATAGACTTTGCTGTCACCTCTCCTAAATGTCCTTCAGGGACAATTTCATGCACATTTTTAAATGCTTTGGGAATTATTAATCTTGTTACATTTAACAAGTACTTGCCATCAGCTGAATATTTATTTTATCTTTACATTTCTGGTACATTTTTTATACTTTCTGACTCCGGGGTTAGTTTTGTTTTTCTTGTGCGATGCAGTTAGTCATACACAATGTTTTCTCTTGCTTCAAATCCATATCTTTTTTGTCTCTGTTTCTAGTTATTTCAGAGTCAGGGCTCTAGGTTGCTGCATGTTCTATTATCACGTTCACTTAATCTTCTGCATAGTTGACATGTCTTCTTTTCATTTTTGGAATATCGTCATCTGTACTTTTATAAATTCCTAATGAAGTGTTGTAACATTCCAGCCAATCATCCTAAGGCAGATTCCTGCATGATCTCTGCAGAATAGCAGAGGTCACAGAGGTCAGAACACCTCGCCACATTGCCACCAGATAAAAAGTCCAAGTCCTTGAAAAGGCAGGTCAAAAGTTCTTTCTTCTGCCACTTTGGGACTTCTTATAGCTCATAATTATTTTTCTCAACTGTCTTAGTTCTGGTCCTCCCTTATAAACCAAGCCCTGGAAACGCTTGCAGAGCTTCCTGATTCTGGGGTGAGGGAGTCTTGGGTAAAAGTTCTTAAGAAGTATTTTTAGTGATCTTCAATGCGGTCTGCTGTTGTGTGCTGATGCAGCAGCATCTGATACATGCCCACACTGGGTGTCATGACTCTATGTCTCTATTCTGTTCCTAGGATGAGCTGAGACAGACCATTCTGGAAATCCCCAGCAAAGGAGATGTTCCCATCAGATAGGTTTCACAGGACTGTACTGAAAATCTGCAGGAGAGAAAACAGATGCTAAATATCATGGAATGTCTTTATGACGCCCTCCAGCAATATATTCTTCTAGAGTAGCTCAGCCCATGAAGAAAGAAGTCCACTTATAAGGGGAAAGGGTGTCTGTGAAACAGGGTCACAATGGTTCTCAAAAGGGTTATAGAGCTGATTCTTCCTCTGGAAAAAGGAGGAGAATTTTATTCCTAGCTCTACCTTATTCCAAAGAAAAGTGAAAGCTTCTATCCAATTCTAGATGTCAGAAATTTCATGAACACATCCAGTATGTCAGGTTCCAAATAATGATTCTCCAGAGCATCATGTCTGCACTCTCACAATATTCCTGGATTGTGTCAGTTGACACCTTTGGAACCATCACAAAAGATATCATAAAATCCACTCTAGGGATGCATAATGCTCTGTGCAAAGTACTGTCATTTGGCCTGCACTCTGCACCCAGAGTGTATCACATGGTTCTCTGAGTGATAGTAGAGACCTTGCAGGGGAAGGGCCTTCTAGTGTTTACTTGCTTAGTGGCCTCCATGCCTCCATGCAAGCAGCTCTTATTTATGTCCTTTTGTAATTGCAGGCCCACAATATCACCTTAATTGGTCCTAGCCTTGAAGTTTCCTTCAGTTGGGCAGACTTGAATACTCCTCAGTTTTAGTCACTTATATTTGCAATGAGGGTCTAGGTGGTTATGACCTTGGCATCATATAATAGGGCAGAAGTGCATAGAGGCCTGGTGCTGGACTCCTGTCTTTGATTTTTATTGTGCTAGAAAATCTCCACCAACCTTAGTGTTGGGATTCCCTTTCCTCAGTTTTATTAATTGCATATTCTGATAACAGATGCTTCAATAATGGATTTGACAGCCTACCTGGTTTCTTTCCTGTTGTCAGGTATTTAGAACCCTAGAAAATATGTTGTATATCAACCTGCTCAGGAGCCTTTGCAGAGTGAGTCAAGACTATGGCCTTTTCCTGTTTCAGTAGAAAAGCTATGCAATTTTGTGATACATAAGTAATCTGAGCAACATACATATTCCCTGTGCATTTGGATCTGGCAGTGGATGACAGACCAAGACATCTCTTTCACAGCTATCTACATCCTGTCATCAGTGAACCTGTTTGCCAATTTTTTTCAGCCATAGTTCCAGTTCATTGCTAAAAGTGGCAATAATGAAAGACTTTGGGTCAGGATTGTCTGGAAATGGTGCACCCCAGAAAGTTACCTGTTTGTCATACAGGAGAAGGTGCCTCTCCCCCAGTTTTGTTTGTGTCAACAATGAAGAAGGAAGTTCTCACTAGAAACATTTTCTCAGCAGTGATGGGGAACATTCATGTATGCTATACCTCATTTTTCTTTAATAACATGCCTCATAATAAAATTTAATAAATAAAGGCCAGAAGTCATCTTTACCAAGCTTTCGTAGCTAAGAAGTGTGTGGTTTCATGATGTCAAGGCCAGAGTCATACAAAATTCTTTCTCAGTCCAAGTCTGCAGAGTCATGGCCTAATGGTTAAGGTATTTGCCTTACAAACACAAACACAAGGTGCAGGGTTTGACTCTCACAAGGGATAATTGGCTAGGCTTAAAATGGCTCACAAGGGCAGTTAGCCTAGTACTAATCTGTGAACCTATGAACTCCCATTTTCAGGCCTGGCTGTTATGGTAGATTGCTTGACCCCACAGCTGCTGGTGGCATTTTCAAAAATGGCCTACACTTCCAGAAAGCATTTCACTCAACATACTTATGCTCCTAAGTGGAAGATATTTCCCATTTTGGCAAACAAGTAGCTTTCTTCATCTCTGTCTATGGCCCTCATTTTTCTCAGATGTCTCATAGTTCAAACTTAAGGCAGAAGTGGTGAACTTCATGACACCCATGCAGATGGACAATACAGTTACAACTGCTGAATCCTACACAAATGCACTCTATAAGCACTTACACGAGTGCATGGATCGTGCTATCCCAAACAGAACCAAGACGCTATCCTCCAAAAAAAGGAAGCCAATCTGGTAGCCCCCTGCCATAAACAAACTGTACAACAGAAGGAAGAAACTGTTGCAAAAAAAGAGTAAAATCCCATGGGTGGAGGAGCTCCCTGGTCAGCCTCAGTAAGAAGCTGAGATCCCTTATAAGATCCTCCAAAGCTATCTACGAAAACAAAATCACCACTAATTCTAAGGACAACCACAAAGCATTCTATAGCTATGTCAAGAATCTCAATGGCAACACCCAGATCTGCTCTGAGTTACAGCACAACAGTACGAAAATTACAGAACCAACTGATATTGCCAACATCCTGGCAGATAGGTTCAGTGCTAACTTTACCCCCCCACCCCCTAAAGGGCCCATATCTATACAGGAAGAATGCAGAGTCCCTGTAATCACAACTACACAGGTAAAAGCTGCACTCTCTAAAGCCAAAAACACAGCATCCATGGGACTGGACAACATCCCAGGCTGCATTTTACACGAACTTCAGAATGAATTGGCTCCCCACTTAAGTACCATGTTCAATAATAGCCTCGCATTAGGCTTTGTGCCCACTGAATGGTGCACAGCAACAGTTATCCTACTCCACAAAGGGGGAGCCACCACTGATCATGGGAACTATCGACCTATTAGCCTGATGAGCCTGGTCTGCAAGGCCATGGAATGTATCATCATGGAACTCGTAAACAAAGACATTGGTAACCTCCAAACTCTAGATCCCACCCAGTTCGGGTTTGTGAAAGGCAGATCATGCCTCCTGAACCTGATTGACTTCTTTGAGGCAGTCACCAAAGTCGTAGATGAGGGTAAGGTGGTTCGCACAGCCTATCTTGACCTCGCCAAGGCTTTCGACACCATCCCCCATTCTGGAATTATAGCTAAACTCACTAAACTAGGTATAAATCCCTACGTCACAAGATGGGTTGCCAACTGGCTTACTGACAGAACCCACACTGTAAAAGTTGCAGACTCCAAATCTGACCTCAATGCAGTGACAAGTGGAGTACCACAGGGTTCCGTCCTGGGACCTCTCCTGTTTGGTATCTACTTCTCTGAAGTACAGGCTAACACAGAAGGCCTCTGGCTAATGAGGTTCTCAGATGACTGCAAACTAGGAGCCATAGTCAAATCCCCAAATGATGTGGACATCCTACAGAAGGGCCTCACTGAGACAGATGCCTGGTGTCAGAGCCATGGCCTCAAGCTCAGTGCCAAAAAGTGCAGTGTCATCCCCTTTGGTAAAAACTCTGTACCCATGAACTACCACATAGGCAGCAATCTACTTAACACCGAATGTGTGATAAGAGACCTTGGGACCCAGGTGGATAGTAGTCTCTCCTTTGATAGTCACATTGCCACAGTAGTCAGGAAGTCCTTCTGCATGGCACATCTCATCATAAAAGGGTTCTCATCCATGAAAAAAGAGGTCATTGTTCCCCTCTACTCGACACTCATTAGACCTATTATAGAGTACAACGCCCCTTTTGGAATGTACCTCACAAGACATCTGCAGCAGCTGGAAAGGCCACAGAAGTACCTCACAAAGAGGATTACCGGCCTCAAACAAATGCCCTACACTGACCGCCTCAAAAAGCTCCAGCTTTACTCTGTAGCATATCGCCTACTCCAAGGTGATCTCTGCCTAACATATAAAGCTATGTCAAACCCAGAACTGTTGGACATGCTACACCTAAAGAAATCCCAATCCCTCCAAGCTACATGCTCTAGGGACCTAAACCTTGTCACTACAATAAACAGGACATGCTGGTGGGATAGATTCCAGTTCCAGAGACTTTCCCTACTCTGGAACAGGCCACCCATCTATGTCAAGCAAAGTTTTTCATTAGCACTTTTCAAGAAAAATCTTGATGAGTGGATGGGAAATAGGAAATACACCCCAGGGATCACTTCTGTGTCTCTGCTCGACAGTGGCATAGGAAAATAACTTTCTTGGGTTGCATAAGCCAGGGAACCTTGTTGGCTAGGCTTACATAGGCCATTGGGCCAATAGCCTAGTACCTACCTATGAATCTATGAACAAACTAAATATAGGTCTGACAAAGGCCCTTCAAAACATAGAGTCCAGCTTTAAATGGATATATCATGGGGCTCATCCAGCAGTCAAGTAATCTCTTAAATCCTGCTCTTATGCTACACTGTCTAATAACCAGGGGTAACTTGTTCCATAAGTGAGCCACAGAGAATGTAATGAACTTAGTCCTGCAGGTACCTATGCATCTATCACTTTAATGCGCAATGTGTCCACACCTAGGACTGATTTTTGATTGCATAAGTTCAGATTTAGTAAGTGCCCTGAATTCTTCACTATGTAATACTTTAAATGCTAGCATATATTAAAAGTCTTATTATTTTTATGTAAGATATAATATTTATTTGTCTTTGAAATGGATTTTGTATGCTTTTTAACTGCAATTATAAGTCAGACTGACACAAAATAATTGAGCAGCGTGCTGTAAATAAAGCAGCCCACAAGCACACAAAATGTCTATGCTAGTATAAGCCCCAAAGGATAATATATATATATATATATATATATATATATATATATATATATATATATATATATATATAAAATGAGTAAGCATGTTCCCGTGGAATTCTTCATTAAAGGCCCAGCTTACACTAGAAAGGCTCTTCAGTGCAATGTGCCCATTTGCAATTCAGAAACATGTTAGCAGCAACAAAGTTGAGCCTCATTTTTGGATAATTTGCATGCTTCCTGAATTGCAGGGAGTACCATGAACTCTGCACATCAGTATAGTATCCTGTTGTTCGTATAGGCAGTGGAATCCCCCTGCAGTCTCTCTCTCACACACAGACATACACAAGGACAAGCATGTACACACTCACACACACTACAGTCTCTGTACCTGTTCCTACCCTCCCATGCTTCCCCTCCACTACTGTAATATTTTAGTGCCATTACACCATGTATGATTTAGGCTCTAGGGGTCTAGTGTACCTCCAACCCTCTAACCCTGTTGTAACATTGGTGCCATTACAGCATTTTAGAGACTCATCCCTGGTGTCCTCAGCCCCCCCCCCCATCACCACAGTATTGTTGGTGCCATCATGGCTATGTAGTTCATGGTTTCCCCCCAACCCCTGATTCCCACACAGTAATCGGTGCCATTACAGCATTTTAGAGACTCATCCCTGGTGTCCTCACCCCCCCCCATCACTGCAGTATTGTTGGTGCCATCATGGCTATGTAGTTCATGGTTTCCCCCCAACCCCTGATTCCCACACAGTAATCGGTGCCATTACAGCATTTTAGAGACTCATCCCTGGTGTCCTCAGCCCCCCCCCCATCACCGCAGTATTGTTGGTGCCATCATGGCTATGTAGTTCATGGTTTCCCCCCAACCCCTGATTCCCACACAGTAATCGGTGCCATTACAGCATTTTAGAGACTCATCCCTGGTGTCCTCAGCCCCCCCCCCATCACCGCAGTATTGTTGGTGCCATTATGGCTATGTAGTTCATGGTTTCCCCCCAACCCCTGATTCCCACACAGTAATCGGTGCCATTACAGCATTTTAGAGACTCATCCCTGGTGTCCTCAGCCTCCCCCCATCACCGCAGTATTGTTGGTGCCATCATGGCTATGTATTTCATGGTTTCCCCCAAACCCCTGATTCCCACACAGTAATCGGTGCCATTACAGCATTTAAGAGTTGTGTCCAGTGTTTGCCCATCCTCATCATGCTGTTCTGTGCCTTAGGGCACTATTTGCTGATGTCCAGTGTACCCCCCAATCCCTGTAGTAATGCTGGTGGTGGTACAGTAGAGAGTATATCCCCCAACCCCCACCCCCAAGTTCCTGTTGTAACAGTGGTGCTGGTATGGCACTTTTAAACAATTATTCCCTTTGGTGTCCAGTGGTTCTTCTCACCTCCCCAGTCTCCATTTTGTTGCTGGTATCATTATGGCACTTTTACAGTAAGCTGTGGTGTCTAGTGATTCCCCCCATATTTGTATTTATAGTTGAGCATGGCCCTTTTGCCCATGTTCACTACTGTAACATGGTGGGGATGGCTGTGCTGAGTTACACGTCCAAGCACTTTCTTGAATCACTTAGCCATGTGGATGGCTTCCAGAGACGGTTCTGGGGAAAGAGCGCATGGCTAATGAATATATGCCTCTCCTCTCCAAATGCCTCATTAGTATTCCACATTGCTGCAGGGATAGCCTTTTGTGCTGCTTCATGTTAGAAGACAGCACCATGTAAGGGTGCTTACTGAATACAAAAAACATACCGCTAGGTGTTCACGGTTATGCACACGTCAGTGTACTTTTTATTTATTTGGATCATTGTTTTCTTTCCCGGAGTAAGTTACTACATCACAATTACATCTTACTTACCTGGTAACAAAAAATTAACATGGACACTCCTACTGTTACTAATGGCACACATGATCAGTTATCTCTGATTTGTCTTATAATATAAATATTTGTAAATGCATCATAAAGTGGGTTGTGATTTTATTACTGTAAAAGGCTCTGTATTCTTGCTTTTCATTAAAAATGTACTATCTTGTTTCCTGTAACAACTATGTAACTACAAGTTCAACATGAAAAATATCTTACACATAATAAACTGACAATGTACCTAAAAGTTTCAAAGTGTCATTCTCACTTGTGCACCATAAATTTTAACACTAAAAGCAAGGCATAATTTGCCTCTGAGCTCCCTTTTGCAGGGGCACAATCCAAGAGTCTCTAGTCTGTTATTATAAGAATGACCTTTACATACAGGAATCTTTTTTGTGAATTTCCTTTAGACTCTCTCCAGGGATAGTAGGTTACATTTAATGTTCACACAAAATAAAAAAGTATACTCTAGTACTTATCTGACTTAAACTACAACTAATTTGACTAAGGTGGAATGAGTGTGTGTAGTAATGTTCTTAAAAATGAGCCCTAAGATGGACATAGCTTTGTTTCTTTGCTCTTGACCACTTTGTGCATGTTTTTTTTTTCATTTTAAAGTTGTTAAATATTATAATACCCAAGACCTTACGTTCCATGACTATTGTAACATTCAAGTTACCCAAATATAAGGCCAATCTTAGGATGTGGTTTGCCAAAAAACATAACTTCACACTTGTCAGCATTTATTCTAAGCCAGCTGTTCCTCATCCAAATGTACAATTATGAGAATTAGTTATAAAGGCTATTAAAATCTTTCTGTGTTCATTATAGGCACCTGTCTTGATGTTATCATCTTATTTTGATATCCAGTAAGAGATGAAACAAAGGGGTGAGAAAAGATAAAAAAATAGCATCTATCCCAAGATTGACACTTCAGGCATGCCAGTTTTGATTAGAGCCCATTTAAAAAATAAACTATTAACCTTCACCTTTTTGTTGTTTACAGCTGAGCCAGGGCAGGCCTTAATCCAGTTTGGGCCTATTTGGCCCAATAGGGCCCCGCATTAGGCTATAACAGGGTCATTATGCTTTACATGACCCAGAGATTTGCGTAAGAGACATTTCCTACTGTAGATTTGCTCCCATAGCACTAACATGTTCAGTATTACTAACCACTGCAGCTTCTTGCCTCTTGTATGGCTCACAGTGTTAGCCACTTGCACCCCCATAGCAGTCAGTTATTGCTGAGTGCTCAGCAGGGTTTTCGACCCAATACGGTTTGATGAATAACCAACTGGTTTTGTGTACCACTCCAGTTACTTTTCTAGGAAGATAAGACTATGCTTATTTTGAAAACTGATAGAGAAGTATTGTTTTCTTTTGCTTCCATTTCCGAAATGGAGTTTATGTATGGTTGTTCATAAATAAAGTTACAAGAAATAAGTCTCAGACAGCATAAAAGTAAACACTAGTAAGCATAAAAATGCAGATACTTAGATGTGAGGAGACTTCTGATCACTAAGACTTGTGACAGAACTTTAACAATTCAGTAATACGGCAAGAGGAATGCTTATTATAGTCACAGATCAGAGCAATATAATCCCAGAAATATGAGGTATATGTGCTGAATGGTAGGAGGCACAGGTGAACAGAAAAAAAAATATTCACTTTGTTGAAAATGTTAAAACAGTAATGCAAAGGAGAACAACCAAAGAAACAATAAACATTAATAAATATCAGTGTAACAGTGGTAATGTAAGAGCAAACATGTGCAGAAGTATAAGTCATAGGATCATAGGAGGTCACTGGGCTATCGGACTGGAGGTCGTTTCAAGTCTATCCATTTCATCCCAATGTAATCCAGTATAATATGTAGCATAAATGAAAACAGTCATAAGTAGATGTTACAAGAATTCATTTGGTCAAGCAAGTGATGAAATAGGTAAAAAGTGTACCCTATCATAACATCATAAACTATAAAGTTTCCATGGAGAAAATAATATACAAAAAAAACAAAGTATTTGCAGGATGTACAATCATTGGGCATTGGATATGAAGGAGAATAAGGCATGAATCAAATGACAGAAAGACAGAAAAGATGTTAAAAAGTAAAAGCAAATCATAAAAAGTATGACAGAGCAAGCAGGATGTGCACATTTAACTCCTACCCAAGGTCAGGAGATACAGGCAATACTACAGAGTTTGGAACCATGTTACTGGTAAACCAGGGTACAACCATCTAGTGACCCACTATAGACAGAGGACCTCAGTGGCCATCAAACAGGCTCCTTACAGTGAGCTTGAGTGAGTTAAGCAGACTGTAAGAGAACAGTTACAGAACATATTGGATTGGGTGGGGAGTAATCCAAAAGTCCATTAGTTTACTTCTGTTTTAGCATGTCTTAAGACAAAAATATAAGCTAATAAATAAACATTTATTTATTTTAATACACAGTAATAGCATACATTTTTGATAGCTAATCTGAAATAGTCTTAGGTTCAGAACACCAGCAAGTGGAGGAAGAGGTAAGGTGGCAGATGAGGGTGGGGCCCCACCAAAATGGTACATATTGAGCCCCGCAATTGCTAAGGCCATCCCTGTACTGAGACATTTACTACCCAGCTCTCAATAAATAAATTAACAGAGCTATAATTCATTGAGTTGACAATCATTTGTTGGGTATGTTGATGAAAGCTTTAGTTAAGTCAAGGTAAATTATTCCCACACTGATGCCAAAGTCCATAGCTTTACTAATTAATTCATTAAAGTCCACTGAATTGGTGAAGGTGGATCTTTTTTAAATGAAACTATTCTGATACAAATCTCTTAGTGGTCCAGTCTTACCATCTGCTTCAAATCTGGGTAATAAACACTTTTCAAAACATTTCCTTATTAAGGAGGTTAAGATTATGAGTCTGTTATTAAACACCTTATCAGCTGCCTTTCCTTTATAAATTGGAACATTAGCCGTTTTCCAGTTACATGGGAGAAGACATTCTGTAAGCATCAAAACTGAACAACAGCATGAATGTACAAGTAATATATTAAGCTGTCTCTTTGAAAAAGCATACAGCATTATTATCAGATCCTGGACTACAGTCACTCTTTACTTTGGGTAAAGATGCAGACGCCATACCTGAAGGAATGTAAATGGGACCAGAATACTTGGGATTAGTGTTAGGTATGACCACACACAGAGTGCCAAGTGCTGTTTCCTAATCTAATGCCCCTCAACTGTATGTTTAAGGGCAAAAAAAAAGATTTTCCCAATCTAGCACTCCTTAACTCCAATTTACAGAGCAAGGTCTGTCTCTAATCAACTATAAGAAAAAAGGTCCTAGCTTCTCATTTCTTTCTTGTGAAACTTTTAGGACAGTGCTTCCTACATTTGTAGTAAGCAGCTTGCTATGCCTTATACCACACACAAAGCACTAGAGCCCTGCTTGTAAATGCATAATTTGCATTCAGCATTCATTTTTGATTGCTGGTAGTGCCCTACTGACTGAATGTCACCTCCTAATTGTGTCCCCTAATGCCATGTTCCTAGGGTGGTTGCCTCCTTCACCCCAGGCTAACTATGCCTCTGATCACACAAGTGCCAGCTGCATTGTCAGCACTAGTAAAATACTTTTTAGATGTATAGACTGATTCCTTGCCCTCATGTAATAAATTGCCATTATATACAATAGGACCTGCATGATTTTTTTATGATTACTCTTCTGCACATAAAAAAATAACTTTTTCTATTTCCTATTTCACACAACTTGTTCTCATAGCTGGTCTTTGCTAACCATAAATATTTATGTAAGTGCTCACTGGCGTTATTGTGGGCTTTTTGGCTGAGTTATAATTGTATTTCTTAAAAAGTAAAGTATTTCCTTATTTTAACCCTCAGTAAAGTGGTGAGGGGTATTTCCCACTAGACTGTCTGTTAGTTCTTGGTTATCCTGTGTGTCATGGTGCATGCTTTCATCCTTGCAGCAAATCACAGCCTTGTAGATGTTACAGCTGTGGACCAGCACAGCCCAGTCAAGCAGTTCTATAAGGGTTTCTGCATTTTCACCCTTATGTGAAGAACATTTTCTCCCTGTGGCTTCAACGTTATGATTGCCAGACTTTCTGAGCCTCTTTTCAAATAGGATGTTGCAGTAGATTTGAGATTCATCTCTTTTGAGATGCTTTTCTTGGTGACCGTTACCTACAGCCACAGGATCTTGTTAGCTCCTTATCTTTGAAGAATCCTATTTGGCCTTCCACAAAGATAAGGTGCCTCTTAGAATAAACCAGAATGTTTTCCTGAAACTGATTTCACAATTGTCCCATTATTGGTCCATGTATCTACCTATTTCCATTGTGGGGGCAGAATCCAGGGGGAGAGAGATCTGACATTATCATTGAGGTATACTCCCAGTTAAGTTTTTACCTTTAGCTAATGCATGAATTCAAGAGGCTGGACTAACTGTTCATCTCATTCATTCTATGTAAGGAGAGTAGCTATACCAACAGATTGCTAACTGCAATATATCTGCCATATGCCTGTTAATCATTTTTAGGCTAATGTTGACAGAGGCCACAGCGGTTTCCATTGCTAGTTTTTAAAATGAATCCACTGCAGAATTTGCTCTGAAATATCAAATTCTTTGTCAGTTTACTCCTTCACCAAGCATTAAAGAGTTCTCAATCCAGTATCTTCACATCCTTTGGTACTTCATTTGGTCAAGGATATGGGCTTCTGACTTTTTTAATTTGGACTTCCTTCTGGCTGTTGCCCTCTTAGTAGTTTTTTGGGGTACTGTATGAAATTCTTCCCAGTAGTGACCCACAGCAGCGGGCTGTCTGCAAAAGGTATGTATTAACCTACCACAGTCCTCCTGCATCTGGAAGACCTCTCCACCCATTTCCAGAGGATAGAGTTTCCTTTAAGTGGGATAAGAGCATAGAGTTTCCTTTAAGTGGGATAAGTTTATACTTTTGTAGTCTTATTTTTTTATGTTTTTGTAAGTGATCTAGTGATCTTGCTCATTATATGGGAGTAAAATTGGGGAGTGCTTTCTTAGCCTGACACATGACTTCTTCACAGTATGCACCAATATGGATTGCACACTTACCCAACTGTAGTATCTTGAAACTGTAAGATGTATTTATAATATATATATTTATATATATATATATATATATATATATATATATATATATATATCTATATATATATATATATATATATATATATATATATATATATATAGCTATGGGTCCTTGTCAGAATGTCAAATGTACAGTTAATCGAACTGCACTTTGACGAACTGACTTTAGCAAAAGTGCATAACATCGAATATGCACTTTCGCTTAAACAAAGTAAAAAACGAAAAAATATGCAGTTTGCATGTTTTGTTAGTTGTACATCAACATATTCTGTTGATGTACAACTAACAAATCTTTTGTGGAGATCTTGGTACAGTGGGGATAAGGGAATATTCCCTTTTCCCCAACTGTAGTGCGATCCCGGAGTTATAATATTAAAGTAGGGGGGTGTGGGGGGTGCCGCCCTGCATAGTAGTGTTTACATTTATTTTTGTGTGTATTTTTTTTTTTTGTTTACTTTAGCGAAAGTGCATGTTCGATGTTATGCACTTTCGCTAAAGTGGGTTCGTGAAAGTGTAGTTCGATGAACTGCACTTTCGATGTTTTAACATAGACCCATATATACATGGTTCTACCTCAAAACATCTAATTCCCATAACATTGAATCTCAAAACACTGAGACCATAACATCAAAAACCCAAAACACTAACAACTCACAACATCAAAAACTGAGAACACTGAAACTTTGCATCACAACATCGAAAACTACAAAGCACATGTAAATAACATCCCCTTCACCTCTAACAACACCAAACCTACAAACACACTTTTTACTATGTTTCTGCAGGGGGGCAAGATTCCACCATGTGGGGGGACTCTGCCCCCCACACCCCTGTAAATTAAATATACCAATTCCGTGATCACACTATAGTGGAAAAAAGTTAATTTCCTAACCCCACTGTATCGCAGTCACCATACAGAATGTATACATAATGTCTAAATCACTTACCTGTATGGCCTAAAACACGTACAGATTGGCAAAATAAACACTATATAAACAGTATAAATTTCTACACTATATAAATAAAAACTACAACATCTTATAGTGATACCACAAGATTAACAGATTAAACTATAACATTTACATGTTTGATGATACACTACTCAGTGTTATACATTTTCAGTGTTATGAAATTCGATGTTATGAGTTTTCAGTGTTTTGGGTTTTTGATGTTATGGTCTCAGTGTTTTGAGTTTCGATGTTATAAGAATAAGATGTTTTGAAGGGGAACCATACATATTTTGCAAAGAATGAGCTCTCAAAAGAATAAATCCAAACAGTGATCTAGTATTTAAGGCCTTCCTAACGCAGCTGGATATCTAATACTTAGAGTAACTGACTCCAGAAAGGCCTTCATAGTTATTAACCTGCACGTTAGTGATTAAATATGAATGCAGGGATAAATGTATGGCTATGCCAAATGACTTGTTAATGTATGAACTACAGTGCATTACTGAACTAGAGCATAGTTTCATATTAGCGGTATTAAAAACACTAAGAGAAAATGAAAGATGGCATGAAAAACATTAGGAGAGATTCAGTGGTGTCTGGTGACATCAAATCAAAGGGGGGCAGCAGGAGACAGCTGAATGGGTGGGGCCAATGGGAAGGGGTGTGGCCAACTAGAAAGGGGCAGAGCTATGCTCAAAACCACAAAAACCGGGACTTTAATTAAATACACTGCCCTAGGGGCCAAGCCATCATTATGAGAGTCCAATCATGACAAAATGAAGTGTAGAAGAAAAAAAATATTTCAATGCATTGGCTGCATGACAGTTTACTTAATATCTAGATTGAAACAAAAAGGTTGTGAGGCATGAAAAAATAAATTACTTTTTAAATACATTACTGGAATGCCAGTCAAAATCAAGTATAAAAAAACAAGCAGCACTTAACTCAAACCACTTCTCCTTGCACTGCAGTTCTAATTAATTTATATTCAGCTTTATAAAAGTACCAAGTAACATGTTGAAAGTAGCAATCTCTGTGATACCCCCACTTATAAAAATGTTTCTTATCCAAAAAAGACCTGCTGCCTGACAACAACTATCTACTTGTTTCATGGGGAAAACGTGATCAAAGTAAAAAATGAACAGCAAACAAGAAACAAGCTCAAGATAAATTGCTTAAAGGATTACTGCACAGGTTATGGACCGCACATGATAGATTGGCATTCTGTTTAGTTTATGGGTAAAGCCTGCAAAGATGACTGCAAGTCTCCAACAAATGTAATGAGCTTCTGAAAATACTGTAATCCTGTCCTTTATGCATTTCAGTACCTAAGGCTTATATGTTATCTAGTTATGTACATATTCTCTGCATGGCAAAAACAAAAAGGCTTTCAATGTTGGTAATTCTTTAACAGTATGCTTATTAAAGCTTACTTCCATCTTACAATGTCAGACAAGCTTACCTGATTGTCATTAAGGCACTGCTAGTTAAACACAGAGCAACAGGCACTGCAACAACATGCATTTTCTTAATAATAAAAAGCACAAATCAACAGTATAAAAATATGACAGAAAACCAGAATATTCTGTAAAATCAAGGACAGATAAAACGCCCCTGTATTACTTGTGTCTACCTTGGATGGGGGGATACTCTGTACACTTACACTGCATAACTGCTCCTTGCTTTGCTTGGACTCATCCAGAATCACTACATGGGAGGAGTGGGGTGCAACAAGTATGTCAAAATTTGAAATGTCTCTGGCTGACGGTGATGGCCCTCACACATTTGTCATACTTCTCAACCTCAGAGCAAGAAATCTGGACAAAACCATAAACAGAAGTGGGACAAAGCCCAAAATAAGGACATTTTTTAAATATTGTGCTTATGAACTTAAAAAGATAAAAGAATTGCAGGTCTTGCATTATTATGAAATTTCTGAAGGGTATGAAATCTAAAACTCAAATGTATGTCATTATTTTTTAACTTCAGTCTTTAATTATATGACACTCATTTGCCAGAAAACCACAATTTTATGAAAAACAGACCAAAAATGTGATGCAAAAATATTAAATAGCCACACAAGATAGCTGGGAACCTGTCACAGAAGAGACACTTTTTAAAAATAGTACTGTTAACTTGAGCAGCTGACAAAATAAGAGAATCTGCATGCTTTTTTGAAATAAAAGTAATCTACAACTCTAATCGTTACAATTATTTATTAATTTTAAACCCTCCGTGTTTTCTTGCAAAATTGCCATTTTGCAGAGGGATTATTAGGGGGAGAGCAACATTGTGAGCCAAGATCAAGGGCAGTTGAGAGGTTTGGATATACCCAATTCTATAAAGTGATTTATTTGCGTGTACCTCTCAACCTCTTAATGCAGGAAATCTGGACAAGGCTAAATATATTGGGGGAACATACAAAGAGTGCTAAAAATTGCTCTTGTATAAACTTAGACAGTTGATAGAATAACAGGTCTTGCTTTAGCATGTATTTTTCTGAAGGGTATGAAGTCTGAAACTCAATGTCTGTCATTATTTGGTGAAATCATTCCTAAATGATTTGCCAGAAAAACACAAATTTTATGAGGAACAAACCAAAAATAAGAAGCAAAAATCTATTCATTCTGTGAAAATCTGGACAGTTGAGAGGTATAGTTCAGCCAGGGCTGTCTTTGAATTTGCCACCCTTCCCTCCTCATAAAATCATGGTCGAATGGGGCCTCCCCCCTTTAGCCATTCCAATGTCCCATTACTTGGCTATTTCACCCCATTTACTGTAAACACTGTAATGTGCATACTGCTTTACTTCTACGATGATTTGGATTTCATTTAAAAGTCTTATTTTACATTTTACACCACAAATACTAATAGACATCTGCTAAACAAGGCAATGCAGTCTCACAATGAAAATAGACTTAGCATTAAAACCTCTCTGCCCTAGAATCTCACATTCATTGAAACAGCATTGAAACCCACATTCAAAGAAAATAAATCTGGCCAGTGGCAGATAAAGATTAACTTTGGGCTATTTTCAAATCATACGCCCCTTGCACATGAAACATACATATGTTCTTTGATACACCTTCCAGATTGTATTAAATTATATTCCTTGTATAATGCAGTACAGATGTTAGAGGGCGTTTCAAATGTATTGTTTTGAACATTTTTCCAGTAAACAAAGAAACAAAATGCATGCACCAATAATGACAAAACTGCCCAATTCATAACATTTCCATCATAAAAGTCTAGCCAAACTTCTAAAATCCACCAGTATCAGTAAATATGCACAGTCTCTGCAGAAGTAAAAGTCATCTAAATAATTCCACATTAAAGAGATCTGTAACTAATAAAGAGGTTGCTGCTAGCATACAACTTTATATTGCATTGTTTCATCTACAAATAAAGTGCCTGTTCCCCTTGAGGAATAAATTGCCTATGTTACATTAAAAAATGATAAAGAAAGCTAGTAATATTGCAATAGGGAATGGATGACAAATTGATAACATGTTCATAGTTACTAGGTATCTCCACCAAAGAGGACATTCTCAGGACTGCAGCATCCACCCCCTTTAAAAGTACAACACAGTACAGTATCACCAATGCAGCTACATACTATGGGAGTAGAACTCACAGCCTTCTGCATCAAAAGCAAGTATACTACCTGTTGTGCTATTAACAAAGCAAACAGTCTCAGCATAAGCAGCACTAAACTTCTCTTCCTCTGAAGCTCTCAATTCCTTGCAAAATCCACTCAACACTCAACTGTATCTCTCAACTTTGTAGCACAAAAAATCTGGAAAAAGCCAAAATTTATTGGGGGGGGACAGAAAACCAAAAACCAGGGACACATTTTAAACATTGCTTGTATAATCTTGGAAAGTTGCTAGAATAAAATGCTGTGTTACCACCATGCATTTCACTGGCAAGTCTTGGCCCCAGGACCCTGTACACTACAGTCAGAGCAACATACCACTATGTCAAATCAGCTATTTCTTGAAAGACAGGAAGACTGAAACTTAAATGGTTATCATTTAGTGAATTCAGTTCTCACAATAGCTCTCAACCTCTTAGCACAAAACACCTGGACAAAGCAAATAATAGGGGAATGCAGCCCCCAAATGTATTCAGTGAATTCAGTTCTCACCATAGCTCTGAACCTCTTAGCCCAAAACACCTGGACAAAGCCAATAATGGAGAATACAGCCCCCAAACATATCCAGTGAATTCAGTTCTCACCATAGCTCTCAACCTCTTAGCACAAAAAACCTGGACAAAGCCAATAATGGGGGGAAACAGCCCCCAAACTAGGGACAAATTTCAAATATTGATCTTATAAATTTAGAAAATTGCAAGAATAAAAGGTTTTGTGTTACGGTGTACTTTCTGAAGAATATGAAGTCTGAAATTCAAATGCCTGTCATTATTTAGTGAATTAAAAATCCAGAAAAACCACAGATTTTATGAGGAATAGAACCGAACAAAAATATGAGGCAAAAATCTGAATAGCTTTGTCACAAGGGGGTGGTGGGTAGCAAATTCAGGCTCTTGCTACCTGCGCCCAAGGTACAAGGTTTGAGTCTGAGTTTTCTCTAGACATCAGGTATATTTAACTGGGGCATTTTACACACATACACACTGCAGTACCTGAGTTTGGACAGCTTCAAAATCCCTTCCTCAGCCCTTTACAATATAGGTCCCAGCACTCATCTCTGTAGTCTGATGCCTTCTTCCTAATCTGGACTGCTGTTTCACCAGTCCGGATTCCTGCATGCATGCGTGGAGTTGTTTTCTTTTCTTTTTACATCTGGGGGGGGGGGGCTGCAGTCCTGCAGTCCAATACCACAAGCCGCCCCTGGAGAGATTCTTGACTAGACAAGGTACTTGAAGTGTATAACAGCTAATGGAGGAATTAGGAGAAGGTGTGGTATACAATCAAAATCTCATGCGGATGTCTATGGAAGAGGGAACAAGAGAGAGTAGTACATAATATACCCTGTTCCGGGAGTTATAAACACATTGCTCTTCTGCTGATTGCACAGTTGTTTCATGTCTCCATTACTCATATATAATAATTGTTTTATTGCTCTTTTTTATTACTGTGCATTTCATGTTTTTTAAGTAACCTAGTTTTCTATCACCTTCCAAAAGCATGCATAGTTTCAGAGGTTCATAGGTTCTAATTAAGCTTACAGCCAAAGGAAATGATTGGGAAGCTCACCCATATCATCCAGTACTGATAAGAGGCTAACAATAACCCCCACCCAATTAAGTACTATTTCTCCCCATATCCCAGGTGAAAACTTGCATTCATTCATTCATCCAGTCATTCAGACTGGTCTTAAAGGTTGCTAGGGGAATACTCTACATGATATGTAAGGACATTATATTCTTCAGATGAGGAATATGTTGGGTTACATACCTGCCATACCATCTGGTATAGCTGATGTGATAGTAAAGGTCAATTCTCTAAAGCAAGTATTTGCTTTACCACTAATAATATTTAGGTGAAGGAGTTGAAAAAGTGATGAGTCATTCATAGCACAGAAGGCTGACTCACCCTCTGGAGTCTGTATGATACTGAGTAGAGAGACAGGGATTTTAATCCATCAGTGTAGCGGTTAGCTTTGCTGCTTTACAGCAAGAGGTTCTCCGGTTCGATCCTCGGCTGGGGTGCCTTCTGTCTGGAGTCTGCATGTCCATCCTGTGGTCATGTGGGTTTCCTCTGGGTGCTCTGGTTTCCTCCCACATCCCAAAGACATGCTGTAGGTGGATTGGACACTCTAAATTGGCCCCAGGTATGAGTGCGTGCATGTGTGTGCCTTCTGTGGAAGGTTGGGCACTGGGCTGGCAACTCAACACCGTAAAACTCCACTGCCAGTCATGAGCAGACAGGTGATCCACTGTGGCGACACCTAACTGGGAAAAGAAGAAGAGTAGCTAAGATAACTGAGCTCCGCAATTTTTTTTTTTTTTTTTTTTTTTTTTAGTTAGGAAGCATTAAAATTTTACAAGTTGTTTTAGATGCTTCGTATCCGTGGTGGTGGTGCTGCGGTAGCGTTGTCGCCTCACAGTAAGACGCTGTCCAGTTCGATTCTCAGCTAGAGCTTCTTCTGCGTGGAGACATGTGTGAATGGGCGTACCTTCGTTGAAGGTTGTGCATCAGGGCTGGTAACTCGGCACGTAAAGATCAACTACCAATCATTAGCGGACCGGAGTTCCGCTGTGGCGACCCCTAACCGGGAAAAGCCAAAAGACACAACAACAACAACATTTTAGATGCATCGTGAGGAACATGCCAAAATTGTCAGACTTTGTATTTAATGATGGGCCTAATAAGAAAGGAATAAAGTTTTACTGTAACTTGTTTGGACCTTGAAGAGATCATATGAAAGGAAGTAGCCCAGCCTAGAAAGATTTTTTTAGCCTCCACAGATATGGTGCTAAAATAAGAATTTGTTATCAACAAAAGGCATCCAAGTCGCTGACAACTGTGTCATATTTAAGTGTAACCTTGCCTATATGGTAAGCAGAAGGAATGCTAGATTTGTCAAAGGAAATTATGTTGAGTTTTTGGCACTGAGGAGAAGTCCATGGTTAACATGCCAGGCATTTGTTTGGTCCAGCTGATGCTAGAGTATTTGAGTATTTAAGTGGGATTTGATAACTGACCACAGTTTGCAAGCATCAGCAAACTTAGTTAGCTATAGTCTCCTGATACCAGCTTCCATAGCCCAGTGATACCAGCTTTCATTTTAAATAAGTATATACCAAAGAGGAGGTGGTCTGGAACTGAGTCCTTTGGGATACTAGTGGTGATGAGTTTCTGTCTAAAGCAAACACCACCGACCTTACCTGTATGATTCTGTCAGATAGTCAGTTACATATCCAGTGAACTATGTGTAGGTTAATGCTGAGATGACAGCATTGGACCTGTCAGTAATCCCAGTATGGGGAATGGTGTCAAAGACCTTGGTAAGGTCAAGATAGAAAGCACGGAATGTATGCCTCTTATCAACAGCCTTAGTATTCCTTTCAAAAACTCAGCTAGGCTGAGGACACATGATCTGATTTTTGCAAAGTCAAATTGGTACAAGGTCAGGGATGTAGGGTCACATATATCTTTAATTATTAGTTCAGTTATAATGCATGCATTCTACAGCTTTGCAACTAATACTAGTAAGACTAACAGGCCTATAATTCCCAAGATCAGTAAAGGGTCCTCCTTTATATAAGGGCAGCAGACCACCTGTCCGCCACACTTCAGGGATACAACCAGTGTACAAAACTGATTTTACCAGGGTAGGTGTGACAGAGACTACTGTGGGGGGGGCAGAACAGATGAGAGGGTGGGTGTGTTAAAGTTGGAAGACAATTTATCCACAAGAAAATTAGCAATATCCTCTAGGTCACAGAAGAAAGTTAATTCTATGTTTCTTAATGCAGTTAAAGACTTTTTAATTTGTTCCAACCCTATATTCACAGATGGCCTTGAATTTCTTAATCATACGTTTGAGGTGCTTACTATTTTAGCCCCCTTTTTATAATGATGAAGTTTATACCTTTTTAGATCTGACCAAAAGCTTTTCTTTTTCTTATCTAGCTTGTTTATGTGGTAACACCATCCTATGGGTTTAATTTTAAACCTGCCATAATTCTTAGGGTGAACTGGTACAAATAACTCTCAATACATCCATCCAAGGGGGAGTAGAAATCTGAGCAGTAGGCAGTAGCCTCATGTACAAGTTTACTGGAGTGCTATAATCAATAAGATCAGTAAATACTAAATGTTTTTTGGATTAATTCCTTAACATAGAAGAGTTATTCTTGGCTGCTAAGGAGGTCTTCAGGGAGAAATCTCAGAAAGCTGGTCAGATTTAACTAAGGATGGAGTAAAAATGTGGGGTGTTGAAACTGGAAGAGATGTTTATAAGGATAAGAACAAGATCAATAACATTGATGGGCAGGGGAATAACTTGGTAATGTGTATTGGCACGTACCAAATTCAGAAATATTTAGGCATATTCCTTGTTGCATATGTTTCCAGTTTATATGTAGGTTGTTGAAGTTACTCATAAGAGAGGTATTTGGTTCAATGGTTAACTTCTGTAATTGATTAAGGTATTCTGGCTGCTCTGAAGGGATACTACATAAGGTTCCATAACTGGTTGTAATATGACAATTAATTTTATTTAGTGTAACTAAGATTTTGACCAGTTCCAGATTTCTGTTATGTGTAGTTTGTTTAGGGATAATGGGATAACAAATAAATGTAGGAACTCCCCTACCATAGCTGGTGGATCTGAATGCACGATAGGCATTGTGACATGGGCTAGGGGGAGGGTATGTCTGTACTGAAACCACATTTCTGTAATTACGCAAAGGTGCAATGTCTTCAGCAAGGCCTGGTGATATATTTCTGCAAGTCTAGGGATGCCCAGTTGCATTCTTTCCTCATTTCTAGTGTCTTCTCCACTATATGTCTCGCTAGAAACATTGGTTGGTTGTGCTGCATCCTGATCTAAATACGAACTGCTCATCTCGCACCTTACTTTCTACTGCTCTGCATATTTGTTTATCAATCACCCTTTCCAGAGCTTTCATGCAATATAACAGGAGTTTGATACCTCTATAGTGACCACAGTTGTGAATGTTTCCTTTGTTGTTGTACACTGGCATTAGTATGCTTATTCTCCAGTCATCTGGGACACTGCTTTCTCTCCATACTGCTATGAGTACCCTCAGGAGCCATTTCTCTCCTAAGTTAGCCAACACCTTGATCATATCAGCCATGGCCTCATGTGAACCTGCAGCTTTCCTTGACTTCCTCTTTCTTAATGCTGCATTATTTGTTCTGTGTTGGACCCTTCTTCCTCTTTCTTAATGCTGTATTATTTGTTCTGTGTTGGACCCTTCTTCCTCTTTCTTAATGCTGTATTATTTGTTCTGTGTTGGACCCTTCTTCATCTTTCTTAATGCTGTATTATTTGTTCTGTGTTGGACCCTTCTTCCTCTTTCTTAATGCTGTATTATTTGTTCTGTGTTGGACCCTTCTTTCTCTTTCTTAATGCTGTATTATTTGTTCTGTGTTGGACCCTTCTTCCTCTTTCTTAATGCTGTATTATTTGTTCTGTGTTGGACCCTTCTTCCTCTTTCTTAATGCTGTATTATTTGTTCTGTGTTGGACCCTTCTTCCTCTTTCTTAATGCTGTATTATTTGTTCTGTGTTGGACCCTTCTTCCTCTTTCTTAATGCTGTATTATTTGTTCTGTGTTGGACCCTTCTTCCTCTTTCTTAATGCTGTATTTGTTCTGTGTTGGACCCTTCTTCCTCTTTCTTACGGCTGTATTATTTGTTCTGTGTTGGACCCTTCTTCCTCTTTCTTAAGGCTGTATTATTTGTTCTGTGTTGGACACTTCTTCCTCTTTCTTAATGCTGTATTATTTGTTCTGTGTTGGACCCTTCTTCCTCTTTCTTAATGCTGTATTATTTGTTCTGTGTTGGACCCTTCTTCCTCTTTCTTAATGCTGTATTATTTGTTCTGTGTTGGACCCTTCTTCCTCTTTCTTAATGCTGTATTATTTGTTCTGTGTTGGACCCTTCTTCCTCTTTCTTAATGCTGTATTATTTGTTCTGTGTTGGACCCTTCTTCCTCTTTCTTAATGCTGTATTATTTGTTCTGTGTTGGACCCTTCTTCCTCTTTCTTAATGCTGTATTATTTGTTCTGTGTTGGACCCTTCTTCCTCTTTCTTAATGCTGTATTATTTGTTCTGTGTTGGACCCTTCTTCCTCTTTCTTAATGCTGTATTATTTGCTCTGTGTTGGACCCTTCTTCCTCTTTCTTAATGCTGTATTATTTGTTCTGTGTTGGACCCTTCTTCCTCTTTCTTAATGCTGTATTATTTGTTCTGTGTTGGACCCTTCTTCCTCTTTCTTAAGGCTGTATTATTTGTTCTGTGTTGGACCCTTCTTCATCTTTCTTAATGCTGTATTATTTGTTCTGTGTTGGACCCTTCTTCCTCTTTCTTAATGCTGTATTATTTGTTCTGTGTTGGACCCTTCTTCCTCTTTCTTAATGCTGTATTATTTGTTCTGTGTTGGACCCTTCTTCCTCTTTCTTAATGCTGTATTATTTGTTCTGTGTTGGACCCTTCTTCCTCTTTCTTAATGCTGTATTATTTGTTCTGTGTTGGACCCTTCTTCATCTTTCTTAATGCTGTATTATTTGTTCTGTGTTGGACCCTTCTTCCTCTTTCTTAATGCTGTATTATTTGTTCTGTGTTGGACCCTTCTTCATCTTTCTTAATGCTGTATTATTTGTTCTGTGTTGGACCCTTCTTCCTCTTTCTTAATGCTGTATTATTTGTTCTGTGTTGGACCCTTCTTCCTCTTTCTTAATGCTGTATTATTTGTTCTGTGTTGGACCCTTCTTCCTCTTTCTTAATGCTGTATTATTTGTTCTGTGTTGGACCCTTCTTCCTCTTTCTTAATGCTATATTATTTGTTCTGTGTTGGACCCTTCTTCCTCTTTCTTAAGGCTGTATTATTTGTTCTGTGTTGGACCCTTCTTCATCTTTCTTAATGCTGTATTATTTGCTCTGTGTTGGACCCTTCTTCCTCTTTCTTAATGCTGTGTTATTTGTTCTGTGTTGGACCCTTCTTCCTCTTTCTTAATGCTGTATTATTTGTTCTGTGTTGGACCCTTCTTCCTCTTTCTTAATGCTGTATTATTTGTTCTGTGTTGGACCCTTCTTCCTCTTTCTTAATGCTGTATTATTTGTTCTGTGTTGGACCCTTCTTCCTCTTTCTTAATGCTGTATTATTTGTTCTGTGTTGGACCCTTCTTCCTCTTTCTTAATGCTGTATTATTTGTTCTGTGTTGGACCCTTCTTCCTCTTTCTTAATGCTGTATTATTTGTTCTGTGTTGGACCCTTCTTCCTCTTTCTTAATGCTGTATTATTTGTTCTGTGTTGGACCCTTCTTCCTCTTTCTTAATGCTGTATTATTTGTTCTGTGTTGGACCCTTCTTCCTATTTCTTAATGCTGTATTATTTGTTCTGTGTTGGACCCTTCTTCATCTTTCTTAATGCTGTATTATTTGCTCTGTGTTGGACCCTTCTTCATCTTTCTTAATGCTGTATTATTTGCTCTGTGTTGGACCCTTCTTCCTCTTTCTTAATGCTGTATTATTTGTTCTGTGTTGGACCCTTCTTCCTCTTTCTTAATGCTGTATTATTTGTTCTGTGTTGGACCCTTCTTCCTCTTTCTTAATGCTGTATTATTTGTTCTGTGTTGGACCCTTCTTCATCTTTCTTAATGCTGTATTATTTGTTCTGTGTTGGACCCTTCTTCCTCTTTCTTAATGCTGTATTATTTGTTCTGTGTTGGACCCTTCTTCCTCTTTCTTAATGCTGTATTATTTGTTCTGTGTTGGACCCTTCTTCCTCTTTCTTAATGCTGTATTATTTGTTCTGTGTTGGACCCTTCTTCCTCTTTCTTAATGCTGTATTATTTGTTCTGTGTTGGACCCTTCTTCCTCTTTCTTAATGCTGTATTATTTGTTCTGTGTTGGACCCTTCTTCCTCTTTCTTAATGCTGTATTATTTGTTCTGTGTTGGACCCTTCTTCATCTTTCTTAATGCTGTATTATTTGTTCTGTGTTGGACCCTTCTTCCTCTTTCTTAATGCTGTATTATTTGTTCTGTGTTGGACCCTTCTTCCTCTTTCTTAATGCTGTATTATTTGTTCTGTGTTGGACCCTTCTTCCTCTTTCTTAATGCTGTATTATTTGTTCTGTGTTGGACCCTTCTTCCTCTTTCTTAATGCTGTATTATTTGTTCTGTGTTGGACCCTTCTTCCTCTTTCTTAATGCTGTATTATTTGTTCTGTGTTGGACCCTTCTTCCTCTTTCTTAATGCTGTATTATTTGTTCTGTGTTGGACCCTTCTTCCTCTTTCTTAATGCTGTATTATTTGTTCTGTGTTGGACCCTTCTTCCTCTTTCTTAATGCTGTATTATTTGTTCTGTGTTGGACCCTTCTTCATCTTTCTTAATGCTGTATTATTTGTTCTGTGTTGGACCCTTCTTCCTCTTTCTTAAGGCTGTATTATTTGTTCTGTGTTGGACCCTTCTTCCTCTTTCTTAATGCTGTATTATTTGTTCTGTGTTGGACCCTTCTTCCTCTTTCTTAATGCTGTATTATTTGTTCTGTGTTGGACCCTTCTTCCTCTTTCTTAATGCTGTATTATTTGCTCTGTGTTGGACCCTTCTTCCTCTTTCTTAATGCTGTATTATTTGTTCTGTGTTGGACCCTTCTTCCTCTTTCTTAATGCTGTATTATTTGTTCTGTGTTGGACCCTTCTTCCTCTTTCTTAATGCTGTATTATTTGCTCTGTGTTGGACCCTTCTTCCTCTTTCTTAATGCTGTATTATTTGTTCTGTGTTGGACCCTTCTTCCTCTTTCTTAATGCTGTATTATTTGTTCTGTGTTGGACCCTTCTTCCTCTTTCTTAATGCTGTATTATTTGTTCTGTGTTGGACCCTTCTTCCTCTTTCTTAATGCTGTATTATTTGTTCTGTGTTGGACCCTTCTTCCTCTTTCTTAATGCTGTATTATTTGTTCTGTGTTGGACCCTTCTTCCTCTTTCTTAATGCTGTATTATTTGTTCTGTGTTGGACCCTTCTTCCTCTTTCTTAATGCTGTATTATTTGTTCTGTGTTGGGCCCTTCTTCCTCTTTCTTAATGCTGTGTTATTTGTTCTGTGTTGGACCCTTCTTCCTCTTTCTTAATGCTGTATTATTCGTTCTGTGTTGGACCCTTCTTCCTCTTTCTTAATGCTGTATTATTTCTTCTGTGTTGGACCCTTCTTCCTCTTTCTTAATGCTGTATTATTTGCTCTGTGTTGGACCCTTCTTCCTCTTTCTTAATGCTGTATTATTTGTTCTGTGTTGGACCCTTCTTCCTCTTTCTTAATGCTGTATTATTTGTTCTGTGTTGGGCCCTTCTTCCTCTTTCTTAATGCTGTATTATTTGTTCTGTGTTGGACCCTTCTTCCTCTTTCTTAATGCTGTATTATTTGTTTTGTGTTGGACCCTTCTTCCTCTTTCTTAATGCTGTATTATTTGTTCTGTGTTGGACCCTTCTTCCTCTTTCTTAATGCTGTGTTATTTGTTCTGTGTTGGACCCTTCTTCCTCTTTCTTAATGCTATATTATTTGCTCTGTGTTGGACCCTTCTTCCTCTTTCTTAATGCTGTATTATTTGCTCTGTGTTGGGCCCTTCTTCCTCTTTCTTAATGCTGTATTATTTGTTCTGTGTTGGACCCTTCTTCCTCTTTCTTAATGCTGTGTTATTTGTTCTGTGTTGGACCCTTCTTCCTCTTTCTTAATGCTGTGTTATTTGTTCTGTGTTGGGCCCTTCTTCCTCTTTCTTAATGCTGTATTATTTGTTCTGTGTTGGACCCTTCTTCCTCTTTCTTAATGCTGTATTATTTGTTCTGTGTTGGACCCTTCTTCCTCTTTCTTAATGCTGTATTATTTGCTCTGTGTTGGGCCCTTCTTCCTCTTTCTTAATGCTGTATTATTTGTTCTGTGTTGGACCCTTCTTCCTCTTTCTTAATGCTGTGTTATTTGTTCTGTGTTGGACCCTTCTTCCTCTTTCTTAATGCTGTGTTATTTGTTCTGTGTTGGGCCCTTCTTCCTCTTTCTTAATGCTGTATTATTTGTTCTGTGTTGGACCCTTCTTCCTCTTTCTTAATGCTGTATTATTTGTTCTGTGTTGGACCCTTCTTCCTCTTTCTTAATGCTGTATTATTTGTTCTGTGTTGGGCCCTTCTTCCTCTTTCTTAAGGCTGTATTATTTGTTCTGTGTTGGACCCTTCTTCCTCTTTCTTAATGCTGTATTATTTGTTCTGTGTTGGACCCTTCTTCCTCTTTCTTAATGCTGTATTATTTGTTCTGTGTTGGACCCTTCTTCCTCTTTCTTAATGCTGTGTTATTCGTTCTGTGTTGGGCCCTTCTTCCTCTTTCTTAATGCTGTGTTATTTGTTCTGTGTTGGACCCTTCTTCCTCTTTCTTAATGCTGTATTATTTGTTCTGTGTTGGGCCCTTCTTCCTCTTTCTTAATGCTGTATTATTTGTTCTGTGTTGGACCCTTCTTCCTCTTTCTTAATGCTGTGTTATTCGTTCTGTGTTGGACCCTTCTTCCTCTTTCTTAATGCTGTGTTATTTGTTCTGTGTTGGACCCTTCTTCCTCTTTCTTCATAGACTGTGTATGAGGTGGTACAGCTTCTGTGGAGTTTTCTTCATTCAGAAGCCATTGCAAACAGCCCTTCCATCTGCCTTCTTTGTCCTGTGGAATGGTGAGCAGGTTGTTGCTGGCATCCCTTATAAAGGAAGTCTCATGACCATTTTCTTTATCTTTCCATCTTTGTCTTGCAACCTGATAGAGTTCCTTTGTGCTATTTGCTGAGTCACTTTCCAGAAGATGACAGAGTGCCTCTGATGCCTTGTTCTTTGCTATTGTGACTACTCTCTCAGCTTCTTTGTTAGCCAACCAGTATTTCTTCCGAGCCTGATCCAGCTTTTCTGTCTCCCATGTTTTCCTGCACTCCTTCTTTCTTTTGATAACTTCCTGGACTTCTGTATTCCACCATTAGCTTTCCTTATGTACCTTTCTGTCATACGTGGCATGACCCACATATCTGTTCTAAGGTCCTCAAACATGCTGTTTTGAGATGCTGCCATTCTTCTTTGGTTCCACCTAGTTCATGTTCTTCCAGAACTGCTAGAGCCCTGAGTATTTCCTTAAACTCTTGTGCTTTTGCTCCAATCAACTTCCAGGTTTTCAGCATAGTCCCTGTTAACCTTAGAGCCTTCTCTGACCACTGCCTGCAGCTGTTGTGGCCACCAGTGGTTTATGCTGTGGGATGATGTTTCACTGGGGATGACTCTGCAATCTCTTATTCTACCCCAGTGCCCTTCCTTTACTAGGATGAAGTCTATCTGAGTTTTATGTTGGCCACTCATGCTTGTGATCTTGTGACTGTCTCTCTTTCTGAAGAATGGCTTCATTATTCTTCTGCAGACCCAGGTGGTTCTCACATCCTGTTCTGTCTATCCCGTTAAGAACATTCAGATCCTCCATTATCAACACCAACTCATGTTATGCTTTATTTAGTAGTTCCTGAAACTGCTGCCTGAATTAACTCTTTTCCATGCTACTACAACCCTGCTGTGGGGCTTTGGCTAAGAGTATGTATACTGCCTTATCTTTACACTGGAATCCGACAACCATGAGACTAATTCTGATGGCATCCCCCACTGACTGTAAAAGACTCTACCTCACCACATTTCCCAACCATTTTTAGTCTGTCCCCCCCGGTTAATAGATTCTAAATCCCAAGCCAAGGGGCTTTGCTGAACTCTCTTTCCATCTTGTCTCTTGGATACATAGGATGTCCAATCTCCTCCTTGCCATTATGGCATCCACTTCCAAGTTGCGTCCTCTCAGTGAACCTATTCAGTGTAGCAATCTTTCATTTATATTTAGCAGGTTGACCAGTTTTACGTCCAGCTTTAGTTCAACTGAGCTAATCCAGGTAACTCAGGCTGGACAAGTGAACACAAGGGGGCAAGTACCTTATGCTGGGCTTTATGGTGGGCATAAACTGGCCAAAAGAGGCACATAGATCACTCCCACCATTAACAAGTGCCCATGATGTGTGTTGGGTCCTCTGCCCTCTCATCCCTGGCAAATACACATGCCCATTTTTGGTAACATTAGTTAATGTGGCCATATCGGGCACATATTGGGTGGCGCAGTGGTGCAGCTGTTAACGTTGTCATCTCACAGCAAGAGGTTCTCCGGTTCAATTCTCGGCTGGGGTGCATTCTGTGTGGAGTTTGCATGTTCTCCCTGTGTTCACGTGGGTTTCCTCCCACATTCCAAAGACATGCATCTGGAGCATTTCTCCCTGGGCCTCCGCTGAAAACAGGCTCTGTGGAACCTAGTCGGACTTTCCCGGTCAACAAATGTTAAATAAAAATAAAATAAATAAAAATATCACCTAGAGCCACTTTTGTACTATTGATTGGCCTACCCTAAAAGTGTGTTATCCAATTAGTTAACAGCACAGATACAGAATGTACACACAACACAGAGATAAAATCAGTGCAAAATAGTGATGGCTGGGGATGCACAATTTATGTCTAGCTTAGTTACAATAGTAGGGGGACTACATTTTGAGTAAGATTTGTCTCACATTAATAGTTTATACCCATAGTTTTTGTGGGCAGTTAGTATTCTGAGTCTGTGAAACACAATGGGAGGGCAAATAAGTTTAAATAGGCCTTGCAGCACTAGTATTAAAACAATTACATTCAGAAATATGCTAATGAGACGGAAACGAGGTCTTTCTCATTGCGACCATAACTCTTTTTGATTTGCATTTTCTCACCATCATATAAATTGACCTATCTGGGGTAGGGAACGTACATGAGCAGTGAGAATATTTTTGAATCCTAGGGAATATACAAAATACAACAAACTATATAAGGAACTGAAACAGAGAAATTTGTCTTTTCCTCACAGCAGCCTATAGCAGAGCTTGTTTGAGTGACCTTTCTCAGGGAACACTACTAAATCTCGAACTTTTGAAATCTCGAATTTCAAAAGCTCGAGACCATGTAGCCGAAACCCCACATTACCGAAAGACCAGAAGTGCGAAATTCAAAATCCCGATGTTAAAGGATTTTGAGTTAGCGCTTCTGTTGTTGCGGTTCAGGTAAGTATGTGTGTGTAAGTGTGTTTGTGAGGGGCTTTAGTGTGTGTGTGTGTGTATGTATGTGTGTGTGTGTGTGTGTGTGTGTGTGTGTGTGTGTGTGTGTGTGTGTGTGTGTGTGTGTGTGAGGGGCTGTAATGTGTGGGTGTGAGTTTGCCTTGTGTGTATGTTTGTGCGATCTCGGAGTTAGAATATTAAAGTAGGGGGGTATGGGGGCACAGCCCCCCACATGGGGGGATGCAGGGGGTGAAGCCCCCCTTCTTATCTTTAGTGTAGGGTGGTTTATTTGGTTATGGGGGAGGCTGTGTGTATGTTTGTGTATGTGCTGCATGTATGTAGTACTTTCACGATTTTGAATTTCGCGGTTTTAATATTTCGGTAATGTGGGGTTTCGGGCTTATAGTCTCGGTGTTTTGGGCTTCGGGATTGTGTAATTTCAGGATTCAGTAGTGAATCCATATACACACACATATATATATATATATATATATATATATATATATATATATATATATATATATATTGCATTTACTCTGAAAAGGGTATGTGATTAACTGGTTCACTTATCCATTTCAGAAACAGATGCAGATATCTAGATTGACTGATTGATTAAAAAGTAAATGTATATTTGCAGATCTGTGCTCAGCGTACATGAATATGAACTCATTAGTCTGGCATACCTTCCTCAGTAAAACTTGACATAAATAGCTGAGTATAACATGTCCTCTGCAAGATGTTACTGACTATAACTGCAACTAACAAGGTATAAAGCCTACTGTGAGGTATTTAAATCTCTCTGAAATTAAATCTAAATACTTTAATGCTTATTTCCAGCAGCTTAGCCAATCATTGATGAGTCTTAGATCTGAGAGTTGTCAGCTACATCAATAAAAGTGTCTCATTTTCAGATTACCTGTTCTTAGTGAAAAGTTAATATCTATTGACAGTACACTGGGGCACTTTGTCAGCATCTAATTATCTGCATGAATAAAATAAAATCCACAGCAACCGTATGGCTGGGCATGTGTGCTACACTCCAAAACAAAGGTATTTTTTATATGACAGATAATTGACTGTATGTTTTGCTCAGGTATTAACATAATATGGAGTCAATTCCAATCTCCAGTTATTGTGGATTTTCACTGCACATGAACAAACGTATATATTCAATTGCTGATTCTGTGTGTTATATCATTTATTAACAAAAACAAAAAAAATAAACATTGTTTTCATTATTTTGAAGGTAGTTAAGATTTTCCTGACAAACTTCTAATGAAGTATGAAAGCCTAGAATGTTCCAAAGCAGAGCAATAACAGTCTGGTTGGCGCCTGTACAATGCTCCTCATCCACCCTTAGTCTAAAGTAAATTGGGACCCCCAAAAAGTTTCTCAAAGTTGAGGACCCCCAAAAACTATTTTCAACTAAAGCATAGAACCATTCAGCTCTCTCTCATGTATGTACTGAATGGCTCTTTGCTCATACCTCTGCTAAACTGTAGCAAACAGCCATGATAGCTCCTTGCTACAGCTCAGTGACTATAAAAATAATAGCTGTTTGTTAACCTTCAGCTCCTTCCCATAGATGCTAATGCATACACTTTGACTGACTGTCATTTAAGTAGCCACAATTTGTGATCACGGTTATTTAAGTTGTTGTTCTTCTTTCGGCTTTTCCTGGTTAGGGGTCACCACAGCGGAACTCCGGTCCACTAAAGATTGGCAGTAGGTATTTACAGTGCCGAAGTACCAGCTCGATGCCCAACCTTCAATGAAGGCACGCCCTACGCATATCTTTTGAACACTACTTGACCGCGGGGAGGACATGCAGACTCCACACAGAAGGCTCTCCATCCGAGAATTGAACAGGAGAACTTCTTGCTGTGAGGCGACAACGCTACCGCTGCACCACCGTGGCTTATTGTTTGCAGAGACCAATTGGCAGTGCTTGTCATGCCTCTAACAGTTTGCGCCCTGGAGGCGTAGCTTCCTACTTTACCCTGACATTACTACAGATTTGGACCAAAGCAGAAAAATATTCCATTAAGGAATGCAAATTTACCTTAACTCTTTGCTGTCTAATTATGCCTTGAAGCATCATTCATCCAGAGTTACTTTGCTGTCTAGAGTGCAATACATATTGATCCGTATTCAGAGATGAAGTCCATACTACATAGAGACAATGTTCTCTGTCATGCAAGGAAAATCCCTGCAGAATTTTCAGACAGTTTTGCAGTAGTGTTTCAGAAGAGGTATGTTAGTGCATACCAGGAATCAGGAAAGCAGCTGTTGTGCAGTACCTGTGCAAATAAGCAATACAGCATAGATTAAAATGTTGCAGTAATTCAGAGACAGCTACAAAGAGTACTGGAGCTGTGTATTAAAACTTTGGTATGATACAATTAGGTGCCATAACTGTTTGGAAGTACAAAGAGTGCTGTCACAGGTGGAACAGTGTTAACATTGTTTATTATGACGTACACCCATATCACATAGGAAGAACACACAGATTGCTGAGCCACTTGTATCGTGCTGGTGATTCAGTTGTAGCAGTACAATTATACAGCAGCATCAGTACAACTCAGGATGTGACCATAACAGAAAAGGAAGACAAAACTCAAAAGGGATGCAAGTGGGCATGAAGTAAGCAGGAATCGGCAAGGTGCATACTGTAGTTACCTGATTCTGAATATTCCTACTGTGTATTAACCTAGCTCCAGTGGTATTCTCTGTGTCAGGCCATCCCCGTGTAACCACAAGACATTCCTGTCTACCCATATTTTAAATAGTTCTGACAGTGGCAGTTCTATCATGGCACAAGGCACTGAGTACTGCTGTTCTGTAACCCTACATTCCTGTTTTAAACTACTCCCTAGAACTTGGTGTGTTACACTTTTGTAGAATCACAGTGTTCTCCGGCTGTGTTCTCCAATATTAATGTTTAAAATTCCCAATCACCTTCTGTGCTGTTGTCTGAATACACAATAATGTTGTATTATAAGCCTATATGGTATCATACACTCCCTATCAGATTATGTGCTATCAAACTATAAGACACACAATACACCTTGTGCATACCTCTCAACCTCTTAGAGCACGAAATCTGGACAAAGCCATAAATAAAAGTGGGAGAAAGGCCCAAAAATAGGGACGATTTTTAAATATTGCTCTTACAAAGTTAGAAAGTTGATAGAATAACAGGTTTTGCATTATAGTGGATTTTCTGAAGGGTACGAAGTCCAAAACTCAGATGTCAGTCATTATTTTTTAACTTCAATCTTTAATCATTTGCCACTAATTTGCCAGAAAACCACAATTTTATGAAAAATGGACCAAAAATATGGGGTAAAAATCTGGACTTGCTGTGAAAATCTGTACAATTGAGAGGTATGAAAGGTCCTTGTGTATAATGTATACCCCTCAGAGTGCATTATTACTAAGCAAGACATAAAGTGTAGACTATCCTGAACCCGGATACCCCTCTGTGTACCTTACCTTACCTTATTACTGAGTGAGACCTGCAGTGTCCCACTGCTCTGAACTCATATACCCCTCTAGAGTACCTTGAGTATTATTACTAAATAGGACCTGCAAATGTTATCCTAAGCCTAATGCACTCAGAGTAACTTTTTTATTGCTAAGTAGGGCATGCAGTGCAGCATTGCTGTATACCCCTCAGAGTACTTGGTGCATTATTACTAGGTAGAACACACACTGCAGCACTCCTGTGTACTTTAAGCATAATGTATATCCCTGTGAGTGCCTAGTGCACTATTACTAGGTAGAACACACAGTGTGGCAGCGCTGTGTGACTTAAACATGTCTAAATTAAATCTAAATGTTAAATACCACCTTCAAGCACCTTTGGTACTATTAAATGTAGACCAGCAATACCATTCCACTATATGACCTATGAAAGCTAAAATAAACATTCACCCCCCCCCCCCCAGCTCCCCACACCATGTGGGCTTTATGTACAGAATGTGAAGTTGTTTTACTGTACTTCCCTAGCAGTACTAAGCATTCTACTTCCATGAGCACCTTGTACATTTTTAAAATGTAAAGAACACATTGTCATCCTGCTTTGTGCCCTTCCAGTCATTTGTCAGTAGCCCCTGAGCTGTCCTTATATCATTCCTTGGTGTCCTGTTAGAATAAATGGCACACACAGTTGATGTGTTATGCAAAACTCCTTCCAAAGTGGCATGCACTGAACAAGACTTGAAAGACATGAGAGTCACAAACAATCAGTTGTCTGTGTGTTGCGTGCTTGTCTGCTCAGTAGACAAGTTACTGTCCACACTGTTTCTTATGCACTCTGGATGGAATGCTAAATCTGGCCTACAGCCAATGATGCGTCCTGTGGCCTTTGTAAAATCAAGGCACTATAAGCATCAGGAAATAAATAACACGTGTTCCCTGAACCCATACACTCTGGTAAAGCAGTATAACAACAGAGAAGTTCTGTGCAAAATGTGTTTTGCAACTCTGTTAAACATGTCATGGTTTGTTCTGTTTATGTTAAGATATATGTACCAAAATGATTTTTGTTAAAAATCAGTTTTCAGTGTCTCAGAATCTGTACATATTATAAACAAAGCATCAGTGACAATTCTCCTATGATGTAACATTTAATATGATTCCATACATTTTTGGAACTTGTATGGTTTTAGAAAACGTAGAAAATATTCCTGTGTAGTTTTTCATTAACAGTCTTAAAAATCACACTATATTTCCAAAATTCTGCATGTAATATAAAGTATCTCAAGCTGTGCCCATCATAATGTAATCTTTCAGATAATGCCGTGTATTTTTATAAGCCGATTGGTGTTTTTAATATTAATAAAATAATAGAAATCTTGCCTATTTAATAAATACACATAGAAACTTGAATAGCTCCATTACCGTGTTTGTTATCCATGAATCTTTGTCCATAATAATATTTACATGCTTAAAAACTGATGTGTTTGAAATATTAATTAACTGGAAGAAGTCTTACATATTTCATAAATACACATATAAACACAAATACCTCCATTACTGTATGCGATACATAAAAGGATCACTGGCAGATTCCTCCATTATTAAAATACTTTTTCACTCACATGATGCTATGCCTTTTTTCATAAGTTGCTTAGATTTTACAATATTCATATAGATATAAGTTTGTACATTTTCATAACTAAGCATAACATAATTAATATCTCATGACCCACATTACTCCTATAGTCTCAATGTCATTTTTATTTTATGTGCAGTGACGTTTCGCTGCTTGTATCTTTGTTGCTTGCATGTAATAAGCAAATAAAGCTTGAAGTTGCAGCTGATGAGTAAATAAGTCTTGCATGTTTGACAGCGAGCGCGAGAGATGGTAGCTGAAAGGAAGTTTGCAAGGGAACGCCCTGTGTCCTAACAGATACTATTTCACAATTATGCACATTGTTCTACACTACTACACTGCTAAATGTCATATACACACATACCAAGGTTGAATTTAAAGGCTACTTCAGGACAAGTTGGAACTTACACACAGTGCTACCAAACTACTTAGCAAAACAACTGTTCAACGTACAGGCAAACTCATCAGTTATACTGGTTCAGTAAAACCTGAAATACCTGATACAGGCTGTGCTGAATGTAACACATGCACAGGCATTAACTGATGGGCAAGCCCAGAATAAGGTGACTGACAAACAGTGAGAGGGTCTTTCTTGACCACAGTAAAAACTTTTCTCGTTGTTTTGCAAGCAAAGCCATGCTCTTGCATTCAGCTGTTTGAAAAAGGTACATAATAATGAAGTCTTCATGCTTTTGGCAAAGTGACTCAGTACTGTAGAAGGGAAAAATTAGGAACCAAGAACAAAATGGTGAAGGCCATACCTTTCATACCTTGTCATACCTTTCAGTTGATTAACAAAACTATTAATCTGAGTAAAATCTGAGAAAAATAGTTTATTTATTCTTCAGGCGTAATCAGCGGAAAGAAAGCCAAATAGATATAGCAACTGGCTTTGAATTCCTTTTAAGAGAAGTAAAGGAATTCTGTCACAGATGCATTACTTAGACCAATGTTGTGATATAGAAAAGTTTTGGCCCTGAGTAGGCTCCAGAAACTTGGGTTTTATTAGTGGGCAGGGTACTAAAAGATCCAGTGGGTAAAAAAATGGGGTAGAGTACATGACACAGACTTGCCAGTTCTGAAGGAGAGTGTTGGTGGAATTCTGCTTCACAAAGGGGAATACTCAGGACTGCAACTATTACATTAGGGACATAGGGTAGTGAGCCTGGAAAAAGAGCACTCGCTATGACTTAGGTATAGATGTGGGTGAACATACCCTCATGAAAAGCCTAGTACAGAAGGCATTGCACTCCATGTTTTAACCTGTAGAAGGTGTTCTGAGCCTTAAAAAATCCTCCTCCCCCCACCAGACGATAGGCACTACCCCCAACTCTTGGCTCTTGTACCACTGAACAAGGATTCAGGCATTGGTAGCAGATGAAGAGGCTCTGTACATTGGGTTTGAATCTTGCTACTTCTCAGATGTCTGCGGTTCTGCACAGATTGTTAACCTCCATACTGCTCCCAAGAGCACCATTGCAAATAGGCATTTTGCCCTATGAATCTTAGCTGCTTGTTTACAATTAGTACTGAAATAAACATTTCAATGTGAGGAAGAAGGCCATATAATAGAGAGTCCTACATCAACATCCAACATATTTGCTTGTCTGTTAAAAGATCATATCTCAAGCATTTTTGAATGTAAAAATGCTGTTTTCAGTGCAGAATTGTATTTTGATAGAACCAGTGAAATTCAGTAAACTTTATTTTTCTGTGAGTTTCAGGAGTCTCATATTTTATTATAAAATTTAGGATTGGTGGAGGGGATACAGTTTACCTACATGGAAAGTGGGGGGACACACAGATAATATTTAGGTACTTGTGCATTTTTGCTTCTTGGGCTCTTATTATGTTTGATTTGACAATGCTTCAGTAAGCTAAGCTCTCTGTTGTCCTAGAAAAAAGTGTGTTTTGTACCAAAAGTAGGTTTCCTATATGACACTACAGTTTTGTCCATTCCAGTAATCAGGCATTATACAATAGATAGGGTTTTCACACATGTACACTTTGCACATATACTTGTACGTTATTTTAATATGTTTTTTATATATTTTTATATATATACATGGATCACCTTCAGTTGACCAAAACGCCGATTCGCCGACACGCGGAAGAGGAACGCGAATGGACCGACAACGCTGTTGACCGACACGCTGGAATCCCGACAGCCGGAAGACCGACAAGGGGAATGTGTAAGCACGACCTGGTAAGTATGCGATAGTGAGGGATTTAGGATTAGGGAGCGGACAGGTAAGTGTGCAATAGTGAGGGATGTAGGGTTAGGGTGTGTGAAAGGTGAGTGTGCGGTAGTGTCGGAGTTAGGGTTTGGGTAATGTAAGTGTGTGTTAGTGACGGGTTTATGTTTTAGGGTGGGTTAAGTAAGTTAGGGTTAGGGTGCAGGTAGGGTGAGTGTGCGGTAGTGTCGGACCTTGGGGTTAGGGGTGGGTAAGTGAGTTAGGGTTAGGGTGCAGGTAGGGTAAGTGTGCGGTAGTGTCGGACCTTGGGGTTAGGGGTGGGTAAGTGAGTTAGGGTTAGGGTGCAGGTAGGGTAAGTGTGCGGTAGTGTCGGACCTTAGGGTTAGGGTTTGGGTTAGGGCTAGTGGATATGTCATGTAGTGTACTGTGTTGTTTACGTGTAGTGTGTTGGTGTAATGGTGTTCGGTGTTTTGCGTTGTCGGTATTTTTTGTTGTCGGTCTTTTGGTGTCGGTGATTTGTGTTTCGGCGGTTTGGCGTTTCGGTAAATCAAAGGTGATCCATATACATACATTTATATATTTATCTCTTATATTTTTTATATTTGTATATGTATTTTAGGGGACATATATACACATATGTTTTTTAGTTGCATATTTTCCATTTGTATTTTATCTTTACATTCCCCTTTTAAATATGTAATTGATGTTGCTGCTGCTTCATTGGTCTGTCTATATATTGTGAGAGTTTTATTTTTGTTGAATTGACCTGAAGAAGCTATACTTAGCGAAAGCGCTTGTCATTTGTCCATTGGAATAAAGATTCATACATACTACAGAACATGGTGGTTTTCTTTTGGAACATTTGAACTTTTGGAATACTTGGATTTTCAAGCATTTTGTGTTGGCTCTGAACCTTAATTGATATTTGTCCAGCTTCGCTCATATCCATTTGCTGCTACATTTATTTTATTTTACTTTGGATAAGGAGCGTTTACCTGCCTGTGTCCTTTATATCTACTAGAAAAAAGTGTGTTTTGTACCAAAAGTCTTTATTATATCCATGTTATTATGTTATAAGATCAGGTATGAACAATCCAGTTAAATGCTCATTGTTTTCTCTTAAGAATTGTAATGAAAGTTCAGATCTTTCCTCTTATACATATGTATCACTAAGGATATGGTTTTTGTTTTTCTGTTTTAATGCTTAAACAATAGAAATGTTTTGTGCTGGCAAGGGACCTAAGCATTCTCCATGTTTGAGAGACACAAAGCTGTAGCATTACGCACTTCAAGATCCCAGTCTAACTAAAAAGTTGTGTAGCAGTATTGTGCAGCTATGTGGTGTGATATTTCAGGAGGGTGGAATTCAAATACAACTGTCACCCACAGGCTACAGATGATGCATGTCAGAGGAGGCTTTGTACAATAAGATAATTGATTTGACCCTTGATAATTCATATCATCTTATCTATGCATTTGCTTTCTTGAGATGCACATGTAATAATACATTTAATAAATTCTGTTATATGTACTTATAACTTTTTCTCCCTTTTGGGCATCTTACAGTGAGTTGTCATTGTCTCACCTTATTCCCCCTATTATTTGAAACAAATGCAAATTATGTAAATGCACATATACAGTAAATAAAATAAAGAATGAGTGACACAAGGTAGCAGTTATTGCATGGGATCATAACATGCCACTGAATACCCTTTGATGCATTCTTCACTGCCTCCATCATTTTCAGATAGCTGAAGTGTACTAAAATCTGTATGATGTTATCTAAACATATCAGCAGAGACCATCATGTGGAAACACTTTTTTGTAGTGCAAAAACAATTAAGTGCAGGCAGTAGTAGGCATAATTAACTCACACATCGAAAGCTACAGCATAATGGGCAAGCAGAATATGGCCTGGTAGTTTTGGTTTCCCAGTGGTTTACCAGATTTTTCTTTGTGCAGCACTTTACCCAAGATATGGGCAAATGTGGTTTGTTACTTATGTACAGCTACAAAGAATGATGTCAATAAAAAAGTGAATCTTAAAAGAATAAACAAATCTGCAGTCAAATGAGGCAGCGAGATACACGTCTTGTAAAGTAGACCGGAAGAGATGCCAGGAATACTGCTAGTGGCACTGATGGCTAAAATAAGAGCAGTTCATAAGAACTGGGGGAGGTCAGTGGTATCCTTCTTAAAGTTAGTGATTAAGGAGGTGGTTGGTAGTTAAACACCAGGCCTTCCAGCAACAGTAGTGCCGAAGCCCATTTCTAAAAGAACAGAGCATAAAATGACCAGAAGCCTTAGGAGAACAGGATCCAAGATGGTGTATTCACGAAGAGGAACTATTCTGAAATGATCCCAGCTGAAATTTTTTTTATTAAATGACTCAAGGGTTTGGATCAAAGAAAACAAAAAATATGGCCTAGATTATTCTAAGTGAGGCCTTTGGTTTTGTCTCCCTATTGAAGAAATTGAACTACAACAGTATGGAAAGGTGGGAATTAGATATGAAACTGGAACAGGGTAACTGTAGTAACTGAAGTTCAATCAGAAAGGAAGTGTGAGAACAAAATGTTATTAACATTTAGTCCTAGGGTTAGACTTAATTAAAATTATTTCTGAGATTGTGTGAATGAGGTAGGAAGAGGTGTTTGTGCCTTTGTACATGAGATTAAAATTCAGTACAGGGTAAATTTTTTAGAAGCGATGAATGGAAAATTAAGAAGGGAACTAGTTAAACATGAGAAATGGTCCAGATAGTGACAGTTGAAAAATAAGCTTTCACATGCTCCATATTGTAACTTACAGTATGAAACAAGAATGCACTGCAACTAGAAAATGAAAACAAATAGAACCACAAGTAAAATGGTGTGAAAACTTAAAATCTGACTTTCCCTAAAGAACAACTGCCCTCACACTATGCTGTAATCAGTGCTGAGACCCCAAACTACACACACCTTCTGCAAGAATTGCATTCCCTTCTTAATACAATCCATGCTGAGACCCCCACAACTAGACACACATTCCCTTCTTAATACAATCTATGTTGAAACCTCCCAACTAGACATACATTACGTGAGGACTGCATTCCCTGCTTAATGTAATCTGTTCTCAGCCCCCCCCCCCCCCAACTAAATACACCCTCTGCAAGGACTGCAATCCCTGCTTAATATAATCACTGCTGAGATCCCCCCAACTACTCACACCTTCTGCAGGTACTATAGTCTGTGCTTAATATAATCAGTACTGACATCCCCCCCCCGCAACTACATACACATTCTGCAAGGACCGCATTCTGTGGTTAACATAATCATTGCTAAGCCCCTGCCAACTATACACACCTTCTGCAAGGACTGCAATCCCTGCTTAATATAATCAGTGCTGAGGATCCCCCCAACTACATATACTTTCTACAGTGACTAAATTCCCTGCTGAATATAATCCATGCTAAGGTCCCCCCCAGCTAGGCATGCTTTTTGCAGGGACTGCATTCCATGCTTAATATAGTTAGTGCTGAGTGCTACCCTCTCCCCCAAACAATAGACACACCTTATGTAGGGACTGCATTCCCTGCTTAATCTGTGCTAAAGTTAGTGCACCACAGGAGAAAGAAGTACCGCCCCCACAGTAACCTTTGAGTACTTAAAGAATCAGAAGGTCAAAAAAAAAAAAAAAAAAAAAAAAAAGGAGGTCATTGTCCCACTGTACTCATCCCTCATTAGACCCATTATAGAATACAACGCCCCATTTGGTATGTACCTCTCAAGACATCTGCAACAACTGGAAAGACCTCAGAAATACCTCACTAAAAGAATCACAGGCCTAAAGCAGATGCCCTACGCTGACCGCCTTAAAAAACTCCAGCTATACTCTGTCGTATATCGTCTACTCAGAGGCGATCTCTGCTTAACATACAAGGCCATGTCAAACCCAGAGCTGTTGGACATGCTACACTTAAAGAAATCCCAATCCCTCAGAGCTACACGCTCCAGGGATCTAAACCTTGTCATCACAATAAACAAAACATGCTGGAGGGATAGGTTCCTGACCCAGAGACTCCCCAGACTCTGGAATAGATTGCCCATACACGTCAAGCAGAGTGCCTCTTTGGACTTCTTCAAGAAGAACCTTGACGTTTGGATGGGAGAAAGGAAATTCACCCCAGGGATCACGTCAGTCGCCCTGCTAGACAGGGGTCCAGGAAAGTAAATAATGTGGGAAGAAATAGCCAGGGAATTGTTATGGCTAGGCTTGTATAGGCCCTAGGGCTGATAGCCTAGTACCAACCTATGAACCTATGAACCTATGTGCAAAATCACATGCACATGTTCACACACACACACACACACACACACACACACACACACACACACACACACACACACACACACACACTCACACTCACATATACAAACTTAAATATATTTACAAAAACTATGTATAGTTTTATACACAATTTGCCATAACATATAGTTTAAATAACAAAACGTAGTTTGACAAGGTTTCACTGAAAGATACACTGCTGAACCAAATTGCTTTTTATTTCCTTTTTGCAAAATTCTAACTTTAGTAAAATTGTAATTATTTAAAATGAAAACACTGTTGGGTTCTTAAGATGGACTCATAATCCAAGCTCAGTCTATATTTACATCTTTTTATGTTTTCTCATAGCTTCATAAGCTACTGTGATGTCCCCATGTTGGACCAGTAATCAAGGAACCTGAATCATCACCACTGACACTGGAGAGGGACATGCACTTGGAATACAAATGGATACACTCAGTATTTCCAGATGCAGATCTCACTGCATCATGCACAATTTCCCTTAAGAACATGCAGGGAACACACTCAGTCTGGGGTCTGGATTTCTCTATATCTGTCTCCCTCTAGGTCCCCAATAAGAATCCCCACTGGTACAGCTGTAGGGTTAGGTCCTCAGCTGAGTGTCCAAGCCAAGTCCTCAAGCACTCTCTCTGTAAATACAGTGCTTTGTGTCCCTGCCCCCAAGTAACTGACACCCCCACACTGAGAGATTTGGTTTTACACACACACACACACACACACACACACACACACACACACACACACACACACACACACACCTGGGAAAGGCTGGCACAGATTTACCTGCTGGGTCCCCTTCTGCCCAAAGTATAAAGTAGTTTCCACTGCTACCAGATACTCCACAATCAGCTACTAGATTGGTGTTCAATTATACTGTGTAATATTAATACTAATACAAATGGTAATAGATGACCAAGACAGCTAGGCCTTCAGGAGTGGCCCACACAGTGTCACCAAATAAATATAAACACTCTCAAAGGTTAAATACTTTCTACAAGGACCACCCACAATAAATGTTTTAAATATATTTAATAATAAAAGAACATAAAAATACTGAATATATATTCACAGTAAATCACAGACTTCAGATCACAGGAAATATTGAAAAGAACATTGATAGATTCAGACAAATAAAGAAAAACAATATCTAAACTAAGCTTAACTATATTCCTGACTGAATCTAGGAGAATTACTATTCCCTAATAACTTATCGATAGAGCAAGACACCATGAAATACATGAGCAGCCTTTCTAGTCAGGTTCCCCAAAACAGAATACTTCCTCCTCAGAGATTACTCCCTGTAAAATATAATATCCCAGATGGCTTGCAGAATGACCTCATCTGGTCACCTGACTCTAGGGTCTCACAATAACCCCCTTTGAAGCTGAGAAAGGACTTAGCATAGATGGCTACAATACACATCTTAAATGTTTATGGCAGTGCCTGGGGCTTCCCCTCTTTTTACTGAGCTAATGAACAAAGGCTTCTTCCAAACCCGCCATCTCTGGTCCTGTTCAGCACTGTAGTGTGTTGTTTTAATGGTTTAAAAGCTCATTTACATTTCCCTTATTTTTCTTAAAGTAAGCTAGCTGGTTAACCTTTACTGTCCCAGTGTCCTCTATTAAAACATATACATTTAATTCAGTTACAATAAGACGTGTACATTTCTTTTCATTCCAGCAGAGTGCACTGTTGATACATTTTAACACAAGCAAACCTCACAAATACATTTTCAGCAGAAGCATCTGTACAAATCAGTTTGATATACAAATGACATATAATTAATCACAAAATTCCACCTAGCTGCATTTGCACAAGTCCTACATCCACTGCCCTACTTCTGCTGGCAGTACCGCCTATCATCACAGCTACATCTTCCTTTTCAGTACTTCAAATTAAGAGAGACCTTTCACACTTCTCCATAGTTCTTATAGGTTGGTACTAGGCTATTGGCCCTAAAGCCTATACAAGCCTAGCCATAACAATTCCCTGGCTATTTCTTTCCATAATATTTACTTCCCTGGACCCCTGTCTAGCATCTTGCATCAAAGAATGGCATTACAGTTGTCTCTTTCATTGTAGTTGACATCATTCTTGCAATTTATCCTAAGAGGGCACTTCCCTGTTCACAGTCATTTGCTCCCAAAAGTGAGTTTCTTTCCATCCAATTCTGCAGGTCTGATGGCAGCATTTATGTTTTGTACTCCCAAATACTTTACACAGTTTATCTTGAGGCATACCAATTAATGACTCTGCTATGTTGTCATACTATGCTTCCCAAAATACGTCTAAAAGATCCTTTTCTCCCAAATACCCAAACCATTTTTTACTGTTTCCTTCCACCTTGTTTATGTGTGTGACTGACACCTGACATAATAGGTAATATTTGTTTCATACACTGATACATACCAGGAACAACCACCTTGAGAGCTGTCAGCTCACCATGTGCTGAACCAAATTTTTCTCAGAAGCACAATCACTGATGAGCATGTTACTAAACCATCCTCTGCTGTATGCATTACAGCACAGTGTCATCTCTCTGGGTAATGATTGCACAATGAGTGGGGAATTTGTTTTTCTTTATTGGATACTTCTTTATCCCCTGCTGTCTGCTGGCAGTTGGCTTATTCATTCCCCTATCGTACAAGAGCTGATTGTAAGGTGTGTCATCTAGGCAAACATAAAGTTTTAACACATTAGACCTTAACCCCTGTCCTAATGGATGACATGCATGCTCTGAGATTCAAGGACCTGCAAATCCTTATCCTATGGGCTGTGGGTGAGCATGCCCCTTTACATGTTCCATGTGAGCTCAGCTTGACAACACTGAGCAAATGTCCCTGTTCCATACCCTGTATGTTGTGCACCTCTCACTTCAGTAAGTTCTGGCTTTGTATTAGGCTGGAGTGCCTCTCTTCCCCCAGGATAGGCAAGCTGGCATTGGCTTCCCACTCCATACTTGCAGCTGCCAAGTGGTTACTTAATCAGAGATTGCCTGGGTCACAGTCAGGGCTTTCTCTTTGTGTACCACAGTGCTGGGCAATGAGTTGAAGATTCTTGAGAAGAAAGGAGTAGAGCTGCAGAGATCATACTAAATGATCTGAAAGCATGTAAGTGACGGGCTAATGCTAAATATCCTGGTAAGAGAGGAGACTGAAGAGATGGCAGTATGTACTAAGACTACTGGAGTTTGCATTATTTAGTCTAGATTTCAGTTATTCTTTCCATTTGTGGAGGTCACAGGAAGTAAGTGAAAGACTGGATCCAACCATTGTTCAAAGTCTGAACTAAAAGTCACATGAAACAGGCCAGTGAGCCTCAGAATTTGAACTGGAGGGTGAGGATAGACACTGGCATGTGTATGAACTTTCAAAAACATCCCAAAAAGAATGCATATGATATAGGTGCATATGTATCTTTTGAAAAAGGAGATAAGTGAGACTGATATGATGTGAAGGTGGAACAGGGCAGGGTAAAAACTACAGTGAAAAAGTATTTAATAACACGAATGGTGCTGATTTATGAGCTATAGTCCTGCACTTATAATAAGAAAGAACACAATAGATGCATTCAGGGTATGTATGAGATAGATGTAAGACAAGCTGGTGTAAGAAAAGTAAATCTAGTAAAAAGAAAGAAATGCCTGCAGCAGTACAATCCCTAGACTTCTCACTGTACAGACAGTAAGGGAGACAGAATTGATATGGCTAACAATCTTCTTACTGTCATTATCCATGCATGCTCAGTAATGTTATCAAAACGTTGTGCAGGTCTAATAACTTAGTACAAAATGTACTATGCAGCATATTCTAACAATGACATACACATTATAACAATAAGAAAGAAAGCAGCTACTGGACTTAGTTCACTAGCCATTTTGACACAAGAGAAGTGTATTCTTCTCATCCATGTCCCTAAATGGATATAATTCTTATTCTTTTTCTTTTCTTAAGTGACATATTTGCCACAATTTCATTATAATGTAGTACATGACTTCATTTAGCAAACAATAATCTGTAAAAGAAACATGGTGGTTGTGATGCCCCTGCACTGGCCCAGTAATCAAAGAGACTCAATCCTCACCACTGGCAACAGTGAGGGATGTACACAATGGGAGGATGACAAGTATACACACAGTAAAGTGCAGTTTCCTTTAAGAGCACACAAAGTTCACAGTCAGTCTGGGACTGGTTTCTCCCTCTTTCTCCAGATCCCCAATAAGACTTCCCACTGGCACAGCTATAGGTTTACAATCTCAGCTAATTGGTCAAGCCAAGACCTCCAGCACCCTCTCTGTCGAAACAGTGCTTCGTGTCCCTGCCCAAGTAGCTGACGCACACACACGTTGAGATTTGATTTATATACAAGCACACAGACACTCCTGAGGAAGGCTGGCACAGGTTTACTAGCTATGCCCCCTTCTGCCCAGACTATAAGGTAGTTATCACTGCCACCAACCCCTACTTATCAGCTACTATAAGGCCCTTACATAGGTTGACCAATCCTACCGTGTAATGTTACTATTAATCCAAATGGTAGCCTGACCAAGAGCAAGGCTATTGGCATGGCTTGTACAGTGTCACCAAATACATATGCAAGTACTCTAAGATCTTAAATATCTCTAAACAAACCAGTCACAATTAAAAGGTTTAAATATATTTAATAATAAATAATAAAAGAACAAGACAATACTCAATAGCAAACACAGTTACTTCAGAGTTCAAAATCACAGGAAATATTTTAAAACAACATAGCAGGGCAGTCTCAAATAAATACAGAAAACATCTAAACTAATCTTTACTATCTTCCTATCTATATCTAAGAGAGATACTGTGTCCTAATTCTTACTTACAGACAATATGCAAGCAGAAATATTGATGATGGATGTTTTCAGGTCAAAAACAAAATATACAAAATGCACAGTCTGAGAGTTCTTAAATCAACATAACCAACTACTGCTGGGTTAGCTTGGATGACATCAGTTTTTATCATCTGACTTTAGTTCCCAAGTTAACACAGAAATTAATATCTCTGTGTTAAAAATACATATCTCTCAGATGTGCAGCTGCTAGGAAGTCAAAAACCAATAAAATGCTTTTACATTTTAAACATAGTAAATACTTTTCTCCAAGACAATAGAAAAAACTTCTAGCTCTAGACATCCTGTCTTCTTGCTGCATTGAAATTAACTTTTATAGCACATCATAAAGCACTTAATTTCAACCTATTTTCGTGAAGTTTTCCAAGTTAATCTTCTATGTTCCAGCAGTGTATGCTGTGGTTACATTCTTGAAGCTCAGTACATAACATACAGTTCTGCATAAATCATATCAATATTCACAAATGACAGAATTATTTACAAAATTCCAGATAGCTGGGCTGGCAGTGTCACAGTCGTTAACAAAATATGTCCAGAAATTGAGCACGCCACTTAAATTTCCTTATGCTATCAGTTCACACCTGAGAAAGGAATCTTTACTGTCTGTGATATCACATGGTCTACTGGATTAAACAATACATTGTAAATGTTTTCAGAAGTGTTTTAGTACTCTTTAACTGCTATGTGTCGACTATATTTTACTGATCAGATACGTGTATGTATTTTTACTGAATTTTCCTTCCCCAGTGGTGTTTGACCATGGAGTAGGTAGATGTAAGTTTGGAGTTGTGAGAGACTTACTCCATAAGTGTGTGGTACAGATGGACAGTTGCCTTGAGCTGCCTTGTTGCTTTGTATATCATGGATGTCTATGGAAGATTTGTGATTCCTTACATGTTACATAAGCCATTGAGGTTCACTTTTACATAATACAAGCAGTTCACTATAAATGATATAGACACAATTGCTCAGAGAAGCACTCTTCTATCGGTTGTCACAACTTACCAATGACAAACTGACTTCGATCCTTCAGCACTTATCAAAAATGCATTTTTTTGAACTTATACATGCCAGTTCTTTGGCTGCACAACTATGGGAAAAGAAGAAATTCCCCAAAACAGGAAACAGCGATGTCTTGCAAACACCGATCCCACTGATACAAAGAAACTTAGCTGTGATCAGGGAGTTAACATCCATTCCACCCATCTTTGAGGAAGTATAGGATAATCATAAAAAAGTTTTAAAGCTGTGTGTGAGTGCAAGTCTATTGAAAAAAAATGTAAGATGTAAAACAAACACAGCACTTTGTTTAGGCTGAATATAAGTACTTCAGGTGAGGCAGTAATGAGTTTCATTTACTGCATGCCTGCTATATTCGCCCACAAGAAGAAGATGCCATTCACAGGTTGATAATGGCCCACAGAAATATGTTCTGTATGCAGGTCAGCACCATCACTACCAGCTGCTTGAAAAGACCATTTTAATTGGATTGGAAACACTATGAGAACTGTAACATGACAGGGAAGACAAAGTTGAAGGAAAGATTTAACTTTCTAGCCAAATACTCAAAAAACATAAATTTTGACAAGAGGAGCATCTGCTCTTGGCTACGTAAATTGGAGCACTTTAGACTGGAACAATGCTGGAAACACAACTAACTCACTACAGAGAAGAAAACTGCCATCAAGGGGCACAATATGTTCTGTCAGTTTGCATACTTCCTGAACAGAGTCGGAAAGGGATCTGATTTCTTAATGGTGTGCTGTGTGTTATGTTGACAGCGTGTGAATGAATCCATAGTGGTGTGCTGGGTGTTATGCTGACAACATGGGAATGAATCGTTAATGGTGTGTTAGGTGTTATGTTAACAGAGTGTGAACTGTTTGCAGTGCAGCCTTGTCTGGTTTCCATCCCTATGTCCTGCAGGGTCATTGCTTTCACATCAGCTTAATATTCATCTACTCTACAGGCTCTGATATCTTGTCAGCAAATGTCTGAGCATGAAGTCAGCAAGATTATCATTTTCATACTGTTACTGCATAATGAAGGAATGTAATGATGAAGTCATAAATTCTAGCTGTCTATACTGGCAGGCAGTTTTACCTGAGGATTACACTAAATAGTAATAAAAATATTATATTAATATCAGTTTGTTAACTAGTTAGTTCCACTGGAAACACAGTTCCTTTTCAGGGACTACACAAGAGCAATGTCTGTTTAAGTGACTTGCTGAAGGTCACACAACAGGCAAATCACATTATCCAGTGGCAAATAATAAAATACAGATAGAAATTATCAATGTGAAAGGATGACTATAGAAATACAAATGGAAATAGTAACAGCTACTGACTTTAGCCAAGAGGTCTCCTTCAGTTATAGAGTAGCTGTATTCAACATTCACAAGAGCAGGCTGGAATAAGCAATTGATATTTTGGAAGAGACATGCCTTTGCAACAGGACAGCACCATGACTGATAGGACCACTATCTGTTGGTAGTTGAAGTCTTTGGCTGGTTTAAATTATGTTGATAGCATAAAGAATTATGTTTATGAAGGCTTCTTTATGCAGTTGTGCCCATTGTCATTGTATGGTTTTCTTGGTGAATGTCACAAAGTCAGAAGCAAAGTAGGCACGATAATTTCATATGCTAAAAAGGCTGCAAACTGCCATTGAGACATCTGGGGCTGGTGCATTCTCTAGGTCACCTACTTTCTTCTGGTCTGGAGAGATGTCATGAAAAACAGACCCAAAGAATCCATCTGGATCTTATTGGATTCACATTTGTAATATAATGCCCCCCCCCCCCCTGTTTTGCAGTGCCCAATAATGATATTAATGAAGTTTTGGACTTCTTGTATTTCTTGGCAGGCTTGTTGTATGGCACAGCTAATGCTAAAAGTAAGGTGTTTGTAGCAGCCCAGCCAGCAAAGTGTTAGGATAGCAGCACTATAGTTGCTATCAGGGTGGATTTCCAATTAATGGTAAGCTGTATACAACTACAGCTTATAAAATACTGCATCACTTAGGTCATGAAGTATGTCATCCATGGTGGGAATTATGTGGTGTTCTCTGGAAATTGTCACCTTAGATTTCCACATATTCTGATCTGGTGTGATTGCTTCAATTCCAGAGGTATAGCTATGAGGAATGCATACAGTCTCAATGCTGTTGCTGATTCAGTTATGCCAACATCCTGAAAAGTTTAAGTTTAAATTCCACTTTGGCATGAACATGCAAGGATGCTGTACACCTTGCTAGGTAGACTGGCTGCATAGTGGACCTAATATGTAACTTAAACTCATATTTGTGCTTACCAGTGCCCTGGACCAGCTCCCGCTATTTTTAGAATAAGTGATCAGAGGTCTTATGATATATATGTAAAGTCAGCAAGTAGCATTTGAAACCATATTTATAACTCCAGACAAGTCCCAAATGGTCAGCTGTATTAAAGCTCAGAGGAGAATGGCCAGCCCATTTTACTAGCGAGAACGTTAGTCATATTGTCAGAGGGGGCAGAGAGCAGGTACTGGAAGACGTCACATAAAGGATGTATTACTAAAGAACTGCATGAAAAAATATTTGCTATGGTGCTATGCTATGGTGAAGATAACTGGCAGGTGTATTCACAGTATTAGTAAGTCTGTCACTAGATTTAATGGTACAGGTAACACTAAGCCTTGCAACAGAAATGCAGTTTCAGGTTGAATTGAGATTTTAATTCCATGAGCCAGCAGTGTCCGACTTCTTTATCCAAATTTGTAGTCTGGTAAAGTACTGTCCATGGTTTTGCTTGCACAGTGTAGAAAGAGTGCATTTAGGCAGGTATTACAAAAGATATTCATAACAGCTGTGCTGTTTTCATATCATTGAAGCTACCGGGTCCAACAAGATCCAAGACAGCTCAGATCAGATTCACTGTCGATTAGATAAATATCGGCTTCATGATGTGCTGTGTGGTTAGTGAATACTTTTTCTTATCACCAAATAATGTGATGACGTTTTTCTAGTATATACTGTGACCATAAGCTGAATTTCATATAGAAACTGCATTCCCACACTGTTAATGTACTTCCCTTTCCTGTAGCAGTAATAGTTCACCTGTTCATTCTTATTATTATAACTATTTAGAACTTAGCTATATACTGAAAGCTTTCAGAAGTTTTGTACCACCATTAAAATCGTAGCTATAACACAGTAAAAATCCTCAGGGAGGGTGTGTGGCCAAGGGAAGTGTATAGAAGAAAATGTAGCTTCAGGCAACAAGAGTGTAGTATTGCAATTCAGAATGTGTATTATTGGTGGCTGCAGAAAACAGCTCAGAATCAATTAGAGGTTTGTGCTTTAAACATATAAGTAACTTCCCTTCAGCTGTGAGCACCTAGAGAAAACACAAACACCTCAATGACCCACCCAGTTATCATCAACTATTCCGCTTTTACATCTTTGCAAAGCTCTGTATGTTTAAGATTCTAGCTTCTTATACCCTTTTACTCTTTTTTTATATTCCTAATATTAATTACAGGCAACTTTTCTCTTTTTTGGCAGTTCCTTATTGTCACCAGCTCACTTTGACTTATGTTACTTGCTAGCAGTTACTCTTATAGTGGCTGTGGCTAGTTATATCTTAGGTTGTCCCTGTAAACATGACATTTTGTTACAGTGGAGTATTTCTATTTAAGAAAAGGAAATACTTTTAAATTAAACCCTTCCCATATTTTGTAGACGAAAACAATTAAAACAAAAAGTGTATATATTTTATGCCTTATATCTCTATCTCAGCTTACCAGTGAATGTTTTACTCACTGAGGGTATGCAGGCTGATCGACCCCCTCAGAGTATGATTTCTGGCCTGCTCTGCTCACCTCCCATCCCCAAGTTCCCCAAGCCCTTCCCAGGTCTCTACATTAATTTCCTGCTTTCCACACCCATTTCTTCCAACATAACACCACACCCTTAAAGACACACATTCCAGTTTCTACTCTCATACTCAGTCAACTATCAATATTCCTCCGAATTATCTTCGTCTCCATTCCAACATTCACATTCAACACTATATCTTTCTCTTCTTTACCACAGAATTTACTCGACTTTTTGTCCTTCCTACCTACTTTTGCTCCTCCTAACACTCATTACTGTCCCTCCAAACACTACCTACCCTATCACTCACTCTGTCAAGTACTCCCCACTCATACTTCATACAGTTCTATTTAATAGTACTTTGATATACCCTATCACTCTCTCTGTCAAGTACTTCCACTAGTACTTCATACAGTTCTATTTAATGTTACTGTGATATACCCTATCACTCACTCTAAGTACCCACCACTCATAGTTCATACAGTTCTATTTAATGTTACTGTGATATACCCTATCACTCACTCTAAGTACCCACCACTCATACTTCATACAGTTCTATTTAATAGTACTGTGATATACCCTATCACTCTTTCTGTCAAGTACTTCCACTAATACTTCATACAGTTCTATTTAATAGTACTGTGATATACCCTATCGCTCTCTCTGCCAAGTACTTCCACTAATACTTCATACAGTTCTATTTAATACTACTGTGATATACCCTGTCACTCTCTGTGTCAAGTACTCCCCACTCATACTTTATACAGTTCTATTTAATACTACTGTAAGATATTCTCTTAATTCAAAGATAAGCAGCCCATATATATCCTGCATCTTCCCTCCATTGCAATATCCTACCACACTTATCACACCAACTACTTCAGTTAATTACTCTACCTGTTTAAAGGTTTCTACAAACTTTTACCAGTCTTACTCCTACTGCTTCTTCGAGGTAATATCAAAGCTAACTCGGGTCCATCTCCACCCTTCTATACCCTATCTAGTGCACAAAGTATAGGAAACAAAACTGACCAAATTAATGTCTTCATTTCCTTATATAAGCCTAGTTTAGTTGCTATCACAGAATCTTGGGTTAAGGCAAACAATCATTCTTTACACTTTTTGACCCCAGACCAGGCAGAAAACAAGGATGTGAACTCTCCTATTCAAGTCACACTTCATTGTACAACTACTAACAAAAATAATTATTTTAACTGGCTACATGTATCCATTCCCTCCTACTGGAATACTGTGGCATATCTACCATCTCACTCCCCTAACTAAGTAACCTACTGAAAGAAATAACTTCCACCACAAATAATATATCAAAAATCTCATAATAATTGGGAGACTTCAATCTCAGCCTCATCAGTCCTATTTCCAATGACCTGAATGCTCTTCTAATACAATTCAACCTCATCCAGATCATATCTCAACCTACTAGACCCGACCTCAACAAATCTTGCCCCTCCCTTCTAGATCTCATATTGACTAACAAACGTTCTCTTATCTCAAGCATCACTGTTCGTCCACCATCTTTTAGTGACCACTGCCCTGTTAGTTTTTATATCCATCATCCATGTTTAAATGTACCACCAAATCTCATATCTCTCTAATAAATCACAGACTAACGTTAACAAACTTAAATCCACCTTCTACTTAATTAACTGGTCACCAGTTTTGAAGTCATCTGGCCCTAACACTGCTGCAGAACTACTTATCTCTATACTGACTGACCTGCAAACCTTTTGCTTCCCATTAATCCAAAAGCTATACAAACCTAAAACTAACAACTGGTTAACCTATGAGAGTAAAACTCTTCTACAACTCGGAGAAAAGACATGGCATTCTTGGAAATCTGTTTCTGCTACTATAAACAGACAGCAGTACACCTAGCTATGCAACCTTACTAAGCAAGCTACATGCCATCATAAAAGTCACTCGATGAAATCATACCAAACATTACTAAAAAAATCACCCAAAAACTTCTGGAAAGAGATCAACCATCATACAGGATGGAAGAACCTTCCCTCCTTGAATTCCACATCCTGTCAACTTTCTGCCTCTGATTTTCTTTTTCATTTCAGCAACCTTCTAAGCCATTTTTTTAGGCAATCCCAAATTGCATCTGACACTCTCGCTTCCCCTCCATATGTCACTTCATTTGACTTCAGAACTATCACATTCAGGGACATCTTCTCACTACTCAACAGATTAATCTTGATAGCCCCCCCCTTTACAGAAAACCTTTACCCATGGTTAATTTATCACTATAGAGATAGCATCATAACCTCATTGAAACATATCGACAACATATGTATTACTCTTAATATTATTCTTACTATCTGAAAAATACCATTGCAAAACCCCTCCCTAAGAAAACCAATCCCTCCAGTTTGTCAGACTTTCAATCCATTTCTATTCTCTCTACTCTAGGAAAGATTCTGGAAAAAAATACTTTATTTGCAGCTCACTCAATATATAAACCATTACCTCCTCCTCTCTCAAAAGCAGCATGGCTTCTGGTCTGGTTGCACTGCATCCACAGATATCTGGACACTCAACGACAACATTCTCCTTAGAAAGGAAAAGGCCTAATTACTGGAGCTATTTTAATGACCTCACCAGAGTCGTTCATTTTTTCAGTCCTTCAGTTCTCATAGACCATCTCACTTGAAATATCATTAGTGGTAGCACACTGCCGTTGTTCAAAACTACCTCTCTAATCACCACTTCTCCATCAATTTTGATTCATTAACCTCTACATCAGTCCCTCAGCAGAAAGGTGACCCCAAGGATCTATTCTGTCACCTCTCCTATTTTCTATCTCCATTAACAGACTTCCTTTTAACTTACCCCATCTTACTGTCCTGCTGTATGCTGATGACATGGTCCTATCCTGTTCCAACCACTCAGTCTCTTCTCTTAAACTCAAACTTCAGACTGAAATTCAGTCTCTTATTCAATGGATCAATGATAAACAATTGCTACTAAACTTTTCTAAAGCAAAAACAATGTTTTTTGGCACTAGGCAAAAACTCACTTCTGTCTCCAGGCCTCTAAAAATCATTGATCTTAATAACACTATTGAAAATGTCATTTCATTCAAATACCTAGGGGTTTGGTTGGACCCCTTCCTAAATTTCCCACTTTGACTGTATTATGCACACACAAAAAAAAAATCTCTCCTATTATGGGCTAATGAAATCTCCCCTTTTCTGTCCAGACCCTAGAGAAATGTCATAGGTAAAGGTATCTTACTGACTCATCTAGAAATCTGTCTCCCTGTAATTGCTGCAGGTTTTAAATGTTTCCACCATATATTCCATTTCAAATGCCATTTGCAGATTCATCACTGTCTCCCCAAGAAATGAGCACCACTGCAAAACCATTGAAAATCTAACTGGCTACCTGTGAAACAACATGCTGACTTTCTACTTGCCTTTCAGCTATTTAAACTTATCAAGGATGACACCCCCCCCCAATTAACTTCCAGACTATTCAGAGATGCACCAACATGCAACCTTAAACATCTTAACCACTCATGACTTTTTTCCAAATGCGCCAAATGAGGCTTCAGTGTACAGGCCATGCTTTCTCAGTCCTTAGTTGCAAACTGTGATAATCTTTCCCTTCTTTTCTTAAAAATCATTCCTCTTACCCCATTTTCCATTCTGAAATAAAAGCACATTTCAAGACTCTTGGAAATGGAACTGCTATCTGTCTGGTCATATAACTTAACCTCTTTGTTCCCTTATTCTGTCTACATATCTTTCTATGACTCTGTTTTTGATTGTAATTCTTTCAGCATGTCAGTTCTGATTTCCACTCTGTATATAATGCACGTATGTATATATATATATATATATATATATATATATATATATATATATATATATATATATATATATATACATATATATATATATATATATTGTGTTTTTTCAGTCACTGTATATAATGTTATGTCTCTCGCTTTATACCCTCAAAACAACTATGATATTCACTTTGTATATATTATATATATATATAAACACACACTGAATTTTGTGATTCACTCTGTATATAATGTCATGCAACTATAGTGTTTCCCTAGGCAGAGACTGAAATAGGTTCAATGGGATCAGTGCTCTACCCCTCTACCCCGGATAACAAATTTAAAGTAAAATGAAATTAAATTAATAAAATCTGTCCTGGAAATGCTCAGCTTTTTTTTTTTTTTTTTTTTTTTTTTTATGAGTGATCTTTTTAATTGGTATCGAATCTTTTACCTAGGCCACTTTTCTGATTTTTGTACCCCGCTTCCCCAGTGGCAAGTGATCTCCTGTGGTTTACCTGACCTCCAAGCATACCCAAATTGCTATCAACCACAGAGAAACAATCCATAATGTACCACAGAGCTAGAACTACCATTGCACACACACACACACACACACACACACACACACACACACACGCGCACACACGCGCGCACACACACACACACACACACACACACACACACACACATACACACATTAAATTTGGGTATTGAAAAGAGTTATTTGTCCATTCTAGATGTGTCACCACTCCTCTCCCCTAAGCTGCATGTTGCATAAAGTGTGCAATGACACTATATTGTTTATGTGAATATGTAAAACCAGCAAAGTCATTTGCACTGGTGTCTAATTTTTCTTCAACCTCTGCTAGGGGATATATTTTCCATACTCCTCCAGGGAGACAGAAAAGCTGTCAGACACTATTTCTTCCCTGTCTGACCCTTTGATAGTCTTACAAATGTAATCAACAACTGCACTGATGGGTATACATCTCTATATATATTATCAAAAACATGTTTCTCTGAGCAACAACCTAATTACAGTATAGAAGATGTATCCATAAGTGTCATGACACATTCCTCAGCAAAGTATCTTGGTTTGTATATTGTTGCTGTGGTGAAAAGCACAAAGTCTGTGGCTTTCTGCCCACTGCTCAGGTTGTGCATACAATGGTATCTTGAAATACCTTTATATAGCATTTGCCTAAATATTTAATAACCGCTCAAAACCCGGCTTAAATTAACTCTTCTTACATTTACAGGATGTTAAAGGTAACCTACAACAAGATGGTTCCACATAGTTTAAAATACAGGACTCAGTGGACCTATATGACAGTGGTAGAATCTGAGAAAAATACAGAACATAGCTTCCAAGTCTCAACAAGGTAGGTCCTTATTTTGTAAAGATGAGTATTTCCTTGTTTTTAAAAATATTATTCTTTAAGTTTTATGCACTAGTGTTGTTTCAGATACAGTTAACTACTTCTCTAAGACAACGATGCATTCCTTTCACAACAAATTCATGGGCTTAGGCAGCGATTTAATCATTACTGTTGGACAACAAAAACGAGATGACTGTAAAAAAAATGAATGCTTCCATACCTTGTTATTAAGACAAGAAACAATGAATTCTAATTTGATATTTGTTCTGATGGATCCCATTCCATAAAAAACTGTGTGTTTTTGAAGTTTCCATTGTAGTTTCTTCAGAAGTCAGTTAATTTGTTAATTTTACATATGAAGTGTAAATATGTATCACAAAGAAAATTTATATACAAATAATAAAAACTTTCTTTAAAGGAAACTTCCTCACATCTTTTGCCTCCCACCGAGGAAAGCCTTGCCCCCATTCCATCATTTCATGTCATAAATGTTGTCATCTCTTTAACTGTATTTACTGCTCTCATATAAACCCCCCCCCCACAAAGCTGATGTTGGGATGAGAGGTAGGGTAACCTACTTGTGGACGATGATTTGAACTTTCAAGCTTCACTTGCCTGAGGTTCAATCCACTCCAGCTCCTCCACTGTAAATCACTGTTGGCAAGTTCTGATGGCAGAGATGCCTTTTTTTGTGGGAATTTCCCCTTTCTTCGATTTGATGCAACCATGGAGTTAGTATATATAAGTTTGGGTGGTGTAGGGGGCTTGCCCCCTGCAAAAAAAAAAAAAAAACACTCAAAAACCTTTGCAGTTTGAGGATTCTAGTCCTTGATACATTCGGTTTCATCCAGTCATAGTGGAAATGTGAGAGTATCCTTTTGCTATAACGTTTTGATGACTAAACTGTGCACCCTGCTAAAGTAAATGATACACCACTGGTCCTTTACCTTAAATGAGAGTCCTTAGCATTTAGCATTGTTACTGATTTTATTTTTATTTATTTAATTATATATTTGTATTTGTTTTTCAGGTTAGCGCACTGATCTCCATGGACCTTTTTCAGTCTTAGTCTAGGAGCAGTGTCTGGTTAAGTGACTTGCTCAAAGGTAGATAGTTGGGCATTTACACATATTTGTTTAGTCACATAGTTAGATTTTCTGAATTTGGGAAAAAATATATATATTAAATGAGGAAAAAAAAACACATTTCTTTGCAAGAAGATAGATTAGGTATAAGGCTATGGGAGAAGGGTGTTACAGATTTCTAGAGCCCCTTTCATTAATTATTATGTTAACAGAGAATAAGTAATTGACTGCAAGCTAAAAATAAACATTAAGAGAGAGAAAAAGGCCATGACTCTATGTAACAGAAGTCTGAAAGAGAATAAAGTGAAATGAACATGGGACTGAAAATGTCCATGATTAAGCCATCTATTGATCACTATGTAAATCCTTTATAGCGAACATTTCAAGGAATGAGCTTATTTGTGCAGAACCTTAAGTGTTGAGCTTTCAAAATAGATGTTATGTTCAAAGAAATGTCAGCTAAAGTCACATCTTTAGTGAATTTGTAAAATGCTTAAATTAACCCCTTTGTATGCAGTCTTACTATGGTGACATAATCGCATTTTGCATCTTTTTGCATAGTATTCCATGTGAAACCTCTCAGAATAGTCCAATAAAGTTTTTTTTAAAATAAATCTGAATGAGTTACATTATATAAACCAACCCACCTCAGAGAACACTGCTGTGAGTCATACTGGCAGACTGCAGAACTCAAAGGACACTGAAAGTAGACTTTGGGAATTTTTTCTGTATATTAATAGTACAACTGATTTTCTGAAGTTCACTTTAGTTCAATCTAATAGCTGTCTTTATTATTTAGATGTTGAATGTAAAAAAAGACATAGACAATGGGTAGTGTAACTTAACCATTTATAAGAAACAATTGTATTTTAATTCTATTGTACATTTTAATAGCTGTCATCCCACACACCAAAAGAAGGCATTGGTCAAAGGACAATTAGTCAGGTGGGTCCATATGATTTCTTCTAATGATACCTTTAACACTGAGTATAATGGTTTAAAATTGATGTTAACCAATAGGGGTTACACCGAGGTTTATCTTCACAAGACTTTTATCGAGGTCATTGACAAAAGGGCGAAGGGGGTCTATATACCCATATTAGGACAGAGTTTTAATGGCGGTATTCCAACTAACATATCTGTTAACTTAAAACAGAGTGAACACAACAAACCAGGATGTATTACTTCATATGAGTGATTCCAACCATATTTCTGAAATTTTACATAAAAATTGGAAAATATTTGAGGTGGGTGGCATCAACACAAAAAAGATAGGGACAGCACCATGCATTATATTTAGTAGGGGATTGGTCCCTTAAGAATTGCATCAAAATGACACCCATATTTTCTATAAGAACTAATAATAGGACGGGTTTGTTTAAGCGTGGTAGATGCAAATACTGTCTTTACATTAAATAAAGAAAATTCATTAATATTTATGGATATGGAAGGATACAGTGTCCTAAGCATTGTAACTGTTTTACACAGAGTGTAGTCTATGTGGCTTAATGTAAAGACTGTCCTTCTTTTTATGTTAGGAAAACTGAAAGCATTTTTAAGGACAGGATTTATTAGCACTTTAAAGATGTCATCATCTTCTTTCGGCTATTCCCATTAGGGGTCACCACAGCAGATCATCTGTTTCCATTTCTTCCTGTCCTCTGCATCTTGGTCTGTCACACCAACCACCTGCATGTCCTCTCTCACCACATCCATAAACCTTATCTTAGGCCTTCCTCTTTTCCTGTTACCTGGTAGCTTCATCCTTAGCATCTTTTTCCCAAAATACTCAGCAGCCCTCCTCAGCACATGTCCAAACCAACGTAATCTTGCCTCTATGGCTTTGTCTCCAAACCTTCCAACCTGGGCTGACCCTCTAATATACTTATTCCTAATCCTATCCACCCTCGTCACACCCAGTGCAAATCTTAACATCTTTAACTCTGCCACATCCAGCTGTAACTCCTGCCTTTTTGTCATTGCCACTGTCTCCAACCCATATAACATAACTGGTCTCACTACCCTCTTGTAGACCTTCCCTTTCACTCTTGCTGGTACTCGTCTGTCACAAATCACTCCTGGCACTCTTCTCCATCCACTCCATCCTGTCTGTACTCTCCTCTTCACCTCTCTTCCACACTCACCATTACTCTGAACTATTGATCCCAAGTATTTAAACTCATCCACCTTTGCCACCTCTACTCCCTGCATCCTCACCATTCCTCTATCCTCCCTCTCATTCACACACACATATATTCTGTCTTAGTCCTGCTGACCTTCATTCCTCTTCTCTCTAGAGCATATCTCTAACTCTTCAAGGTCTCCTCCACCTGTTCCCTACTCTCACTATAGATCACAATGTCATCTGCAAACATCATAGTCCACGGGGACTCCTGTCTGATCTCATCTGTCAACCTGTCCATCACCATTGCAAATAAGACAGGGCTCAGAGCTGATCCTTGATGTAATCCCACCTCCACCTTAAACACATCCGTCACCCCCACCGCAGACCTCACCACTGTCACACTACCCTCATACATATACTGTACCACTCTTACATACTTCTCTGACACTCCCGACTTCCTCATACAAAACCACATCTCCTCTCTAGGCACCCTGTCATATGCTTTCTCTAAGTCTACAAAAACACAATGCAACTCCTTCTGACCTTCTCTGTACTTCTCCATCAGCAATCTCAGAGCAAACATCGCATCTGTAGTGCTCTTTCCCGGCATGAAATCATACTGCTGATCATTAATCATCACGTCCCTTCTTAACCTTGCTTCTACTACTCTTTCCCATAACTTCATGCTGTGACTGATCAATTTAATCCCTCTGTAGTTACTACAGCTCTGCACATCACCCTTATTCTTAGAAATCGGTACCAAAACACTTTTACTCCATTTCTCAGGCATCCTCTCACTTTCCAAGATTTCATTAAACATTCTGGTTAAAAACTCCACTGCCATTTCACCTAAACACCTCCATGCTTCCACAGGTATGTCATCTGGACCAACAGCCTTTCCATTCTTCATCCTCTTCATAGCACTTTAAAAATGTAAAGAAGAAAAATCAGCGGAAAGCCTTATTTAAACATATACAATTAAATGTAGGACACTCGTTTGAGTTTTTTGTTGTTGACATGTTGGATCAAGAGTTAAAAGGAGGGCCTTGGAAGATTTTATTAAAAGTCTGCGAACTATAATGACAACTAAAACACACATGCCACTGGCCCATGGAGTCTTAATGACTTTGTTTCCTTGGACCGTGTACTCAAAATGAAATCTATTCATTTTTAGTTAGCCACCTAGTGATGTGGCTTTCCTAATCTTGTGGATTGATGAGGAGTCTTACTGTTGTTTGCAGTTTTTGCTATTGTTTTTAAAACTGGTGCCTGCTCCATGTGTGTACTAACTTACCATGAACTAACTTTTAGACAATGTGGAGATCAACATTTATAACAAAACATCCAGAACTTTTATGATGTTAGTGTAGGTTATTTTGCTTATAGGGCGTGAAACATTATTAGAGTTATGACTCTGCTCATAGATTGTCCAGTACTTTTCAGTGACATTTATTTGGACTGCATCTTATTTGTTCTGCCTTTTTATTCTGTTTACAACTTATATATGTAGGTGGTATTATAGGTTTGTATATGTAGTAAGTAGCCAGAACAATTTTTGTCATCATATATTCCTTTTTACTCATATACTTTTTTATCTCCTCTTTTCAATGATTCGTGACGGTATATGTTTGTTATATGTGGACAATTTTGTTAACTTTTAATACTTTAGGTTAGAAGGTATGTACTTCTTTAAACACTTAAAGCCTTGATTCAGGTGTGGATGCCCCTCATGGGAGCAGGCTTGGTTATATATAGGAGGAATTGGTACCTTGAAAGTTTTAACTCTGATGAGGTCCCATTAACATTGAGGGATGAAAATGCATAGTTTGCCATTTTTATATAGTTTTAATAAATTCTTTACACCTTATATATGTTGTCTGGTCGATGCTTATCACAAGCAGTGGTGATTTGTACTTATTGGAGTACATTTCTGTTTTTATTTGCTGCACCAAGCCACAAGACGATTTTGGCTGTATTGCTTGGTTTCTCTTTGTCCTTTACTTTGCTGCACTAAGTTACATGAAGATTTTGGCTGCATGGCATCTTGACTTCGTATTTGCTCCTGCAGTCTGCAAGTATGACCAATAGTAGTGTTCTGTGAGGTGATTTGGTTCTAGTAAATTTATTTATTTTCTGGCGGTTCTGAGCTACATTATATATTTTTCGTAGTACAGGGAAAGAAAAGACTGCTTCCATTTTCTGGCACATAATGATATTTCAATGGGTTTATTCACTTCTATTTTAAATATCTACACATACAAAATAATACAGCTGTGTAACATTAACAATAAAATGATTTAGAGACATAATTTGATTCTGTATTATTGTTATGATGTGGGGGCGGCCGCGGTGGTGCAGCAGTTAGAGTTGCCACCTCACAGCAAGAGGTTCTCTGGTTCGATCCTCGGCTGGGGTGCCTTTTGTGCGGAGTCTGCATGTCCTTCCTGTGGTGGTGTGGGTTTCCTCCAGGTGCTCCGGTTTCCTCCCACATCCCAAAGCCATGCTGTAGGTGGATTGGACACTCTAAATTGGCCCTAGGTGTGAGTGTGTGCATGTGTGTGCCTTCTCTAGAAGGCTGGGCGTCGGGCTGGCAACTCAACACTATAAAACTCCACTGCCAATTATGAGCAGACAAGTGATCTACTGTGTTGACCCCTAACTGGGAAAAAGCCGAAAGAAGAAGAAGATTATTGTTATGATGTGGTGACTCTTGGCTTTGGTCATGAATGCAAAATACAGATGACCAGATAGAGCACAGTGAGTATATCATATCATAACACACACACCTTATCCATGCTTTATTGCTTATAATCATTGATTAAGATGCTGTAGGTTATCACCTTAAAAAACACAGCTCTGGGTGACTATAGTTTTATCTGTCTGTAAATGCATGAATTTCAATTAAGAGAGTATTTTGAAGTATACCATATCTGGGCTTATAACATATGCATTATTAAAGTAAGTTAATTTCTGTAAGTAATGTTTTATAATTGTTTAAAGTAATATTAAATGACTAGTACTTCTGAAAAAAGTAATGATTTCAATTCACAGACTACTAGAGTAAGTGTTCTCAGAGCATGAATTATCTGTTTAAGGACTGTAGCAATATGAAGTGTGACAAGATATTTTTTGTTAATTTATGTTTCTTTTAACAAGAACTAAACATAACCAGGCAAATAGTTTTATACTTCTTACAACAGACTATTCTGTAGCTTATGATGGTTGTTTTAGTATCGTTTAAATTGCATGCACAGTTAAGTTATTGCTGATTATAATGCTGCAGGTTCAAATGCTGTAGAACTGTGTGATTAATATAATGCACAGTGCTAGATAAGTTATAAATTAACTCTATGTAGGAAATTAAGAATTCCATGATCTTCATACTTTCAAAATGTAATAAAGCCTGAGAAGCTTTTTTCATATTTTGATTTGATCATATTTTGATGTGCAAAATTACTTGTACAAGGTTATTCAGATCTGTAATTTTCTGAAATAATTGTTGCTGGTCTGTTAGGCAGGTTTGAATCTAAAGCTATTACTGTACAGCATAATTCTAGTATGTTAAAGCAGCATTTCCAACAGCTTTTAAAGTCAAAAGCAGCAACAGAAAGGATGCCACTTCCATACTTAGTTGTAAATTTAAACAAAAACATGGTAAGCAACTTCTGATAAGCTGCCATTTTCACGAAGCTGCATGATGTTATAGTCTGATGAAGCTTGCTAGAAAGTTCCTCAGTAGGATTGTGCTGGATGTCAGTGAGATCAACAGAGGGGTATTTTCAGATGTACATTTGTGTCATTGAGTAAAACTACAATTCCCTGTAATGTTTTTCAATAGGATTGACTGACGTTTGCAGTTTAGTACACAGTATGTGTTATAAATGTTCATCTTTTGACCAAAGCCAACTGGCTGCCAGTTCAGCAACATGGCAAACTACTCCTTGGCTCCCAACTTTTCATGCTTCTGAAAGAAAACTCCTGGCCTTGTTTTTCCTCTAGTTTACTTAGACAGCCTTGAGCATATAACCTTTGCTTCCATAGCCACCCAGAGGCTCTCTTGCAAGCACCTAAAACCAGACAACAGTGTTCTAACCACTCCCTTACTACCCTTGGATCCAAGCTCTGGAAGGATCTTTCCTCAAATCTTAAAGACCTCTCTTAACTTACTCCTGTTTTCCAGCACAGCTTAAAGAATATTTCACAGCATAAGCTGCTCGTAAATGCTCTGCTTCAGGTCACATAACCTAGTCTCCCTAATCTCTGACACATACTGACAGTCATTTTCACTACAACATCTCTTCTGTAACTCCTAATATGTCCCTACTCTAACTGATATAAATACTGCATATAGTGTTTCTGCTAACTACCTTCTTAAATCATTTTTTTCTATAGTATACTATTCATTTATTTTTAGTGTGCTGTTTTATTGTATATTGTATAAATTATTTTTATTTTTTCCACTTAATGTGTGTTCACATTCTGGTCCAAGACTGAAATTGGTCCATTGGGATCAGTGCTCTACCCCAGTTAACAAACGGCATAAATTAATAAATAAATAAATATTATGGCAGGAGACAATTTATTTTACATTCACTTGCATATTTGCTTGTGTGTTTTTATTTTCTGTTTTCATTTATGACAAATTCTGACTCACATAGAAATAAAGGCTGTGTGCAGTGGGAAACAATGCAGCAGTGAGGAAAGTTCTCCTGTCCGTAACATGCATTAATTTGACAAATAACTATACTAAATAAGGGGATAGACTCAGATTTGCTTGTATGGGGTTGTAGGATTTGTTCTCCTTCACATAACTTTTGTGTGTGTGTGTGTGTGTGTGTGTGTGTGTGTGTGTGTGTGTGTGTGTGTGTGTGTGTGTGTGCACGAGTGTGCAAATGTAGCATGTGTAAGTGTGTGTGTGCGCCTATGTGTATGTGTGTGTTTTAAGCAATAACGCACGCCTGGGTGTGGGTGAAGCTGGATTTACCCACGGTTGGCGTGGCTTGACAAAGACAACCATGGGTAAATCCAGCATTACCCACACCCAGGCTTGGGTTATTGCTATTATACAATGACATTATTTAAGAAAAAAAAATACTTACTTTTCTTAAATAATGGCATTGTTTAATGCCTCCTTGCTGCCCTTCCGCAGCTGTCCGGTATTCTGGAGCAGTTCTGATGTACTGCGCATGCTTATGCAGTACATCAGAGCTGTGTGTACAGGAAGCAATGGAGAAAATAAGATGTCCGTTGCTTTTTAAAAGTGCCTCACTATGTTAAACGCATTTAACATAGCGAGATAGCTTAAAAAAAAAAAAGCAACGGAGATCTTCCTTTCTCCGTTGCTTTTTTTAAAGCTGTCTCGCTATGTTAAACCCATTTAATATAGTGAGACAACTTTAAAAAAAGCAACAGAGAGAGGAGGATCTCTGTTGCTTTTTTTTAAAGCTATCTTACTATGTTAAACACGTTTAACATAGCGAGATAACAGCAACGGAGCTCTTCAGTTCTCCGTTGCTGTTCAACACATACAAAAAAAAAAAGACTTATACTAGTGGAAAAAGTCTGGGCGACTGGACCTTTTTTCATTAGTATAAGTCTGATTTACTATGGGGATGCTGACCAAGCACGTTTTAGAATGTTAATGTGGGGTCGTTGTATAATTGATGTGTTTTAATGGTGTTGAACAGATTTTTAATAAACTATACTTTCTGGGGTTCCATTTCCAAATTGTGTGGATTTATTCTGGGATTTGATTTTCTTATTGTTTGTATTTCATTGATCTGGCCCTAATGAATTTTTATTCCATCGTATTGCATTTTGCCAACTAGTTTAGACCCTTTATAAAGCAACAAATAGCTACTGGTAAAACCAGTTTTATTAGTAAGTTTTCATCTTTATGCTGTTTCATCAGTTGGGTTTAGCAATGTCGTACAAGATTGCTAGCAAATCAAATTTATTACTAGCTACTTTATTCAGGCACCATTCCATGTAAACTGTTGAGTTTGCTTAGAAAGAAATGTTATACAAATTAAATTCTGCTGTATTTCATAAAGAATGCACTTCACAGTAGACTGTTTTATTGCAGTAGGTATGACAAATATATGAATTATGTTGTAAAGGAAAGTACATCACAAAACACTACTATAAGCAGCTATAAACATCAGTGTGTATCAGCATTCAATAAAACAGAAGTGTAAAATAAAATTTACATGTAAAAGATACCTTGTTATCCTTGCCTGAGTAAACTGACCTGAGCTGTAAATGCCGTTAGTTCCAGTTCTATGAAATACAGATATATCATCTCAGGATATGAATGGAACTGCTTCAGTATTTTCCAATTTCCTTTTATGATGGAGATTAAAATGTTTGTTCTGTATTCCTTGCTTTCTAAACTATCCAATGAATTACATTTATCTTTGAGGTTAGAATTCTGTAGATATCCTTTAATCATGATGTTGTGTACATTGAAAATGTTCCTTATTGCATGTAAGTAGTATTATGTGTATCAGCATAAACCTATATTGTAAATTATTACATTCTTGATATTTTGTAATATTTTGGGTGTGATCAAAATAATGGCTAAGTTAGCTGAGGGATTATTCTGGAGGGTGATCATTGCAATGTGGGGAGTAGGTCATGTCCTTGATGTCTGGAGGGTGGGCATTCTGGTGCTACTGTACAGGAGAGAGGTAGTGTTCACAGCTGTGGGCTGTGTAGTAGTATCGGGCTCCTGTCACACTGCATAAGGGTACTTGAGGGGGTGGTTGATAGGTAAATGGAATTTGTAGTAAAAAATAAGATGAGAGATGAGCACTTTGGACTCAGATCAGGATGAGTGCAGCTAGACTGAAATTTGCAGTGAGACAGACAGTTGAGAAGAGACTGAAGATGAGGGGGAGTCCAACTGGGTATGCATTCCTAGACTTAGAGAAGGCCAATGCCAGGGTCCCAGGACAGCTGATTTGGGTTGCTTTGTGATGGCTCAGGGTCCCAGAGATATTAATGGAATTGGTGCAGGCTGCATGCAGGAACTCACTGACGGGAGTATGGGCAGTGTTTGGACTCATGGAGGGAATCCTAGTAAGGGTGGATGTGCATCTGAGTTCAGTTCTGAGTTCACTACTGCTCATACTAGTGATGAACTATGTTGATAGACATGTCATGGGGCTGGATTAACAGAGCTGCTGTATGTGGATGATGTAGCATTGCAGGTAACTCTGAACAGGAACGTCACCAAATGCTAGGAGAATGGGGTGCAGAACTGAAGCCATATGTGATGAGGTTGCGTGCAAACAGAATAATTGTCATGCTGGCAGGTGGGAAGATTGGAAGAAGCTGAGGGCTGAGATGGAGGGGAAGTGGTGGATCTAGTTGGTAGCTCTGGATGTCTAGTAGGTTGAAGGGGGAACGTCTGAGTGAAGAGATCAAAACTGAAGTCAGGGAGACTGCATCAAACTGGCACAGAATGTGTGGGATAATGTGTGATAGAGAAATGCCAAAGCTGAAGAGTGGGGTGTGTAGAACAGTTGTGTGGCAAGTGTTGTTAGTGCTGTTGTCTGGTACAGGAATGTGGTTAGTGCAGGCAGAACAGTTGTGGAGGCTGGATGTGGCAGAAATGGAGTGTCTCAGATGGATGGCTGGATGCACACTGTGGGACTGATAGGAAGGTGAGGACACTGGAGCAGAGGCCACTTCCCACACCCACCCTGCTAATTTTTATACCACTCAGTGATTGCACAACAGCAGGGTAAGGACAAATTCCCTTATCCCACTGCAGCACAATCTCATACAAAAGGTTGTTGATAAAACTACCATTAAAAAATGTTTGCCCACATGAGCATTAGTCTTTTTTATTTTTATTTTTACATCAGTAAAAAGCATTCGGTCTTATGAATGCTCACTCTTGTAAATTGTAACTGTACCTGTCTCTTTCTCTATGTGTGTGTGTGTGTGTGTGTGTGTGTGTGTGTGTGTGTGTGTGTGTGTGTGTGTGTATATATATATATATATATATATATATATATATATATATATACGGTTCCCTATCAGAAGCCTGAAACACTATAAGCCTGAAAATCAAAATCCTGAAAACTATAGACTGAAAGACCAAAATCCTGAAAGACCAAAATCCTGAAACTCAAAATCCTGAAAACACAAAATGGACATACTGACGTCATTGTGGCTTTGCTATTGTTAGCCCTGTGGTGTTGGGTCATGCATTGGGTTCAGGTAAGTGTGCGGTTGGTTTTATGTTAGGGTTAGGGGCGGTTTAAGTGAGTTAGGGTTAGGGCGCAGGTTAGGCATGTATGCAATAGTGACAAATATTGGGGTTAGGGGCGGTTTAAGTGAGTTAGGGTTAGGGCGCGGGTCAGGTGAGTGTGCGATAGTGATGGACCTTAGGGTTAGGGTTAGGGTCAGGGTCAGTTGATAGATATTAGTGTCTTTATAGTGACATATTAGCATTATTTGTGTTTTCAGGATTTTGAGTTTCAGGATTTTGGTCTTTCAGGATTTTGCTCTTTCAGTCTATAGTTTTCAGGATTTTGATTTTCAGGCTTATAGTGTTTCAGGCTTCTGATAGGGAACCATATATACGTGTATATATATATATATATATATATATATATATATATATATATATATATATATATATATATACACATATATAATTTTGGAAGTTAAATCATTTTTATCAGAGCTTATCTATCCTCAAAAGAAAAATATATCTTATTCTGCTATTAATTTTTAACTTATGATTTGGATTTCTCTGTAATTTTTTGTAATATATGTTTATAGTTTCAGAAATCTCTTTTGTTAGAGTAATTCCTAAGCATTTGAATGTCCAGTTATCCCAGTTGTAGTTTAAATTATTCTCAGACTGGAATTAATATCCCGACTAACTAATATAATGTTTGTTTTCTTTTGATTAAATTTTAAATGCAATTTCTTCATAGTACTATAAAATATTATGAAGAGAAATAGAACAGAATGATCAAACAATTCATCAATAGATGAACTGATATCGGCTAGAGTAAGTAACATGAATAACTGTGTTTTAGAATGGTATGTGCTAAACTATCTAAATCTGGTTCTGATGATATAAACTTTGCAAATGGCTCTGTGGGTAACACAAAATGTAATGGAGACAGAAGAAAGCTTTGCTTAGCTCCTTTTGAGATTTTAAATCCTGTGAAATATAACTCTGTAGTTGAACATAAGAGAATAGTAACATAGGAACAGCACTAGGCAAGAGATCATGAGGACCATAAGATGCATAGCCATATACACCCTTTAAGAGAAACACTTAATATTTTATGCCTCCCTTTTCAAGAACTTAATAGTGCTTATCTTCCAAACTGAGTGGGGCTGTGCAACTGGAACCTGTGCAAATCAAACTCCAACCTGTTGAGTAGTCTGTTCTATAACACATCCAGTTATACTGCAACACCAAGACAAAGATTTCAAAGTATTAAATAGATATATCAAATGAACTGAGTCAATATATTATTTCCATAGCTAAGCTTGCTACTGCTCATTTTATATAGTATATGTTAGTATTTGCATAATCAATTAATGTTATAACCATTTTAATATTATCTTCTGTTTGTCTAGTAAGAATAGAAACAGTTTGTTCCTCGTGTATTAATGAAGGAAGCATTACTTTTATTTGCTATTTGCTAATACAAACATTAATATCTTATAGTCAACGTTTGGTAGAGAAACAAAATAGTATGAGGAACACAAGATTGGATTTTTATCTTGTTTCAGAATTGTTGATATTTATGCATATGTTCATGAATACAAGAGTTTTTAAATGGTTGGAATAATTCTATTTTGTCTCGGCTCTTTATTAATTTTAATGTCTTAATTTGATCTTTTATTTCTATTAGAGAGACTCACTTTGTTAAAAAAATGTGCCAACAGCTATGCCAAATTGACAATGGCTTTTTGGGAAAATGAAAATATTTTATGCACGAATTGTATAGGCAACATGCTGTTTATTATAAAGGATTTGTAGACATTGTGTTTCTTTTACGGAATGATAACCTAGAGCAGTTGAATAGTTTCACTGACTACATTAACAAAAGTACAATTTTTTTAAAATTCACAGCTAATTTTTTCAAGTTGTGGTATTGAATACTTGGATGTGATTGTTTCCAAAGATTTACATAGCAACTTTGACATAAAGACTTATAAGAAGCCATGCTGGAAGAATAATAAGTTATATTGTACCAGCATGCACCCCTGTTATGTTTTTAAGAACACTATGAAGAGCCAGTTACTAATACATTAATACTGATGTAGAGTTTGAACATCCTCTATCCAATGAGAAGTTTATGTTTAACACTTTTGCCACTTGCATTACTGAGAATGTAGTCTACCTTGCTAAATGCACAAAATATACATGTTTTTATGTAAGCAAGATAAATCAAAGGGTCAAAGAGAGAACAGCTTCAAATCTCTCTGAAATTCTTAGAGGGACTGACATGATCACCTTATACAAACACATTCTGTACAGTGGTAATGAACATATATTTAAGTTCAGGGTTCTACAAAAAGTATATGCCAAACAGAGAGGGGGAGACGTTGTTACTAGAACTGAAGCTGCTGAATACAGCTGGATAAATTATTTTAGGGCTGATATGCCACCAGGCCTCAATAAGATGAATAGTATTAAGCCCATATTGAAATTAAAGCATTCCCATATTTAGTTTTTAACAATAATTTTTTAACAATAACTTTTGTATGTTGATTATTTCATTATATAGCATATTTTATTTTATTTAGCTATGTGTCTATTTATTTACTTATGAGATGTTTTGAAATTAAAGGGTTAAATATTTGAGATTTTAATTGATATTGTTTTTTGATTGGCTGGCTTGTGGTTTTTAAATATATTTAAATACTGAGTTAATTGATGTAATTGTTACATTGAAAAAGAGTTGTTACACTCAAAAGCTTTGCAATGTATTATTAATAAAATTGATTGTGTGACGGTCAGTTCATATTTTTTCTATATATACTTTTACCTTACGGTTGGTTGGCTGCATATTATGATTTTTGTTTTATTATAGTTGTTGATCTACTTAGATACGCAATACGTCTCGCTACTTTTATACCCACCCAGTTACCATTTGGAAAACATGGGTGCACAGTCTAGACTATTGCAAAATTTCTTAACAGTGGATGAGAATTCGTTTTTATCTTTGTCTTCGTCTGTGAGAACATGTACTAATGCTACTCACCCTTGCAATGCTAGTTGAGAAGAGAGTCTGCATGAGAAACATGTTTTAGAACTTACTTTTCAAAGATAGAAAAAAGTTACAATGGCAAAGACTATGTTTTTTGTCTTACATAGAAATGGAAATTATACTAAGAGGCTTGAGGGTGACATAAATGTCTAGGTGTGGTAACAAATATCCAAATTTACTGAAAAATGGCAGGGACTGAATCTGCAGCTCAGTACTGAGTATATGGTTTTAATGAATGAACATTGTATTAATGTTGAGAGTGAGCTTGCCTCTGAACTCAATAAACTCGAAGATAACATTGTAAATTGAAATGACTTTAATAATGTGATATCTGACTACCAGAATATGCTTGATCGACTAAAAGCTTTTGAAAATAATCTTATTTCCATCATGAAATGTAAAATCATTTGAGACTTAAATGATTTTAAAAATGCACACATTTTTTCATGGCCCAGAACAGAGAAACAGTCACATAATGTGTATAATGAATGAGCAAGGTTGATCTCTGATGCTTAGAATTCTACTAGTTCTTCTTTTCCCACTACTACAAGTAATACGGTAGAATGTACTAACGCCGCTAGCATAAAAATGCATATTGGGGAAGCTGCGAGCAAGCTGGATTCTTTCTTGGTTAATAGTAATGCTACCTGTGATATGAATGATCCTCAAACGAACAGTAACATTTAATTCCTAGAAACAGAAATGATTTGGCTTCTAGTGATTTTAATCAACAAAATGCGAATGACAAGCTGATAAATACAACAGAAAGTGTCTAGGGTTACCACATTTTCATATGCCCAAAGTGGGACATTTTTTGTAGAAATGTGAGATTTTACAGGACAAAACATACCCACAGCTAGTGCACTTCACTTTTTTGCTAAAATAAAAGCTTATATGTATAGCATTTGAGTTGTTTATGCCATGTCATATAATATTTATGTGTTCCAGATAAAATAACTGTTTTAATGCAACTATTAAAGAAAACTTAAGAAATATATTTTGTCTTAAAATCTCAGGACGTTTGCCATTTTTTAGTTTTTTTTGCATGATACAACTGCCCAAAGTGGGACTGTCCCTTGCAAAGAGGGACAGGTGGTAACCCTTGAAGTTTCAGATCAAAAAATTATGTTTCTTTAGAGAGTATGAAGGCTCATTTGCAGCTGCCCATCCAGATACTGCAACCAGCATGGTCCAAGAGCAGAGGATGGAGTCAGAAACAAGGAATAACTCAAGAAGTAGCCACACCAACACATATGGGACCAAGGACATTCTCACAGGTAGGGCCAATTACTTGCAATGAAAGGAATTAATTAGTCATACTGTAGTTAATTTATATGGTGTTGAATTTCAAGCGGCTGAACTGAAATTATTGAATAAAGGTTTATCCTTCATCCCTTCAATAGATAGAACTTTGAATGATTGTTTAACAGAATTGCACTTATTTGTTAGGTACTTAGATCTAAAGATGATGTTTAAAAATGATAATTCAGAACTTAATACTGTTCATAGATGAAGTAGTGCATTTGCGCCTAATAGTTCACCCACAGTGTCAGACTTTTTTAGAATGTGTGAAAATGATTTTTATGATCTGTTTTTTTAAATACATTTGCTAAATATTATAATTTAAAAGAAAGGAAAACATTATAGCAATAACCCACGCCTGGGTGTGGGTAATGCTGGATTTACCCACGGTTGGCGTAGTTTGGTCCCGAGGGCGAAGCCCGAGGGACCAAACAAAGCCAACCGTGGGTAAATACAGCATTACCCACACCCAGAAGTGGGTTATTGCTATTATACCATGACATTATTTAAGAAAAGAAACTATTACTTTTCTTAAATAATGGCATAGTATAATGCCTGTTTGCTGCCCTTCCGCAGATGTCTGGCATCTGCGGCAGTTCTGATGTACTGCGCGCCTGTGCAGTACATCAGAGCTGTGGGCAAAAACAACGGAGAAAGCAAGATCTCCGTTGCTTTTTTTTTTGTGTTTTGCTATGTTAAATGGATTTAACATAGCGAGACAGCTTTAAAATAAGCAACGGAGATGTCCGTTGCTTATTTTAAAACTGTCTCGCTATGTTAAACTCATTTAACATAGTGAAACACTAAAAAAAAGCAACGGAGATCTTGCTTTCTCCGTTGCTTTTTTTTAAAACACTGTCTCGCTATGTTAAATGGGTTTAACATAGGAGACAGCTTTAAAATAAGCAACGGAGATCTCCATTGCTTATTTTAAAGCTGTCTCGCTATGTTAAACCCATTTAACATAGCGAGACAGTGTTTTAAAAACCGAGTTATACTAATGGAAAAAAGTCCGGGCGACCGGACCTTTTTCCATTACTATAACTTGATTTACAATGGGCACGCTGGCCAATCAGCGTGCATGTTTTGGAATAATAATGGGGGGTCATGGTATAATATTTATTTTATGTACTAGGGATGATGTGATAATCAAACTAGCTGGTAAAGGGGGGAAAGTTGTAATTATGTATGTTGAAATGTGCAATGATTTGATATGCAAGCTTTTTTTCTAAAACGTTTTTATTCATTTTATAACACAACTTAACAGTATAGTAACAAGAAGAAACAAGCTATATACAATGTTCATAACAACTAAAAAAAACAATATACATAGGAGAACACTTAATATTTCTCCAACAGATTAGACAATTTTGTCCAAGCAATTAAATAATAAGTTGTGTTGTTAGTCCTTACTTTTATAGTAGCAATCTCATTTTGACGAATGTATTTCACAAGATAAATAAACTCAACTTTAAAGACAGGAGTAGATTGGGATTTCCAATTTTTAGCCACGGTGGTGCAGCGTTCAGCTTGTCGCCTCACAGCAAGAGATTCTCCCGTTCCATTCTCGGCTGGAGCGCCTTCTGTGTGGAGTCTGCATGTCCTCTCCGCAGTCGAGTGACGTTAAAGACATGCAGGTAGGTGCGAGCGTGAATGGGCGTGCCTTTGTTGAAGGTTGGTCTTCGGGCTGGCAATTCGACACTGTAAAAATCCACTGCCAATCATGAGCGGACCGGAGTTCCTCTGTGGCGAACCCTAACCGGGAAAAGCCGAAAGTCTTTAAGTAACAATTTTCCTTGCTGTAGACTATAATAACAATGACTGTTTTTTTAAGAATGACTTCAGGAACAGGAGCAGTGAAAAGGATAAGGGAGTCAGAATTTATACAGTTGTCATTCCATAGAGCTTTACAAAGATATTTAAAGTCTAACCAAAATGGGAAAATTATTTTGCAATTAACAACCATATATATCCAGCCAGCATCAGGGTGTCCAAATCTCTGGCATTTCATTTCATCTTTCTTGTACATTATTGCTAGTCTATGTGGGGTGAAAAAACATCTGTGTAAAAATTTCCATGTGTATACATGCCAGAACAGGAAAGACGTGGATTCCTTCACTGACTGTAAACAAAGTATTTGTCTTTTTCTGAGAATACTTGTCTATTAACGTCACTTGAATAGTTCCAAAAAGAAACATCTGTTTTGCTAATATAATTTCTGAGAATTTTATAAATAACAGATATGTATGAAGTGTTCTTGGCTGAGCTATTAATTGTTGAGATAAAATCCAACATTTTTAAGTTACTGTTATTGTATGCCTCTAATGAGGGTACAAGCTTAGTACATATAAAATCATTACACGTTTGGATGTCCAGCCAATTGCAATTTTGCCAACTATATCTGCTGATCAAATAGTCTGCAGAACTTATTTTATTAGCTGAGAGAAATTGAGTCCAAGGTCACCCTTCTTAAATTCTAACATTCTCAGAATATCAAAAGATATCAAACATTAATTTGTGTAAGCAATAAGAAAAAATATTATTATTAAATTCTTAATTAATTGATTACAAAACATAACTTTTTAAACAACAGCAATATTTGGTTAATAAGAGGTGTGAGAACAAGTGTTGACCTTTTACTTTGAATGTATATTTTTAAAATCCATATAAAGATGCTTGTATGCATTTGAGTATATGGTTCATGGATTGCCATACATTTAGAATCATTAGTAATGTTGATGTTAATAATATAATCTATAAAGTAAAATCATCTTTATATGAATATCTTATGGAGTCAGCTATTACCCCAGATTTTTATAACTATCTCTATGTTGCCTACCCTATGTGACCTTTTATTTATGGCCTCCTTAAAATTCATAAGAATTTGTACTTTTCTCCCTTGAGACCAATAGTCTCAGGTGGACAATGGGCAACTACGGCTATTTCTAAATATCTTGATCAGCAGTTAAAACCATTGGTAATCTCCAAATTCTGGACTCTACCCAGTTTGGGTTTGTAAAAGGCAGATCATGCCTCCTAAACCTGATAGACTTCTTTGAAGCGGTCACCAAAGCTGTAGATGAGGGCAAGGTGGTACACATAGCCTATCTAGATCTCGCCAAGGCATTCAACACCATCCCCCACTCTGGAATTATAAACAAACTCACTAAACTAGGTATAAATCCCTATGTCACAAGATGGGCTGCTAACTGGCTCACTGACCGAACCCACACTATGAAAGTAGCAGACTCTAAATCCAACTTCAGACCAGTGGCAAGTGGCGTACCACAGGGTTTAGTCCTAGGTCCTCTCCTGTTTGGTATCTGCTTCTCTGAAGTACAGGCTAACACAGAAAATCTTTGGCTAACAAAGTTCACAGATGACTGCAAACTAGGAGCCATAATCAAATCTCCTAATGTTGTGGACATCCTACAAAAGGGCCTCACTGAGACAGATGCTTGGTGTCAAAGCTATGGCCTCAAACTCAATGCCAAAAAGTGCATTGTCATCCCTTTTGGTAAAAACTCTGTACCCATGAACTACCACATAGGCGGTAGTCTACTTAACACTGAAAGTGTGATAAGAGACCTTGGGACACAGGTGGACAGTAGTCTCTCTTTTGATAATCACATTGCCACAGTAGTCAGGAAATCCTTCTACGTGGCACACCTCATCACAAAAGGTTTCTCATCCAGGAAAAAAAGAGGTAATTGTTCCCCTCTACTCATCACTTATTAGACCCATTATAGAGTTCAACGCCCCTTTTGGTATGTACCTCACAAGACATCTACAACAACTGGAAAGGCCACAGAAATACATCACAAAGAGGATTACCAGCCTGAAACAGATGCCCTACGCAGACCGTCTCAAAAAACTGCAGCTTTACTCCACCGTATATCGTCTACTCAGAGGCGATCTCTGCCTAACACGCAAAACTATGTCAAACCCAGAGCTGTTGGACATGCTCCACGTAAAGAAATCCCAATCCCTCTGAGCTACACGCTCTAGAGACCTAAACCTTGTCACCACAATAAACAGAACATGCTGGAGGGATAGATTCCTGTCCCAGAGACTTCCCATACACTGGAACAAACTACCTATCTATATCAAACAAAGCTCCTCATTAGCACTCTTCAAGAAAAATCTTGATGATTGGATGGGAGATAGGAAATTCACCCCGGGGATCACTTCTGTGGCTCTGCTTGACAGGGGCACAGGAAAATAATTTTCTTGGGTGGCAAAAGCCAGGGTACCGTTTGGCTAGGCTTATATAGGCCCTAGGGCCAATAGCCTAGTACCTACCTATGAACATATGAACCTATATATATATATATATAGTGTACTAGTGACTTTCTTTCAGCTATGAGATTGTTTCTAGAGACCAGTCCATGTAATAATATACTCCTTGTGAGAATGGACATGAAATCCCTTTTTACTGTGATCCCCAATGATACAGGGGTACAATGTATAAGAGAGTTTTTTATCAAGCATAGTGTCTATTCAGAGAGGAAACTTTTTTTGATCTGTTCAATGTTGAAATTAGATTTAGAGAACAATGTCTTCATCTTTAATGATGTATTTTACCATCAGCTACTAGGGGTAGCGATAGGGACCCCAATAGCAGACAGCTATGTCAACCTTGTGTTGGCTAGATGGGAGGAAATATATATTTATGATGTAAGCTCATCAGTAGTTATTTATAAAAATAATCAGTTGATTTTCTACAAATGATTTGTGGATGTTATCTTCCTCCTCTGTTTAGGTGATAGTAACACTTTACAGACATTTGTTAAGGGATTACATGATACAATTGATTCAATTCAATTTGAATTTGAACTGAATGTTTCATATGACAAAATTAATTTTCTTGATATTAATGCTGAGAGTGAATCAGAATTTGAAGGAGTTGGCCACCCTTATTTTTATGGTAATTCTAGTTCCAATACGAAATATAAGAATGAGTGTTAACAATTGGTCCCTCAGTTATGTAACAAAATATAATAGACATACGAAACAAATTAAGTAAATTACAGAAAAGAATTGGATTATTCTGCATTCTCATAATGAGTTTAAAAAGTTATAGGTGATAGACCACAACTTATATATAAAAGAGGAAAGAACCTAAAACAACTTTTATGTTATAAAGAGATGAATTTTAAGCAACAAAGAATCCAAGTTACAAAAAAAAATTCCATGTCACAATTGTATTTACTGTAAGTACATTAATACTGATGTAGAGTTTGAACATCCTATATTCAATGAGAAGTTTATGTTTAACACTTTTGTCACTAGCATTACCGAGAATGTAGTCTACCTTGCTAATTATACAAAATGTGCATGTTTTTATGTAGGCAAAACAAATCAAAAGGTGAAAGAGAAAATAGCTTCACATCTCTCTGAAATTCTTAGAGGGACTGACATGAACACATTATGTGAACACATTCTGTACAATCGTAATGAACATATATTTAAGTTCAAGGTTCTACAAAAAGTATATGCCAGCCAGAGAGGGGGAGACATTGTTACTAGAACTGAAGCTGCTGAATACAGATGGATAAATTATTTTAGGGCTTATATGCCACCGGGCCTCAATAAGATGAATAGTATTAAGCCCATATTGAAATTAAAGCATTCCCATGTCAAGTTTTCAACAATTATTTTTGTATGTTGATTATTTCATTATATAGCATATGTTGTTATCTTATTTAGCTTTGTATCTATTTATTTAGTTATGAGATGTTGTTTTGAATTTAAAGAGTTCAATATTTGTGATTTTAATTGATATTATTTTTTGATTTGCCAGCTTGTGGTTTTTAAATATATTTAAATAATGAGTTAATTAACATAATTGTTGCACTCGAAAGAGTTGTTATACTTGAAAGCTTTGCATTGTATTATTAATAAATTTGGTTGTGTGACGGTCAGTTCCTTAGTTTATTCTTTTTATATATATACTTTTACCTTATGGTCCATGTGGCTGTATATTCTGGTTTTTGCCTTATTATTATTTTTTATTTTCATTTATTTGCTACTTACTATGACTGCGAAGCATTCTGAAGTTTTCAAGATATTGAGGTACTTTACATTTTTGCCATTCTTTCCTTGCTTCTTTTGTATCTTGTATTAGCATTCTACTCTTTTTTGGATAACTAAATTGCATTATTTGTTTTCAGTCTTTTCCTTCTATGAGGTGCAAGGCTATTTAGGATATTTAGAAAAGTTGTTGTTGTTGTCTTTCGGCTTTTCCTGGTTATGGGTCGCTACAGCGGAACTCCGGTCCGCTAATGATTGACAGTAGATTTTGACGAATGCCGAGGTGCCAGCTCGAAGTTCAACCTTCAACGAAGGAATGCCCATTTACGCATGTCTTTCGAACGCCCACCCGGATATTTAGAAAAGTATTGAATGCAATTACACCATCGTCTAAGGCGAGGATTTTTAGGAAGTTCCAATTAATAGATGATAGGGTAGCAGTGAACATTTCAGGGTTAAACTTGGAAAGGTTACGTGTTTTATAAATATACTGTTTAACTGGATGTGTGATATGTCTAGTTGTATAGACTGGGAGATGATCACTGAGAGAGTCTGACATTGTACCTGTGATGGCGTATTTGCTAGGGTATGATACTAGGATCCAGTCTAATAGAGAATTTAATGTTTAGCTATAATGTGTAGGCCTATTAACTAGTTGTGTGGAACCATATAAGTTCATGCTAGATGTAGGAGAGTCCAAATAATTGATATTCACATCACCTAGTAATATTTTTTTGTGGAAATGTTATGGATATCCAATGTAGGATATCTTCCACGTATCTACCTTTAGGTCAGTTTAGAAATGAGAGCAATCAATTTATAACCAGAACAAAGAAATTAACAGAGATGCAAGTAAAACAGGTTTTCTGTCATTTCCTGAAACTAAATTACTGGCATATGCAGAAAAGTCTACTGGTCAAGCAAAAGGGGACAGTGGCCAACTTAGTGAGAGGTGCTTAGAATGCACAGACTTTTTTACACAGACTTTCATCCTAGAGCAAGCATGTTTTTTACTGATTAAAGTTAATACGCAGCAATGTTCTTCATGGTAAATATGTTTACATTAAATACTGACAAAATTCTCAAGTAAACTTGTCGGGCCTTTGTGGCAGAGCTCAGCAATTTCAGGGTCAGATGTAGTCACTGGAGTCTCTAAATTGAAAGAAGGAAAAAAATCTACTAAGCTATAAAATTATATTGAGGCAATAAAATTAGTACCATACAAAAAAAGAGATAGAGGAAAGAACACAGTAAATCAGAACAAGAGAATATAGAGGAAATATAACAGTAGAATGATGGTAAGAAAGTTTATGAACGTAAGCTCAAAGTAGTTTTAGCAGGAGGTATACTGATAGAGAATCATAGTAATGCAGTGTAAATATACAGCTGTATCGAGCAAAATGTACTCAAAGTGAAAAATCACATTTCTGATCTGCTGATCACTGCATCCATTCTCGAACCAAAGTCACAGTCATGGGCTCCCAAAAGAAACTGGATTGCCAAATATAACACAATATATAACATTAGTCCCATCCAACAAATGAAACCTGCATATTCATTTATTTCAAAACAAATTAACTCACCACATATCTGAAAGAAAAAATGATGCCCTCCCAGTTGCTTATACTTACTAGTTTTTTATTGCCTATCGTTACCTATATATAGAGACGACATCCATGGGATTCCTTAATGCCTACAGTAAGTATACACTAAGTATACACCGTTCTGAATGAACAGACAACACAAGCATAACTCACACTTTTTTCCTCTTAATTTTAGTTTTCCTACTGATTTTCTTGTGGCCTTAAGTACTGAGGGGGATTCATAAAGCTTACCACAAAGTGTAGACTACACGTGCACTTACTGTAATCTTTCTGAGTGACTAGAAAGCACAATAAATGGGGCAGGGATGCTGTTGAATACAGATTGTGTGCATTTAGTGTAGGCAGTCATTGTTATAATGAATATGGACCCATATTTGTTTACTTCCAAGTTTAATAAGGGTGAAGGTATAGGAAAAAAGAGGGGGGAGGAGAAAACTATCTAACCATATATATATATATATATATATATATATATATATATATATATATATATATATATATGTGTGTGTGTGTGTGTGTGTCTATGTATATATATATATATATATATATATATATATATATATATATGTGTGTGTGTGTCTTTACATTCATTTTAATTAATTGTGATATTACTGTACCAGTTATTCATTTCAGGCTTGTGTACTATATATCTCATTGGAAAACCCTAATTCTTCTGTCTGCAATTTATTAAGCACTTCTGTATGTTAGCTACTGTAATAGACCCAGGTTAAGAATAAAAGAATCCATACCAAACCACCCCCTTAAATAACTCCAACACTTATCACATGTTTAAAATCCAGCAATAGAAATCACTATTCTTATAAAAATCGTGTCTAATAATGCATTAAAAATCATTATATCTCATTGTTTATCAATTTCTTTAACATGTTTCTTATTTTTAAGACTTTTAATGCTGATGAAATCATATTCAGTTTTAAATAATTTCATCAGCATTAAAAGTAATCTTTTTCTTGGGGACATTGTCTGTCACAGTTTTATAACTCTTTGTAACAAACCCAAGCTTAGGGATAACAATAAACACATATCTGAGTTTTCTGCATGTTTCATATGTGCATACCTTAATATTTAGCAGCAATCACATGTTTGTTAAGTGATCTACTATCTTACTGTATAGAAGATCCATTGGTTTTAATTCCAAATTGGAGCGCATGCGCTACGTTGATAACACACGTTTTCCACGTCAAGAACTCAAGTAAAAATGAAAAACATATCTTCATTCTATTGTCTGATGGTCATTCATCCTGTAAATATTAGGAACTTCAAATTATGATCCTTAAACTGGAGATTAACATTCAGACTGCCCACCTTTTTAGAAACTTCAGTCTAAGATCTTTAGTTGGCAAAATATTTGTGTAACAGGATTGTAGTTCAAATTAGTGTGATTTTTTTGTTATGTCTGTAGAAATGGTAGCATCCAACTCTGCTTGTTTGTACGGGTGTTATCACACCATCAAAACCTTTTGATAAAATTAATTATTAATTAGCATTTGTCAGTGTTGAATATTGACTGCATTGCTGGCAGACTACAGCTGTATGGTAGACGGGAGGGAAGTAGAATTGTAGGCATTAGGGCTAGATGCATCTTTGGGATGAGTATTTATTCCAAGTGAAATACTTCAGATTAAGATGCTTAACTAATTAAAGAAATTTAGCTGGGCAACATCATTTAGCCTATTCCTCAAATTCGCAAATGTAGTCATTTGGACAAGCAGTTGACTTGATTCACTTTACTCAAGCTTTTAACTATGAATTCAGTTCAGTTCCCCACCAAGTGACGTATATTCCACTGTTATCATTTAATATAGCAATAACCAATAAGTGGGTGGTATATTGAACATTTACCCATGGCTGGTGTGGTTTAATCATGAGGGCAAAGCCCAAGTGATTAAACAGAGGCAATTGTGGGTAAATATTCAATATAACACATCCAGGAGTCAGTTATCGCTATTATACAATGACATTATTTAAGAAAGAAATTACTTACTTTTCTTAAATAATGTCTTTACATAATGGCGCCATGCATACCTCTCAACTGTCCAGATTTTTGCAGAATGCCCAGATTTTCACCTCAAAATTTTGGTTTGTTCCTCATAAAATTTTGTTTTTCTGGCAAATCACTAGGATGATCTAAGGAATAAAATTAGAAAATAATGTCACACATTTTGGTTTCAGATTTCTTATCCTTTAGAAAATGGATTTTATACATATGGTGTTATTCCAGCAACTTTTAATGTTTATAAGAGGAATATTTAAAATCTGTCCCTGTTTTGGGGTTTGTACCCCTATTATGACAGGCATTGTCCAGATTTCTTGGGCTAAGAGGTTGAGAGGTATGGTGCCATGGTGTTCTTCTGCATTGTTTTCACATTCTGACTCTTTATTGATGTTACTACACATGCATATGGGACTTATGTTCCCACTCTTATGTGGTACATCAGTGCTTTGGAAAGCAAGCAACGGTAAAAGGAAGATATCCTTTGCCTTTTATTTTTAAAAAAAAAAAAAACAAACAAACTGTGAAATCCAGACAGTTTAGGGGTACAAGAGCAACAGGGCAAAAACACAAGGACAATCAGATACATTTCTTTATTTTTTTGGATAATGCACCTAATTTTCCTTGTATTTTCTCTGCCCTCCCTACATACCTCTCAAGCTCTTAGCTCAAGAAAACTCCTAAGCTTTAGCATATATTAATAGAAGAAAGTCCAGGCAACTGGAATTTTTTCTATTGGTATATGCTCGATTTACAACAGCCACACAGGTTGGGCTGCCCAATCAGCATGCACATTTTTGAATGTTGAGCTATCATTGTATAATATGGAGTCTATAATGTCCTTGCTGTTGAAGACTGTGGATACCCTTATTGCTTCTTCATAAGACTTGTATTTGCAACAACATACATAAGGTTCCCTACCCTATTCTGGAGATCATGCTTGAGAAACACTATATAGCATGGTAACAATTTACCCATCAGGTGCTTCTCCATGTGATCAAAACAATAGCTACTGTGTAGCCAAGCCAAAGTAGGAGGGGAAGTGAACAGTAAGCAAGGAAGAACAAACTGGATACCCTGACATCAAATGCACAACTTGAAAAGAGGAAAATGAATACGGTATTACTGCATTAAAAAATGAAGAATGCAACATAAGGAAGATCCGCTAGCAGAAAGGAAAACCATTAAATAGTGGAGAAAAAACTAGCAGGCCAAATCTTAGAGAAGGAGGGAATATAGTGACCAGGGGACTGGCAGGCTTTGCTGAGAGCTCCAGACTCCCAAAGTTGCCAGATCATGTTAGGGCCACACTCAGTCAGGTTCCCGGTACTTAAGGATTTCACCACATCTTGCAGCACTAATACACGCTATTAAAGCAGACTGTTGTCCCATGACACAACTGCTGTGTAATTCTTACATGGAGAAACTGTAACAAGGACAACCTACTGCACAGGGAGACCTACAAAGATTATTTTTTTAAGCAAGCAGTTGCCTGATGCATAGGAAGATGACGGAAGGAGCACATAACGTCTGCCACCTAATAGGATAGCCTCTGCATAAGCTACAAAGCCCAGGAAAGTACATTAGGCTGGAAGGAGGCTACAGTAAGTAGGAAGTACATTACAAGACTACAGTTACACCACCAGCCTTAACTATTGTAGAACACATTTGCACATAAATTAATGGAGCATTGCACTTCTCAGTCTGACTGCTAACCAGAAAATGAACCTAACTTTTATTCTTTTATAAAAGTAGGCCATTTATTAGTGTGCTGCAGTACATATAGAATAGAATGAAGGAGTGAATGAGTGTAATTTTCTCTGTGAAAATAATCCCTACCCTGCCACATATATGAAAAGTGTGATTCAGGTATTTTTCACCTTTTCTTTGGTGTTCATTTTTTTTAGTGCAAAACATACTGGGTCTGCATGAAATCTTCCACTTCTTGTTTTAGAAATGTGTTTCCCTATTTTTAACATCTTACTGCTCGTTAAATTTAAGACTGTTGGCTCAGAAACAGTTTTCATACAAGGTTTTTGTAGCCCTTCTATCTTCCTCTCCTACAGGATTCATAAACCTAGTGTGTCTGTTGTAGTTGTGGGCTTTCCATGAAAAGGCAAATAGCCATGTTGTCATAGCTGAGTAACCAGTTTATGAAACTCGACATGGCTGTCTGACAAAGTAAGTGAATGTACGAAGATACCTTGACTGTTTTTCTGTCAAAAGAAGGGTTTATCACTGCAGAAAGCAGCTAAACTGAAAAAAATCATGCAAGTCTGTTTAGTAGATGGTGAAGAACATCAATGATAAAAAAAAAATCTGCAAAGTGCTTTTTCCATAAATTGTTAACTAAAGCTGCAATTAGTGTATGTCAATTCCAAACAAGTGAACAGGACAACATAATGCAAAATGAAAGACAAAAATATATTGTTTGGGGACACAGTGTACTGTGAGGGAAGCAAACCTTTAGCTGAAAAACAACATCACATTAGTGTAGGAGACCTGATCAGGCCATTTTGGAACAGAATACATTATAAAATAATTGATAACCATCTGAGTTGATACAAAGCATTAATACTGCATAAAAGATCAAGATATGAAAAAATATTTTTTCTTATTTCTTATCATAGTAGTCTTGTAGCATAGAGGAAGGCAGTAGAAAATTACTGGATTGCAGCCAGAAAAATCATTATTCAAGCAGTTGCAGTAAAGTGGATAAAACAAGTTAAAATTCACACGTGTGATAAATTGAGCTGAGAGGCTGATGCCAGCTCCCCCATCCTGGGAAGAAGGAATGCACTTGATTGACTTCATTGTAGGGTGAAGAGCCTAGTTCGCTTCACACTGTAGGTTGCATGACACTTGATTGGGAGGTTGTACATATGTGGAAATGTACATGTCCTTCCCAAGGCAACTATAGCAGCACTCACATAATAAGACAGTCTGCAGCATCTGAAGACTGATCTGCTCTCTAATACCCAACTCATTCCTCCACTGGGAAATAAAAGAGACAGAAGGCCAGTGCCCTGATGGAGAAACGAATGTGTCAACTGGGTACAGGAAGGAGAGCCATTGGGCTGATCTTGCAGACAAGAAAAGCATTTAATGCCCACAATGTCTTGGTAAAACACGAGGATACAGAGAAGGGAATCACACTAATGTGGTGGAAAAGCAACCTCAGTGGCAGCTTTATGGAAAGCATGTGAGATGCCTTCTCCTATCAGACTCGCTTCTGACAGTATTTTAGGAAAAGTGAAAACATTTCTGATTAGCCTTGCTCTTTAATCTACTGGGAAATTAGACACAGACACACATGAAAACAAGGCAAAATTTTTTGCACTATAAACTATGTACCTTTATAAGATAAAACTATGCATTCTGGTGATTTTCATCATGGGAGTTCCGACATAGTTAACAAAGTCTATTTCATAATGTGGTGTAGTAATGGAAAATAATGTCCTAACTGCATGTAAGTACTTTAATCCTGGTAAGCTTTGTTTATCCCTGAAGCAGTGAAATAAGTGAAATGGATGGATACTATGTAGGAATCAGTTCAATAGTGCAATACATGCAACATGACACCATGGGTTTCTCAAAGCCTTTCTTTTCTCCTCAGATAACTGATCTCTGTATCGTGACAAGCAGTGTGATCACAAGGAATCTTGGCAACCAGTTTGTAACTAAAGAATGTAAAAAAACAAGGAAGGTTTCCTTTGTTAAGTCAAATCTGTCCTCAGTACTGCTGGAAAAACAGTTCAGCAAAACAGGATATTGTGCATTAATGTGATACTTGTAATGTGTTATCATTTCTAGAACAAACTGGAATACAGTGAAAAACAACATAGCATTTTCTGTGAATGCATCTTAAAAAGCATAAAATAAAAGTTTTGCAGAAAAGTAAGGTAATCTCCCTTTAAAAGTACAAATTTTACCTTATATTTATAAATACTTTAAACAAATTCACTGCATACAGAATTACTAGATGTGGCACATATAAAGCAGATAAACTGCATTTCACTGCCCAGAGGTCAAGGAATAAGCTGCAGTCAAAGTAGCTCTTGTAACACACACACACACACACACACACACACACACACACACACACACACACACACACACACACACACAGACACACAGACACACACACAAGCCAGTCATTATAGCAATAACTCACGCCTGGGTGTGGGTAATGCTGGATTTACCCAAGGTTGGTGTGGTTTGGTCACGAGGGCAAAGCCCGAGTGGCCAAACAAAGATAGCCGTGGGTAAATCCAGCATTAACCAAAAAAATGGACCAGCAAACAAGGCACATGAAAATAATAGAAAATACTTTAATAAAAGTATTTAGGTTCAATTAAACAAAAAAAATGTTTAATTGAACTTAAATACTTTTATTAAAGTATTTTCTATTATTTTCATGTGCCTTGTTTGCTGGTCCATTTTTTTGGTTTATGCACTTGCTCTTTAGGACCCTGCAGCTGCCATACTCACAGAGGCTGTTTCATTTTCGGTTTAAATGCAGCATTACCCACACCCAGAAGTGGGTTATTGCTATTATACAATGACATTATTTAAGAAAAAAAAAATTACTTTTCTTAAATAATGGCATTGTATAATGCGTCCTTGCAGCCCTTCCGCAGCTGTCTGGTATTCTGCGGCAGTTCTGATGTACTGCACATGCGTATGCTTACGCAGTACATCAGAGCTGTGGGCGGAAGCAACGGAGAAAGCAAGATCTCTGTTGCTTTTTACAAACTGTCTCCCTATGTTAAAGGAGTTTAACATAGCGAGACAGCTTTAAAAAAAGCAACGGAGATAGGAAGACCTACAGGGATACTTTTTCCTATAACATGTAGTAATCCACAATGTAGCCAGAAATCTGTCATCTGTGTAATGAGGAATGATTAAGGGTAGTACAAAAAATGGACAGAGAACAGAAATAAGCTAGAGCTTTATGGGATTTAATTTTAGCCCTGGGCTTTATCCAGTGTCTAACATGTTAGCTCCACTGAAGTTAAATAATAGGAGATGAAACTCATATTACTGTGAACACAGGTGTGAAAGTTTAATCAATGTATGTGTTTTGACTTTGGATATAGTACAGTTCCTCAATGACCTTGTGGCCAGGTACAGGCAACCAAACAAAAACTTCCATTTTTCTTTTTTGTAAGGGCTTTTGTCTACTAGAAATCCCCATATGGGGGAAACTCCTATCCCTATGTCATTATTATGACTGTTCCAAGGTTGACAGACCTAAGAGTAAATTATAAGAAATATTTCAGAAGTTCTGTTTGGTTTTCTAGTCCAGACCAAACGACCTTTGAAGAGTCATTCACTGCCAGACAAACCAAATACTATGAATTTAGTTCTGTTTGCAGCAGTAAGCTGATGCACAAGTTAAGAGTATTATTTTGAAAACTTTTTTATCAAATTTAGATTGCAACTTATTAATGTGAGGGGTATAATCCATTAATCAGATACTTGACAGTTCCACAACACTTCCTTGATTTGTTTTATAAAACTTTTGATCAGTTATGAAAGTATGTCTTTTGTGGTAAGAAACTCCTTCAGCACTATTGCTATCATCTCTAAGTTTATACCTCTGTGCTTGGATAGTGTTCCAAGTACAGTGATTTTGGTTGAAGATCATGTGATTCAGTTACATGCATTTTCCCTTACTTGGATTTTTGGCACCGCCATTAATCCAGTGATTTACTCTGCTATGGACAAAGGGCTGCATAAGATCAGGCAAAACTATATTTTAAAATACAATGTACTACTAACTTACATGATATACACTCTGCAGTCCAGCAAATACTTGAGTTTTTCTTCTTTTTAGTGAATTAGTGTTGCTTTATTTCTCCTGTAGTGTGAATGTTGATCAATATTTACAATAAATCTCCAATCACACAAGCTGCAACTATATTTTTATACAGCACTGACAGCTGGTTGGAAAAGGAGAAGAATATAATGTGTTTGAGGAAAGATATGTCTTTTAGTTGTTTCATACCACACTTATAGGCAGCTGTCCCAATTAATAATACCCTTATGCCATTTTACTTGAATATAAATTAAAAAACTGCAAGAAAAACCTAGACAAGCTAGAGTTTTCACTGTGTTACCTTAAACCTCCTGTAATAGAGGCCTATGGATACATGCAAATGACCCCTTAAAGACACCATATGTTTCAGCTATATGGCTTCTGAATGTCCATGATTGTTTTACTTATTACTTTTTAAGTCTTTATGGACATATTCAGGCCAATAAAGCCAAACACCACTAGCTGTAGATATGCATGTTTGGCCTTCTTCTGAACTTGTCAGCAAAGCATAAGTGGATTGTTTGGCTATACTCTAGAAACACAGGGTCTTTATACCCAGCTGATATCCATACCCATTAAGGTGTCTGCAAAATATCCCAAGTAACAACTAAATCAAAGAGTAAGAACGTCATACAGATACACCAATTAGTAAAAAACTACAAGAAAAACCTAGCCAAGCTAGAGTTTTCACTGTATGATACCTTAAATTGCCTGTAATAGAGGCCCATCAGTGAAAACTCTATCTTCACTGAATTAAAGTTTATTTAAAAAAAAATCTGTCTGAATAGATTTGTGCAGGGAGGCAGCTGAAATATTTTGCTGCAATGCAACTTAACAATGGCCATTTTCTTGCCATTATAGCAAATGTTTGTGGTAAACAGTAAAGTATGTAGCACTCTCCACATAACTTTAAACTGTGTTTGCTGCAGTATCTTCTAGTAGCTCAGAAAATATCTCTTCCATATTTCCACCTTATATAATCACATCCTGTGTGGTTTATAACAGTGCCCATCATTTCCGTTTGTTGACCACGTAGGTGGTCTGATCTGTTGACCCTTTTTGAGCCATGACCCCATGCCCTCATGGAGCATGCAGACAGGCATTCTGTTGTTTACAATTCTGCATGCATATATTCACTTGTTTACAATTGTCTGTACAGCACAATAGTGGTTAAAAACAGTTGTAAAGGACAAAAAAGCAATTTAATAGATAACATGCAGTGTAGCTGCAACAGTTGTGCTGTGAGATTGTCGATTCACAGAATTATTAGAAGTGGCAGCAAGATGTGATGGAAAGAGTCTCTCTGGCCTTAGCACCTGTACTTTTACAGTAGAATTAAAATGACCATTGCACAGAAACACTGCTTCCCAGAGTCATAGCTAAGGTCGGGTGAATGGGGCAGCCACCCTAGGTGCAAAATATTAGGGGCATGATCGGCAGATGCCAATCAGTCTTCAGTGCATTGCCAGAAGTCAGAAATGAATGCTGGTATTGTCTTTGTGGTCTAAACTGAAGAGCTTTAGCTACAAATGCAGCAAGTAGTTTGCCGCATTTTAATTTAAAAGAAGAGATTTCTTTGTGAATTTGTAGTCTGAACTGAAGCACTTTAGCATTTCCTGTGTGACGTAAATGGGCATAAACTATAGCAGCTGTTTGCTACAAATATAGCAAGCAGTTTGCTATGGTTTAAAATGAAAGGACTTTTATTTTTGAGGAGTACAGTGACCATTTCCAAGTGGACATGCACATTACACTGCAGAGGAGGGCTTGCCACTGGAACCCACTGTAAATCCTGAACACTGCACTACACTAAAAGTTCTCCAAGTATAGCTTTAGACAGCGTTGTTGGGATGATAGCCCCACATGTTATCATGGGAATGATGGAAAGACCCTTTCACTGGTCAGTCTTGTATGAGTATATGATAATGTCTGCAGGAGTCCCACTATAGGGTAACATTTAATTTCTTGCCATCTGTATGATATATTAAGGGCAGTGCTTGCTCAGTACATATTCTTTTGCATTTTATTTTTGAGCGCACTTCAGCAGGGTTTCCTCTTTCTCTTCCTCTGTGAATGTGGGACTAGCTGTGTGGGTTTGTCCTACATGGTATCATCTTGGTTTTCCAAGAGAATGGTTTAGACTTAACATGCACTGAGCCTTGCTTCAAGGCTGTTATTTATTTATTTATGTATGTATCTTTGTTTACTAAGTATGTCCAACTGTGACCAATCCCATCTTCAGTGGAGGCCTGGGGAGAAAGGTTCCATAATTAGTACAGATATAAGCACAGACAACATTGTGAAATACACACATAAATTAACATGAGTTTTTCATTGCACAAGGAGAAAAAAATGTAAAATACAAGAGATATTTACTTTACATACTTATATTAAAAACATTGTGGCATTCAGTAATGTAGCTAGGGTGGGGCAAGTGGGACAACTGCCCCAGAAGCAGAGTGCTGGGAGGGTGCGATCAGCTGATCCTGATCCCCTTTAATGCAATACCAGCTTTGCCGTCAAACTTGAGCACTGTAGCACTCCATGTGTAGTCTAAAGTGTAGCAACTGCTTGTTACATTGTAGCAAGTAGTTTGCTACAGTTTAGAAGTATAAAAACAAGTTTCTTTTTTTTAACTAAAACTGAGTGCTGTAATGCTCCATGCAGGCTGTATATAAGTTGTAACAGCTGTTTGCTACATTTGTGGCAAGCAGTTTGCTACAGTTTAAAGGGAAGAAAATTTATTTTTTTTTAACTGAAAGATGAGTGCTGTAGTGCTCCATGCAGGCAGGGTATAAACTGTAGCCACTGTTTGCTACACTTTAAAAGATGAAAGTATTTTTTAATTAAATATGTTGAAAGGGAGTTAGGGCATGGCTTAGAAATGGGACCTGAATGGCTGGGTCTGGCAGTTTCTGGGGACAGTGATGCATCTGGCAATCTGATTGGTGTGCCAGTAGAAGGAACATCCATGTTTTGTTTTGTTCTTCTCTTGGGGGTGATCTCTTACTGTAATAAGTCAATGGCTTATGAATGTGAAGTAGTTTTTTTTTTGTTCTTCGCTTGAAGAGCTGAGGGGTGGGACGTTAGTTCACAGTACTATCTCAGGGTGCTGGTTAAACAAGCTACACTTCTGGTGGCATTTACCACTGTTAATCAGATATGTATGTATCTATCTATGAACCCGAGCAGAGCAGATGAGTGTAGCATCATCTGCATACTGTGAAACCTGAGCATTGAGACCTTGAGAAACAATTTCATGAAGAGGTTTTCTTGTAAAACTGTATCAGATGCTTTTGATAAGCCAAGGAAGATGGTTGAGACTAGTTTGCCATTGTTTCGGAGTTCATTGATGGTGTTAGTAAAGATGAATAGGGCTGTTTTGGTACTATGGTAAGGGTGGAATCGATGTTGAGTGGGAGAACAGGTTCTGATCCATTAGGTATTTGTTTAGCTGAGAGCGTATGCATTTTTCTAGGATCTTAGACAGTGGTGCAAGGATGGCAGTTGGTCTGTAGTTGGTCAGCTCATTAGAGTTGCCACTTTTATGTTTAAAAATGGCATATCACATTTTTGCAGATATTAGGGACAAAATTTTCTTTTATTGTTCTATTCATTAGAATGGGAATGGGGACAGCTATGGCTTCTGCTGCTATTTTTCAGATACTGTGGTGGTAATCTATCAGCAACTAGGGTAGTAAATTTCAGTTTTTTTAAGTATTTTCTATTGTTGAGGTGGGGACAGTGTTGAAAATGAATTGTGTATTGTTAGTTTGGGATTCTGGAATAGTGAAAGTTGTTTAATCATTTTGTTTGGTGAGAGTTAGGATTGGGTTTATGAAGTGGGAGTTGAATTGTGTTACTATATTCTCTGGGCTGTTTGTTGCTTTGGGGTGGTTGTTTAATGGATTGACAGAAGGGTGTAGGATTGTTTTAATTTGTGTTTTGTAGGTTTTAAATATGCTTTTTCATAATTAGGTATACATTTTTAGCTAGTTTTCCTTAGATATCTATAGTCTTGTAAGGATCCCTTTGGAGAATGGGCCCTGTGTTCCTTAAGCAGTTGTTAGTGCAGAATAGTTCAGTGTCATTTACTTGTTGCAGGACGGCACTTCACCCATAGTCTTATCACATATCATGCAAATGTTTAACAGCAAAGGCCATGGGATGAACCCCCATTCCAATAAATAAAGTCAGCTACAAGGAGGATTTCCACTTTGCAGTTTGGGCCTGTCAGGTACTCAGTAAAGTAGGCAAGTAAGGGGCATCCTGTTTAAGAAATCTAAGCAAAGGGTAAAAAGGTTATACAGACAAATCTGTTCAGTAACAACTATAAGAAAAGATTCAGCTAAGTTAGTCTTCACTGTATAATACCTTAAAACTGTTGTAGCGGAATCCCATGGGATATATGCAAATGACCCCATAAGGACATACCAGTGTTTCAGCTACATGGCTTCTGACTGCCCATGACTTTTATACTTTTTAAGTCTTTATGGGTACATTTGAGCCAATAAAGCCAAGAGACTACTCTGGAACATTTTATGTTTGACTGTGTTGAAAATGTGAATGAATCTAAGAATAACCCTAATGAACAGATCTTGGACTGAAGCTCATCATACTGAACTCTACATTTCAGCAGCACAATGGAAGTACCATGTACTATATGGAAGCAACACTATGTGTGTAGTAGTGCCATATATGTTCAGACAGGATGTGCACTTAGTAGCTCTTTACAGACTTTCATCAGGGACATATTTATTTATATATTTATTTATGTGTATTTGTTTTCAGTCCGCGGTGGTGGTGCTGCGGTAGCGTTGTCGCCTCACAGCAAGACGTTGCCCCATTCGATTCTCACCTAGAGCGTCTTCTGTGTGGAGACATGCGTGAATGGGCATACCTTCGTTGAAGGTTGTGCATCAGAGTCGGTAACTCAGCACGTAAAAATCAACTGCCAATCATTAGCGGACCGGAGTTCCGCTGTTGCGACCCCTAACCGGGAAAAAGCCGAAAGACACAACAACAACATTTATGTGTATTTGTTTTCCAGGGTAGAGAAGTGATCTCCATAGACCTTTTTCACACTCAGCCCCGGAGTGGTTTCTAATTAATTGACTTGCTCAGAGTCACCCAGTTAGGCAATGGAGGCTAAGAACACCTAAGCAAAAAGATTGGTCAGAAATTTCCAGAACTGTAGAGTCAACACTTTTGTACAGCAGAACAGAGATAGCTCTCTTCCTGACCTTTGTAATGAATTATTCTCTGTCAGAGTTGTTTTAGGACGGGCTATGATGAGTTTTACAATAATGACCTTTGTAACGTGGAGAAATCTGTAATATTTTTCTGTGTCGGGGAAGCATTTGATCCATTTTATGTAGGTAAGTGGTGACCTTTCTTATACAAACATTTGATAGGTTAGGCTGAGAAGCCTGTCCAAGGTTTTGTTCATAACCTGTTAACAGAAGACTATAACAGTCAGTGAGATAAAGACAAAATGAAATCAAGTGCTCTTTTTTGTGATTATCAGAAAACATACAGTAGGAATAGGTGCTTATCAAAAACGTTAATGATCAAATAGTTTAGCTACTGTCAGAATATCTTAAGATCACTAGAAATGTTTGCCTTGCAGTGACATGTGGTTGGCCTCTTTGCTGCAGTGAAGCCATGTGTTACAGTTATCACTGTAACTTGCACAACTGGTGCTGTTCTCAGGAGTCTGGAAGTCTCTGAATCTCCTGTATTTGTTTCGGGTTTATGGAGAAATGCACTTCTACAGTAATATGCAACAGTATTGTCATACTCTGAGTTTGGCCACAGAGTTGTGAGCCTTCAAAATGTACAGGAAGTGGGTATAGAAATTGGTGACAGCATTATCAAGGGTTAGATCATGGAGGAATTGTTCGCAGAGATGTTTTGGAGTCTGCAAGGCTGGATGATTCTTGGAAGATGAATGGATGGCTTATCCTTTCGTTATCAGAAGACTGAGGAGTCGTCAGTGAGAATCACACTTTGTATTCATACCGAATGTACTCTTTTGAAAGTATGCACTAATATCCATTCTAGGGTGAAAACTATCACTGTGATGCTGTCAGTGATCAGTCATGGTAAGGAGAGAAACACTTAAGTCATCTTTAAGGAACATGGCTTTCATACTTACATTAGTGTGATGGTCATTCAATAAGTTTAATCTTACTTCATAAATGAATTCAGAAAACAATTCTGTGTCATCTGATATACTGGTGCAGTGTCTTAAGCCTGCCAAAATCTTCAAAGCTTTTGACATTACCATGATTTCTTAATGTTCAAATTGTCCTGTACACATTGTACCACATGCACCCTTAGTGGGTTTTGAGGCTACCTTGCCCAGTGCCAGTGCACCCAGTTAGTACGCAGCTGCAACCATATCTCTCCTTTACAAGTTGTCTGCCTAGGGTTTTAACAAGGCTCAGTCCTACCCTGTTATGTAGTGTATTTATAAACAACATGCCTGAGGTTTGCTACCCAGCCCATATTATCCAGTATGCTGATGACCCCATCCTATATTACTCCTCTAAATAGATCACCAAAAAACAAAACAAAAAAAAGAAAGAAAAAGCCAAGGACACCAGACCTAGTAGTTTCAGATGATAGCATACAACTTGAACTAGTTCCTCGGTACTAGGTGTCCACTTTTACTCACCTCTGAAGTTTGATCATCACATTAATACAACAGGCTAAAACTTTAACCATTTCTCTACACTATATGAAAGACAGTCTAAAATGTAGATCTAGACTTGCAGCTGCCATTGCATTGCTTTTGCCTACCCTTTTCTGCTACACCTCTGTCTGTCCTAATCATGGTGTCTTATAAATTGCATATCACTGTGCTTCTTGGTTTACCTCTGACTACCTGCCTACCAACCTACTGTACACCGTTGTATATCACTCAACTATAATATTCAGTTTGAGCATTACAAAACAACCTGTTCTACACAATAGTAATAATCAACCAGTCAATACGAAATACTGCTAAAAATGCTGTTCTCTTATCTGCCTAATAGAAATCCTAAAACTCCCTTAGGTCATCCAACAAATTCCTCACCAAACATCTGCATTCATTGTCAGCACTGTGGAGTTGAGGGATAAAGCCCAGGTGACCCAGGTCCGATTAGCAGCCAGAGTGTCCAAGTTGCTGGTATGGAAACAATGGGTATGCCTATCCAGGGGGTTGGTGCTTACTTGTGCACACTTTGTCTTCAAACCCAAGGGAAGGCTGGGATACAGTGGGAACATTGTCCTAAAGGGGAAATAGCCAGGGGACATAGACTGAGTTGCTGTGAAGGTGGGATAATATACCGGCATGCCTCCATTGCATATCCTTCACCTAGACATGAACAAGCATGCACGGAGAAAACAATGCAAAAATATTCCTTGGCAGCAATGTAACAGTGCACCAAGAAACTCAGTGTCTAGGCCGATCCTGAGCATCGACCATAGTAAGTCTGTGGAAGGAGTAGGAGTGCCCAGTAAGGCTAGTAAATGAAGAAGCCCTGGTGGCAGTTAATGGTGAGCTGTGAGGATGAAAAAAACCCTACATTCTAACAGCTGACACAGAGACTCACATTTTACTGTTACAGCACCAGAAGCCTGGAACTAATTCACTCGGGCCTTCTGAAGCATCACTTGTATTCTCTTTTAAGGTTATTCTATGAAACCATTCAATACAAAACTGATATGCAAATGCTTTTCAGCTGTTATTGTAAATTACACCTTCCCATAACTACTTGAATGCATTGTACTAAACTTTAACTGCAGCTCTACTTTAGTCCATTATACTCCATCTTGTTTAAGCCCATTTTGCTCCCACTTGGTCTTAATTCCTACCAATATCCCTTGTATTGTGCATGTCCTTTTTTAAAAAAATATACAATAATCAGATAAATGTTGTTTGTATGTAATATGATGTTGTGGCCATGTAATTTTGACATGTTTAATATGTGTTTTAGTTTATGATTTATCTGCCCTTGTTACATTGCTTCCTGTTTTATTCTGTTTATGTAAATTTTACAGTTAAACATTTTTCTCTGGTCGTCAAGTCAAAAAAAAAAGTTCTGCCCAGTCTGACTTTACTTATCAGCAAAAGCAATAAATAAAATAAATAAGTTCTTCATCAACATGCTCTCTTGACATTTATTCTGATCTGGCTGACTAGGGCCTTTAGTGCTATCTCTGATCACTGCAGTGCATGATAGCCAGAGATTATGGTCACTTTCTCACCCAGACTGAGGCTGGAAACAAAAACAACATTTGGTTGAGGAGTGCTGGATTTGCCATTGTATAATGAATGTGTTCTTTTATGACTCAAACCCTAGCAGAACTATGAGTAGAAATTTGTTTTGCTGTAAGACTTGTATTCATGGGATGGAGCTCTTGAGTTTAGTGATCTATGGCTTGGAACAGGATCCTTTGATCATGATTTACATGTTCCAGTCAAGGGCTGTAGCTCAGGGGATTTATAATGGTCTTTATGTGGAATATGTGCATTCCCTGGCTGTCGGTCAGTGTGCCCATCAGTTCCTGGGTGGGCTTATATATCTCTTCCCAACAGTTGTGAAGCAGGGTGGGCATAAATAGTGCGGTCTGTGCAGGGCCCTAGTGCTTGCTATTCCTAAGTAAGTCCTAAGATGTTTCCTTTTATGGTCTCCCAAGTGATAACCAAATTGTCTCAGTTCTTGGAATACATGCAATGGACTCAATTAAAATGTGCCATACTTGTTACTATCAAAAGGTTAGTTTCAGAGTAACTTCAGGGGTGATTTGATGGACTTTACTGACATGCCATCTAAACTGCTCTTCATAGACAAGTGCTGGCCTCATTTAGTGAATGTTAGGTAAAAATGAGGTGGTTGGTGGTTTGCCACTATTACTCAGATGCAGGTGCACAGTGAAGTCTTACATGAGTCCATAGTTCATGAACATTCATAAATAATCTCTGCTGATCCGATACATGAATCACAAACATTAATAAATAGTCTGTGCTGATCTGAGACATGGTTCATAAGCATTTGTAATCAGTCTGTGCCAATCTGAAACATAGTTCATGGACATTTATAAACCATCTGTGGTGATCTGAGACATGGTTCACAAACATTTATAAACAGTCTGTGGTTATCTAACACATGGTCCATGAACATTTATAAACCATCTGTGGTGATCTGAGACATAGCTCACAAACATTCATAAATAGTCTGTGCTGATCTGAGGCTGTTACAACAGAAATTTAAGTATTTATATTAACTTTTATGAGTTTTTGAATTTTGTAAAACGATTTTGTTATAGAGTATGTGTAGAAACAAGTAAGAGATGCAATACGGTCTTTAGTTTGATTTAATGCTCTTTTATTGTATACCTCATTGAGATTTCCATCAACAAGCCAGCTCCATACTGCAGAGAGATGGAGTTTTGACCAGTAAGCCAAACAATTTGTGTTTAAATAACAGGTTTGGATGCCTGTAGGAGATAGCTTTTGGAAGCTCAATGGGTCAACACCAGTTTTCCTTCCTCTGGAGAGGGGATGGCTTTAAGCTACAGTCTACACAACTTCTTGTGAAGACTGGAAGGTGAGGTTCCCTCAGAAGTATGCACTGCTACATTGCAACCATGGGAGGAGGTAAAACAGATGCAACTGTCAAATGCACGGGGATACAACATTATGTAAGATGCACAAGATGCAAAGCATCACTGTATTGTTAGCTGTCCTAGATAGGAATAATCTCTCCTTTCACTCTCCGGTTCGCCTATAGTTAATAATTTACTTGTTACAGTTTGACCCCCCTTTCCACAGCTGTTGCCCTTGGGTGTGGTGGAATACACAGAAGTGCCCATTAAGAGCTTTTCCCTTAAGTACAAGGACTTGTCCACCAAGAAGAAATATTAGGGTATCATGGCACCAAGGAAATGAACAGATTTATTAGGAGAAGGATGGAAAGATGGAAGCTGGTTGCAAAAAGTAAAAAAAAAAAAGAATATCAACAAAGGGATTACCCTTTACTCTGTTTTAGAGCTCCCTTGTTTATTATTGGCTTTTATCAAGTAAGGAATTAACAACATCATTAAATGTCAGCTATTTACATCATGCCTTTTCATGTAACATGAAAAAGTCTGAAATTAGAGTCCATGAATATCCGTAATCGTGTATGGCTTCCAAGGATGACTGATTTGTAACATTCACGTATTTCTGGTTTGATCGGGATTTATTTTGGTTACTATAATTTTTCTGTTTAATCTGATTAATATTAAAACATTTCCTTTTATTATCATTATTTACCATGTATAACTGCTCCACCTATCACATTTTTATAACTGTATAATAGTCCATTTTTAAATGTGTTTCCAACAGTACAGTACCTAATTTAGGTTTATTTAGATGCCTAAATCTGGATTGTGAACAGTGATGCAAACTTGTACATTGTAAACAGTTGCAGTGTGTGTGCTGGGGACTGAAGAAGCCATTGCATCTGATTATCTAACATGCTTTTGAGTTGCAGTAGAAATATACTGAAGCTGATTAGTGAGGGAGGGAGTGAAAACATCATATGTCACACTTTTCTGCATGGATGCCTTTCAGAGATCATTCACTTTAGATGTCTTCCTAGAAATATGCATAAGAACTATTTGTTCTGCTGGCTAAAACTAATGGACTGAAACACTGGTAGTGTTTGTAAAAAATGTATCTTCCCCTGTTATGGGTATCATGAGTTTGTGAAATTGTCACAGAATCTAGATAACAAGGTATTGCCTCAAGCAATTTCACATTATAATATCAGAGTATGTGAGTGGCTGCTTCAGAAATGCCAAGCTGAAATAAAGCATTTATGCAGGAATGATTTTTTTTTTAAGAACATACTTTTAGAATATCAAATTAGTACTATCCAGCAAGAAATATTGCATCTTGCTTGCTGTGAGTTATTTGTTCCCTGTTTTATAACAAGGATCCAAAAGAAGTGTATTTCTGAATGTATTTATAGCTCTGAGGCAAGACTGTACTAATCAAACAGTTCACATTCAGTCACAAAACCAAAAGCCCTGGCGAGAAATATGCAGTGAATGGAAGTACATGTTTAGCCGTTATGAAAGTCAGTATTGCAAGGAAGCTTCAGGGCTTTCTATACATTTACATGAGGTAAATTTGGCCTTCAAAGCCAAGCATAACCACAACCACATGGCATTCTTTCGCTATGCCTGCAACCTCAAAGGCAATTCACAGTTGTATGCAAATCTCATTGTTAATGGAGCTACCTATATTGAGCCAGAAGATATAGCAAACTAACTGTCAGACAAAGTCAGCTCTAACTTTACCCCCTCCCCCCAGACTCCCTTCAGGAAATGCCATCAAATATAACTTTCTCTATTATCACTAGGGAACAGGTCTTCAACACGCTCTCTAAGGCCAAGAACACTGTATCAGTGGGCCCTGACAATATTGTTGGCTGTCTTCTAAATAGCATGAAACATGGCCTATCAGGCCGTCTGGAATCACTATTTAACCATAGCCTCAAAACAGGCTTCATGCCTCACAAATGAAGAACAGCAGCCATCATCCCACTGCACAAAGGTGGGCCATCTACAGACCTTGGGAAGTACAGACCCATAAGTCTCACTAGTCTCATATGCAAAGCCGTGGAAAGAATGATCATGACAATGATCAATAATGATGTAGAAAACCTCCAGACACAAAACCCAATCCAGTTTATTTTCATCAAGGCAGGTCTTGCCTACTCAACCTGGTGGACTTCTTTGAGATGGTCATCAAAGCAACGGATAAGGGCAGAATAGTTCACTCTGCCTACCTTGACCTGGTCAAGACATTTGACACACTACCCCACTTTGGGCATTGTTGACAAAGTTAAGAGGTTGGATATAAACTTGCATGCCACCCAGTGAATAGCCAGCTGGCTCATAGACAGGACTCAGGAAGTTAGAACTGAGGAGTCCACCTCTAAAAAGAGCCCAGTCACAAGCAGAGTCCCTCAGGGGATGGTCCTGGGACCGTTCCTTTTTGGCATCTACTTCTCTGAATTCAAGCCCAACAACAATGGCCTCTGGCTGACCAACTTTGAAAACAATTGCAAATTAACAGCAGTCAAAGCACTCCGACCAACATTAATGGTCTCCAAGAAGGGCTGACACAGACAAATAACTGGTTTCAGAGCCATAGACTAAAATTAAATGCCAAGTAATGCATAATAGTATCATTTTGGAAGTAAGCCACCCCTGATAACTCATACTGCAGCATACCCCTAAGAGTTAACACACATAGATAGTAATCTAGCCTTTCACCATCATGTAAAATCATTCTATGTTGTGCAACTTATGGCATCTAGGTCCAAGGAGGTCATTGTTCCACTGTATTCTGCATTCATCAGACCTGTCATTGAGTATAATGCCCCTTACCTAACAAAGCACATCCTACAATTGGACTGTCCACAGAGTTTCCTCACTAAAAGAATATAGGGCATAATAACTTGTCCTTTGCAGACTGCCTCAAAGCCCTATGCCTGTTTTCTGTTTCCTACAGGCTGTTGAGGGGATCTCTATGCCTGGCATACAAGGCATCATCAGACCCCACTCTGATGGACCTCTTGCATATCCACAAAACAAACAGCACCAGAATTAACTGTTCTAAAGACTTAAACCTTGCCTGCGGTATAAATAGAACCTGCTAGAGAGAAAGGTAGGCATCCCAGACACTACCCCTTCTCTGGGAATAGGCTACCCTCCATGTAAAGCAGAGTTCGTCCATGACCCAATTTCAGCTGCAGGTTGGACAGCTGGATGGGGAATAGGAAATTCATCCTTGGTTTGGCACCTATGTCTCTAATGGACAAAGGCAGCCTGTAAATGGTTCATCTCTCAGGCCTCTGCTTGTAAATCTTTCATCTCCCAAGCCCCTGCTTACACTTACCAAGGTTAATAGAACTTGTCAGAGATTTGGAATGTATGGTTAGGCTTAAAAAGGCCCCACGGGTCATTAGCCTAGTACATACCTATGAGCCTATAAACCTATTGTGTTATTATTTTATTATAAGTGATATTGCGCAAACTTTTAGCTAAACCTGATTTCTAGATTCATTATAATTGCTTCTGTTAAAATTGATCTGACAATATTTATGTGACAGATGTCTTAAATATATCCTTCCTGTAATATCTATAAGAAGTAATTCAAAATTAGTGATGAGAGCATAACTAAAATAATCCAAGTCTTGTGCTTTTATGTATGTAGAATGACTAATATCTGTACTTCCCTTTTGCAAGGTACAGGCAGGTCTGCATGCTTTGTAATGGAGGGGTAGATGCATGCATTTAAGATATTATGTCTTTGGCTGGCTGGTTGCTACACAAACTTCTGACAGATGCAACACTGAGCTGATTAGAGGAGATGACACGCAAGTATGTTGTTAGGACTGCAGGTGGTCACAATTGCCTAAAGAAGTCCTTGATACAGGTGGTGGCAGCTGGTCCTTGATACAAGTGGTATAGATAGTTCTTGATACAGTTGGTGTAGCTGTCCCTTGACAAAGGTGGTGTAGCTGGTCCTTGATAAATGTTCTGTAGCTGGCCCTTGATTCAGGTAGTGTAGCTGGCCCCTGATGCAGGTGGTGCAGCTAGTCCCTGATGCAGGTGGTGCAGCTAGTCCCTGATGCAGATGGTGCAGCTAGTCCCTGATGCAGGTTGTGCAGCTATTCCCTGATACAGGTGTCACAGCTAGTCCCTGATGCAGGTGGTGCAGCTAGTCCCTGATGCAGGTGGTGCAGCTAGTCCCTGATGCAGGTAGTGCAGCTAGTCCCTGATGCAGGTGACTCAGCTAGTCCCTGATGCAGGTAGCACAGCTAGTCCCTGATGCAGGTGGTGCAGCTAGTCCCTGATGCAGGTGGTACAGCTAGTCCCTGATGCAGGTGGTGCAGCTGGCCCTGCTACCATGAAACGTTGACATCTGGGAAAGGGGGGGACAGGAGTGCTACGTATGGTGACATTGTTGGGCAGTAGCCACTATTCACCCATGTTCTGACTCCTATGCTAATGACGCTAAATTATCAGACTGCATAGGTGTGTGTGTGACATTTATGTTATGCAGCATGCCCCTGTTACCCAAGTAATATGCCAAATGAGCTATATAAGCAACATTTTATGACCCACTCATTTATGCAGGCTTCCAGTTTTTGCCACCAGAGCAACTGGTAATTTATTCACTGTAAACTAAGTGCTATGGACCAATGTCCATCTCTGCCATGTAGCTTGCATTTCTGCAGCAACAGTCTTGAACTCCAGACCAAGATTTTGCAGTAGAATAAAAGCTATTCTAATTGCTTATTATTTTATCTAATTATGAATCTCAATATATGCAGTAATATTTTCTGGTATTTCCAAAAAAAATTCTTAATTTGGCTATATATTGATTTTTATAATATACCATTAATGACCAAAAGTAAACATATCTAAAAATGTATATTATCAAATGCTTGGCATGGTAGATGTTGAAATTATTGTATCTTCTGGAATTAATTAGGTGTCTAGAATCCATATACTAAGGTCTCTAGCAGTGTAGTTTGTAAAGAAATTATAAAGGCCTAAACATAAACCCAACATATTAGTCATAGGAGATTCCATTGTGAGACACAAAGATGTGCCCCTCACCACGCTGGATAAGGAGAAAGTCACAGTTAGTTGTTTGTTAGGTGCCAGAATCCACCATATCACCCATACACTCAAATCTCTCAACAACAGGTACTATTATGACTCTCTCTTAGTCCTTGTTGGCATGAATGACTTGAGACATACCTCCCTGGACTATATGAAGATAGACATGATCAAGCTCACTGAATATGTGCCCCAGGCAGGTAAGTTAAGCAGCATTTTACCATCACCCAGAATGATGCCTCAATGCAAACAGAAAATGATTGACTTTAACAACTGGCTTAGTTTCTGGTGTCATTCCAAGGGGATCCAGTACCTGACAGCCTGGGAAGACATGATCGACAGACCATGATGCTTTGCCAGAGATGGCCTACATCTGGCTCCCTTGGCCTTCAGGCTTCTGACAAAGGCTCTTGCCTCCCCCATAGTGCCTTTTTAGGCAATGCCATGAGGTCAAAACTACCAACATAAAAATTTCATCAAAATGCAAATTAAAAGTCATGCTGCTAAATGCTAGGAGTCTAAACATGAAACTGCTAACCACACCAGAAATGTGGAAGAAACAGCAAAAGTCTAGATAAAACTCCACATATATATTACAAACAGTTAAGTGCTTTCGTCCCCAAATTGGAGTTCTTCAGAACTGCAATTAATTAAAACACAGACCTTTTAAATACATCTCAAACTAATCATGTGACATCCAATAAACCAGTCAGTTTGGTAAAACAATAAAAAGATTGTGTATATAGAGTCTAGTGCTTAAAGAAAAACACAAGTACATAAAACAATGATTTTGTCAGTGCAAATGCCTTGGACCCTCTGGTCGACACCCCCACAAGAGGTGATAATATCTTGGACTTGGTATTAACCAACATGAGTAACCACTGCAGCATCCCTACAGTGTCATCCTCCCTGGTAAGATACGACCACAAAGCGGTCACTTTTGAAATCAGCATCTCCCTCAACCCCCTCCTGCCCCAACTAGGGTCAAACAAAAAAATTCTCCAAAGCTGATTACAATCTCCTGAAGAAAGGTATAAACAGCTTCACAGTCCCCTCCACCTCCATAGGAACTGCCACATATGTCCAAACCTACAGCAATGTACTATACAAGCATTTATATAGCTGCTTGGAATCAGGAATACCAGACAGGACAAAATCCTCCTCCTCAAGGAAGAGTAAACCTGTCTGGTGGACATCTGCAATAAATACACTCTATAATAAAAGGAAAAAATTGCTGTCCAGGACCAAGAATGAGCAGGTGCCTAATTGGAAGCAATCTATCCTTAGCCTGAACAAGCAAATACGAGCACTAGTGAAATCTTCCAAAGCAAACTTTGAGGATGAGGACACACAAATACAGTAAAAGCAGCTGAATAAAGTGTGTTATTTTTCTTGTTTGTTTGATAGCAAAGTAGAAAGTAGAAAAGGAGAGAGTAGGAACAGAAGATAATTCAAGGTTAAGGAACTAAGGTGTTTGGCCTTCCCAAATGATCTCTGCATTAGGTAGAATGAGCTAATGATATGGGAGTGGGAGGAGTGTCCCAGATCAAATTTTCAGTAGGGGCGGGCAATAACAAAAGCTACCAACTTTAAGAACACAACAGCAGTCAGATGGGAGGGTGAGAGGAAAAGAAAAATTCAACCAGAGGTCTGCAAATATATAAATACAGACACAGAAAAGTAAATAATTCAGTCAAGCAAATTCATAAAAACAGTGCAGTACTGTTGAGCAAATAAATGAAAAGACAGTGCAGTGTTGATAAGAAACACTGAACAGTTAGATAAAGTGCAAAAAATATATCAGCTCTGTAATTCCAGATTGTTTAAGAAGCACTCTCAGTCAGGCACAATGGAGCTTCTAGCAAGACCAAAAGTACACTTGCGCCGTATTTCAAACCCAGGACCATCTTACCTGCAGAACAGTAGCTCAATCCAGCAAGCCAAACAGCTGTTGAATTGGAATAAGCTCCGTTACCTCTTGTCTGACTGCATATTTTCTGGCTGTAGCTGTCTGGTTGTTCCCAGTGTTTTGCTACTTTTGTGCTTCTGCTAGGCATTCCTGTGCCAACCCCATGTGCTAAAGCATTGACTGTCTCCCAGATTACTTGGGTATAATTAGTGGCTTGGAAACCTGAGAGGGCCAGGCTGTGTAGATGAGAATAAGTGGTCAACACCAGCTCACCCATCCTGGAGGAAGAAGGCAGCTGGAGCCATTGTACTCTGATCCCTGTCAGCAAGCCAGGATACTGAAGCAGGGCACAGTACACAGGGTCATAGTGGTTGTGTGCTGCACATAATCTTGGGAGGCTGTGTGTGGAGGCATGCTCACTTCCAGACAGCAGCATTAGTGCAGCCACAAGACAGTATGGCGAGGGCTCTTAAATGTGGGTAGGCAGGTAGAACCACCCTAGTTGCAATTAGTCTACCAATATGTTCAACTCTTACCTCAGCAGGGAATGAATGGGCTGACTGTCTCTCACTTAGCTTATGGAATGAACAAATGGGTCATAGGGCTCTTGCCATGAGTATGGGAACAATAGCCCAGCTCTCATCCTATGGGAATGAATGGTTCCATAGGGAATGGGAGAAGGGCTTCTTTGGGGCACAAAAATAATAGAGATGTGACTGTGTGACAACAGGCATTATACACAGCCTGGAAATACTTTACATCAGTTTTTATGGGAAGCAGCTGTTGGCTAAGACACTTTAGGACCTGGAACCATGGATGACCACTTTCCTGCCATCTCAGCATTGTGGATATGGGTATCCTGAGGCAATGTAACAATTGCCTTATGTACACTGACAGCCATTTCTTTCTCAAACAGACAAATACAGTATGTGAGGGATGTAGTTACGTACTGACACTGGAGGCTAGACTCTCACATACAGACAAAAAAAGCAACAAAGAGGTTGTCAGTGACTCACACACATTGCTCACTGCACCCTCAAAGAACCCCATCACATAGACCCACATATGGGGAGGTGATCTCATGTAACTTATCCAATCCTCAAAGGCCTCTCAGGCGCAGTCCTCAGAAACTCTACATACACACAAACAAGACAACTCCCATCACAACGCATAAAGCCAAATCTCATTGTGCCTCAACTACCAAGCCCATAAGGCAAACCACTCCATGACCCAATAGTCTGGCCATAGGAGTGCCCATTGTGAGACACACTGATGTCCCTCTTACCAGCCTGGATAAGGAGAAGGTTACAGATAGTTGTCTGTCAGGGGCCAGGATTTGCCAGATCACACAAGCACTCATGTCACTTACCGCTAAGCACCAGTATGACTCAGTCATAGTCCATGTGGGTGTGAATGACCTGAGATGCATCTCCTTGGACTACATGAAGACAGGCATGATTGAGCTTTCAGAATATGTGTCACAGGCAGGTATGAGCCTAGTGTTGAGCAGTATTCTACCATCTCCAAGGATGATACCACAATACCAGCAGAAAATGATTGACTTTAACAATTGTCTTAGCTACTGGTGTCATTCCAAAGGGGTCCAATACTTATCAGCCACTGAGGACATGGTTGACAGGCTACACTGCCTTGTCTGGGATTGTCTTCACCTGTCAACTCTAGGCTTTCAGATATTGGCCAAAACATTATCCACCCCTATAGTGCCTTTTTTAGACATAGCCAAACAGACAAACCTTCCAACATAAAAGTTAAGAACAAGCTAAACGTGTTATTGCTCAATGCCAGGAGCCTCAACAAGAAACTGCACTCCATGGAAGCTTTGCTCACCCTGGAGAATGAGAACATCTCTGCAGTTACTAAAACAAAGTTTAAAGCCACGGAAAGCACTCCAGCAGTGCATAGCTATAATACCTTTCATACATTCCAACCACCCACTGAACATGAAAGAGCAAACGATAGAGGTGTATATGTCTATATAAAGGATAAGCACACCTCAAGGCTGGTCAAGCAATATGACATACTTGAGCTACTCCATGCCCAACTAACCATGAGAAAAATCCACTACCATATTCTTGCTAGCTACAGGTCCCTCACTATGAACAAGGAAACCCATACATCATTCCTAAAATTACTAGAATCACTCAACATCCAGCCCAATACCATACTCATGGTTGATTTTAACTACCCCTCTATTAAAAGGGAGGCATGCATGACCACTAACATGCAGGGTCAAAGATTCCTTGACCTTGTAAATTGAAATGCTCTGGAGCAGCTAGTCTGCACACCCTCTAGGGGAAGAAATATCCTAGATCTGGTACTCACAAATATGGAAGAGTGTTGCACCCCCCCCCCCCCCATTATGATGTCCTCACTGGTAAGATCAGATCATAAAGCTGTTTCCCTTGAATTAAAGATAAAACTAGCCCTCCCACCTAACCCCCAAAACTTTAAGAACTTCTCTCAGGTAAATTATCCCTATTAAGGGATGGCATAACTAGTTTACAAGTTCCCCCAAATCCAGAAAACACAGAAAGTAATGTAGAGGCATACACAAAAGACCTGTATGGCCATATAAACAACTTCCATAGAAACAGCAGTATCAGACCAAAATAAACCCATGTCAAACCACAAATACAACAAGCCAACCTAGTGGACCCCTGATATTAATAGGTTGTACAACAAAAGAAAGAAAATCCTGTTGAGAAGTCAGAGGGAATGTGCACAACAGAGTAAAAAGTCCTTCATTAGTCTGAACAAGAGAAATAGGGAACTAGTCAAGTCTCTGAAAGCAGACCTTGAGGTAAAAATAGCCTCCAAATCTAGGGATAACCATAAGGCATTTTCCATTTATGTCTGCAATCTTAAGGGCAACACCCAACAATGTGTGGAATTATTTGTAGATGGCATCACCTATACTCACCCGAAAAATATAGAAAATCTGCTGACCAACAAATGTAGCTCAAATTTCACCTCCCCGTCACCCCCAGGTCTCCCCCAAGAAATACCCTCCACCACTCCACTGCATATTATCACCAAAGAAGAGGTTGCCACTACACTCTCTAAAGTTAAAAACACAGCTTCAATGTGGTTTGATGATATATCAGGTTGCCTCTTAAACAGCTTAAATCAGGACTTCAGGCCCATTAGGATCTCTTTTTAACCACAGCCTCCAGACTGGCTTTGTCCTAATAGAGTGGAGGATAGCAAGAGTCATCCTTCTGCATAAAGGGGGACCATCTACTGACCAGGGAAATTACAGACCCATAGGCTTGATGAGTCTTATGTATAAGACCATGGAAAAATAATCATGGACCTGATAAATAATGATATTGGAAACCTCCAAACACTGGACCCTACCCAATTTGGTTTTGTCAAGGGCGGGTCATGCCTACTGAATCTGGTGGATATCTTTGAGAAACTCATTAAGGTCATGGATAATAGTAAAACAGACCTACCTCAACCTGGCAAAGGCATTTGACACAATAACCCACTCGGCTATTATAATTAAACTCACAAAACTGTGCATAAATCTGTATGTCAACAGATGGATAGCCATTTGGCTCACAGACTGGATACGTGGTTAAAGTGGGTGAATCCAGATCCAGCAAGAGGTCGGTTACTAGTGGTGTGCCACAGGGCTCAGTGCTGGAACTACCCCAATTCAGAATATACTTCTCTGAAGTCAAGGCTATTGTGAAAGGCCACTGGATGATGGAGTTTGCTGATGTCTGCAAGCTGGGGCAATCATTGAATCCCCCAGTGATATAGATATCCTTCAGGAGAGTCTAGATCAGACAAATTTTTGGTGCTAGAATTGTGGCCTAAAACTATATGTGAAAAAAATGTATTATCTTACCCTTTGGGAAGTCAAATACCCCTGCAAATTACAATATCAATAGTATACCCCTAAGAGTAAACTCAGAGGTGAGAGATCTAAGTACACAGATAGATAATAGCCTAAACTTTGACTGGCATGTGTCCACACTGGTGAGGAAGTCCTTTTATGTGGCACAACTTATAAGTAATGGTATGGCATCTAGATCTAAGGAAATTATAGTCCTGCTGTACTCAGCCCTCACTAGACCAATAATGGAGTACAGTGCACCATTTGTCATGTACTTTATTAGGCACTTACAACAGCTGGAGTGACCTCAGAGGTTCATGACAAAGAAAATCTAGGGTGTAAACAACATGAACTATGCAGATAGACTGAAAGCCCTATCCCTTTACTCTGTCTCCTACTGACTATTAAGGGGTGACCTATGCCTGACCTACAAGGCACTCACAAATCCAGCCCTGATGGAGCTGCTACACATCCACAAGTCAAACAGTGTAAGGGTCACCTTTCCTGTGGATATGAACTTAGTCAGTGACTCAAACAAAACATGCTGAAAAGACGGCCATGTGTCTCAGAGATTGCTCCTTCTTTGGAACAGGCTTCATATTCACATTAAGCAGAACCCTTCCCTGGCCCTCTTGAAATGCAAGTTGGATCCTTGTATGGGGAATCACAAATTCACACCTGGTGTAGTGCCTATGTCTCTTATGGACAAGGGCAATCTGTAAGATACTCAATGCACAGGCACAAATCCATGCCATCCTCTTGCCCCTAAAGCCCATCTATTGGGCAAACTGGGTTATATTGGCTAGGCTTGTAAAGGCCCTTAAGCCGTTAGCTTAGTAATCTCTTACGAACCTATGAAGTGAGGAAAGTCTCTTTTGCTTTTGTACATAATGCTCTGGTTTCTGTTCTTTAATGTGGGCACTAATCAGAGAAGAGTAACACCAGAACTGTTAGAAGGTTCTTTTGTTTAATCTTTTAGCTGAAGACTTGCACATTACTCCATTAGAACAGCACTCCTGACCCATTTGCTGTCCTAATATGTCAGGGTTTTAGGTATACCTTCAGTGCCTATCTGGAACTAGGTCCCACAACCAGTGTTTTAGGTATAACTTATATACATTTCTGAAACTAGGACCCATAACCAGTATTTTAGGTATACCTTCAGTCCCTATCTAGAACTAGGTCCCATAGCCAGTGTTTTAGCTATGCCTTCTTTCCCTAACTGGAACTAGGACCTACAGCCAGTGTTTTAGGTATACCTTCAGTCCTTATCTAGAACAAGGACCCACAGCAAGTGTTTTAGGTATACCTTCAGTCCCTATCTAGAACTAGGTCCCTATGTCCCATAGCCAGTGTTTTAGTTATACCTTCAGTCCCTATCTAGAACTAGGTCCTATAGGCAGTGTTTTAGCTATGCCTTCTTTCCCTAACTGGAACTAGGACCCTTCAGTCCCTATCTAGAACTAGGTCCTATAGGCAGTGTTTTAGCTATGCCTTCTTTCCCTAACTGGAACTAGGACCTACAGACAGTGTTTTAGGTATACCTTCAGTCCCTATCTAGAACTATGTCCCTAGGTCCCATAGCCAGTGTTTTAGGTATAGCTTCAGTCCCTATCTAGAACTAGGTCCCTAGGTCCCATAGCCAGTGTTTTAGGTATAGCTTCAGTCCCTATCTAGAACTAGGTCCCTAGGTCCCATAGCCAGTGTTTTATGTATACCTCCTCTCCCTAACTGGAACGAGGACCCACAGACACTGTTTCAGGTATACCTTCAGTCCCTATCTAGAACTAGTCCCTAGGTCCCATAGCAAGTGTTTTAGGTATACCTTCAGTCCCTATCTAGAACTATGTCCCTAGATCCCATAGCCAGTGATTTAGGTATACTTTCAGTCCCTATCTAGAACTAGGTCCCTAGGTCCCATAGCCAGTGTTTTAGGTATACCTTCTCTCCCTAATTGGAACGAGGACCCACAGGCACTGTTTTAGGTATACATTCAGTCCCTGTCTGGAACTTGGACCCACATTACAGTACACCAGTAAAACTACATCACCATGTCAATGTGCACATACACAGTACAAAGGTTTTATTTGCCTTTGCTAAATACGTACATGCAGTACTATCTGATGAGTTTATTACAAATAAGAAAAATTGTTAAATATTCATATCTCTTCATTATATAATTGCTATATTAGTACAGCAAGACAAATCATCCATGGGAATTACCCAAGGCTGGTATCATTTGCCCATTCAGGTTACTCCCCTAGAGGCAAAGAACACCCCATGGAGTCTAACAGCTTTACCGTTATTGTATGTGAGGTACTGTAGTGTAGTACCAATATACAGAGCAGTATTATATACTAGAGTACCTCACTTACAATGAGAGTATTTTAAAACCCAGCTAATAATCTCTATGCAATCTCTATATTATAAATACCAGACTCATCAGGAACATAGTAGCTGACTGCTTGGGCTCAGCAGATTTATTTTAAATAATTTTATACGTATATAGGTTCAGAGGGGCACATTCCTTAGCGGTGGTACTATGTGCATAAGCAGACAGAAAGTAAATTTGTTCAATGCTTTCAATCATAAAAAATTTGAAATGACACAGGTGCTCACATTCAGTGATCTCATGCACAGGTGCTCACATTCAGTGATCTCATACACAGGTGCTCGCATTCAGTGATCTCATACACAGGTGCTCACATTCAGTGATCTCACACACAGGTGCTCACATTCAGTGATCTCACACACAGGTGCTCACATTCAGTGATCTCATACACAGGTGCTCACATTCAGTGATCTCACACACAGGTGCTCACATTCAGTGATCTCATACACAGGTGCTCACATTCAGTGATCTCATGCACAGGTGCTCACATTCAGTGATCTCATGCACAGGTGCTCACATTCAGTGATCTCATACACAGGTGCTCACATTCAGTGATCTCACACACAGGTGCTCACATTCAGTGATCTCACACACAGGTGCTCACATTCAGTGATCTCATACACAGGTGCTCACATTCAGTGATCTCATACACAGGTGCTCACATTCAGTGATCTCATACACAGGTGCTCACATTCAGTGATCTCATGCACAGGTGCTCACATTCAGTGATCTCACACACAGGTGCTCACATTCAGTGATCTCACACACAGGTCCTCACATTCAGTAATCTCACACACAGGTGCTCACATTCAGTGATCTCATACACAGGTGCTCACATTCAGTGATCTCATGCACAGGTGCTCACATTCAGTGATCTTATTTTTGTTCCAGCTGTTTGTAGTTGTATGACTACTGTCTAGGTAAAGCCACAAGAATGTTTTAAGGGTGCATATCAGAATATATATATCAGGCTGAAAATGATTTAACAAATGTATTAGCTAGACATTTGTATAGATGTAGAAAGGAATACTTATTTATTAATTCTCTGATTGCCTGCTAAATGCATTGCAAAGTCATGAGAGAGCTGAAGCTTGTCCCAGCATTCAATGGACATGAGCAGAGAAACTGATCCAGAACAGAGTGACAAACCACTGCAGGATGTACACACACACACACACACACACACACACACACACACACACACACACACACACACACACACACACGCTCAGCATACACACCCTTGAGAAGTTTAAATGATTGCCAATCTACCTACTGCACACCTTTGGAGTGTGTGAAAAAAAGAGCACCTGACAAAAACCCTGCAGGAAAAGGCAGAATATGCAAAGAAGCACCCCTGCCAGGAGCAAAACTTGAGAACCACATACTTTGAGTTATCATTGTGATATGCTGCTCTGCTGTGCCATCCTGTTGATTCACATACAAAAAACAGTAATAATATTAACAATAATAATAACAGTGCCTGGGAGAAGTGAACAAGATACTGAAGATTTGCTACTTTGTAAATATAATTTTTGAATTTAGTGATTTATTTATTTATTTTGTCTATCAGGTAGGCAGAATGGACAAGAACAAAGCTTTCATGTTAATCCAGGTAAGTTAAGAATGACAAAGAACCCAAATGATAACAAATGAACTGATTAATATTAATGTGTAAAAATATGGACAAAACTTTGGATTTCAGAATCAAGAGCAGTGACTTTGTACCAACATAAGTACATCAAATGCATGATACTGTGATTTGCACATATTCATATTGATGAGTAAAGACTATGAAGTGTGATATGAGTTTTTTTTTCAGGTGGCAACAATTAGATGTTTTGCAAAATTTAGCAACACTGCAAATGCACTATAAATGATATTGTGGGTAACAACCTAAGAATGTACGTAGGAAAATATTAGAGCAACAATCGCTGGTAGCAAACACAAGAACAATTATTAAAGACTTGAAAATGCCAGTGATGCAAGGGAAGTGCTGAACCTTTTAGTGCAGACTAAGAAAAGAAGAACAGTGACAGAGGAGAAATGGAGGGGTAATATGAATAACTGCATTCTGTAATTCAGTAGATTAATAGTGCGAGTCCACTAGAGAAAGCATTGTGTAAAGGCAGCATAAATGTCATCATTTGAAAGAACATTCCTTATAGAAGAGAATAAAATCAAGAAAGCAGTCAGCCTTCAGGTTGTACAGGTTTTGGTTCATAGGATCATACTTGACTAGCTGCCTTGTGGGCACTTTTAAGCCTAGCCAAATTCCCTTTCAAAGATGAGAATTAAACTCTGTACCTTGTGATTGTGAGGTAAACACCTTAACCATTATACCAATCCCCAACCCTAAATAGCTGTCAGAAGTAGGCTTTAAACCACGTCTTCATCTGGAGACCAGGATACCCATCAACCATGGAAGGAGTTTAATCCTTGACTTTGGCGCCTTAGACCATCTTGACCATCTTGACATTCACTTGAAAAGTGGTCACTTTAATTGAGAGTATGATCTGCTGGCATTCTCTTTTTCGTAGGATTTCACCCAGAATGAATTGCACAGGGTTTGGATATATTAAGGAAAGGCATGTTGTATGTCAACAAGTCCTGAAGTGAAAAAAGGCCACCAGAAAGATATATGATCAGAAATTCAATGGAGACATTATACTTAGTCATAACTACATGTTTAGCAAATATGAAAGAGCAGCAGATGTTTAGGGTGGTGGTAATGATGTTATTAACACAGGCAACACTTTACAAAGGGCCAGGTGTAGATAGCTGCATCACATCCGCTGTAGTTTATATTTATTTATTTTACTGACATTTGATTACGAGGAAAGTCCAACTGGGTAGGAGCCCATTTTCACCAGAGGCCCGGGGAAAATCTCTAAAGTATTATAAAACATTTTAAGAACAATAATATTACAGTCTTTAAAAATAATACAAAAAAACAACTACAGTTTAAATAATTATACCAAATTAAACATAACATGAAAACATTGGTTAAGAATAGATTCAAGTTATATGATAATGATCTAATAGAGAAATTTTAGCCAGTTTATAGAGAAATTAAAGGTAAATTAGTATAGCACAAACAAGAATTGCCATGCGAAGTGAGAGAAAAGCAGGCTTATGGTATATTTGTAGATTATATACATGAGATTTGAAATATTATATATTTCATGCATGAGATTTGAAACAGAGGTTTTGAATCTGGCTTGAACAAGTCTATTAATACTGGAGCAGATCTAGGTAAAACATTTCCAAAGGTATCAAGTTCTAATAGTTTATGTTACTGAAGTTGATGGCTCACAACTTCAAATACATTTGCTACTTCTACAAATGCTGCAGTTGTCAGCTAACTGCTACTCATGACAGACTTTAGGGGTTGACAAAAGGAGATAGTACAGTTAAATCTGTTATTTGACTTACAATGAGCACAGATAGTTTGACAGAATGTCAGTAAATGGCTATATGGATCTACATAAATAGGCCACATTCCTAAAATCAAATCCCCCAATCCCAGTACTCAGAATCCTCTACAAATGAAAGAATGCAGTCCTCAAAATAAATTGCTTCAAAGCTATTTCAGTATCAGGATATGAACACGTCAAAGGAATGTCAGATGTCCTCAAAGATATTTTTGCAAAGAATAAAACCTTCACCTTGCACACCCCCACTCATACATATAAGAACTCTATGATCATACAGCCTCATAGAAGTGGAAATAAAGCAAATATTCGCTGTTCTCCATGTCTGTGCTATTTTAGAGCTACAATATGTTAGTCAAGGGATGTGGGAACATAGTCTACACACATGTGAAGCTTGATTCCTGAAAATATGCAGAGCACAGACTACTTAATGAATGTGTTATGACTAGCTATAATTTGAAGTGTGCAGCTTGCATTGTAGTGCAGTTTTAGTATGCTGAAATCAGCAGATGTAGATTTGACTTCTTGGGATTCATGCAGATCAGGTATATCTGACCATTTGTTTTCTCTTTTAGAAGTTGTAGTAGTGTAGTCAGATTTTCACAGCAGTGGAACTACACCTGAGGCTTAAAAAGGCATTTAGGATGTGGGTAAAGGGTTTCCGTGTTAAGGGGTTACCCACCTGAGAAATGTGGGTAGGAATAAATCAGAACTGGTGATACTGCTATATTTTATATCAAACAGTAGTTTATCAATGTCTCTAGTGGTTCGCAGTATGAAGTTGTGGAAAAACAAATATGGCAGTTTATTTAATGGTGCAATGTACTGGGGAAGGTGCAATTTAGTGAGCTACAAAAGTTAATTGAATTAAAAAACTTAGAGGTGAAGTTTATGGTTATATTCTGATATAATTTTATTATTGTGTCTGATAACAGAGTGTGAGTTCCAGCTCCAAGAAGAACTTCAATTTAAAGCCAGAAGATTGTGGGGCTGGAGAGGAACTCAATGGAAATATGCCATAGGAGCAGTTTTCTTTTATGTTATGTTGTTCACATGAGCTGTGCTTCATTCTATGTCTCATCACCTTAACAGCTACTTTGAATTTCTGAGTCCTCCTGTCTCTGTCATTTAGCCATGGCAGAACATTTGTTAACATAAGCCATTTATTAGTGCCACCTTACAATCTTCTAACACAAAAGGGCTGTGCAGATTCTGAGCTGAAAACCTCAGGAACAAAATAGGAACTGAGAGCTGAACTAGTAACTGGAGTACTGTACACTAAAATGTGGTATTTTCCTAAAGGAATATAGTGCTATTCAGGAGCTTCATATTTCTGAAAGTAAGTAACCATGGAGGCAGTTCTGGGTGGGGTTATGCCACAGCTTATCCACTGGAAAATGGAAAATGGTGAGAGGTGGGCCTAGACACTAGTGAAGGGAAAAGAACATTTTATAGATCATGAGAAATTAGTAGGTCTGTGAAATTTTAACATGTCAGGGAGAGATGCATTACTAAAAGGTGAAATGTTTAAGCAAGGGCTTGACTGCTTATGTTGATAATAGCTAACCAGCTTCCTTCAGCAGCAGCATCATGAATTAGGGTTTTTAGCACACCCCACCTAAGTTAAACTGCAGAACAATAACTTACTAAAATTAGCCATATCATGACTATGGGGGTTGCGAAAGCAAGTGATACAAAGTATCTTTTTTTTCTCAATTTTTTTTATTTTTCAAATACATTTGAATAAATTCCATAGTATTTATACATTACATCTTAAATAACTATGTACACTATTTACATTAGCCTGACATTATAACAGATCTTAATGTATAGTTATTTTATAAGTATGTTCAATCCATTATCAGAGGGTCTAATTAATTATTGTATAGTGTCAATCAACGATAATACTTTTCCCCAAGGGTTGTTGATAAGTGGCTTTGGATAAATTCTAAGTTCTTTAATTTTAATTTCCAATAATGCTGTAGTCTTCAGTAGGCTGTAGAAGTCTTCCAAAGTTGGTATTGTGTTTGTATTCCATCTTCTTGTTATCTTGTTATACAGTTCCTTGAAATTGCAAGTATAGTACCTACTAGATACATGTTTGACCTATTCAAATGAGGACCTTTGTTCCTATTCAAATGAAGACCTTCATTCACATTTAATAATACAAGAGCTTGAATCAAATAAAATTATTCATTAAATAAAGCTTGTAGAAGGTTATTAATATCATTCCAAAATGGCTTAATTTTAACACAAAGAAAATGTGGTTCCAGTCTGCATTGTGTACTTGCTCACATCTCGAACATATTCCTTTTATGGAAGAACAAAGTTTAATACCTGACTGGGGTTAAGAATGCTCTGTGCAAGCATTTCCAATTAAAAACTTTCCAGTATTGTGTAAAGGATGTATATTTTATCGATAATAAGATATTTGTTTTAATATCTTCAGTTAACTGTATTGAGTGTCCTTTTGTTATATATTTCCAATATGAGGTTTTGGGTGTTGTTTTATAGTTTATCAATATTTTGTAAAATTTTGAAATACTGTTTCCCATGTCAAAGTCATTCTATATGATTTCATATATGTATTTCGTAAATTTAGGTATTTCTTTAAATGAAGAATTGTTAATTATTCTGCTTAAATCTTGCAAATATGACAGAATACTCTGTAAAGTTAGCCAGTCCTGTTGTGGAATTTTGTATGTTGTTTTTATTACTTGCATATCTAAAACTTTTAGTTCTTTGATACATTGGAGCCAACAAACAAATCCTTTCTGTTCCCAAGAATTAATAATTTCTGTATATATTTTATGTGGAAAGCTCTTTGTGACTATAAATGGTGTTAAAAGATCAAACCAGATTTTTAAATCTATATTTGCATTAATCATTTTCCTAAATGAGTCAATGTAATAATTAATCATATGAATTTTAGTGGGTTTAGTTATGTTATATTGCATGCTAATACATAATATGTGCCTTGGCAAATTGTTTTTATCAGTTATTTGAAATTTCTTTTGTAAATCAAATTCATTTACTGATATTACAGTTAGTAATTCTTTCCAATTTGCAGAGTAATTTGGACTTATCCAATCTGAGATTCTTTTAGATATTGATGCTTTTATATATGTTTCTATATCAGGAAAGTTTAATCCTCCCTGTTTCCATGGTCTGATATGATGTATTAAAGCTATTCTGTTTCTGTTTCTTTTGGGAAACCATAACAATTTTAGTAGGCATGAATTTATTTCTTTATGTATATTCCTTTCTGGTAACAGTTGTATTGCCAAGGCTATATATAAGATCTTGGGCAGTAAAACCATTTTTATTAACTGTAGTCTTTCTTCAAATGTTAATATTATTTTGTTCCATTTTTCCACAGAGATTTTAATTGTGTTGATGATATTATTGTAGTTTTTTGGGACTAATTCATTATTATCCTTGTATAACTCAATTCCTAAATATTTTAAGGTAGATTCTTGTTTCCCTATGATGTGATCCCCCTTAGTCTGCAGTTCTTTTTTTTTATTTAAAAATAAAAATGTTGATTTTGATTTATTGAAATGGAGTCTTGAAGTCATGTGAAATTTGTCAATTAATGTATCTAGTTCTTCTAATGTCTCTTTTGTATTAGATAATGTTAGTAATATGTCATCAGCAAATAGCATTACTTTAGAATTGTATTGTTCATAAACATCTATTCCTTTGGTCTTTATATTGTTACAAATTGAATCTGCCAATATTTCAATAGCCAGAGCAAACAGAATCAGTGACATGGGACATCCTTGTTTAGTGCCTTTTGTTATATGTATAGATTCAGAGGTAAAAGGACCTATACGCTAAATTATTTGTATATGTATTCTTTAGGAGATGAACAAAGGATGCAGGAAATTCAACCAGCATTAAGATTTTGAATAAATAGTCCCAATTTAGGGAATCAAAGGCTTTCTCTATATCTAAGCCAATTATGAGTGTCTTTAGTTTCTTTATTAACATAATCTATAAGATAAGTTATCCTTTTAATATTGTCATGTGTGTGTCTATGATATATAAATCCAGTTTGATCATTATGTATTGCTTTGGATAGCGGTACTTTCATTATGTTAGTTAATATTGCCATAAATATCTTATAGTCATTATTTAATAATGATATAGGTTTATATGAGGTACAGATGTTTGGGGATTTGTTTTCCTTTAGGATTGGTGTGATTAAGTAATATCCCCAAGAGGGTGGTATTAAAGCTTGTGACTGAATTTTTAATAGAGATTTATGGAAGAGGGATAGTAATCTTTGAAGGAAAAGGTTTATATATTTCCATAATTATGCCATCTATACACAGAGCTTTATTATGTTTACCCTCTTTTATTGTATCTATAACTTCTTTGTAGTATATGGGTGCTTGCAGATCTAGTTTTAATTTTTCTGTTTTTTTTTTATATCAGAACATTTTTCATCTAGATTTAATTGATCAATATGTATATTTTCTTTTTGGAAATTTTCCATATAGTGATTTCTATAGACATCAAGAATGTTACCTATATCCGAGACATTTTTCCCTTTCTTTTCATGGAAGATACTTTTAAAGTTATTAGCTTTTGATTGTATTTTGATTCTTGTGGATAAATTATATAGATATTTGGGCGAAGTGGCCAAGGTATTAATTTTTAGTTTTTCTAAAGCTAAACTAGTTTTATGTGTTAGAATTTCATTGTATTTATTGTTTAATACTTCTACTTTCATCTCCAAATGATTTTGATTTTTTTCAGCTTTTACTGACAAAAGTTTGGATTGAAGATCTAATAATTCAAAATCCCATTCTCTGATTTTTTTATATGTCAAGTTAGGGTTTTACCATATATGTAAGCTTTTAATGAGTCCAATATCATTATTTTATTTATCTCTCTGGTATAATTAATATCTAAGAACAACTGTAATTCAGATAATAACCAGGGTTTGAACTCTTTAATTTTAGTTATATATGCTGGAATTCTGGAGTTAAAGATTAATGGTTTGTACCCATTTTGAAGTTTTAGTATCAATGAATTGTGGTCTGAAAAGGGGCAGGGAGTGATTGAGAAATTAATGATTTTAGAGTGTAAGTCATGGACAGCAAATATTTTATCTATTCTAGGTTTGGGTACCAAATCTGTGATCTTGATGGGAAAACAACAAAGATTTATCTTCTTTAAATTTGAAAGTATCTAGAAGATGAAATGGTTCTAAGCACTTGTTTAAAGCTTTTGATACAGCTGATGTACGCTGCAGTCTTTTATTTGTAGTTTCATAAATATCAAATATACAGTTAAAATCTCCTCCTAATATTAAGTTGCCTTTATAATTATTGGAAATGAAATACAAGTGTTTTTAACAGTTCCTGTTCCAATGCCTGGGAACCAGTATAGATTGGCTAGGGTCCATATTCTGTTATTATATTTAACTATTACTAATGCCATAAGGCCTTCTTTATCTTCATACTTATAAATGATTTCTGGATTAATCATATTTGTTTTCCATAAAATTGTTACCCCTTTTGCCTTATAAGTGGATTGTGCCAATATCATATATTCCTTAGGATTCCATTTGTAATTATCATTTGTTTTGAAATGAATTTCTTGAAGGAAGACAATTTGTGCTTTGTTCAGTTTTAAATATTTCAGTAGATTTGATCTCTTGCTAGGATTGTTTAAGCCATTGGTATTTAAAGATAATAAAGTTAAATCCATCTTAGGTTATTTAGACTATGTATTTTTTTGTGTTTTATTGTGACTATTAAACATTTTCCTCTGATAACTATAAAATATATGTTTGCGCTTTTAAAGGAAATTATCCATTTTATACTTTGAGCATTTACCAATAAAGTAATGTTTTGGTCAGCCATACTAAAAATATTTTGTGAAATAAATTTAAATTAATAAATGTTAACAAAACTAAGATCTGCACTAGCCATGGAATGAAAATTATTCCTAATCTGATGGATAAACCTAAGTCCATCAGATTATCACTCATACCTTGACAATCCAGAACATCTGAGCTCCATAAATTGAATTATCATACGGAGAATATTTGTAATAGGAATAAGCAATATTTATATTATTTTGAACATATATAGTACTACGATAGATTAAACAGAATTCTAATACAATATAAATGTCTACTTATTGTATAAGCAATTAATATTTACATGAAAGATAGATGACAAGCAATTCAATCATAGTAAAGTAGGATGTATTATATATAACACCTTAGTAAAAGATTATAGCACATAGTTATTTAACATATTCACCCTTATTGATGAAGTCTTTCGAAACTTATTACTTAATATAAATAGATGGCAATAATATTTATACCTAATGCTTATAATGCAATGTATTTTACTGGATATATCAGAAGTTATATTTCATTGTTTGCCAGCATTTAAGTAATCACTTTGTTGCTAACTTACTTAAAGCATCAAGTTTGTTTTATGTGAACATTGATGAAAGTTAGTGCATTTTAATTATCAGTGCATCCCTCTTCCCCCCATTTCCTACACATAAGGATTTTCATATCTGTCATTTCTTATTATAAAATGAGTGAAATTATAGGTTAAAAACAAAAAATTCACTTATTGCGATTAATGATTACAAATTCCCTTTCCATATTTATAAATTGCCATTTTATGGCATATACTGAACGTTTTTAGATTTAAATGTCAACATTCTATTTTGTATAATAGCAAAGGTTAAACTGAGTGGTTATTGTCAATTTAATACTATTTGTTCAGAATGTGATTGTTACATTCTGTGACATTCATAATTCATGCTTCTGTTGTTTCCCTTGAACAACTTTGTCAGTTTGATGTCATGTATAAAACATTAGTTACCTTGGTAACAGCTTAAGTATTATGTATGGTCAAGATGGGTTACAAAAAACAAAATTCAAGTTAAAGCAATTATATGACCTGTTATGCACATTTACTTGTTCAATATAGTGTATGTCATTTATGACAAGTTAAAACAGTAGTGTTATTATACACAAGCCCATGTTATTAAACTGAGTGTCTATTGTCAATTTAATACTGTTTGTTCAGAATATGATTGCTACATTCTGTGGCATTTCAAGTTCAGGCTTCTGTTGTTTCTCTTGAACGACTTTGTCAGTTTGATGTCCTGTATAAAGCATCAGTTACCTTGATAACCGCTTAAGTATTATATATGGTTAAGATGGGTTACAAAAACTACAATTCAAGTTAAAGCAATTACATGATTTGTTATGCATATTTACTTATATAAGAAAATCATCATGCTTCCCCTTGATGTTCAATGTAGTGTATGTCATTTATGACAAGTTAAGACAGTAGTGTTATTATACCCAAGCCCATGTTATTAAAACCTGTCCTTAATATCTAAATTCAGCAGACTGCTTCATCTTATGTGATGATTATATATTTTATGTCTAGATTTACTAAAATCATACATTACATAACTATTGTCTGTGGCTTTTTTTTTGGCTGTTGCTTAGTTATTTGAGAGACCACAAGCTGTAATGCTTATTCTTATTATTAGCTCCTTCCAAGCATGTTTATACAGTCCATAGACTTTAAATTATGAGACCCTTCTAGTTTCTTATTGTTATAAGTATATTTCTATCCTTACATACACACATATCAGTACTTCAAGCATGGGCAACAATGCCCATCCAGTTTTGCCAGAATACCATTCATTAGTTCATGTGGTGTGTTTCCAGGCTGTTCTTAAAATATCAAAACCAATATTTGTCCTGTTCCATTTTACCAGCCTGTTCCATGCAGTGGCCACTATGCCAGTGAACCACTCAACACACCTTCCATTGCCACAGATATTTCCATGAAGGAAATCTGATGACTCTCTAGCACTTCCCGGCAACCCCAAACACCCCTAGAATCAGCTATCCCCATATGCCCAACACGTCCGAGCAAGCTCACCTCCCAGACCACTGCAAAGGGTACTGCACAAGACTAAGTGCTCTTAATCTTTCATAATAACTCAGATTTCCACTCCTATGTAAGTCCTTAATGTGTTTGAACCAAAATATATTTTAAAAATAAAATTGTGCTTATTATTTATTTTTTATCAAGAATCATCTTAATGAGCTAAACAAAGTGTTGGGAGACCATCAATATGTGTACATGTGATTTAAAACAGCCCTTTTATTATATATTTATTTTTAAACCAAAAACTTCATTGCCGAGAATCATCTCGGAGGCTCCTCAGAGCCTTTAAGCATTATCGTCACTCTATCTCCATTACCATAGCAACCTAGGAGCATCTGTTTCTGTTAGTGTGTCTGTGTACTGCATACCGGAGGCTCACGATGCACCTGAAGCAAAGCTTCACTTCACTGCAACTTCAAGCCTAAATTCCTTCCCTTTCAGTGAGGCAGCAGCCAGGAAAAGAATGGAGAGCAAACAAATCAAAAAAAAAACCTCCCAACAAGCCTTCACAACAAGAGATAACACATTCTTCCAGCCTTCCCACCTCTCACTCAGCAGATGAGTAAACAAACTATCCTCTTCCAAAATATCCCAAATCACAGTTTTATCCACCCCCTTCCCCTGGATCCAGGCTAAAACACCAAATGTTTCTTCCTAATACATAAGCATCAGTTAACCTCGATCACAAGCCACAACCCACAGCTTCCCAGAGACAAAAATGGCAACATACAACAGCTGCCAGACATGGCTGCATCCACACACACCATGTCAGGCTTAATCAAACAGCACTCGAAGCTATGATACCTGCCATAATTGATATTAACTATGTTAAGACAGAATAATAATGACATTTGTACTACCTGCCAGATACAGCTGCATCCATGCACACCATATCAGGATTGTTCAAACAGCACTCGTAGCTGTGATACCTGTCATAATTGCTATAAACTATATTTTGACAGAATAATGATGACATTTGTACTAAGAGCTTGCTACTATTATATAACCAGGATATACATGACATTTCTAAATCATACTTTAACTGAAGAAGGCATTAGTCTCCGTGACATTTTTTCCAAAACACTCTACTGTTACTGCTATTATATATGATGTTAATTTGTTACATTTGAGTCTGAACTCTGATGAATGGTACCTTGTTGAATTAGTTAATTAATTACTTAAATTATTATAAGTAAAATAAATGAAAAATGAACAAGATAAGTATTCATTGAGTTCAAGTAGGGGAATAGAAACGTCTGTGTTTATATTATATGTTGCTTTGTTTGGCTTATACATAATGTAAATAGTAACCCATCTTGACTTACCTTTGTGAAGAATTATTGGACTCTTTGAACATTCTGAATAAATCATTACTGTTTCTCAGTTGTTTAAGAAACCCTCCTTTTTTAAATAAAAACAGATGACAAGTGATGTACCATATCAGTTGATACTTTGAGAGATGTAGCTGTAAGAGTTATTTTTTTGGAACAGCTATCTTGGAATCAGCTTTTTGTTTCTTCTTTCTAGCATCAGTCCAAGGATTTGTTTCTTTTGTTCTTTTAAGAGTAGGGGCCATCCATTCCATTTCTTCTGGGATAGACACTATGTTATTGTTTTTGATGAATATAGTATATTCTTCTAAGTCATTAAAGGTTCTCATCTCATTGGCAAAAAGTATTTTTATCTTGGCTGGAAAGGCCAGCTGTGCTTTAATGTTTTGTTTCAACAGTTTTATTATTGGGCAGACTTTTTTCCTTTGTTCTAGTATTCTGGAAGAATAATCATTGTCAAACCTTATCAGGCTTTGATTGTATTTTAAGGTTGATTTTTCTCCAAGCAGATTTTAATATTAGTTGCTTGTACAGAAATGAAAGAAATTTTATAACTATGTATCTAGGTGGAGTATTTGTTGAGTTAGAAGCAGGTTTTTCAGTGTTCTATGCATCCTTTCAATTCCAAATGAAAGACCATCTTTTAAGTCTAAAAATTCAGGAATCCAGGTTGTTAAGAATGAAATAATGTCTTCTCCTTCAATGTTTTCAGGTAGACCAGAGATCCTTATGTTGTTTCTCGTTTCCCTGTTTTCTAAGTCATCTATTTTGTTAAGCAGCCATGTATTCTGTTTAAGGAGAAATTATTTCTGGAATTCTTCTTCTTTGAGTCTCCCTTCAATGTCAAAAAGAATGTCAGAATGTTTCCTTGTGCTGCTGATTAAGATGTGGGACCTATGCCACATGTGGCATTGGCCATAGGCATTGCATTGCAGAAATAAATGGGAGGAGTTTACTTTGAATAAACAGAACAACAGTAGGACTGAAAGCTAGCAGGCTGGAAAATAGCAGTATATGCACTGGATGTAAGAGCGGAGTAAGGCTGCATCTGAGAATGTAAACACTGTATATCTTTCAGTGTGAAAAGGAGGTTTGATTTTTAATTCATGTCAGAGAGCAAGAAAGAGAAGTGATGTAGCTAGGGGGAATGGGAATGAAGCCATGTGAGAAACAGTGTATGGAATTGTCTAGTATGAGGACAAGTAGGAGAAAAGCTAATCAGGGTGAATGGATAGAAGGAAACGGTAGACAAATTAGAATTAGTCAGTCTATATAAAGGAGAAAGGGATTAGGAAATAAGTAATGTAAGAACAGGGGTGCAAAGTCACTAAGTTCTGGCAGTTAATAAGAAGGACTCTCAGGTAAGGATTGTTGATCTATTCAAAGCAGGTAAGAGAGTAAGTTAATTAGCAGCTTGGATAAGTTTAAACTAAATGAATAAGAAAATGTCATTCAACCATTCCTAGAAATAGCAGATCATAATTAACTTTTATGTTTTAGTTTGGATAATCAGCAGATAAAATTAAATGGTTACTCTAAAGCACTGCTTGTGTAGTAAGTATCAAGATCTAGCAAATAAACTAGCTTAATAATGAAAAATAGTAGGAAGTAGCATTGTTACCTCACAGCAAGAGGTTCTCCCGTTTGATTCTCGGCTTGGCTTGGGAGTGCCTTCTGTGTGGAGTCTGCATGTTCTCCCAGTGGTTGGGTAGCGTTTGAAAGACATGCCTACATAAATGGGTGTGCCTTCGTTGAAGGTTGGGCGTCGAGCTGGCACCTCAGCGTTTCATAACAAAATCTACTGCCAATCATTAGCAGACCGGCGTTCCGCTGTGGTGACCCCTTACCGGGAAAAAGCCGAAAGACAAACAACAACAACAAGTAGGAAGTGGTATTGTATGCGTCAACTTGATGATAGTGGGGTCAGGTTTTGTAAGTTTAACCTACCCAATACCATGGTGGTAACTAAAAAATGGACAGCATTTTTTTTTTGGGGGGGGGTTTGCATCTCCTCAGTTAGAACAAAAGATGGGATTATACCCTCTTCTCTAAATCGATGGAATATTGGAGGCAGTATATTTAAGGACTGGGGTGGGGAACAGAACCACCACATCAGGAGATGTTGAATGCCATCCCTGCAAAAACATTGCATTTAGCATCTGTTTATTATACCACAAAGGTCTACCAGGCAATAGCATAATTGTCCATATTAGACTATGCACAATGTAATTACCATCAGTAAGTTAGAGCTGACCCATACTGTGTTAGTCAAGATAACTTCAGTATGTATACAGGACTGTAGCAGACAGAACTTGACAGCAGTTAGTAGTCACTAAGTTATACACCCTTTGTACAGAGAACACCAAAGAAAAGAAAGCATGGGCTTAGATTCTAATTAGTTGTGTTAACCAGTATAAACATATAATGGGAATAAGATAGTAATGAACAGCACATTAGCCTGTGGGAAAATGTAACCTGGTATGCATTCAGTATTCAATTCAGTCACTTACATTTTTATATAAGCTATACCAAAGGGGAGAGGAAAATATTAGATTTCATTTAGCTATTTTTCATAAGGCTTATTGCTACAGGAAATCTTACTGTGATAGGGATGTCTAGCATGATATTTTCAGCAGTATTTATTTATTTATTTATTTATTCATTAATTTCCAGTTTGATGACTGGGGAAGTCCACTGGGCCAAGCAGAGCCCATTTTCAGTGGAGGCCCGGTGAGAAAAGCTCCAAAAGCAGTTAACATAATATAATATAAGTACAGTATGGAATATACAGTATACAAAAGCACAAATATGCAATTTAAAATACAAATACAAAATCAGGGAATATATGTTTAAAAACACAAATGTTAAAATATAGATAAAGTCAAAAGTAAGATCTTCCTGGCATTTGTAGGCTGCAGCCTCAGTTGCTAACCATTAAGAATCTCCATCTATAAAAGAGGATGCACAACAAACTCTTACTTAGCCCCTTTATGCTGTGTGAAGGTGACGGTTACTTCGCCATGCTTCATTAGTGAGCTGGTTATTGTAGGCCTCTCATACTTTGGCAGTGATAAGTACAATTATATATTCAGCTGTTGTTGAATATTTCTGTATTTCTTTCTTGAATTCCCTGTTTTTATCATGATGGTTCAAGAGGACATCAGTCCTCCTATAGCTGTCAGACTCCCCCTAAGAATGGTCACTATAGCTGTCAGATTCCCCCTAAGAATGGTCACTATAGCTGTCAGATTCCCCCTAAGAATGGTCACTTGCAGTGTTTATTTTATTTAGGGAAGAGCATGTTTGTTTCTCATGGTGAGTGAAAGGAATATGAGGGCCTGTTTAGATCACACCACATTAATTAAGTAATAACCCATGCCTGGGTGTGGGTAATACTGGATTTACCCATGGTTGGTGTGGTTTGGTCACGAGGGCAAAGCCCCAGTGGCCAAACAAAGACAACTGTGGGTAAATACAGCATTACCCACACCCAGAAGTGGGTTATTGCTATTATACAATGACATTATTTAAGAAAAAGAATACTTACTTTTCTTAAATAATGGCATTGTATAATGCCTCCTTGCTGCCCTTCCACAGCTGTCCAGTATTCTGTGGCATTTCTGATGTACTGCGCATGTGTATGGTTACGCAGTACATCAGAACTGTGTGTGTGGAAGCAACGGAGAAAGGAAGATCTCCGTTGCTTTTAAAAACTTGTCTCGCTATGTTAAAAGAGTTTAACATAGCAAGACAGCTTTAAAAAAAGCAACAGAGAAAGGAAGATCTCCTTTGCTTTTTTTTAAGATATCTCGTTATGTTAAACTCATTTAACATGGCGCGATAACAGCAACAGAGCTCTTCCGTTCTCCATTGCTGTCCAAAAAAAAAAAAAAAGACTTGTACTAATGGAAGACGTCCGGGTGACCAGACCTTTTTCCATTAGTATAAGTCTTTGATTTACAACGTCACGTTTTGGAATATTAATGGGGGGGGGGTCGTTGTATAATTTCTCTTAAACAATCTTCATGTTCTAGGGTTATTTCTTCTTCCCCTTCTTCTGGGCAGAAAGATATTAGCAAAAAGAAATGTGGAGAAAGGAGGAGTTTAAATGAAAAGTAAAAGAGAAGCATGCCTGGCTGTGTGAGGGAATGCCCCTTGTGGATGCCTCCATGGTCAGCTCATTGCATGACCTTCCTTCCCCCAGTGTTTGTCCAAGTGCATCCAAGTGGGTTACAGACAGCAAAAAATGCAAGACACCTGATGGCTGCCTGAATGATGACCTAACTTGGCCAACTCTTGTCCTGGTGATGGGGAATGAATGGGTTCATTGGTCAATATGAGCTAATGATCAGCAGGTAGTGGGGCAAAAAAAGACAAAAAGAAAAAAAAAGAAGCACGGAGAGTTTTCTGTGGTAAAAGCTACAAAAATGAGCATAATAGAGCAGACATTAGGTTCACCAGTGGGGCAGACACCTGTGACACTAGAGTCCATACATGTTATACTTGGCACAAGTACTCTTCCATAAGCTGCTGGTAATCAGATTTATTCCCTCCTGCAGAGAAGTTTGAAATCTGCCATGATTCTCCTAATCTAAAAAGTGCTTTACTGCCTTAACAGGAGGTTACAAAAGTTGTGACAATACAGGAATTGCTTGCTACATGTAGTATGATTTATATTTGTTCTCATTGCATTTGTTTACCAGGATTGTCTGATTGGGCAGAAAGCTACCCCTTTTCAGTGGAGGCTCAGAGGAGAAAAGTTCCAGAAAAAATCCAACATTACGTAAAGAATAGAGTAAACAGAAGTATGCAAGTAATCGATGAATATACAGCATTTAAACAGAGTATGAATAACATCATCTAAATAACTATGAAACATATTTGGAAAAGAACTTAGTAGATGGAGAGAAAAGGAGGAAATGGGGGATTAGTATTAAGTGGTGAGAGAGAATGTTTTAAGATAAGTAGAAGGAAGAAGAGGGTAAGGTAATGGACATGGAGGAGATTTTGGATCAATAAATAAAGGTATAGTGCTTGGAAAGAATAGGAAATAGTAAGGGGCAGGACATTTATCATCCAGGAGTTATGCATTTACAGGACCAGGTATCTCTTAGATATACTCTTGTTTGTGCCTTAAAAGAGTTGGTGTTTACTGTGTTTCTTAGCATGAGAGGAAGGAAGATTCCAAATTTTGGCCATGAAAGAGGAGTATGAAGAGTCACCAACTGAGTTATTAGCATTTGTAACAGTTAATAACATTTTGTCAGTGGATCTCAACAGTCTACTTGGATTATAAAGTTGGAGAATATTTTTCAAGCTAAGGTTTTTGTCTGGATAGTAGATGAGTTTCTGGAAAGTGACTCGTAAAGTGTAAGTCTTAGCTCTAAACAATGAATTTTTTAAGGCCAGACAGTGATAAGTCCTACAATAATGAATGGCAGCAAAGTTTTCCACTTTATTATAGCACTATTCCCAAGACTGTGAGTTGTGTGGATTGTAGGTTAATTAAGATGTGAGTACCATAAAGTAGTGTAGGGGTGAGAAGGGAGTGAGCAATACTTATTTGGGCGTTATCTGTGAGGTACTTTTGTTGGTTGTTTTTTATTGCTTGTTTTATGTGATGATCACATTTTAATCTTTCATCAATAGTGACTCCTAGTAGCTTAGTTGCACTTACTAGTTCTATATGTTGTTAGAGGAAGTGATTTTGAAATTATTTTTGTCGTCAGTTGAATGCTTTTTGGTAAATAGGTTAATTTTTTAGGGTTAAGGAGCAGCTGTGTATCAGATAGCCAGGCCTCTATGGTACATAAGACTTTTGGGTGAGTTGTTTTAATTTGTCTATGCCTTTAGTAGAACAGATTATTGTTGAATTGTCTGCATACTATATAATAGTAACTTGTTTAGAAGCTAGATGGAGATCATTAATGACTGTATTGAAAAACAGGGGACCTAAAATGGATCATTGAGGGACATCCACTGTAATGAGAAGAAAAGAGATATAATTTTGCCATTTAACTATCTGTTGCCCATTTGAAAGGTAGCTGGAGAACCAAGAAAATGAAGTCTCATGTATTCCTAGGCAATCTAGTTTTTGAAGCAATTTCTGGTAGGATAGCATGTCAATATCTTTAGGTAAATCTTGGAAAAGTGCTGTGACTGTGTTCTCAGAGTTTCATTATTGGCTAACAGATGTTACAAAACTAAGTAGAGCTGTACATGTACTATGAAAAGGGTAAAAACCATACTGTGTAGGGGGAAGGAGGCAGTGATCGGTGAGAAAGCTGAGGAGTTGAGAGTGGATACACTTCTCCAGAATTTTTGAGAGTGGAGACAGTATGGCTGTGGGCCTGATGTTTGAAAGCTCATTTGATTTTTCATCATTATGGAGAGGAAGAATGCAGCACTTTTTCCACAGGGTTGGTACACAGCTTTCATTGATGGAGGACAGAGACAGGAAACCCAAGAGCATCAATGACAGTTTTTAAGTACTCATCTGGTATGTTATCAGGAACGAGCATGATAGGTTGTAATGTTAGTAATAGTTTTTTATTGTAGAAAATGAACTGATTTGAGGGTGTTTTGGGAGATAACAAGGCAGCCTAGAAACATGTGTCTGCCTGTGCCCAGTGTTTAATAAGACAGGTTACAGTTTGGACAAAGTGGGTATAGAAATCACTGTCAGTATGGTTAGGTAAAGTAGGTGTAGGTTGTATAGGTGTACCGGGTTTCAACAGATGTCTGACTGAAGTCCAAACAGCTTTAAAGTTGTTATAATTTGATGTCTGTATATTAATATAATAGTTTATCAGTTTTGATTTGATTTTTTAGTGAAGTGTCTGAGGCATTTATAGTATTGATAGGCAGCTGTGGTTTTAACTTGCTTCCATTTTCCAGGCTATCTCTCTTTTTTTATGAGCAACTTAGTACTTTTTGAAAGTGAGGGTGCTGATTTGATTTAATTATTTTGGTTCTTACTAGGGTTAGTTCATTTAGTATCATATGGAGAATTAGGTTAAGCAGCATTGCAGCTTCATGAAGTGGAAGGGTTTGAAGAGCCTGACAGTTGACTAAATAGTTCACGAAATAAAACTTGACTTAGTTAAAACTGAAATTGTACAGAGAAATTCTCTCATAGCTGATGTCACTCCTCAGGCACCTTTGCAACATTTTCTTTTCCCCAGCCCTAAGCCAGTGTGATTGCTAAGATTTTTATATTGAGGTGTGACCCCCATAATACAAACAACGATCCTTTTCTCTTTATTGTTTTTGAAATTAGGTTCTTAGTGAAAGATTTGTCAGTTTCACAACTGCTATCCCATGAAGAGAGGCTCTTTTAATGAGCATCCAAAACAACTCCAGAGATTCACTCATTTTTGGCTATGACTATTCAGAGTCAAATTCCTGTTGCTTTGGGAACATTTGGAGACTAGGCATCATTGCTATAGATGCTTCATATTATGTCAGCTCTACTGTTATATCCCGATTCTAGTGCCTGTTACACAGTAATCTGAATTTCACGTCTGAAATTGGTAGTCAGTATCTCAAGCATCTGCCTTTCCTTTTGTACCGCATTTAGACTGTATAGAATTTACTAAGGATAATTTTGCATCGCATTAAAAGGTGACTCAGCTTTCTACTCTTCCTTCTAACCCCTCCCTTCAGGAAACTTCCTGACCTGTTCTATTCATTCTTCTAATTCTGAGAGAGACACTGAGTCACAGGTTTATCAGGACCAGATTACATGTGTACTGACTCTGAGGATGAAAATTTATTTTACATGCATCTGTACCCCTGGAATATGTTACCTTTGAATGAAACATTGACTCTCTTGAAGGAATACTTTAAACGGAGGTCTAAAGAATGCTACTGTGCTTACAAAAGGGTAAACTTTAGTCACCTAAAATACTTCTGTTTCCATCTATTCTTCTGTATTGAGGATATCCTCAGGTCTTTATCCTAGAGTCTGATTTTCAGCCACTTGCTTCTAAGAAGCCAAATAAATTGTATAGAATTCAGGTGGGACATTAATCCATTTATAAAATTACAGTGGATGATTTTGCTATTAATGAGTTGCTTTCACTTAAAGAGTTTTAAAAAGTTGGCAGCTATAAATGCCTTCATAAATGACAAGAAAAGTATCATTTAGACTGGTTTGGGTAAAAAGGCATAGACTTCTGATATCCCAGGCATTAGGGCTGTAAATTCCCAGACCTTAAGATTCAGTGCCCAGAAGAAATATTACAGAAAGCTGACAATTTGGGCTAGGATATTTGTGATGCTAAGATTAAGGAAATCTCTGTTAAATTGAAATGAGCAGCAAATAAAATTGGCATTCATGTTCTGAAGAATGACATTCATGCTGCTGATGTTGACTTCAGGATGGCTTCCACTAACATATTCCAGAGAGTGTGTTCATGGCTCAGGATGCAGCCATTTCCTGATGATGTTAGGGGTGTGCTTTGATGTCCCCCACCCTTAGATCAAAGTCTTGTATTTGCCACTCAGTCATTAAAAGTTTTAAAGGAATTGGAGGAGGGAGGAAAACTGAAAAATAAAAAGCAAATGTTGCAATCACCATTCCTAAAATACACTGGGAATTATACTCTTTACACATAACAAGCCCTTCACAAAAACAGACCAGACAGTAGCAGTATAAAGGTAAAAGACAAAACTAGAAAAAAGGAACAAGCTAAACATCTAGCAACAAAAAACATGGGCAAAACCACAGTTAGGTAGACAAACCCAACCAGACAGCAATCAGTAACAATCATACTCATTATTAGTTTCAACCTGCTCCTGTCATCCTTCCCCTTAAAAGAAAGATTTTCTCATTTTATATGTCAATGGTACCAGATAATATAATGAACATGTCAGTTGGGTAACATCAGCAGGGTATACTACAGACTCGGTAATACTGTAAGTACCAAAGCTCATTCCTGATACCCAAAGAGATCAGATCCAACTAGCCTGTAAGTACCAAGGCTTATTCCTAATACCCATCTAGTTTCACCTTTAATTCATCAGTTAATAGGTTAAATGCAGCCTGATGAGTACTTGTGCCAGAACAGGGACATTATTTTTATTTGAAAATCTTTCTGTTGCAGAAAAGGAAAACCTTTGGAAAACCATCTTAGACCAATAAATCTAAATCAATCTGTAAAAACAAAAACGTTCACAATGTTGACTCCTCAGACTATATTACCTTAGGATGCTTATGTAATACTTATGGGAATAGAGAATACCTACCTAAATATTCTCATTTACAAGGCATACAGGTAGTACCTGTGTAAGGAAGTTCTATGTTTTTTTTATTTGTCTGTGTTTTTTTTTCATTTTTCAGTATCTCTGCTGTCTTTTAACCAGGTAAGGGATACTTTTCAGACACAACCTAGGCCATCAACAAGTAAGTATCTGAAGTAAACTAGTAAACTTTATGCAGTGATAATAGAGAGAGAGTAAAATATGGGCTATGACATATACAACAAACAATTCAGATTATACAATGAATATATATGTTTTTTTGGTTAGATAGCCTCAGCAAAAATGTGTTTTTTAACATTACTGTATGGTGGTGCTGCTGTAGCGTTGTCCCCTCACAGTAAGACGCTATCTGGTTTGATTCTCAGCTAGAGCGTCTTCTGCGTGGAGACATGCGTGAATGGGCGTACCTTCATTGAAGGTTGTGCATCAGGGCTGGTAACTCGGCACGTAAAAATCAACCACTAATCATTAGCAGACCGGAGTTCCTCTGTGGCAACCCCTAACCGGGAAAAGCCGAAAGACACAAACAAACAGTTAAGACTAGACCTCATCACATGGACCTAATCAGTATATCAGTCTCATCACGTGGACGTAATCAGTATATCAGTCTTATCACGTGGACCTAATCAGTATATCAGTCTTATCACGTGGACCTAATCAGTATATCATTCATATCACATGGACATAATTGGTATAGCGACCACATCACATGGGCCTAGTCAGTATAGCGATCACATCACATCACATGGACCTAGTCAGTATATCGAAGACATCACATGGACCTAGTCAGTATTATCAGTCACATCACATGGACCTAATCAGTGTATCAGTCACATTACATGGACATAATCATTATATTAGTCATATTCTCTCTTGAGAGTTTGACTATGCCACTGTATTTCAAGTCTTTTTACTGAAGTTAACATATGTTGGTACTGCAGGCTTCTCATGTTTAAATGAAGAGGAAATAATCATACCTTTCAGGAAACTATATTTACATTTTCTTGTTTTTTTTTTTATTTCTCCAAATCTTTTGGGTTTCTAATACCATGATGGGAATGGACCCCATTCCTAAGTCAAAGTACAATTAAAGCTCATGAAATTAGCATTGTTTCAATCTTTGATGTCAGCCAGAAGTGCTCTTCAGAGCACCTGCAATGTGTCCAGTAATGACTCCTGTAATTCTTATGGCGTTACATGTATTGGTAACATATCTAAATACGATTGTAGATTCTTTTTTATTAAGACCCATTGCTCCTACTACTATTGGAACTGTCTGGGTATCTTTTTTCCACATTGCTCTAGTTTCTGCCTGCAAATCCTGATATTTTATGATTTTGTGTCTCTCTGCATGCAAGACACTGTAGTCACTGGGTGTAGTGATTTCAATGATCAATGCTAGTTTTGTCTTCTTTTCATAGAGCACTATATCTGCTTTTCTCATATCTCTCTTTTGAACTGTTGGTAATGGGTGATCCCATATAATGTAGACTTCATCATTTTCTATAATGCTTTGTGGCTCATGTTTCCAGTGTTTTAGCTACTTCAATATTATAATGTTTGCGCAATCCTCAGTGCAACACTGTTGCCACATTATTATGCCTTTCAATATACAGTCCTTCTGCCATTAGTATATCACAACCAGTAACAAGGTATGCAACTGTTTCCAATTCTGTTTTACAAAACCTACATGTGTCTGTTTCTTCTACATGTTCAATGGACTTTGTGAACCAACATGTATGCAGCCCACTATCTTGGGCCGCCAATATTAACCTTTCATCTTTTGGTTTGACTTTGCCTCTCCTTAACCATTCCTGTGTTCGATCCTGATCAACATGAGGTTCTTTTAGGAGTTTTCTATACTTGCAACTATATTTATGCATTTTTCCACATTTCTTGCCTTTTCATCTGATTCTTCACTATATATTCTTTCTTTTGTTTTTTTTGGCACATTCATTGGCTGCCTGATTTTGATCTACTTCTGGTTTGATTTCCATTCCCGCTTGACACCAATATGCTTCTGCTAGACTAAGAACGGAAGTCATCTTAGATTTATTCTCCTCATGTTTCAAAACTTTCACTATGTTTGGGTCTTGTGAGGTCAGCAGATATGTATGCATCCCATGACTGCAAATTTATACATGTAATCCATTTCAAGGAAGCCAATACCTCCTTTGAAATGGTGAATATATAATCTTGGTATGCACTGATTTTTATAAATCATTTGATGAGCACGAAGCATCCTTCTTGTTTTCCTGTCTAATTAATGCAACACCTTTTGGGGCCAGTCAATCACTTAAAATTGTAAGTTAGGACAGGAAGAGCAAATTGGTTTATAGCTTGAATTTTGTTCCTATATGTCAACGTTGTTTTCAGGATTAATTTAAGTCTTCTAAAACATTAAGTTTTATTCACATTTGTTCATGTTTTATTGTTGATCCTTCATACTCTCGCTCTTGATCAAGTTCTTTTATATCACATTCTTGTCCCAAACTGTTTTCTTGGTGCTGCAGCTTTCCTGCTTTAAAGGATGCATTTGCACATTTATCAAGACCATAGGTTCATAGGTTCATACTAGACTAGGCTATCTGCCCTAGGGCATTTATAAGCCTAGCCAGAGTGTGTTTGGCTTTTGCCCCCCATTTTAAATTAATTTTGCTATGCCCTTTTTCGAGGTTAGTATACTGTGCCTCTGTCTAACAGTGACACAGAAGTGATACCCGGGGTAAACCTACGATCTCCCATCCACTCATCAAGATTCCTCTTGAAGAGAGTCAATGAGGGACTCTGCCTAACCTGGACTAGGATTTTATTCCAGAGTGAAGGGAGCCTCTGGGTTATGAATCTGTCCTTCCAGCATGTCCTATTTATTTCAGTGTTGAGGTTCAAGTCTCTCAGCATAGCTCGATGGGATTTGGATTTTCTGAGGTGCAGCATGTCCATTAATTCCGGGTTGGACATGGCTTTATATGTCAGGCACAGATCGCCTCTGAGCAGGCGGTATGCCACTGAGTAGAGCTGGAGTTTCTTTAACCGGGCAGTATATGGCATCTGTTTGAGCCCTTTGATCCTCTTGGTGAGGTACTTTTGGGGTCTTTCCAGTTGCTGCAGGTGTCTGGTAAGGTACATCCCAAAAGGGGCATTGTACTCAATTATGGGCCTGATGAGGGATGAGTAAAGAGGCACGATGACCTCCCCTGATCTAGATGTGAATCCCTTCATGATTAGGTGGGCTATATAAAATGTTCTTCTAACCACTTTGGCCACGTGGTTGTCAAATGAGAGATTGCTATCAACTTGGGTCCCCAGGTCCCTAATTACCTCTTCTGTACTTAATGGATTACCACCTATGTGGTCATTTGTGGACACTTTGTTTTTGCCAAAGGGGATGACTATACACTTTTTGGCGTTTAGCTTGAGGCCATGGCTCTGGCACCAGTTGTCTGTTTCTATGAGGCCCTTTTGGAGGATGCTTGTGTCGGCTGGAGAGTCTATTATGGTGCCCAGTTTGCAGTCATCTGCAAACTTGGTCAGCCACAGTCCTTCCCTGTTGGCCTGTACCTCGAAATATATCCCGAACAAGAAAGGTCCCAGGACTGAGCCTTGTGGGATGCCACTTTGTAACTGGTTTGGAGTCTGACATGGCTCCAGCAATTCTAACCATGTGGGTTCTGTCCTTGAGCCAGTTTGCAACCCATCTAGTGACATAGGGGTTTATATTTAAGCTGGTGAGCTTATCTATAATGCCCAAGTGGGGTATTGTATCGAAGGCTTTTGCGAGGTCCAGGTAGGCTGTGTGGACCACCTTCCCCTCGTCAATGGCCTTGGTGACTGTTTCAAAGAAATTGACCAGGTTTAAGAGGCAGGATCTGCCCTTAACAAAGCCAAACTGGGTAGGATCCAGTGTCTGTAGGTCCCCAATATCTTTATTTATGAGGTCCATGATGATCCTTTCCATAGCTTTGCAGACCAAGCTAGTCAGGCTTATGGGGCAATAGTTTCCAGGATCCGTTGCGGCACCACCTTTGTGGAGAGGGACCACTGTTGATGTACGCCACTCTTTGGGTACATATACTGTAGTAAGGCTGAGACTGAACAGTAGTTTTATGTTTGTGTTTAGCTGATATTCTGAAATGATATTCTTATATCATCTGAAAAAGTTTTGACTACTTGCAGTTGTGCTTTCGGTTCCTCATCTGATTAGCTATACAGTTTTAAATTATTGACAAAGAGAAGATGAGACGTCCTTACACTTTGTTGCTTTCTGGGAGCCAAATTATAGCCATGACCTAATCTGTTATGCAGACAGGTTAATAAGTTAAAGGCAAGGCAAAAGAACAACGGTGACAGAGAGTCACCCTGAAATATCCCCCTTTGGATTTTTATCCCTGGAATAATAATTTGTCCTTTATCATGGCTTAACTGCAAAGTGGTTTGCCACTGTTTCATGGTTGCTGTGATGTAGTTTATCAGTGTAGGGTGTATCTTATACATTTTTAAGCACCCTTTCTAACCATGAATGTGGGATACTGTCAAATGCTTTTTGTAGTCAATCCATGCCATTCTTAGATTGTTCACCTTTTTACAGTTCTTCACTATGACTTTATTTTACAAATGATCCTTTGTTCTGTATGGCTTTCTTTTATTGCCAAAATCGAGTTTTCTTATAAAGGACTATAAACTCTGCCAGCATCAGTTCCACTGTATAGTTTATAAGTTGTCGGAAGGCAAGTTATTGGTCTATAATTTTTAGGGTAGCTTACAGGTTCACTCTTAAGAAGGAGCATTGCTTTTCCTGTTGTTAGCCAGGTTGGTGTCTGTTCCAGGTGCGCATATAAATAGTTCTTACTCATGGCTAAATCTTCATGCAAAGATGTTAATACTCTTAACCAGAAGTTATCTATCTATTAAATCAAGCAACTCTTCTTGTAGCTCATTTTCTTCTAAACTAAGGGCATATTTCTGTTCTCCATTTCCTGCGGGCATTCTATAGAAAGTTCTATAGCATCTTCCTGTGGCACATTCTCTTCAATTTCATCCTGCGTCATCCATTGCTCTGTCATATAGGAACTCACTGGCCTATCACTCCTCAGCATTGCCTGTGTCAGAGTTGCCACAGTTTCCTGTTCCTTCCCTTGCTTTCCAGCTTCAAGTGAATGTTTATACTGGTTTGCTGTGAAAGGCACCAAAATATCTTCATATAGCAACTGACCTTTTGCTTCCTGTTCCACTGGTTTCTCCTTAATTTGGATGCCCATTGCTCTATCCTGCTGTGGTGTTTTCTGAGTTAGATTTTCTACACTGAATCCTTTACTTCGCAGGCACTCCATAACCTCAGTTTCTATTTCTTTAACTTTTCCATTACTAATCTTCTTTTCTGCTTTTCCTCTTTGCCTTCTTATTTTTTGTATTGTAAAGTTTTCCATGTCCAGATTCCTTTGCTTGTATTTCTCTTCAAATATCTTTGGTGGTGCTCTTTTTCTATTGATTAGTTTTGCATTCTCCTTTGCATAAATATGACCTCATATTAAATCTCTTTTTCTTTCCCACGTCCATATTTCTTCTTCAGATATCTCCTGTTCTTACTGTTTCTCCTTACTTTGGGGACTTGTTCCATCATGCTGTGATGTAACCTGTGGTAGTCCTTCTACATCAAATCCTTCACTTCACAGGCCCTCCATAACTTCAGCTTCTATTTTTAACTTCTACTTTACTAATCTGCTTTTGTACATTCCCTCTTTGTGATATTTTTTATTGTGAAATTTTCCATATCTGGATGCTTTTGCCTGGATTTCTCCTCGAATATCTTTGGGGCTGCCTTTTTTGTATTGATTAATTTGGCTTTCAACTTTGCATAAATATTGCCACATATCAAATCTCTCATACTTTCCCATGTCCATATTTCTTTTTTATACTTTTCAAAAATCTCTAGGTTTTGTTGTTTATATTTTTGCACTTCCTCAGATACTTCTTTTTTCCAAACAGATCAAAGTTTCTTGGTCTATATAATGTTTTTTTACAAATCTGTTGTATTAATGAACATACATTTTTATTTGAAGCTTCTGACAGTTTTTCTTATGGAAACATTGTTCTTTCCTCTAATTTCTCTCTTAATCTTTTTATATATCTTTTGTCTGGAAATTCTGGGCTTTTTGCATAATAGTAACAATACATAATTTCTTTCTTATCCTCAATAATCCACTCTATCGTCTTTGTGGCTCTTCTTTACCCTATCAGTTTTTTTCTGATTTTTGTGGACTGTTAATTCCTTCTACAATGGGGGGGGGGGGTCCTGTCCCTGGGCCTGGCCTGGCCCCATTTTAAGAATGTTTCCATATTTTGAGGATTCTACATTGTCATTTTTTTCCAGTCCAAGCACCAGTGGACTTACCAGGATTGGACACTTTTTTTTATCCTGGGTATTTTGCACCCAGCTATCTTTTTAAATTTTGACCTGCTTCTGTCCATGATATATGCTATGTAAAATACATTCTATATATTAGTGTTGTCTTGGTGAGATTTTGTAAAAAACAGGGTTCACCTCGTGAAGGTACTCACCAAGACTTGAGGATGCATTCAATTTCAGCGATATTACATTCCTTTGCTTGCTGACTTATCATCTCCGCATTCAGAACGTTTCTTCAGTGACAATTGTCATATGTAAGGGAAATATTCTAGCTGCCAAAATGTGCTGCTTGGTTTTCCTGAAAGATACATTCCCTTTGACCACAAGACTGCATGCTTTTTTCAGATTTCCATGCAAGTAGTCCTAAAAGAGCTAGGTCATTTCACTGAGGTTAACTGTATACCTGCACACAGTGTTCTGTTGCTTTCTATTCAGATATTCATACATGTAATTAAGATATAGCATACTGTCTGATAGAAAAAAATATATATTTTCAAACACTGTAGTAAAGCTTCATAGCCAATACATTTTATATGGATACTGCAGTTCTGTTCCCACTCTATATCAGGCAAATCAAATGCTAATTAATTATAGGTTCATAGGTTAGTACTAGGCTAACTGCCCTTGTGAGCCATTTTTTAAGCCAGCCATTGTATCCCAGTGAGATTCAAAAAACCCCTGTTGTGTGTGTTTGTAAGGCAAACACCTTAGCCATTAGGCCACCCTCTTAACCCTCTTATTTTATTCTGTTTAATTATTATTTGAAATATATACAATTTTTCCTGCACCTTTTTCAGTTTTGTTTTTAACAATGGTATCAAGCTGATTCTGCCATATGTAGTTTCTAATTGGGGATATGCAAATCTGATGGTTTGCTTCCTGTGGGTATAGTTAGAAATGTCACATTTTTATACCAAACTCCCCCACTGCTAGTACATTTCTTATAAAATAATTTTAGAGTAGGTAGTGAATTACAAGAGAAACGTATTGCAAAATAATAACTGTTCACTGAGTTATAGTGCTAAAAAGCCTGAAAACAAGTATTTTGCAGATAGCTATGAAAAGGCAAAAATATCAGAAATGAAAAAATGCACTTGTAAAATATCATTTTAAAATAAATTTTTGAAACCTTTCATTGTATAAAAGCAACATGGCACTCTTTGCTGTATGTTATTATGTAATAATGCCATGCCTGGTATGGCAGAAACATTCAGATTTGCATGGCACTTCATCCCACATCAGGAATGGCATTATTATGTAATAACACATACCATATCATGCCCTTTTGTTTAAGAATACAGTACATCAGACTAGGTAAAATAAAGAAAATAGTGCATAAAAAGCAGTGAATATATAGAGGGGATGAATGTCATGGTACAGATTCTTTCTAGAAGGCAATAAGTACCCCACAGAAGCTAGAAGCTCATCCACAGTGTCTGTTATATATTGGACATTCTGATAAATATCAGTATGTTTTATGTTGTCAGACTGTAGAATATACTTATTTTAAGAGTATATATCTTTGGAAATACAAAGTAAAAGGTGCACTTAGAAAAATGCTTCAGCTTTAACTACCAAGAATTCTGTCACTGTGAAGTAACAGAAAAAACATAGACATGTTAGACTCAGACATTTGATTTATTCCTCAGTGTAACTGAAATAATTGAGAAGCCTGAAAAGGTGCAGCTTGTAATAGTTTTGCATGTCACTGGGGGATAAAAAACTTGAACATATTTACTCATCTTGCTTTTGAAGAGAAAAAAAGACAAAACAGCAGTAATGAGAGAAAAGTTCAGGAATTAGAGTGAGCCTACAAAGAATGTATCATTTATTTGTCATTTTTATGAGTACACAAGGTCCTACAGACATTATACATGCTTATATTTCTGAGCTAAAGAATAAAGTCAAGAACTGTGTATGTGGTGAGTTACATGTGTTTATTAATAAGAGTCAGAGCAGTTTGTTGTATGGGGGGTTGGCATAATGGTTAAGGTGTTTACCTTACAGACACAAAACACAGGTTTTGATTCTCACTTGGGGGGTAATTGGCTAGGCTTAAAATGGCCCACAAGGGCAGTTAGCCTAGTACTAGTCTGTGAAATTTCTATGAAATAGGAATTATCAAATAAGGAGCAGGCTGTTAAGAAAAGCAAAACTGACCACATCAAAAGATGTGGATTTATGCAGGGCAAGTCTAAATACTAGTAAACAGTGAAAATAATTAGCAAAGAAAATGGAAATGTTCAATAAAAAAATGTAAAATGAAATTATAAGATAAAAAATAAACAGATTGAAAATGCATTGTAACATTAATGGTAACAGTAATGGAAACAAGAAATAGAGGCATAAAGTGCACATAAAACATGGTGCAAATGAAATTCTAGCCTTCTGTACTAGTTGTGGTATAATCACAGGAGGAAGCATTGTCTTACATGTAATCACTTTTGTAGAATATATTCTAGAAAGAATCATATTCATAGATGTGCAAGTTGATGTTATACTGAGACTTAAGAGTGCATTCTGAAAGTGCATTAGAGGCAGTGGTACAAGAGGGCAAGCCAGGGTGTCAACAAGAAATGCTAAGAATTAATAAAATACATTTTGATTTTAAACTAGACATAGGCACAGAGTATAATACTTTGCCTAATAAATATTTGAATAAAAAGGCACTGAAAAGTGCTGTTTGAAAATCGTTAACATAGTTAAGCCACCAACCAAAGCCACTGAGTCAAGCACTACTGGCATATGACTATAGCAATAAGTACAAGACCACATTTCAAACTGTTAATCTCAAAGAAACTAATTACCATAATAATTTGGGTTGTTGGTATATGAGAAGCTAGGAAGAGTGAAACAAATTCAGAGAGCAAAAATAAAATACATACAAGCATAGTCACATAGTCACAGATATTATCACTCATGATTATTTACAGGTATAGGAATTTTGTAAGAATGTCATATGCTAATAAATTCTGATGATATGTCACTCATACATACTCTGTGAAAAGTACCATTAGCTCTCAAAAGTAGAACTCAGCAGGAACTAAACGGAAAGCTTAGGTGTCAATAAGAAGCAATTAACACTAAAGTCATGGGTGAATAATATAATTATTATAAAGTAATATAAGAGCTGCATTTGTATAGATCCATATGAGCTGAATAAAGTAACAGAGAGAATTATCCATTTGTTAAAGCTGAAGTAGTCTCAATAATGCAAAATGCTAAATCATTTTAGTACTAGATGTAAGCAATGGATTCTGGCAGGTAAATCTAAACAAAGAAAGCTCCAAACTGTGCACATTTAATATGCCACTAGGAATGCATAGATTTTTATAAAACTTCTTTTAAATATTTCATCAGCACCAAAGGTATTCCAAAGAGCTGTAGCACAGGTAGATGAAGGCTTTGATGGTGTTGTAAGCAATTCAAGATCTATTAATATTGGGAGCAGACACAATAAGAGCATGACTAGAGACTGATACAGCTGCTAAATAGATAAGTAGAGCAATTTCAAGCTGAAGAAGAGCAAGACTCATATACAGTAATAAGTAATGCAGAGTTGCACCATGTAAAGAGTATATCATCACAACAACCCAAAGGAAGAGATGCTAGCATACTCAGAACCAATGCATCCATGGGAGTCAAGTGGACAATGATTTGTTTTCATTTAAGGAACACATATACTATATATGTGTATATTATTATTCCAAGACAGACACACAATATCCATATTTTCAAGACAGAGGATGCCTTACATTATCAGCTTTGACAATGAATCCGCTATACAGAAAGTCAATAATTCAGAAGATATCTGCATGGGTAGAGGTTCATATATAAAATCCAGTCCACTCTATCTACCATTCATGGGAGAATTGGAAAGAAATATCTAAACAGTAAGAAATGTTATGAGAAAGAGCAGTAGAAAAAGCCACAAGGACTACCATCCTGCAGTTTTGGAAAATAGGAATACAGCTCTCATAAGGTCAACTGTTATGGGCAAAAGGTTGAAAAGGAATTACGTACTTCAACTACATTGCTGATGGTGGAAAATCACTATAAATAAAATAACTGCTAGAGAGAGCTAGAGGAAAATTAACAGAGAAGGAAATATTATTATGATAAAAAGTGCAGAAGATTGCCAGATGTACAGGCTGGGGTCAGAATATGAATAGCAAACTTTATATATCCCCCCAAAAAAGAGACACTGCATATATAACAAAGTTGTTTTATTACTACTGGCATCTCATCATTTCTCATTTCAAGGGACAAACATGTGGTATGTAATCCAACCATTTCATAAGAAAACACAAGCCAATAAAAAATTATTTTGGAGGGACTCTACTCATCCTCAGGCAATTGAACTTACTCCCTTAGTCATTCCATTAACCTGTTTGTTACCCCAGTTGAGTTACAACTCATTCATTCTTTGGGTGAGGGTAAGCATGCCAAAAGTAGTGCCATCATTTGCAAGAAGGATCATGGCTCCTCCTTTAAGCCTTAACTCACTATGCATAGTCCTTCACACACAAATGGTTGGAATGCAGTGGGTCTTTGCAGTGCACAACATGTCTCCATGTGATGTGATAAATTGGCTCTGCTAACCTTGTAGACAAAGACAATTACCTGCATGTAATTCATAGTATCGACCAGGGATTCTACCACAGATAGTGTGCCTATGAGTACATGCCTTACCTCTGAAGAGAGGTAACCAGGCTTACACCTCACCATTCCTCTTCTCCCCCATGCCAACTCCAGCAGTCATCTGAACTGCTAGTTAAAATTGGGTCACTTAGGTAATAGTCATGGCTTTGTCCATATATGCCAATGAAGCTGACACTAATTAATAAAAGATTCTGTTTCATTTATAGCTACAAAAAAAAAGACAACTAACCCTGTCCAGAAATGACACTTGATAACCAAAAACTTCTAAAGTGCATGCATATAAATATATTAAACCATTACAAATGTTACTAATAATTTAATAAATATCATAATTATAATTTTATTTTATAACATAACAGTAAATGCACAATTTTAGGTCTACATTTAAGCAGTTATAGATCAGAATAAGAATGATCTTTCCCTATAAAACCAAAAGGGACTCTTAGCTTCACCAGCCCACTGTATTGCTGGTTGTGCCAGTACAGTAAACTAACCATGTACATTTCTTTTCTGTGTGTATCCTACAATTTCCATAGAAAAAAAGATATTTTATTTGTACAACCCCATCTGTAACCAATACACTTCTAACTAGTATATAAGATTTTGTGCTTGTCTATAAAATAAGTCACTTTTTAGGAAGAGTTTTTATTAGGGTCTCCATTACTTAAATGCATCAATTCACACATATCACTGCTCTTGTCAGTGGGGAGAATTCCATGTAAAATGTTTCAGAGAACATTTCATCTGTTCTTTCATTATTCACTGGTAAATAAAAAATGTTCCTAACTGACATTTCAACAGTACTTTTTACCCATCTTGTTTTCTCGTTTTCTTAATGGATTTTCTGTATAACCATTTTCTAATACTTGTTCTTAATTTTCCCCTAGCATATGTCAAATCATATATATATCTATAGCTAGTATTCTACATCATATAGACATTTTGAAATAATTGCTTTTATATTCATTTTATGTTCATGATTGTTTTTGTTTATTTAAAGGCTATAGTAATCCATATTATACCTCTCATTTTTACCACTGCTGTACAAGATGTGAGATGCTATGTTCAACAAGGAAAGTTGTTTCTTTAAAGTGTTGCAGAATCTTCTCTTTGCTTATTTTACAGTTCCACAGAACTGCTTCTTTAGTTCTTCATTGTAGTGGAAAAGACTGGGTTTGTTCCATAAATATGAAGCACCTTCCCAGTAAGACAGTTTAGCAAATGAATGCACTACTCTTAATTGCTTAAAGGAGCAATTCCAGAAAAGGATATTGAGGTATTTAATTCTGACAACTTCCACAGATAATGACTTGACAATTATTGGTATTCATAGTCCAGGGCTTTGAAAATGACTTAAGGTTATTTGTGAATAGGCACTATATGGCTATGCAAATAAAGTCAGCAAAAGTCATTTGCGGCGAATAAGGAAAAGTCAAGTCTGTTTTGAAAACATACCCACTAAATTCTGTAAGTTTATTATTTTGAAGTTGCAAATTAGTTTGGCAAAGCTTGAGAATCTGTGTTACTTTTATTATTTCTGAATGTCACAGGCAAGCATGGTTAAGCACAGTCACACTTAAATCATTTAAGGAAAGCTGCAGTGCAGTGCTTAAAATTGCTTTTTTTTAAGAAAAGGGTTTTATAATGTTTTATATAGGAACATCCTTTTGTGGGACACCCTGATGATTTCATATAACAATAGAAAGGGGGAGATAGGAAAGACTGAAAAAGGGAAGACAAACAAAGAGAGGAACACACAAGGAAAACATAAAGAGGGTTTGTGCTGAAAGAGGTGAGAGAGGATGGGCACTTTGGTTTTGTTGGGGATAGACTGCCCTATTTTTTCAAATATTTCTTTATGTGAGAGGGTAGTGTGGGTAGGAAATAGTTAAAAGGGTATAGGAGAAAGGATAAGAGAAGATGGGCTGAGAAAGTGCTAGCAGGAGTCCCACTCCACAGAGCCTCAAACACAACCATTGCCATAGGGTGTTGCAGTGGAGGACTCTGATGCTGAGGGGTTAGAGGCCTGTGTTGGTGCAGTGGTCAGCACTAACTGGGAGAGCAGGTCTTCCACATGCTGAAGAGAGGTTTCAACTGACTGAATTCTCCTGTCCAGTACCTCCACTAGTACATCCTCTTTCAAGCTCTAAATCCTCCTTTCAGTGAGGCTTGTAGGCTGCCACATGCAGGGGTACGTGCAAGACCAGTGGCTCCACCCCAGCCCTGAGAGGACATCCCCATACAGCATCCCCACAGAGGGAGAGGATGAGCATTCCGTAGCCTCTAAGTTACATGCCCGGCCTGCTTGTGAGGAATTTGAACCCGTTAAAAAAAGGAAAATAAACGGGAGAGAAATAAAACAGTAAAGGAGAAAGAAATGCATAATCAAAGTAAGAAAAAAATGAGAAAAAAGGGGCTGGACAGGACAAAAGAGAAAATGCACAATAAATCCACACATTGTGTTTATATGTTGTTTCATACACTATTGAAATATTGCAGTAAAGGTTTTACTGAAGTAAAACTTGCATATGGGAAGTGCTTATCCATACAGTGGGTGTAGTCATTTGGAAAATCCTTTTGTACTTGGGAAGAATAATATGAATAGTGCTTATGCAGACTTCAGATGAATTCATATGGCAAGTACATGCAACTTCTTGAAGGGGAGTGTTTATCTCTCAAGTTCTGTACATACAATACTTTCAATACAGTACTAAAAATACTCTTTGTAATTACTAGAAGTAGTCAAGTAAAAAGAGTAACTACCTTGAACTGTAATAGTTCGGTTGCATTTCTTTCATCTGCAAAGTTAGAAAATATTTTCCTCATGACCTTTATGATCAATAGAGAAAACAGTTGTAAAAAGAGTACAGCAGTTATACACAGATATATTTCTGTTTTTACAGTTATAAATTGATCTTAAATCCTTTTTTATGCTTTATATATATATATATATATATATATATATATATATATATATATATATATATATATATATATTACAAACTAGTGAGACAGAATTCTCTTGGAGTTCAGTAATACTTACCAGAAGACCCAAACAACCATAATACCTTTCTTTGTTGCTGGTAATTGTATTCTGTTACTTCCTTAGTTGTAATTAAAACACAGAAGGCAATTATTTGCCTGTATTTGCACTTGTTTTATACACACACACACACACACACACACACACACACACACACACACACACACACACACACACACACACACACATATATATCCAAAAACAAAAAAACTGAAGCAAAGCCTGACCAGGTGTATAAATATAAAAACAAAAACAAAGCACCTGAATGCAAGACAGAAAAGACCAATGTTTCTAGTATAGTCTCAGTTTAATATCCACTTTTGTTCACACACACGTATGTATATATATATATATATATATATATATATATATATATATATATATATGTGTGTGTGTGTGTGTGTGTGTGTCTGTGTATTCATATATTCCTTTCTTTTATTTTTATGTTTTATTAAATATGCATTGCTGCATGAATTTGTACAATAGTGTACCAATATTCCCTGTCATGCAAGAGAAAAATCTATCAAATGTGTATGGAATGTTTTCAAAATACTGTGTTTTGCATGTAACACTGTGCTCAGGTATAACTTATTCAGAAACACAGAAATGTAGAAATTCATGGCATTTCCTTTGCTGTTGTACAAATATATGGTAATTCCCGTGGCACAGCAACCCCCACCCCTCCCCCAACCTTCACTCTAACTAGGGTGTGGTGTCTCCGAATTCAGCCATGTTGTACGTTCAAACAGAAGTACTTTTGAACAAACAAGTGTGATAAACACCAGTATTAGTTATATCTCTGCAGCCTACACAAAACTGGCTTCATGTAATGCAACTAATAAGTCATTTTATGCAATAGTAATACATTGTAATATGTACTTTTAATTTTATTTTAATTATTTATAAATCCATTAACAAATACTTCCTCTCGTAACCCAGTACATGATTTACAGAGTTACATATTAAGATTATTATTTTAATAAACATATGCCACATTTGTATATATTAAAAAAAATCTGTTAACATGTACGATTACAAGCATGCTCATGATTTCCTCTGCATTTCATAATAGCATTACAAGTAATATTTTCAGGAACACATATCTTTTGTCAAAGGTACCTGTAGTTATGCAAACTTGTTAAACATTTTTATCTTTAATATGGGTCTGTAATAGTTAACATTAAGAAACTAAAGGTTTATTTTTTACTTAGTATAGAACTATGGCCTTTTCCCCAGTTCCTGGTCTATCCACTTGGCCAGCTGGTCAGTGCTATGCTCCTGCAAATCATCATAATTGTGACAGCACTGCTGGCCAGAGGGGGGTATAACCTGTCAGGGATGACAGATGGTCACCCAACTCCTGCCAGCTGTAAATTTTTTCCAGGTGGTATGCCATGTGCGTGGCTCAATCTTTTCCTGATATGAATCATTGAGAAGGTACAGCATTATCAGTGTCTCCTTGTCAGACCAGTTAGGAGCATGGCCTCTTGTCTTCAGAAGTGATGCCATCATTCAAAGTGCCAGAACAACAACAAGGAAAGTATGGTAAAGGATGTAGTAATCAGTGTTCGAACCACTCTCTTTGGGGTGTGACATCACCTTAACGAAACACGGTTTACTAGCAGGGACATTACTATAGCTATTGATATTAATGGCAAGTTTGGCTTAACCAAAACTGCGCATACTTTTTATCTTAAAGGAAACTAGTAACTTTCCCTTCTGTGCTTAATTAAAAGGGAAATAGATGATTAATAATTGCTATTTGTTTTGCTAATGCTCATTGGTAAAGGTTATTTTTTTGTATAAGTACAAAGCTGGCAGGCCATTGCAGACCCTCAGTGCTTTAACATGCAGACCACAAGTGACAGAAATGTATAATGGAACAACCCTTGGTAATATTGTTCTACTATTTATTTAAACCAAAAATAAAAAAACAAAATGTGAAGAACTTAGTGCTTTCATCCCTTAAAGAACACTTCAGGACATACTCAGAGTTCATTGCATGTTACACCGCTGTGGGTCTGCATCGACACACCAACTTTGTACTTATTAATTTTTGGTTGATTGTTTGCTTACCCATTATTTTTTTGTATCCAAACACCAGTATGTCTCATGTAGTACAGCATAATTTTTCTTTTCTTTTTTTTTCTTTTGGGGTGGAAATAAATGTCACTATGTGGGTTATTTAAGTGTTAGAAAGTTATGATTTGTTTGAGTTGCTAGTATGTGACACACAACATTGGACGAGCAGGGCTTACACTTCAGATTGCTGCAAACATGTCATTCAGATGACTCCATTTTGTTTTTCTTTAACAGCATTCTGATATTGGTTAATCTAGTGTCATTCTGTGTTTCCACGTCAAGCTTGGGACAGCTGCGGAGGGCTGCAGACTGTGGAGCTGTCCCCAGTGCATCCATGTCATTCTGATGTGCAGTCATGTTACTTTGGCCACACATTCATGATGCAAGAAAATGAAATTTTCCCAATAGATCTCAGGACATGTTTGCGCACTACTGCGATTCATAGAGATGAATGCAAATTAGCCTAATTTGCATATAACACATGTAATTCGGCCTGAATTTTTTGCCAGTAAGTTGAGCAGCACAATATTAATTTGCCAATAGCAGAGATAGGCAGCAAAGGCATTCAGATACTGCAGACTTATTACAGTAAGGAAATAGTATGACAAAAATATTATAATTTAATAAGTGACACTTGAACATGTATTTCATTATTGAATTAAGGGTCATACTTAATTAATTTATATGTATGATGTGCATGTTATGATAGCAGTGACTGGTTGCTAGATTTGGAATTTGGATTTCATGATAGCAGCAGTGGAAAAGATTAGTGATGACAGAAAATGAGCACTGGTCTGGTATAATTTACTGATTGTGCATACATAGGTATAAATGCAGTAATTTACTAGTGAAGATCTGCAGTGCTAAGGATGTCAACAAGCATGTACTGTATGATGAAATGGAGATTTATGGAGTGACAGTGATGAGTAAAAATGGCAGTATTATGAGTACATGACAATGTCAGAGGGTAGGGTGAGGATGTTTTCTATAAAAAAAAAACAGTGATTACATCCATTACCTGAAAGAACTGTAGGTAATAGATTGCAATTTTCTGAGACTACATTGAGATTTCTCTATGTAATTAAATGGTTTGTGTTAAGTAACATTTTTATTTAATATGGGTATCAGGAAGATTTGGCCAGTGTTTTGTACTTTAAAAGCTGATTACATCACAAAAAAGAGTATTTTCACACTTTCTGGCCATATCCTTTTTTCACATGTAGTAATGATGGAAAATAAGGGATTAAAGTAGAGAAAGGATAACTTCAGCCATGAGAAAAATTGTGTACTAATGGCAGCACTTAGGACATATGGGAAACTTCTTTTTGGTAAACATGCTAAGAGGAACGAGGCCTGGAATCAAGTAGTTGTTGAAATGAATGCAGTGGGTGGCAGAAATTGAGCACTGGCACAGTACAAGAAAAGGGCAAATGATATGGTAACACATGCTAGACGCAAGTCCAGGCAGAATACAGTTTCCTTTACCATTACAGGGGAACTCTGAATCGTATTCAATTAACACCATGTGAGGAATACCTTCTATCCATCCGTGGGGATAGCTATGACACAGAAGATGGTGGACCAGGAATAATTAGAGGGGGTGTGGACACTGCTCCATCTTACCAACGTCGGCAGCAGCAACATTCATCTGCTCATGAAGGTTGGTTTAAAATTAGTAACATACATTTATACAGATGGAGAGAACTGAATGTTGATAAGAATGGTGTAATTAAAGACATCACAATGAATTATTATGTGAACCTTGTACATCAGCAAAGAATGGAAATGAAGGCAGTGTGCATGGCAAGTGTCCCACTAATTCCCTTGCAAGCATATATTGCTGTATACTATTACATTATTATTAATGTTTTCACATAATTTTACAGGGTCAGCATCAGAAACAAACCTTTTAACTCTACCAATAAATTTGGATGATACCAGCAGCAGAACAGGGCAGTCTGAGGAAGGTGGAAGGCAGTCCCCAAGTTTAGTGGCAGGATCTGTAATCCCACAAGATGTTAGTAACTCTGCAAAAAGTGATTGTGCATCAAAAGTCAAACACAAGCTGACATGCTACTAACACTTGTACAGGAGGAACACACCTGCACCTCTACACCAGTATCAACAAACCCAGAGGAACACTCCTGCACCTCTACACCAGTATCTACAAACCCAGAGGAACACCACTGCACCTCTACACCAGTATCCCCTAATCTAGAGGGACACCACTGCACCTCTACACCAGTATCCCCAAACACAGATGGACATCTCTGCACCTCTACACCAGTATCCCCAAACTCAGAGGGACACCACTGCACCTCTACATCAGTATCCCCAAACCTAGAGGGACACCACTGCACCTCCACACCAGTATCCCCAAACCCAGAGAAGCACTTTAAGGATGATGGCAGGCATTCAGAGGTAACAATGTTCACAGTGACACCTTTACAAAGGGGAGCCAGGAACAGGAATTTCTTACAGTTACCCTAGGAAACATGTAAAATATTGTATGCCCAACAGGAAATGTGCAGTGATATTATTAGGGCTCAGAGCACTGCCACAGAGAGTCATCTGGAAATGGTCAGAGTCCTGCAGTGTATGTGTGATGATTTTCAGCACTGCTTGGAAATGGCAGAGAGCAGTGATAATGCCATGTCCACACTGGTGCATAGCATGGTGGAACACCAAGTATCAGTGGCCACCTCCATTGATATGCTAGTTAACAAGTTAGGACATAACAGAAGAGTTGGATCTGCAGCCAGGACACCTGTCTCCCTTCCCACAGCTAGGCCTCCCACAGCCATTTTAGTGTCCCACTACTTGGACATCTCTCCTCATTTACCATAAACACTTTTCAAACCTGTCAGTATACATACTATTTTCTTCTTTACTTTTATAATGATGACAGATTATTTCAAATTTTATAGCAGAAAGACTGATAGCCATCCTCTAGACAAAATAGTCTCACAATAAAAAGAGACTCAGCATGAGCAACAGTAAACATCTCTGCCCTTGAAATTCACATGCAGCAAAACTGCATTGAAACCCACATTCATAGAAAATGCATTTGGCCAGTGGTGGATTAAGTGTGCCTTTGTGCTATTTTCAAACCATGGGCCCACTTGCACACATTTTAGGACCCCTGCATAATGCATGTGTTCTTTAATTCACCTTCCTGATTTTATTAAGTTATATTGTTTGTTTAATACAGCATCATTTGTTAGGATGTGTTTTAAATCTGTAGTCTTTAACATTTTTTCCAGTAAGCAGTGAAATAAATGTATGAACCAATAATGACAAAACTACTAATTTCAAAACATTTCAACCATAAAAGGCCACTGAAACTGCTGTAATTATTATCCACCAATATCAGTCAATATGCACAATCTCTCCAGAAGAAAACGTTATCTGGATAATTCACATTAAATATAACAGTAACTTAGTTTACTGTTGGCAAACAATATTTTAGTGTGTTTCATCTACAAATTCAGTATCTTCTGCACTTGAACAATAAATTGCCTATGTTACATTAAAAACAAATGCTGCTAGTCAGCAATCAATCTCCCTGGTGTGCGAACAGTACCCACACCCTTCTGCATCAAAAACAAGTATGCTACCTGTTGTGCTACTAACACTGAACAACACAACTATGAAGCTCTGTGACTCACACTGACAGGCTGTAATCCTCAGTAGTTTACAAAACAAAACAAAAAAGAAAGAAAATTAAAGGACACGTGGATGTTGGTGTGGAGGTTTAAGGCACTTGCTTACCAATAATTAAGATCAGGGTTTGACTCTGAGCAAAGTCACTTAACTAGAAGTGACCCTAACTGGCATTACACACAGCTTGAGGTATGCATCATTTCACAGCTGGGATTGGCTGTTGTTCTGTATCTGTGCAATACAATTACCACACATACAGCTTGAGGTGTGCATCTACATTATCTACTCAGAGCTGGGCTTGGCTGCTGCTCTGTATCTTTGCAATCCATTACCACATACACCATGAGGTCTGCATCTATGTTACCTACTTAGAGCTGGGCTTGGCTGCTGCTCTGTATCTATGCAATCCATTACTGTATTCTTTTTTTTTTTTAAATGGGATTTGCTGTGCTGTGTGGTGATGGAAGTTGCACTCCTCCGAATCCATTACCTGTGCAGATGTCTTAAATCTCCCACAGTTTCTAATAGAGTGGGTTTCTTGGGCTTGCTGTGATGTGTGGTGATGGAAGTCAGAGTACTGTGTCTCATGCAAGGTCCAAATGCTGGAGGTGAGTCAAGTTTTACTTTTTTTTTATTTAAATGAGAATTCAGCCCCCCCCCCCCAAGCCAACATGGGCCCTAGTCAACTTCCTAGGTCACAAAGTACTTGATCCAGAGTCAAGCTGGAGTCAGTTTTGCAAGGGGCAGAAGACAGGGTATTGTCCAGACACATGGGAGGAAATCATGTGATAATACTGGTGCTTCTCAAGACAGTAATGCCAGTAGTCAAGATGGACAAGCACAACATATTTCAGAGAAACGTGCCAACCCATAAAAGGCATGCATAGTCCTGGCTTGGTCCTGAGGTGACACTAGGAAATACATATACTGATCCACACGTGCCAAGAGTACATCCAGGAACTGCTGCAGTATCCTCAAAGCAGAAGCCTGTGAGATCCCCAATATGTGCCCAGATTGTCTCTGGAAGGTCTCCGTAACACGTATGGTGAGGGTTATACATACTTCGGTGTCCACAAGGATAGGAAGTCCACACAATCCTCCATTGCCCCTATAGAGGTCAAACATGCCCACTAAGATCCTTTTACTGTCTCTGTCCATGTTAAACCTATCAAGGATTGCTTAATTATCAAAGTTTTAGTGAGTCATTCTTTGCTTATATTTTCACCTTCTTAACCAGCGAGTGCCGCTAGTCGTAAACATTTTTGGCCCCAGCCAAGACAAGCAAATCATACCTGGAAATAGCAAAGTTGGTAAAAGTCTGATGTAGATAGCAGTGGATTTGGTAATCGTTATTCATGAAGCACTGTGTTTCGGTGGATTTATATCATGTTATCGAATTTTCAGAAACTCAGAATTCATATGGTTGAGACCATATGATTGAGTTTCTGAAAACTTGAATTAAAAAAAAAAAATCTACATTTTTGCAGCAGGGAAAGCCACCCTCCACAACTCATGCAAATAATATATAGAAACTCAAGAGATCACACTACGGTGAGAAAAAGGTAAATTCCTCATTGAAGCAGTTCGATGTCGAGCACTGTACCGTGGGAATCGGGGAATTTACCCTTTTCCCCGCTGTAGTGCAGTCTCAGAGTTGGTATATGTAATTTGCAGATGGTGCAGGGGGTGCTTTCCTCCCTTCAAAAACATAGATTTGTTTTTTTTTTTGAGTTTCTGGAAACTCGATCATATAGTTTCAACCATATGAATTTCAAGTTTCCGAAAACTTGATGGTATGATATAAATCCATTTCTCTGCATGTGTGTGTGTGTGTGTGTGTGTGTGTGTGTGTGTGTGTGTGTGTATGTATGTATCTGTGCTTTTTGTCCCATCATTGCCTGTTGGTCACCAGCCTTCTGCGATCAGTCAGCCCATATTTCCCTGAAGGATGACAGGTTATCATAGAAGCTGTCATTTACACAGTCATTAGAGTTTTTTCTTTTTCTATTCAACCTTAACATCATCAATTAGTGGCTGATACGGACATCCCTGTAACCACAAAGGTCTACTATAACCTCCCTCTGCATGTTGTTGATACCAACCTCATGTCCCTGAGGGCTAACTTCATCAGTTTGGTAATTTAAGCCTATGTTTCTGGCTACAGCTGGTTCACCTGCAAACCTTTGCTTTATCACTTTTTGGCCTGAAGGTTATTACCTCATCTGTACTTTTTCACTTAAACTGCATTTACTAATGCTGTATGCAAATATAATATATAAAATGGTTGCATTTTCAAGCCTACACAAAGAGAATATTGCATTTAAGCAGGATCTTTTCTAACAAAACGATACTTATATAAAAACATTTCTAACAAAACTGTACTTATGGAAGATCTATTCTGACAACTCCTCCTGAAATTCCTGAAAAGGTATTTGTTTCTGTATTTACCTTATAAATGTATTAATATATGTAAAAAGATAGTATTCTTCTTCTTGTGGCTTTTCCAGGTTAGGGGTCGCCACAGTGGAACAACAGTCCACAGAACGATTGGCAGTGGAGTTTTTTACGGTGTTGAGTTGCCAGCCTAGGGCCCAACCTTCCACAGAAGGCACATACATCCACACACTCACACCTAGGGCCAATTTAGAGTGTCCAATCCACCTACGGCATGTCTTTGGGATGTGGGAGGAAACCCACATGACTGCAGGGAGGACATGAAGGCTCCACACAGAAGGCATCCCAGCATGTAAAAAGATAGTATAATAACTAATAATTCTACAACTAATATTGCAACTGCAAAAATAATTTCTTTCCAATCAGTAAATAAACTTGCAATTTAATTTGAATACTATGTGTCACTTGGAAAAACTTCTGGATTTAAAACTCTTTTAACCTTAATGATTTTTAAAACAAATTTGTCTGGACAATTATTTTTATCATCTCTTATAAGTGTGATATATATGCTGTGTAACAAGATCCATACCAGTTTCATGATTGCCATCTATAACTCTGTTTTTACACACATGGTATATGTGTCTTAAAGCATAATTACCATGCCATCTTGTTTTCTCCAATAAATGCCAGCCCTCTCTTGCCTGTTGTCTGTATCCCTAATTGCAGTTATCCCTATCAGCAGAAGCTCCTTTCTCCATTCCTGTGTTTACTATGCCAGCCTTGTTGTTCTAAAATTAATATGAAGAAAATTCCATATACTGTATCAGCCTGTTTCTGTAAATCTTCAATTAGATTTGTCAGGGTGTTAAGTAATAATCTCATATATTTTCATTCTATATTTCTGTGAGTAAAATTACATTTACTAGAATGTATACTTTCTGCATTCCAAATGCGTGTCTCAAACAAAATTTGCATACCATGTCAGTGCCCGTTTAATTTTTGTATAATGTACAATGATTATTGTGTGATGTCCACTTTATTCTGTGACAAATGAAGCCTGATCTGTCATGCTTTGAGTATTATTAAATAAATATTACTACTTATTCTTTAGGTAACTGTATAACTTATCTTGATACGCCTGTTACAATCATTCTGTGACTTTACCCTTAAAGCTGATGCCTGAATAGTCTGAGCTGTGATGCAATTCGGTAAAGTCTGTTTTGATCATATATGCATCATATTTGTGCATGCTGTAAAATTGTTTAATAATGCTGTTAGAAATGTATTATACTGAACATATGAAATAGCTGTCTTATAATTTTATCATATTTTTATAACAAATAAGACTTTTTTCTGATGTCCACACATTTAAGTTTTCAAGTATGAATGTTATGTTCTGAGAATCAACTGAAACTGAAAATAAAGGAATATGTGTTCCTGGTAAAGGCACAGGAACACAAATAAAAGCATAAACTGAAATTTAGTACTTTTCTTTTTGTTGTGCAATGGTCTGGAGACATAACCTGAATTTGAAATTCAGCTTGGAATACTTCATGTTATGATGTCACTGTTCTCTATGAATACACATCTGCATCTGTGCTACATTGTTTTAACTCAAAAGAATACTTTCCTTTGGATATCGGAGATAAATCTATATAAATCTGATTAGCATACTATTAATTTACATAATAATCTGTAAAGTTAACTACATTCCATTTATATTGGGTATTATTATGTGTAAATCATTGGTACTCTAGCGTATCTGAGAAAACATTGAAAAAAACAATGAACTATAATCATCCCGTTGATAGGTACATAATAACCTGATTCACTCTCTCTTACTATCCTCACCTAACTGTAATCATCCCGTTGATAGGTACATAATAACCTGATTCACTCTCTCTTACTATCCTCACCTCTGGCGTTTCTATAGATACTCTAGTAGTTTTGATATGTGAGTGGTCCAGCACAGCACCTGCGTGATCCAAAATAGTAATCCTGTAAGCCTTACCCTGTATTGTCCCGAGTCACTGTTGAGGTACTGGAAGAGCCACCCTAGAGACTTACTGTCCCTGTATGAGTCAATTTACAATTTAGCCTTCCAGCCCTCCCCCACCCTTTTATTGGAAGACTGTGTGGCAAATTTATTAAGTTTCTTATTGTCTTGAAAACTATTCATCATTCAAAATTCTTTAACAAACCTGAAATTGAAATCTCCCGTACTATCCAAAACAGTTTCTGTGGTAGAGTCCTTCTGGTATAATATCTGTAAAAATGCAAAAAAAAGGTATCAGTTTATTTCAGGAACATCTGCAGTTTTAATAATATTAGGCTGATCAAGATGTCTTTAGCATTGTTTGCTTTTATCGACTTAAAAGTACCACTCTAGTTGTATACAGTTCTGCTGCCTGAAATAAACCAGTGATATTAATAGTGTCTTGTAAAATTTGCAACCAGGTGTGGTGAAGGCTGTAACCTCAGAAAGCAGTTTAAAAAGAATACCAAAAAGTCACATGACGTAACTGGCCCAATCAATATCTAGTAGAAATGGTTGTTGCCAACTAGGTAAATGACTATGCTATCATCTTAAAGTGCAAGTAATTAAAAAGTTAAAAAGTGTGTAAATTGGAAATGTGTAAAACCATTTAACGTAACATCTGCATAAGTAAAAAAAACATTTAATGTTTTACGTCGTGACTTTTGGTAATCTTTTTAAACTGCTTTCTAAGACTGTAACCTCATTACTGGATCAAACAAAAAGCTTAGTGACATTTTTCGCCCTGTCATTAATTCAAATAGAACTAAAATAGTAATCTGACACTGTGCTAATCCTTTAACATTTTCTTGCATTTCTGCAGTTTTATCAAATCATCATTAACTCTTAAATTTTCTGGTGCTACGTCTGTAATCAGTTCTACTTTGTGACCCTCAGACTGTAATTTATACAAAAGAATTGAAATGACTATTGTTTCTGTACACCCTGGTTCATGCTGCGGATCAGAAGGTAATCGCTTTGTAACCTCACTCGCTATATCTTGCTTCTGCATCTTGACCTGTTTGGGTCTGTGCATATCTGTTCTTTACTGGTAGCACTGCATTTTACATTTCATGAACACATTTTATTATTAGACTGTTTGCATTTCTTTTTTTACCCAGTTTTTAACTTTCTATCTCACATTTACTGGTGCTTTTACTATAGAAGTCATTTACAGTCTAACATAGCTATAAAATCCATTGTTATAAAAAAGCGAATGCTTACTCAAGGTGTCAAATAAGTGCTGATTCAGTGGCCAGTCATCTTGCAACTTTTTTATACTTCCTCTTGTAAAGATTCCCTTGCCTGTCCAATATCACATTGATATCATGCAGAGACGTCTTCTTCCTTGATGGTATTGTGGCAGGCACACTTGAAAACCATTTGCAACATTAGGGCTGTCCTTTAATAATTTTTTTCCTATTCATTGCTGCCTGTAAATTTATCCATGACACAGAGTTGCTAAACGGTTCTGGGAATTACTTCAACTTATTTCAGTATTCCCACTTGAGCCTGTTCAGGCACCATTAATAAATTTGACTGTATGTTCATAAAAATGCCAAATTTCACTGCTGCACTCTATAATGTTCTTTAACCATAAAAGTTATGCTGAAACTCTCTGTAGTTTGATTAGCAGCATTTAGTAATACAATAAATATAAAACAGCAAAATAAAAATGTTGGCAGGTATATTCTTAATTATAAAGGTGATAATATAGCAGCATAAATAAGGTCATATATCACTGAACTGTCTCAGTTGGCAATGCTGATGCACTGAATCATACTGAAATAAGAACTGAAAAAGAACTACACTTCTGTAACTACACTCTATACTCTGTATTCAATACGTTTCATTCTTGAAGATTCACATTTCTTATACCTTGTATCTGTAGCTTGTATCCCTTTCTCAGCCTTGAGCCTCTGACTTTGTGATTTTAAATTTTAATAACAAAACTTGTCCAGATGGCCTAATCTGTAGCTATCTGTTTTTATCTGTGTAAGTCATTCTGATACTCAACAAAATGTTCTTTTATGAAACTATCAGTTCTGTACCTATTTTCTTTACCAGTATTTTGGCCTGAAGTGCCTTCTATGGAAGGTTGGGTGCCAGGCTGGCAACTCGATACCATAAAAACTCCACTGGCAATCATGAACGGACAGGTGCTCTGCTGTGCTGACCCCTACCCGGGGAAAATCCGAAAGAAGAAGAAGTGTTTTGGCCTGAAGATTATTAGCTCATCTGCACCTTTTCACTGAAACTACATTTACTAAAGCTGCATGCAAAGTGTAAAAAATAAAATGAAGATATAGGCCTGCTTCAAAATGGCTATATTTCTAAGTCTATGCAAAGACCCATTTGTTCAATGGGGGGAGGGGGGGCAAACCAGGACTGGTGCTGTCATCTCTGTGGAGAGCACATGTGCTTTCAAACAATAGCTCTTTCAACCTGAGATAGAGTGGCATAAGATTAAAAAATGAAATTAAAACAGTGGAGAAAATGCTACAAAGGCAGGAAGTAGGAAAAAAAGACAATGAGGATCATCTGAAATTAAAAGGGGTTGGAAGGTGTTCCTGTACAATACTAGGAGACTTCACAATAAGGGGAAGAACTGTAGGTATTGCTAGAGCAAGGAGTGGTAGATCTGATGAGGATATCTGAAATAGGGGTGAGTACAAACAGGGAGAGGCCCATGGTATTTCCAATCTATGGGTATATATAAGCCAAAGAATAGGCAGATCAAGGCAATTAGTGACCCTCTACATAAGGGACAGAGCAAAACAACATGTAGTTTTGGACGAAGAGAATGATGCTACAGAAGGGACCCCCCAAACTCAATGCTTTTGTAATCTGTGTGAAAGGGAACACGGAAGTCCTGCTGGTTACACACTATCTTCAACCTACTGGATGCTTCCACACAGAATAATATGAAAATAAAGGAGAAAGTAAGGACAGAAAAGAATAGGAAAGGTCTGATACTAGTGGGTGATTCAAATCTTACAGGAGTAAACTGAAGCATCCTAGCATCCATGTTAGGGAAGGAAAGTTAGGTAGTAACCACACTACTCCAAAAAGGCTTTACATAGGTAATGCTAATAACTGCAAGCAAAAATGTCTTGCAAGACATAGGACTGATAAGGGCAAAGGTAATTAAGGGGGCGGAGAATACTACTTGCAGAGAACACTTGTACTGCAGTATGATTTTTGGTAGTAGAAGGAAGACAGGGCTACAGACCAGAACTCGTGTTTTAGGATAACTGACCATATAAAACTGGAATTTTTTTCTGAAAGATAACAATAGTGCTCCCACCCCCAAAGTATTAGTCACCAGTAAAGTGCTATCCCAGCTTAAACACTGCACCAGAATCTCTCACCTTCTTACTCCCACAGTCAGGACAGCTATTGCTATAAATATCATGATTTCCAAGTTAGAATACAGCCTCTCAATTATATGTCTCCATTCCTCCTATAATACAAGTTTCAAATAACCGAAAATAAAACTGGCAGTTTTTGCACTCCTAGCAGACCTATACATGCATCACTGCCTTGTTCTGCAGAAATTCAAATGGCTGCCTATGCCCAGCCATGCTACTGTCCTTCATGGTTCTCTACTTTTCGAAATCCTAAAATCAGGTTACTACACACCTCTGAGATGAAAATTAGTCATTAGTGAGCTAAACTACTCTCTTAGACTTACCCAAGCAGACAGTACCACTTTAATGAGACCTCTCTCTCTTCATGAGAGCTACTAGAGAGAAGGCCTTCTCAAAAACAGGACCAGCCACCTGGAGCCACCTCCTTACAGATCCAAACATTCAATCATTCTTAGAATACAGAAAAGCTTTGAAGGCACACCTGCAAAAGAAGGCTGAGTGGCTGGCATCTACTGTTTCAGCTAGCAAAGAGGAAACGTAAGATTCTGGTACAACTTGAATTCCCACCTCATATATAACTGTTTTAACCCAATATTATCTATCCTAAATACCAAATCTCTTGTTAGCACTCTGTAGTCTTAGGAATATTTCCTATTTAGTAAATGAGCAGGCATAATTATGCATCTGTATATTTACATTGTGTATATTATTGTGCTTCTTTTCAATTTGTAATGTGTTTACTTTTTTATTACTTGTATTTATTCCTGAGTCATGATTGAAAAGAGTCACTAGTGGGTAAGATGCTGATGTTGAAGGGATTATGAGATAAAGACTGGATGAACAGAGGCTTAGCTGCAGTAAGGTTAGATAAGGAGTCGGCTAAGCTGAGGCAGGATGAAACATAAGGACCACATGGAAATTATCTCATGATTCTACAATAAGCTACTAATAGTCTTCATAAAGTCTTTAATGGGAGTATTCAGCAGGTCTCTTGCCGCTAGTGTAATGTAAGAGGACAGGAAAGAAACTGTGGTGCAACTCTACAAAAGAAGCAGCAAGAACAATCCAGGCCTGTGAGATGGGGAGCACATCAGGTCAACATAGGTAGTTTCGGTGAATGTAAAATGACCAAAACTACATTCATTGACAAGTGGAGTTTGCCTTTTTCTCCACTGTTGTGTCAAATATGCATACACACATCATGAAGCAGGATCCTTCCATGAGCCTCTGTAAGCCATCTCCAGACCATGCATGTGTGATTGCTAATTCTGCCATGGTGTTGTCCACATGTCCCATATAGACAGTGGCAGTATGTAATGCAATCCAACAAATACACACACACACACACACACACACACACACACACACACACACACACACACACACACACACACAAGATTCTTACTATTTTCAATCATATAGATATAAGGAACTTTGTTTTAAATGGTGTAATAATGGATAGGATTTATGTGATGTTGGCCATTAGCTTGATAATGTCCTATGACCTATGAACATTGAATATGTCAATGTTGCTGTCATTGACACATGTTGTGTTAATTGTGGATATACAGTATGCCTACAAGTGGTTATTACAATCTGTGATGTGAGCTAATGTATTGCTGCCAGTTCATTACATGCTCCTATAACAGCTGTAGTAATATGCCTGCTGAGAACTGTTGACATGGTATGATAACATTTTATGTATATTGTTAGCTTATTAAGGTATGTGTTGTTGTAGTGGAGCAGATCAACATTCTACACAGTTCTCATTCCACTATCACAAAGAAAATTGTAGTATGGCACAGGTGTGCATGTGTCTACGTATCATCACTAAATGCTCTGTGACAGACATCAGTATAAATTCATACTGACTATATGGGCACATAAGTCTTGTTTCATTCACATGTTGTAATTCTTTGATATACACAAAATTATCACGTTTTGATTCAATTGCAACCTTGTGGAATTTATTGTATATACAGTTGTGTTGCTATTCCCAAGGATTATTGAGGTGGTCAGCAGCACCATTTTGTGACTATTAGCATTTGTGTCAGCAACCATTCTGCATCAGCACAAACAACTGATCTGTAATTCATCCTTATGTGGCATCAGGCCACTCAAACACAGCTTTCACATGAAATACATAAAGGTATATGTTGCGCATTGGATGTAATTACGTGTCATTAGTACAGTTGTATAACTGTGTTAACAGTACCAGTGTGTGGAATGTGATTAATGACCAAGATTGTATTTAGAGGTCTTTTCATAAATCATTTATTTCAATAAATATGAAATGTTAGGGGAATACACAAATAAGCACTGAGCTGTTTGTGGATGCTAGCAGACATACTAAACTGGATAATACAATAATACTCAAAAGTAACAGTATTGTGCATGTGTGTATTTGTTGGATTGCATTACATACTGCCACTGTCCATATGGGACATGCACACCAAACCATGACAGAATTAGCAGTCACACATGCAGTGGTCTAGAGTTGGCTTTCAGAGACTCATGGAAGGATCACATGATGTGTGTATGCATATTTGACATGAGGGCATTTTTCACTCCTCTTCAGGAATTATGTCATGTGACTAGAGAAAATAGAGGATAGTGGATGCATGGAGCTATATTAAAGGTTCTCCTAAGTGGTAGT